>NC_064848.1:176900848-177500848 GCF_024139225.1 Suncus etruscus
CTGCGAAGTTTTGCTCTGAGTTCAGGAAATAACAGGATATAAGTCTGCCTGAATCATCCCAGCTCATGCAGATTCCATGCTGGGCTACAGTGACTCTGGCAGATCTTGTTCTTTTTGTGTGATGACTTTTGATGCTCTGGATTTAGATGGATTAGGCCATTTAGGGAAAAGGGAATATTAATATACAAAATTGTTAAATGTCAAATAAAATCCCTTAATAATGTGTGTGTTTAAGATGAGTATGCAAGTACTTTGAAAACACTTCTAGCATCAGCTCAAACATTTAAGAAATCCATTTTGCAAGTTCAAACAAATAATCCTCCGCCAATTATGTTGTACCTGTATGAGTCTGATGGATAATTCTGCAGTCTTGGTAGGGAGTGAAAACCTATTCTTGTATTATTGTTAGTAGCATTGACACACCTAGTTCTTCATCCAACTAGCTGTATACTTAAATACCACAGGTAAGTGGACTGCTTGCAACCAAGAGTTGGTTTTTTTTTTATATTTATTGCTAGTTAATTACCTATGTGGCTTATTTTACTTGTTTTAAAGGTCTATATATGTTAAAAGACGTGGTGGTTCCCACCCTGAAGGTTCCTATATTTTTGTCTAAATGCCTACAATTAAGTATCTGGGATTTTAAATAATTTGGATTGTAGAAAATTGAGAAGAATCATATAAAAAGGTAAAAGTGGTAATGGCAGCATAACCAATTATTCAGTACTATATCACATGGCATTGTACATTATAATTAGTGAAGATTGAAAGCACAACTATTCTTTCACATACCTATTTAAAAATAGTGTCCTTTCGGGGCCGGGCGGTGGCGCTGGAGGTAAGGTGCCTGCCTTACCTGCGCTAGCCTAGGAAACGAACCGCGGTTCGATCCCCCGGCGTCCCATATGGTCCCCCAAGCCAGGAGCGACTTCTGAATGCATAGCCAGCAGTAATCCCTGAGCGTCACCGGGTGTGGCCCAAAAACCAAAAAAAAAAAAAAAAATAGTGTCCTTTCTTTAAAAAAATATGATAAAGAAAAGTAATGGGGAAACAGGTGTTGGGATTTTGATCATACCGGGAATGTGGGAGAGTGGTATAGCTATATTTCCAAGACAGACTCAACACTGAAATATGAGATCTAAGTTGCAACCACAGAACTTTGTAATGTGCCTAACAAGGTGGAGGGATAATGAAGTATGATGGAGAGATGTTGACACTGGTTGTGGGATTGGTGTTGAAATAGTATATGACTAAAACATAGCTATCAATAACATTGAAAAACATGATTATTTATGAAATAAAGTTATTAAAATAATGTTCTTCTATCATGAAGTAAAGATTAGGTATATTAATGAACCATTGGTCTATATTCAATATGGACCCTGATGACTCCAGTGATAGAGCTGGTAATGGAAGATAATAGGAGAGAAAAGACAAAGAATTTTATGGAGCCAGTGAGGTGTGTAGTATGAGATAGCATCTTAGTGGTGATTGCAATTGAACTGGACTATGATAGAAGAAATAAAGCTTAAAGATCACCTAACTCTTACTCTATTGTAGAGATGTTGGTTACATGTAATACTCATATTACAAAAGCCATAGAACATTAGAATTTACTTAGAAAATAAAATAAAGAACCATTACTTCTAGTTACAAACCATCTATATACAGGAGCCAAAGAGATAGTTCAGTGAGGAAAGTGCATGTTTCTTTTTTATCCCATGTGATCCTCTGACTCTGCCAGGAATAATTTTTTGAATGCAGAGTCAGGAGTAACTCCCAAGCACTGACAGGTGTGGCCCCAAAACAAAACAAAACAAACCCCCCACAAAACACAATATGTTTTGTTGGTATTTTGCTACATTTCTTTTTACTTTATGCTTTTTGTTTGTTTAAAATGTTTTTTTTTTGGGGGGGAGGGCGGAGTGATGGCGCACTAGTAGGGCGCCAGTGTGTGCCTTGCACACAGCTGACCTAGGACAGACCCCCTGGCATTCCATATGTTCCCTTAAGCCAGGAGCGATTTTTGAGCACATAGTCAGGAGTAGCCCCTGAACATCATCAAGTGTGGCCCAAAAACCAAAGAAAAAGTCTTTGGGTCACACTTGGAGATACTCAGAGCTCACTCTTGGTTCAGTACACAGGGGTCACTCAGTGCTCTTTTGGGGGGAGACTATATTGTGCTAAGCATCAAACCTGCATTGGCCATGTGCAAGGCAAGCATCCTACCTGCTATACTATGTCTTCTGCCCTTGGCTGCATTTCTTGTCAGTCTTTTCCTCCAGGGACAGTTACTTTATACTCTATAATATGTTTTCATAGTAAGTGCAGATTCTTGCATTCAGAGGTTAAATATGAATCATGAATTAGAAGAATTTTTTCACATTTTAACAAGGATGAGTAGAAATAAAGAAGGTAAATATGGGGAAACCAACGTTCCTAGAAAGGAGCAGAGGAGGGTAAAGTTTCAAAAGTGAGAAGTGGCAGGTGGCAGAGGGTGGATACTGCAGTGGTTTTTACGGAGGGTCTGGAAATCCTACTGATGGGTTAGGGACTGATTGAGTTGAGGGCAGAGAATCTTTGGAAGTTCTGGGTGAGAGATTATGATATGATTAGAATTTGACCCTTTCTGGGGCAAGCTATGAAATTCTGGGATTCCCCGGGACACTTGGGAATTTGGGGGGTTTCTTGTGGAGATGAACAAACAATTCATTCATCAATCTATAGAAAATTCATTAACTAGAATATAAATGACAATTTTAATGTATTTTAAAAGTACTGGATATTATTTGTTAGAGCAAGGCAGGCCTGTTTTTATTTATAGGATTTTATTTTATAAAAATATCTGGCCAAGGTGATAGTACAGCCAGGTATGGTACTTGCCTTGCACATAGCCAACCTAAGTATGATCCTTATCATTACATCTAGTCCTCTAAGTACTTCTAAGAGTTATCCCTGACTAGAGAGCTAGGTCACTAGGTGTAACCCCAAAACAAACAAAAGCCCTAATTATTTGGTATTAGCAATGAATAATAGCTTATATCCTTCCTTTCTTGCAAAATGTGGCCTTTGCGTGTGTGTATGGCAAATAAGCTTTCATATACCCAACACTAACAATAGTTAGCTAGGAAATGGGGCTCTTAATTCCATGTATCTGTGCAGCAAGAAAGAGATAAAGGATGTGGGTGCAATCTCTCAAGACATCTATCCTCTTCTTTCACAAATCTTAATTTTAAAAATCTATAATGGGTCCATATTCTAAGTTTTAGGGATATAGAAATGGTCCTGTTTCTAGAAATGGAAATCTAGTAGGTAAGCAACTAAAGAGATGAGTAAGTTTACAGTATATTCCAATACATTGAGAATGGAGGTCTACGAACAATGCAGAATGTTCTGACCAGGGTACAGGAAAGGCCATGGGGATGGAGGCAAGTGTGGCTTAATCACTGAGCTCAACCCTCCAGAACATCCACCTGTCTGTGGTTATAGCCATTGCTGCATTTCTAATACTTAGTGGAGTTCCAGGCACACACTAGTTCTTTAGAATATTCTTGCTGAATTAAAGAGGTGCCTAAGGAGTAGAAAAAAAAAACTCTCTAAAGTTCATCTAGTCCATCCACCTGCCCCTGGGTTGGGCCACACCTAAATCACCCCAAGTGCTATTTCGGGTACAGTTATTCTTAGCAGACCCCTCTGACAGCTGGAAAGAGTTAGAGCCTCTCCTTTGAGGA
Source organism: Suncus etruscus (assembly GCF_024139225.1). Classification (NCBI taxonomy): domain Eukaryota; kingdom Metazoa; phylum Chordata; class Mammalia; order Eulipotyphla; family Soricidae; genus Suncus; species Suncus etruscus. Next base: position 176,904,580 of record NC_064848.1, read on the forward strand.
TTTAGTGCTTCAGGACTATCCAGGAGGAGCTCTATAGGGTAGGAATGAATTGGCAAGGGTGGGGTGAGTGTAAGGAAGGGGAAGATGGGGGAATGAGAGGGAGAGGAAAAGAGAGAGGGAGAAAGAGAATATGGGCCTGCAGATAACTCAATGTTAGTAGGTAATGCCCTGATCCTTGGAAACCAGAGGATGAGACTAAGCACCCCACCTTTATGAGAGTCTTGGGTTCTTGGTAGTTGAGTTTCTTAAGTGACTTGGGCATTATTGGGCTCTCGGCATAGGAGTCTGCTAAGTGGGGTAGGAAAATTGCTTTATTAATACTTGTTTTTAATCATAGTAAAATTACAGTTATTCGTCATTGGGTTTCAGGTATACAACATTTCTTCTTTTTAGTTTTTGAATTGTACTTGGAGATGTTCAGGAATCATTCCTGGCAGGGTTTGGGGGTCCTTAAGGGTTGTTGTGGACTGAACTTGAATGGCTCTGCATAAGATAAGAATGGTATCCACTATACTATTGCTCTGGCCTGAGTTTCAATACTAATCCCTTCAACAGTGTCCATTTCCCTCTATCAGTGATTCCCATCCCAAACACATTTGCCTCTCACCCACCAGTGGGCCAGAGAAGGGCTTTTCAAGGGCCTTCCCAGAGATCCCTGTGAGCAACCCCTTGCCTCTGTGTCCCCTTCTTCCAGCTGCCCCTGCCTCAGCACTTGTTGAACAAGGGTTTTGGGCTGCTGCTCCTGAAGGAGCTTTTTCCAAGACCCACCCTTTCCAGAGTATTTCACAGTGATCAGGGGTGCTGGAGACTAACACTGTCAGACTGTACCAGCAGGAATCAGAACCCTGAGTGTTCTAATCTTATGGGAAGATTGGGAAGAAATAAGTGCAGGTTGAAAGACCCTGTTTTGATCTCTTACTGGTCTGATCCTGGGGCAAAACCAAAGGCAAAATTGAATCTTATTTGCAGGTAGGAGAAGGGTAGAGAAATAACTTTCTGGAGCAGTTGCATGAGAAACAGGGATGAATAAAGAACAAGGTAGTGTTCTAATCAGACCTACTCAGCCTGTTGCTTTGTAAGAAATGAGCGTGTGTGAGAAAGTGGGTGTGCATGAAGAGAGAGAAGGAGAGGAGAATCATGAGGAGGAGAAAGAAGGGGAAGAGAGAGAGAGAAAGAGAGAGCAAATCTACTCTTATGAACTCTCTTAGGAAGCTAATGCCTCATAAAGATAGATTTGCCCCTTTATTCCTTAGAAAAAACTGCTTTTTTTTTGGTGTGTGTGTGTGTGCGTGGGGTCACACCCAGTGGCGCTCAGGAATTACTCCTGGCTATGCGCTCAGAAATTGCTCCTGGCTCTGGGGACCATATGGGATGCCGGGGATAGAACCAGCATCTGTCCTGGGTCAGCCGCTTGCAAGGCAAATGCCCTACCACTGTGCTACCACTGCAGCCCCCAAACTGGGTTTTTTGAAGGCAATACAGAAAAGACATTCAGGGGGCTAACAGACCTTCAGTTCCCTGATGACCATCCAATGCCCACTGTCACCACCTAAATCCCACTTAACTTAACTAAGAACAAAACCCAGGAGACTTGTTCTGACTCCAGTGACAAAGAGGTGACAGTTGGCTGAAGATCCAAGAAGTGGGGTGGGGGGAGAGAAACGGAGTGACAGAGGGTGTGAATCTGGCAAACAAGGTTGTCTGGTGCTGAGTGCCAGAGCCCAGTCATCGCTGGTAGCCACGACAGAGGAGCGCGTCTCCTCCACCCACAAAGATCTCCTGAGATTGCTCACCTTTGGCACCCCATGCCAAAGGGCTTTCCCCAGCGTCAGAGGCACCTGCTTGAAAGAGGCTAACACTCAGCACAAGTCACTTTCTCGCACGAGCCTGACAGGGAGCACAGATTCGGTACTGCCCAGTTGGCACCTTCAGAAGCTGTGAGAGGCCCCTTGCCAAACCTGCCCTTATGGGAACTGCTGGTTTGCTTGGCTCCTTTCTTTGCTCCTGAGATAACACTGGGCACACACATCCCAGACCTGCAGCTCAGTAGCTCAGTGACCAGGGAGAAGAGTGGCTTCCATATTTCAGTCTCAGGTTCCCTGGCTCTTAGGTGAAACACCACATAAAATTGTTGGGGCCATAGGCCAGACATGAGCTGAAATAAAACAGAGGCTAATTGTCTCTCCTGCAGTTTCTGATAGCTCAGACTTTTAGACTCCTGAATAATTGCCCATTTCTTCCCTTAAGAAGGGAAGAACCATCTCTTGCCGGTCATGCACCTGCCTCAGCCTCCCACCTTGTATGCTATGGATTTTAAACAAATCCCTCTCCTGGATGCTGGAGGAGTGGGCTTAATTGCTTAATGGCTCTAAAATGCTCTTCTACACCTCTGTCGGTCTTCCCCAATGCCTGCTCACTCTTTACCTGCCTTTTAAAAGCTTACTTGAACTTTCTCATCAGAAATATTTTCAACTGGGGCCAGAGAGATAGCATGGAGGTAAGGCGTTTGCCTTTCATGCAGAGGACGGTGGTTTGAATCCCGGCATCCCACATGGTCCCCTGTGCCTGCCGGGGACGATTTCTGAGCATAGAGCCAGGAATAACCCTTGAGTGCTGCCAGGTATGACCCCAAAACCAAAAATAAATAAATAAAAGTAAAATAAAAGAAATATTTTCCACTTCTTTTATCCTCAAAGAGTATTTATTTAAAAAAATAGAAAAAGAAAGTATTTATTTGCATTGTAATAACATTCTCCCCCTTAGTTTAAATATAAATTTGTTCCTTGCAGAATATTAGAAGATGGGAAAATGAAGCTTATTTATTGCACTTGGTTTTCAGTATCAGCCTTAGGTACCTTTCCTTCCAGACTCTTAAATATTTATATAGTTTGTGTTATCCCTTATTGTCAAATCTTCTCATAGATTGTATTTATTTTCTAAAGAAGTTTTAATGTTCACAGCAACAAATAGAGGGACAGAGAGAGTCTCACTTGCCCCCTGACTTCCCACACTGTTACTGTGATGTAACATCCTCATTGCCAACTTTGCTCACTACATTGATCCATTTGTTGCTAACAATGAACTGACAGGTGCATCTTTCTTTCACAAAATTCCTTCTTTGCCTGACAGCTCATTTTAGTGCTGAATGGTCTATGGGTTGAGACAAAGATAGAATAGCACGCATCAATCATTTCTGGGAGTTTGCCTCATTGCCCTAAAATCCTTAAACATCCTTCCTTCCCTCCAGGCCCTGATATATCCCAATCTTTTTTTGTTTCCTAGTTTTGCCTTTTTTAGAATGCCATATTATAAGAACCATGCTAACTGTGCCCTTTCCATCTTGGCTTCTTTTACTTAGCAACATGCTCTTAAGCATTCTCTGTGACTTTTCATGGCTGCAGATTGCATTAAAAAGTTCTTATCCACCCTTTCCTCTCCTCTACCACTTCTTGTATCTACTATTTGTCCTGTGGTTCTGAAGTTTCTTCCTCTAGAGGGAGAGGAGTGAATTTCTCCTCACTTAACTTTGAGTTTGGCCATGTGACTTGCTTTAGGCAATCAATGTTACTCACTGTGGACTCTGTCAATATATAATAACTTTATTAAATATTTAGGTAATTTATAATGATTATATTCCTATCTGGCACAGATTGAGAATATTTAAAATACAGAATGAAACTTATGTCCCTTTTCCTTTTAGAGTCATTGGAAAAGTGATCAATGATCCATAGGTTTGTCAGATTACTTGTATTCATTTTCTATGTGACTATAATAAATTGCCTCAACCTCCTAGTCTCATGTCAATTTATCAATCCATTAAACACCCAGCTATGCAATACTATGCAATGGTTCACTACACTTTTATTCTCTTATACAGTCTCTATCCATTCAACCATTAATTCTTCCATTTACTCACCCATCTACCTATTTTTCTATCTACACACATCTTCCAGCATTCCACCACGCATCCATCTACCCACTCTCCATCCTCCATCCATGCACCCACTCAAACATTAACCAGTTACATAGAGCATGTTAGATAAAATAGTGACTATTTTGGTTGTTTTAGACTTTTGGAAAACAACATAGCCTGGGTTTCTCTTCTTAAAAATATTTTAATTAGGGCCCGGAGAGATAGCACAGCGGTGTTTGCCTTGCAAGCAGCCGATCCAGGACCAAAGGTGGTTGGTTCGAATCCTTGTGTCCCATATGCCCCCCCCCCCCCCCCCGTGCCTGCCAGGAGCTATTTCTGAGCAGACAGCCAGGAGTAACCCCTGAGCATCGCCGGGTGTGGCCCAAAAACCAAAAAAAAAATTTTTTTTAATTAAAAACCAAATCAATGTGTTTTTTTTTTTCTCTTTATTTTCTTCCCTACCTTCCCTCACATCTATCAGCCATCCTGTTTTTCCTCTTCCCTCCTTTGCTTCTTTAAACTTTTGGAGAAGGAGAGGATTGACTCTACCATGAGCTTAAGAAGAAAGGTCCAATTTGTATAGCCTTAAGAGAGGCCATTTCCCTATTGAGCCTCACACAATATATATTAAGTCCTAGTCAGAGGTACCCTGAGATCTAGCACCAAGTTTATTTATGTATCACCCCTTTGGAATTGACCTGGCTGATAGGTGGAACAGATAAATGCCTTTTTGCTTCTGTCCTCAGTAACCCTCCCCACCTACTCTTTGATGCCTAGAAGGCCACCAATGAAGTGTGTTTTCTGAGCTTACAGCTTTGATCCCTGTGAAAATAAAAAACTCTGTGGGAGGGTGACAGTTGAAAATGGGTCCTGGTTATTTACACTTAATTGTGAATGAGTGTCACTTCTTTTCTCAATGGAATCAAATCAACAGGTTTTCATTAAGCCCTGTATGTGATCAGATTGGGGGGTGGGTGGGTGCTGCTGGGTCAGTGGTATATTTGGGGAGACACCTGGAGGAGAAAACTGAAGATGTAGCAGTGGCGGCCACTTATGGTCTACTGAGCCTGTTCTCTACCCTCCCTTCCAGACCCCTGCCCTTGGGCTTCTAAAACAAGATTAAATTAGAGTTCCCAGTCCTCTGAAGTGGGTAAGGAAGGAGTCACTCAGGGCTGCTTCCTGGGCCACAGATCCTTGTGTTCATGCTCTCTTGTTGCCATCTTACAAAGAATTCTGTTTGAACATGGGCCCAACATTTTCATTTTGCACTGAGCTGCCAAATTCTGTAGCTGGACTTGACAAGGAGGTGGGACTCCCGGAAGGGCTGGGAGGACAAGCCCTTCTGGCTTTAGAAGCTTGTCCCCAGCTGTTGCTGCTCCCCAGCCTTCATGGCGCTGTTCAGGACGCGCCTCCTTGAGAAGGTCATTTCTAGAGAAGCCCACCTGGTGCCATCATTCAGCTCTTCCAAGCAAACTTGAAGATATTAGGCACTGCCTACTCCTGAGACCTGGGGCTGATGATGGGACCCAGGGAAGAGATAGGATAGAGGGTGTAAGTGAGTGCAACTATTTCCCAGTTAGCATCTCAAGAGGTGTTCTCCCCTTCAACCTAGAGACATCCACTTGGTTAGAAAAAATGGCTTTGGAATCCCTGGATTCCAGTCCTGGATCTGAGTTTCCTCCCTTTGCCTTCTTTCAGGCTACATGATGAAGCATGCTTCTTAGGGGCCTGCACTTGCAAGGTTTTTCACACAGATTCGCAGCAGACATCTGGGAGACTTCTGGTTCTGAGATGATCATTTCTCATATGTGCACCGAGGAGGTGACCTCCACTTTTAGGTGGTCAGAAGCAGCAGGGGCATTTAGACACACAATCAACTGAAAATACCCAGGCTCTCAGCAGCTCTGACTCCTGGCAGACTGAGAGCAGTGCCCCAGTGGGAGTTTCATGGACAGAGGCGGCGTCTCTGGGGCCATTGTGCCTCGTGAGTGTCTCACCACTGTTGAGCTCTTTGAGGTTTTAGTTACATTTTCACTTGGCAGAAAGCAGTTCTCTGATTCAAAGAGAAAAGCTGTCAGGGAAAGAGAGACAGAGACAGAGTCAGAGAAGGAGGGGGTGAATGGATGGGTACACACACACACACACACACACACACACACACACACACACACACACACACCACAACTAAGCTTTTTTGGACTTGGAATGGCTCTGCAGAGACCAGGGGGATGCATACAAATCAGAAACACATGCATGAGGCTTCCCTCCCAGCACACGTGGCTAAGAAATGAAAGCACCAGGCCCTTAACATAATGTATTAGGACTGGCCCGGCTGGGGCTTCAGAGAGCAACGTGGAGACGTGGAGACAGAAGCTGCACCTGTGTCCTCTTGTCCTATTCCGGGAGAAAGGGGAGAAGATGAGAGCAGTAGCTGGTGCTATAATCTTCTGTTGGACTCCTGAATATCCAGTGACCTTGAGGCTTCTTGGATCAGGAGGCCAAGGAAAACTTTATGGGAATGGGGGAAGATATGTAGGACCATCTTCTCTGTCACCTAACATATCTCCACCCCCGCCTCAGCAGTAAAAACCATGAGCTTTCCAGTTCCTGCTCTAGCATCCTCACTACCAGTGTGACTTGGGAGAAAATGTTTACACTCTGAATTCCCTCATGCTGAATTTGAGGGGTGTGATATGGATCTCAACACCCTTCTGTGAGGCTAAAAGCAAATCTTGCTTGCTGTTTACTTTTCAGAACAAGCTACCAATGGAGGAAGTTTGAAGATTTGAAAGACTCAAAGACTTTTTTTTTCTTTCTCTCATGCTTATTTATTTATTTATTTATTTGTTTATTGTGGTTTTTGGGTCACACCCGGCAGTGCTCAGGGGTTACTCCTGGCTCCATGCTCAGAAATTGCTCCTGGCAGGCACAGGGGACCATATGGGACGCCGGAATTCGAACCGATAACCTTCTGCATTGAAAGGCAAACACCTTACCTCCATGCTATCTCTCTGGCCCAATGCTTATTTATTTTATTATAAAAAAAAGTCACTTCATTGGTAAAGGCCCACAATGTCAGGTAGAAATAAAACTATTTGATAGAATAGATGGAAAAATGTCAGAGATGGTCTATCGCTTGCTTGAGACAATGAAGGTTTTCAAAGTTTGTGGGTTCTAAAGATATAGGGGGCTAAGTTCCATATATTTTTCTTTCCAAATAGAACATAAAACAATATCCTAAAGGGGAAATCAAGCAGTATAGAAATCATGGCAAACACAAAATAAGGGTTGAATGAGAATACAAGTTAGGGGGGCCGGAGAGATAGCATGGAGGTAAGGCGTTTGCCTTTCATGCAGAAGGTCATCGGTTTGAATCCCGGCGTCCCATATGGTCCCCCGTGCCTGCCAGGAGCAATTTCTGAGCATGGAGCCAGGAGTAACCCCTGAGCACTGCCGGGTGTGACCCAAAAACCACAAAAAAAAAAAAAAAAAAAAAAAAAGAGAATACAAGTTAGGGAAGTTAGTAGATGATAAAAAAAATGTTCAGGGGCCGGAGAGATAGCATGGAGGTAAGGCGTTTGCCTTTCATGCAGAAGGTCATCGGTTCGAATCCCGGCGTCCCATATGGTCCCCCGTGCCTGCCAGGAGCAATTTCTGAGCACGGAGCCAGGAATAACCCCTGAGCACTGCCGGGTGTGACCCAAAAACCACAAAAAAAAAAAAAAAATGTTCAGAGTAGAGTCTAGCACAATTGTTAAAAATGATTTTAAATTTGTTTGTAGGCTTTTTGTTGACCAGCCAGAATGTTAAGTCCCAAGCATCATGTCTAAGATTCATACTATTCATTTTTATTTTTAATTAATTAATTAATTTTTTTGTTTTTTTGTTTTTGTTTGTTTGGGAGCTACACCCTGTGACACTCGGGTTACTCCTGGCCTTGCTCTCAGAAATCAATCCTGGCTTGGGGGCCCATATGGGATGTCGCGAGATTGAACTGCTGTCTGTCCTAGGCTAGCACACGCAAGGCAGACAGAAGCCTTACTGCTTGCACCACGGCTCCAGCCTCATGTTATTTATTTTTATTTATTTTTTTTAAATTTTTTTATTTTTAATTATTTTAAAGGGAGTTGGGGGTTTGAGAGATAATGCATGCAGCTGTCCCCACTTCAATCCTTGGTACCACCTGGTTCCCTGAACACCACAGTATATACACCCCAGCACCATGCTACAGAGAACTCAGGAGTGTAGCTTGCCAGTGCACTAACACTCAGTTAATGCTCACAAGGAGAAAAAGGTGCTCTGTGCCTTGGGTGGTGTAGACAAGAACAAGCACCTGTCACTGGGTTGGACCATAAATCAGTCTCTTTGAGGGGCTGATGAGTCATCTGGAAGAGAATTGGTTTTCTTCTATCCCTTTTAATCCATTACTTGTTACCTGTGACTTCATTTCACCTCCTTGAGTCTAACTTGATCTATTCTCCTTGCACATCTGAATGTTTTGGGTGGGTGGGGGGCACTTCTTGATGCCTCTGACAGAGACGGGGCATACTCAATGGTCTATTTTCTGGGAACTTGACTCCTCCTCCAGGCACAGCATGCTGGGCTCTGCCCTGGCCCCTTGGGGGCTCTTTCCTCTGAGAGGCTCCAAGGTCTTTTCTTAGAACTTGGTCAGTCCTTCTTGGGTCAATGCAAGGCAGAGAGTAAATGAAAGTTTTCTTTTGGATGGGAAAGCTCATGCTGTCCCTGTAATGAGTTAGAATCATTGATTTGCTGATGAAAAACGAGGCTGTGGATTTGATACCTGGTGTCCAAACAGTCCAGGTCATTTTGGTGCCAATTCATTGTCACTGTAGGGAGCCTGGGAGGCAGCATCCTGGAGGGAAGGAGCAGGCTGGTGTGGAAACATGAAAAGGTTCTCTTGTGCTCTGATTCCCCAGCCTGGAATGCCCCTGTTGGGACTGGAGCTCAGGGCGCCAGATCGAAGGTCCTGGCTAATATTTGCTTTTTTCTCTTTCTCATGAGAGCAGAAATAACTTGGCGATCGCCCCATGGCAGCTACTGTTTGAACGTGGATATTAATTTAATCTGGAGTCCTGTTACTCTTTAAATATTTAGGGCTTTGGCTGTGGCCTTTGTGTTCTTAGGATGTGATAGACAGTGAAAAATAGAATTGGAATGTTTCTACTCATTTCAGAAAGGAAAAGAATTTTCTGCCTCCTTCTCCCCACAATTACCCCCCTCCCAACTCTTTTGCTTCCCTCTCCTCATCTTCTGCCTTTGACTTCTGATGAGAATGAAGAGTTATTTAATAGATCGGGTTAAAGGCCATGATGTGAAGGAGAAAGGAATTAGGCTTCAGAATCAGACAGATCTATAGAGTGTGTTCAAATTCTGTCTCCTTCCTGATGAACGTAGGAAGTCTGGGTGAGAATTTGAAAGTTCTATTTCCTCATCTGTGAGATGGTATTATGGTGCCATTCCTTAAATTGATATTTTGAGACCTCACAAAACCTTTCATTCAAGCATTCAGATTCCCCTATGTCCTATACACACCAAATGAGATATTAACAGCCCTGCTCTTTGTGATTTCCCGTATTGCAGAAGGAAGAAAGATAGACTATAAACAAATTCTGGGGCCAGAGAGATTGCTCAATGGTTTGAGTACATGTGTTGCATTTAGGGGGGGGCCTAGATTCATTCTGTGGCACTACAGGGTTGTGAGTACTACTAGGAACAATCCCTAAGCAAGCACCCGAAGAGCACCATTGGATGTGGCCCAACATCCTCTTTACTGCCAACCTCCCCTTAAAAAAAAGATGAAGGGGCCAGAGAGATAGCACAGTGGTAAGGCTTTTGCCTTGCATGCAGAAGGACATTGGTTCAAATCCCGGCATCCCATATGGTCCCCCGAGCCTGTCGGGGGCAATTTCTGAGCAGGGAGCCAGGAGTAACTCCTGAGTGTTGCCGGGTGTGACCCAAAAACAAAAACAAAAACAAAAAAGATGAAATGATATGCAAGGTATAGGTTAAGCAATTCTATAATGACTATTATTATAAGTGAGAATTTGGTTGACGTTGCAGAATGATAGGTTGACTAACTTCTTGCATGGTGGGCCCTTTTACTTCCGGGGCCACCTGGGTCCTTCTGTCTTGAAGAGTTGGCAATAAATTAGAGAAATAAAAGTTGAGCTCTGTCCTGTTGTTATGTAGGCAAAGGGTACAGAAGAGACACACTTGAGGTCTTCTTTGGGCCGAGTGCCCCCATTTCACTCTCTACAACTATGCCAGGAAGTAGGGACATTTCTTTGTTGTGTTTGGTGTCAGATCCAGTGTTGCTGAGGGACCACACTCGGTAGTGCTCAGGAGAACATATGTGATTCTGGAATTAAAATCATTGCCATGGGCACAGCTACATGCAATGCAAATGCTTTACCCTCTGTACTATCATCCCCACGTGTTCCTGGAAACGGTAAAGGAACCAACTCAGAGAACTCAGAGCCACACCTCCAAAGTTCCAGTGACACAGACAGCCCTGTCCTTCCTCCAAGCCTCCACATTTCGAGTGACTAAGATGCTACTTACAGTTTCCAGCAATGACAAGAGGAGGAGACAAAGTCCTTCCTGAAAGCCTGTGTTCAGGACTCTCATTGTGTCCTGTGGCTGGCTTTCCCAGACACCATTAGGCAGCCTCTGGATGCCAAATACCCTGCAAAGTCACGCAGTGCCAAGCCTTGTCCTCAGGGAGCTGACAGTTCACTTACACTCACACACAGTGAGAAAAAAGAGGGGCTGTCCAAGAGGCCTGCTGCACATTTCTCCTTGGTCTTTTCTCACCGAGGTGCTGTCACCACGATGCCCACATGGGGACCATGTGCATCGCAGACATACAAGCTACAGTCTTCCCACATTGGTTCTAATAGCCGGAAATCTCACTTTTGGTTTCTTTGGGTTTGACATGCTGTATTTGGTGTGGGCAATCCTATAAACTGTGGGAGTCCAGGGATGCAGGTGGGGGTGTTAGTGACACCTGAACAGCAAGGACAGGTGAGGAGGTGTGTGTCTGAGCAGATGGGTAGAGCATGCTGCATCTTCATCCCCTCCTCATTCTCACTGATGAAGGATGATTTTCAAAAAACCTGTCCACTGAGGAGGGAACTGAGACCCAGACAGGCTGCCAGGCCACTTTTCACTCATCTGCCAGTGTCCTGGGTAGAGAGGAAGGCCCACCTCAGGCAGGGTTAAGGAGGGTCCAGATGGTGTGGGGTCCCCATGACTGAAACTTGTAACAGATCTTTGGAAAGAGGGCAAGAGCAGGAAACTGGCCTGGAGCCCACAGGGCCTGGCCTATTGCATGCCCTGGGAGAGGTAGGCATGTGGCCACTGAGACAGGGCCCCTGGGATATGATGGCTAGATTGGAGGAAAAAGGGATTCCAGGCAGTTATCTTAAAGCACTGCTACCTGGCTCAGGTGCCAACAACATCATGTTTTTCACTTCTGCTCCCTCCCTCAGACCTTTCCCCACCTACCCATTTCCCTGCTGCCTTTTCAGACTCTGACTTTCCTTGGTTCTCTCTCATCATGTGCAATTTTTCCTTTTTGGATTCTCCTTCCCTTTTTCTCCTATTTCTTTCATTGAATTATTTTTGGTTTGTTTTTGTTTTGAGGCCACATCTGAGGGGTTACTCATGGCTCTGTGCTCAGGGGACCATGTGGGATGCCAAGAATTGAACCTGGGTTCGTCCTGGGTCGGCTACATACAAGGCAAATCACTGTGCTATCACTCTGACCCCTGCTTCTCTCATTGATTTCTAAGAGTTGATGTTGAGACACACAGGATTATGTCCAGAAGCCCATTTGTGGGTATAAGAACAGGGTCCAACATGACTAGTCTATGCTCAAGGTGCTCACAGCCCATGTACTCACATTAGTACAAGCACCCATATGTGGGAATATCTGGGAGTGTGTCCATTTAATACACATATTAAATCCATGTCATTGCAATTGTGAAAATGCCCTTCTACTGACGATGTCATTGACCCTTGAGGTCTGGGCTCAAAGTCTGACTAAGATCCTTTGGGAAATTCAAGGCTAACTTGCAGGATGAGTGAGGAAATTGCATCTTCACCAACTGAACGGCTTCTTTCAGATACCAAGTTGCTGTGTGACCGCAGGAAAATGACCCAATCTTTCTGTTTCTTTTTCCTGTATGAACAAAAAAAACCTCCAGATACTGCCGTGGAATGCGGGCATGCTCAAATACCAGAAGAGTATTCGAAGAAATGCAAATGTGAGCCATGAATTTAATTACGTGTTTGTGTCCCTCTTCCCTTATTTGAAACAACTGCAGCACAATTGTGTGTATGTGAGGCGGGGCGGGGAGAGAAGAGAGGAGTGGGAGAAGGCTTTCTCTTCATAAAGAGGGAGAGCGGTTTTTACATAATTCCAGTCCAATTGTTCACCCTCACTGACTAAAGGAATATTTCTTAATTTTCTTTTAACTCATGCCCAGCTGAACATTTGTCTAACTTTTACTAATTTGTATAATTAAAACAAAACCTAGCTGTCTCTTTCTCTCTCTTTTTTTTTCTCTAAGAATAATATTATTTTGCAACAGCCGGTTTGCCGTCTCAAGCCCTTTCTCCTTGAAATGTGATTCTGAATCAGCCTGGGGCCCTGGAGAGCTTCCCCCCAACTGTTTGCTGTGTGACCTTAACTGGGCTGATTCCAGTTCCTGAGCCTCCAATTCTTCTTGAGAGGTTAGGGGTGATGCCTGCTGGGAGGAGATGGGGTTCCTTCTGGAGGTATCAAGAGGGGTTTCTTGGCCCTTATAGAAGAGAGGAGGGTGGTGGCAGAGGTGTCTGCAGTAAGACCATTTCTCTCTAGAGACTCTCTTTTGGAATGGAGTGTAGTATTGTTTCTCACCCTCAGGAATCTAACCCAACACCAACTATCTTGTGTGTTTTCAATTTGTGGAGTTGGAAGGGTTAAGGATTGACTTTGTCTAGTCCATGGGCCTGTGGGGATGGGGAGCCACCTCAAACCGGTGGGGGTATCTCTGGTTTTTTTTTTTTTAATTAAGACCTTCACCCAAAGCTTTCAGCAGATGTGTGTGTGCCTGAGGGATAAGGGTATATCTAGATCCCCAGAGGATGTTTCTTGAGGGCCAATAACTGTCTTTGAAAGTTGTCTTTGGACCTCTTGTTGACTATCAGCTGTGCTTTCTCTATTCTTTCTTTCTATCCTCTTGATGGGGCCACTGAGGATCCTACATTGCGTCTCATGGCTTCAACATGTCAACCTAGGAGGTTTCTTACTTAGATCTCTGGCCTCTGAATATAGGGGCGTTGAGAGAGGGATGCTTTGGGAGAGTGACAGCTGGGTTTCTTAAATTCTAAGTTTTTCCTTCTTGTTGAATCTTTTTATTTTTTTTTGTTTTTGGGTCACAACTAGTAGTGCTCAGGGATTATTTCTGGCTTGGTGCTCTGGGATCACTCCTGGCAGTCTTGGCAGACCTTGTGTTACCAGGTTACCTTATGTTACCTTTTCCTTCAGCATGCAAAGCATATTGCCAGCTCATTTAGCCACCTTTCTGGCCCTTTCAGTGGGCCCTTGTCCTTGAGCAGAATAAATGTGAGGAGATGAAGGTCATCATGGCCTCTGGTTTGGTTTATCAAGCATTCTGGAATCTGAAGCCCAATACCTAGGGGCTGCCTTCTTGGGTTGGGGTCTTCTGTACCCCTCCTGGAACAAAGGGTCTGAGTATCTGGATTGTGTTCTTCTTGGTCTTCCCACCTGACAGCTCTTCTTTGAACTCCAAAGCATCTGGCTCAGGAGTTTAAGGTAAAGCAGTGAGGCAGAGCCAGAGGACACCACAAAAGGAAGGAATAAATGAGTATGTCTTTTCAGAGTCAGACACAACTAGGCCTACATCTTTTGTCTTTGAAAACAAAACAGTTTTATTTAGAGAAATATGAGAGAGAACGAGAGAGAGGTGAGGAGAGAAAGAGAGAGAATGAGGGAGAGATAGTCAAGAGAGGCTCAAGTCTTATCTTGCTGTCTCTCAACACTGTGGCTTCAGGCAAGATGGAGTTCATACCTTTGGCCTCAGTTTACTATTTGTATGCAAAGAGGCTACATCTGTGTAGTAAGAACAGAGGTGAGGACTGGAGGAAGAGCCCCCCTGTTGATGGAATCCAGTCCAGGCCAGGAATCACCAGGAGGTGACAATTCTTTGTGAGAGAGATGTGTGTGCTGGAGACCCTTTAGCAGAGAAAAGGCCCACCCTTCCCCGCCCCCAGCTGTTCAGAGTTAATAGCAAGAGACATCCATTTCACAAGCACTCAACTTCACTCAGGGAGAGAAGGAAACAAGAAAGGGAAAGAGGGAGACAGTCTGCAAACAGTTAGTCTTCACCAGAAACACTCAGAGCCCTCCTGGAGCAATGGCTCCTCCTGAGGAGACCAGGCCCATAGGCAGTGTTTCTCCTCCCCAGCTGCCCTACATTGGATGAAGGGCTAAGGAGTCCAGTTTTAATGGACAAGGGGGCCCTGGCCTCCTCAGTGATGGGGGCAGCTAGAACCACTAGGAAGGCTGTCTGCAGTGGTGAGACAGAGCCCACTAGGCATTTTAGACTCAGAAAATGAACTCTTTTAAGCTTCCAATTGTGGAGAAACACTTACCCAGTTTGTTTTTAATCAAACTCTCCATGCTGACACTTGGGCTCCATTCAACCATTTAAAAAGTTCCACTAGCAAATAAACACTCGGCCAAATAGTTGCCTTTATGTGTTTTCAATAGTAAATACCAGCCATATTGCTCATCTCCTTATATCAGCGCAAGCCCGCCCCAGTTGCTCTGAGAAGATGGGTGGGGACCCCTTCCTGACCTCCCACTAGGATGGCCAAGAGCAGAGGAGCCAGGCACTGGTGAATAAAACGTCCCCTACCACCCAAGGACAGATCCGCCTACGATCTCTGTGGGAGATTTGTGGACAGACCCCAGGCCCTGGAAATGCATTCCTGTCTTCCCTGTTCTGTTGCACCCTGCATTCAGCAACTATCCTGCAATCTGCCAGCCTAGCTCTGGGGTACAGATATAGGTGAGAAATTCTTGTTGTTCCTGCTCATCTATTACTTTATCAATAGAATTCTGAGAGATAATGAGAAAAAACACTCACCAACTTCCTAGTGGTAGGTGTCCTTCCTACCACTTTCTCTGGGATGTCACTTCATTCTGGAAGGTTCTAGACATGGTTAAATACACACATTTCTTTGTTCTTTTCCTTATCGTTTGGATGCCACAAAGAAGTTAGAGCATCCTATCTGGTGGCTAAGAGGACAAGAGAAACATTCTAGAAACATAAAAACTGGAACGAGGTGGAACCAATGTTTATTTATTTGTTAAAGAAAATGCAGCCACTGTCCCCATCCTTCTTTTCACTCTGGAGAATTCCACATTTTCCTCAGAATTAGTAACCTCCTTTAATACAGTTATTTTACTTTACTAAAGAAAAACAAATGAATCACACAGCCCTTCTCATAGGACATTCTGTCATGTGTTTTCTGAAAGAAGTCTGGAAAAAGAGCACTTCTGGACCCGTTCATTCAGGTGGGACTTAGCAGTCTGTGTGGGTCACGGCTATTGAAAAGAAATGTAGCACCAGTCTATGATTTTATCTTCACTTTTTTCTCTTTCCCTCTAATGTGAAACCACAAGTCCCAGAGAGGGGAGTTCCTTAGGCCTGGAGCCCAGAAAGAGGGTTCCATGAAGCAATACACGATCTGTCTGTTTAGTGTGTGTTGGGGGGGGGGGAGTATTGATCATGAACAAGTAACTTTTTTTCTGTTATGACCCATTAAATATAACTCCTCATTGTGTCCTTGTAGGTTCTGTTTGTGAGGACTTGCTCCTTCCAGCTTTTCTTTTCCCTCTGGAGTAAAAGAAATTCCTCTCTTACTTTCCTTCTTTATGACAGAGCCCAAGTCCCAGGTGCCTGCAATCCTGAGAAATAAATGGCAGTTGTAAGCCTACAGATGCATATTTTAAGAAGCAAGTCTCTATTTGTTAATGACATAAATGGATGGCAGGCCCTAAAGGGGGTAATACTGTTTTGTTAACAACCAAATTTGTTTATGTGTGTTTGTAGAAAAAAATTGAACTTAATAAAATGATATCAAGGCAAATATCATTTGCACCTGTCATCCCCTCAGAACAACCTGAGTCTCAGCCCTGAACCTTCTCTACTTAAGGGTTGAGACTCTTAAGATATGGCCAGGAGGAATCTAGGGAGAAAAATTTAAGAAGGTGCCCATTATTGGGTTCAAGTGCTCAGTGATCACATGTATCTATGTGATTCTTTGAAGTTAAAAAAAAACTCTATTATGACTTTCCTTTTTTTAAGATAAACAGATGGTTTTATTTATTTAATTTTTAATTTTGGGGGGCCACACATGACAGTGCTTAGGGGTTACTCCTGGCTCTGCACTCAAAAATCATTCCTGGAAGGCTCGGGGGACCATATGGGATGCTGGGTATTGAACCAGGGTCAGTTGTTTGCAAGGTAAATGCCCTACCTGCTATGCTATCATTCCAGCCATCACTGTTCTTTTTACTTTAAGTCAACAAAAAATATGGATCCATTTTTAAATAAATTTTGGTGTCAGTTTTTATAAATTTTTCAAACTTTGACTTGTTATAGAATATTCTATACCCAAGCTTGAGCCATTTTCCTACACATGACCTTTGATCTCTTTTGAATTTTAGTTTTTTTATTATAGTTTAAGTTAGATGGCTTCTATAGAATTTAAGTTTATAGTATTAATGTACAAAGCTACTCTTCTTCAACAAAGTGCCCATGTCCTATGTCACCTGTGATCCAATCTTCCCAACTTCATCAATGTTTGTTGATTGACAATTGTGGTTTTAGAACATATTGTTATCTTATCAATATGTAATAGACCTTCCATTCATGTCCCTTCCATTCATGCTTCTGGTCCACCTCATGGATCCCCCTGCTCCTTTTTTCTATCCTGATATTTTCATCAGGTCTTTAATCCACTGCATAAGGTTATTTAATGACATTGTCTAATGACATTGATTTGTCACAGGTAAGATCAATAGTATTTTCTCTTCTGCCTCTGGCATATTTCTCTCAATGTGGTACCTTCTAATTTCATGCTAGTTGCCACAAACTGCATGATTTTATTTTTTCTTGTGGTGACATATAATTTATGGTTGTGTACATACATCAAGTTCCTTAGGGGCCGGTGAGGTGGCGCTAGAGGTAAGGTGTTTGCCTTGCAAGTGCTAGCCAAAGAAGGACTGCGGTTAGATCCCCCAGCGTCCCATATGGTCCCCCCAATCCAGGGCCAATTTCTGAGCACTTAGCCAGGAGTAACCCCTGAGCATCAAACAAGTGTGGCCCGAAAAACAAACAACAACAACAACAGCAAAAAAAAAAAAAAAACAAGTTCCTTATTCTTTCATCTATCATTGGATATTTGCATTGTTTCCCTATCTTGGCTATTGGTCTGAGTGTTGCAATGAACATAGGTATTCATAGATCTTTTTTGAATGAATGTTTTTGTGCTTTAAACATGTTAATCTTGGACTGGATCAATAGCGCAATATGTAGGGCATTTTCCTTGAACTCAGTCGAACCAGTTTCTATCCTCAGCTTCTCATATGGTCCTATGAACCTGCCAGGAATTATTTCTGAGCTCAGAGCCAAGAGTAGCCCTGGAGTGCTGCTGGGTGTTGCCCCAAAATAAAAAAATCTAAAAGCATGTTAATCTAACACCACTATTATGTCATTTTGGTCTCTGATCATGCAATTCTACTGCTTGAGTGGCTAAAACAAAGTATTTGTTTTCCTGCTACCCAAGTTGGACTGTCTGAGATCAAGGTGCTTGTTGACAAGTTTGGTTGTATTGGCTTATTCCCTGCCATCTCCCCATTTATTCACATCCTCCCATCCCATGTGGGCTCACAGAGTTCTGAGTCTCTAGTTCCATGGTGAAAGCATCCCTTCATGACTTCATTCAAACCTAATTATATTCCAGAGGTTTCATCCCAAAATGGGGGTCAGACCTTCAATGTATGGCTTTCAGGGGGTCACTTAAAATCACACTTTTAGGGGATCATAAACATTCACACAATGAATGTTTATGCAACAGATAGATCCCTATAAGACACAGACACTTGGGCCCGGGGAGATAGCACAGTGGCGTTTGCCTTGCAAGCAGCCGATCCAGGACCAAAGGTGGTTGGTTCAAATCCCGGTGTCCCATATGGTCCCCCGTGCCTGCCAGGAGCTATTTCTGAGCAGACAGCCAGGAGAAACCCCTGAGCACCGCTGGGTGTGGCCCAAAAACCAAAAAAAAAAAAAAAAAAAAAAAGAAAGACACAGACACTTGCAAATTCAGGGAAAAAATTTCAGAAATAGATATGTTGGGTAGATGGCAATTTTAAAATGTGAAAGTTATCAGCAAAGTATCCTTGAAAAGATTTGTGCTGATATATGCTCTCACCAATCCTGCAGAGAGCTCAAATAGTAGACAGTTAGCTGGAAAATTATGTACAGAATTTTTTTGAATAGCTAGCTCTTAAGGATACTTATGACTTCTCTGCATGAGGCTGACACATCACCTTCCACAGTCAGTTTACTGCTTCAGTCCAAATAAGCTGGCTGGAACCTGTATCACTTAAGGTACAGGAGTTATCCTGCTCTGTAGCTTGGCTGGACATTGATCACTCTCTCTGCAGGTCTAGAATAACTCTGGGTTGGAAATGGGAGGCAGTTATCTGAAAGAGGAGGCGCAGCTTTGAAAGGATAGCCAGCTCTCTTGGACAGGGGATGGGGAGGCTACTGTGTGTCCATAGCTATTAAATACTCTCCCAGTTTATCCCCCCCAGGTCTCTGAAGATTAGGGAAGAGCACTAGTCTAAGTGCATCAGGAAGTACAGATTTAGATAGTAATGTCTTGAATCCAGTGGGGCTTGTTGAATCTCTCTCTCTCTCTCTCTCTCTCTCTCTCTCTCTCTCTCTCTCTCTCTCTCTCTTTAAAAGCAAATAATTTGGGGTCTAGAGAGATAGCACAGCAGTAGGGTGTTTGCCTTGCACGCTCTCAACTGGAACAGACCCAAGTTTGATTCCCGGCATCCCAGATGATCCCAAGCCTGATAGGGGTGATTTCTGAGTGCAGAGCTAGGAGTAACCCCTGAACACCTCCAGGTGTAGCCCCAAAACCAAAATAATAAAATTAATAACAGGAGCAAATAATTTGTGTGGAATAGGTCCTGGGCAAAGAGACAGAGAGTGCTGGTCTTTGTGACCACTAACAATCCTCCTGCTCAGGTACTTTCCCTCCAATTCATGCCCTCCATGAATATTCAGAATTAGCAAACTCTATGGGTCTATGGGACACAACCGCAAAAACCTCCTTTTGTAGTAAAGTGTTTTTATTTTGGTTTGTTTTTGAGCCACACCCAGTGGTATTCAGGGACTAATCCTGACTCTGCACTCATGGTTTACTCCTGGTGCTTCTTAGGGACAAATGGTTCCAGCACATGGGTGCTCTGGATTGAGTCCTGTATGCAAAGCATTTGCTCCAGTCCACTGAGCATTTTTGACCTTGTAGGGAAGTTTTCCTAAAAATTACCACACTTATTCAAAGATTGCTTATCACTGCTGCTGCTTCAACTTCAGAGTTGAGTAGCTGGAGCAGATTGTGTGGCCACAACACTGGACATTTTTAATATCTGAATTTTTTTTATAAACAAATGCCTGTGTTCTAAATGTCTTTTGAATTTTGGGGGGGGTCACACCCGGCGGTGCTCAGGGGTTACTCCTGGCTGTCTGCTCAGAAATAGCTCCTGGCAGGCACTGGGGACCATGTGGGACACCGGGATTCGAACCAACCACCTTTGGTCCTGGATCGGCAGCTTGCAAGGCAAACGCTGCTGTGCTATCTCTCTGGGCCCATGTCTTTGGAATTTGTCCACTCTTCTACCCATTAGCTCATCTCCTATTGCTGGCACTATTGCAATCACTGCTACTGCAGTACCTACTGACTTTGCCAAACCTGCCATTCTCTCTCTCTCTCTCTCTCTCTCTCTCTCTCTCTCTCTCTCTCTCTCTCTCTCTCTCTCTCCTCTCTCTCTCTCTCCTCTCTCTCTCTCTCTCTCTCTCTCTCTCTCCTCTCTTTTTTTCTCACTTGGGTTCTTCATTTTAATGATGATTTCTTTTTATATTTTAAAATTTGTCCTTTTTTGTTAGTTTACCATTAGTTTTAACATCATGAAATTTATGGCTTTATACCTGTCTGTATGTGTCATTGTTAGCATGGCTACCCCCAGAAATTCCACTGTTCCTTCTTCCCACCACTGCCACCCACTATTCCCTTCCTCTTCTCTGAACATCATAATTTTTGCTGAGCCCTGTTCATTTTCCAATTATTTATAGCTTACATGTGAGTGAAACCAGTTGGTGATTGTCTCTTTTTTCTTTGTTTAATTCATGTAGCATAGTGACCCAAAGCCTACCCATTTTGTCCTTAATGGTACAATTTTATCCTTTCTAATGACAGAGTGGACATGCATTAAGTATCTGAACTACAGCTTCTACTATCTATTTATCCATCTGTGGTGTATTTAGACTTCTCCTCCTTGGCAAAGACAATTTCTCCTTCTTTACCTCAAGCCCACCACCTTTAGCCTACAGGGAAGGACCACCTTATCTGTAGCCCTGACTTGACAGTATTTGCCATGCTATATGGTTTTCACAACTGATCTATGAACTCCCAATTGTAGGAAGCTTGTCCCATTTTCTACATCTAGTTGTGCCTGTCCCAAATAGGCACTAAAGGAAAGTGTGTTGGCTGAATGGTCACTAATACTTATCAAACCCTTACATCTCTTGGGTTCCTCCTAACAGATTGATGGCACAGGAACTGATAGGCCTTATTTACAGGTGTGTCAATGAAGGACACAGAGAAGGGACTTTCCCAAGACCATGAAGCTTGCTAGGATTTGAACCTGGCTATTGGGCTCCAGAGTTCAAGCCCTAACTCTCAAGCTAATAATAAGCAAATGAATGAATGAGTGACTTTGTGGAGTCTATGAGTTGAATACTACAGGATTTTTATAGAATTCATTAGTAGAGGAACAGGCAAAAATTCATGGAGACTGGCAGGAGGGAGGCTCTTTGGAAGAGTATAAAGGGAAAAGTGTACCACAGTGTGAACTCCTGGAAGTGCTTAAAGCTAAAAGTACTTAAAGCTTAAAGGGAACTCAAGTTAAACAAACAAGATGCCTCTCTCTGCATGGTGGAAAAAGAGCATAAAGCAACCCCTCACCCCATCCGTGGCAAGTGCACCATATACCTGATATTATACCATCAAGCTTCACACAGATAATCATAGGACAAAAACTGTTTCTCCTACCCACACCTGAATCAATAAATCCAGAGTAAGTAGATATTATATATCTGGTTCCCACAATGGGATGCTAAGGGATCAAAAATGAGCAGTGTTCTTGAGGAGCTCAGCCTAGCAGGAAAGATAGATGAGTTTATATTTCTAGCAATGTGCTCTGTGCTGTCCAAGAGACAGACAGGAATCTAAGCTTTAAGCCTGCAGGCAGGAAAGGAAGTTTTAAGTTAACATAGATTGAACAAGGTTTTGAAGAAAGAATAGGGAGTTTCCCATTTAGACAGGGCAGAGAAGGGCTTTTAGAGAAAAAGCTGTTTTTGCTAGGGCAAAAAAAAAAAAAAAAAAGGATGTGAGGCTGGAGTGATAGCACAGCAGCAGTAGGGTGTTTGCCTTGCACACAGCCATCCTGGAATGGACTTAGGTTTGATCCCCAGTTTCCCATCTGGTTTCCCCCAAGCCTGCTAAGAGCAATTTCTGATGCAGAGCCAAGAGTAACCACTGAGCATCAGTGGGTGTGACCTGAAAACAAAATAAAACAAAAAACAAAACAGGAAAAAAGAATGCTCAGGGAGCACCCAGGGACTGGGGAAGTAAGGTAAGGGAATCAGAAGGGCATGCGTGGCTTTGTAAGTCACATTGTGCAGATTGACTTTCTCTTGCAAAACAAAAATTATATATAGGAAAGTGCTTTATTGCTTTTGGTTTGGGGGCTTATTACTCCTGGGCTTACTCCTGGCTCTGTGCTCAGATATCACTCCTGGCCCATCTACAATGAGAATCAAACCCAAATTGAATACATATAAAGCAAGTTGCTTTACCCAGGTTACTATCTTTCTAGCTTGAAAAGGTATGTTTCAAAAACTATTAATGCAATATATAGGATGATAACACTTATATGTGATACTTAAAATAACTACATGAGGAATGCAAAGGTTTAAAGTGGGGAGGGGGATTGCTTAGATTGCTCTTGGTTCCAGAGTATAGTTAGGAGAAGGAAAGAAATAAGAGTGGAGGCTAATTTCTGCTGCTACTCTTAGCTGCCCAAATATCTCCAGGTATGCTGGCTTTGTGGCTAACATCTCCAGGGATAGTTTGGAGCCAGCCCACACCCACTTCTATACTTTCAGAAGTCCTGGCAGTCATGCCCCACACTTACAATCCAGAGCCTTCTGCCAAGTCTGTGCAAGCAGTGATATAGACGCATCTAACTCCTCAAAGAGAGGCACTACTAGCAAGTAAAACTCATGAACATACTGCCTTGCAGCTGATCTCACTGGGGCCTTTTGGAGGGCTCTGATGAACCAATGCTGTTGCCTTAAGAGCTCATCAATTGTGGACTATACTTGTGCTTATGCTGCTAAGTGACAGCTCCATATATATATAAATTTTTTTTGGCTTTTGGGCCACACCCAGTGATGTGCAGGAGTTACTCCTGGCTATGTGCTCAGAAATTGCTCCTGGCTTAGGGGACCATATGGGACACCAGGGATTGAGCCAAGGTCCGTTCTGGATCAGCAGCGTACAAGGCAAATACGCTACCACTGTGCTATTGCTCTGGCCCCCAGCTCCATAATTTTAATATTGACTTCCCAAGAGGAATACAACAAATTAGATGTGAAATTATCATAGAAGCCACATAATGTCAACAAACCAAACACAGAACACTCAAATAGAAATATACAGCTCAGTAGATCTTTAGAAGACCTCATTGCAAGACATAATAATTTTCACAAAATTTCTTTTAAGAAAGTTTTAGTTGTACCAAGCGATATTAAGTAAATTATTTGTAGCTGCCAATGGGCAGGTTCAGGGAGGTTGGGAAACTGATGATAAGGTTTGAGAGAATGAATGTTACACTGGTGGTAGAATTGGTGTTGAAATATTGAATGCCAGGAATAACTGTATAATAAACAACTCTGTAAACCAGTTTCTGAAACCAAGAAAATTAATCATGAAGATGATGATGATAATAATTAATAATAATAAATAGTGTGGAGGGGAGACAGTTGAGAAAATATGACGGTCAGAGATTAAGGGAATTTAGGTACTTTAGGTGGTGGTGTTAGTAGTGATGGAGCTAAATATTCAAACCACGGAGTCAACAACACTGAAATCATGAGACCAAAATTTTAAAAACCAAATTTATAAATGTGTTTATCAATATAGTAGGTTGGGAGAGGGAGGTATGAGAAAGAACCTGGGAATATTGGTGGTGATATTGGTGCTGGAAATTGTATGTCTAAAACCCAACTATAACTGTGTAAGCCATGGTACTTGAATTGAAATTTTAAATATTTAAAAAATTAAAGTATCATTAATTATTTTACATTTATTTAAATATACAAATTTATAATTTTATTATGGTTAAGTTACTATTTGTAAATATTAAAGAAGATAGTAATATTGAATTGTATGAATTATTTTTCAGTAGCGTTAATGTTCACCCCCAACACTCCTCATCCCTGGTCTCCTTCTTTCCTCTCGGTCACCTCAACTCTATTTTCAGAGTTCAAGAGCTTGTTTTCCTTTGTTATTGTCCATTACCTTCCTTGTCTCTTTATATACCACACTCGAGTGAAATCACCCAGCATTTGCCCCTTTCCCTCTGATTTGTCTAACTTAACACAGATGGTATCAGAATATATATATATATATATATATATATATATATATATATATTTAGATACAAATATAGATACTTAAATGAGTTTGAAAAATAGTTTAAATAAGCTAGAGCTTATTACTAGAATGTGCAAGACCCTGAGTTTGATCCCTGGTTCCAAATGGCCTTACTAAAAGTTACCAAACCTGAACACCAAACAGGCAACACCATAGACTGAATATCAAGAGTTTTGGCGCCCTCCAGAACTGTTGGGAGTGGCCCCTTAACGAAATAAACTGATATTTCCATGACAAAAGGAAATGGGGAATGAGTTAGGAGGTGATTGCTCTAATAAGAAGGAAACAATAGAAGCCTGATCTGAGGACAAGGGCAAGGGAGCTGAAAGTGAGCTCAAAGAACAGGAAGTCTTGATCTTAAAATGCTAAAATGAGCTAAACATCAGATTTTGGGAAAAATTTGGTCAATACAATCCTCATATGATGCAGCTAAAGATAAAAAGGATTTTATCTGAGGAGCTCTCTCTCTCTCTCTCTCTCTCTCTCTCTCTCTCTCTCTCTCTCTGTCCTATACATTTTTCCCACAGCAATATGAAAATATCCAACCAATAATTAAAATATGTACAACTCTCATTCTTATTGGTCTAACCTATAAAAGTGCTTATGTGTAGGAAAAGTAAGAGGGGATGAAAGTAAGAAGAATCGTATATTAGTTATTGATTGCTAGAAACAAATGACTCCAAGGTTAGAGCAGCAAATACTTGTTATTGCTCATAGATTTTGGAAATCCAGAATTTGGAAAAGACTTAGCATATGAATTTTGCACAGGTTCTCTCATGAAACTGCAGCCAGGATGGGATGGAAGTGTTGACAGGGCCTGAAAAATCTGATTCAGAGACAGTATTCTCTTTGAACTGACACTGAATTTTGACTGAAGGATCAAGACTCTGCCGTGGTACAAGAATCTTCCCACCAATGATTCCCCACTCCCTCTAGGCAATGTTCAGGGCACCACAGTGAAAATGTCTATGATGAAAGTCCCTATGATGATGCCTCAATGCTTCTTTACCCAGCATCCAACAGATGCTGCAGATCTGTCCTGTTCACATCAGGAGACTGTGCAAGAATCGGAGGGATATCTTTGGAGACACCCTAGAACATATTCAGGCCTAAGGCTAAGACCAGGTATGATGCTAAGGAAAGTGAACAAGCAAGGCTGAGAGATAATTAAGAAACAGGCATCCTGCCTGCATTTGGAGCTGAGCATTGCTTCTTACCTGTAACACAGGTTTTCCTGTTTTTTGTTTTGTTTTGTTTTGTTTTGTTTTGTTTTAATCCAAGTCTGCTTGAACAGTGTTGAAGATCTTTGCTGCAAAGGTTTTGCAACACAAGTTCTGGACATCACAAACTTGCTCTGTAAAGAGTATCTGTATAAAGAGAAGGAGTTAGGGGCAGTTCTGTGCTTCTTGAGAGGGGGAAATTGAGACTTGAGGACTATAAGCATCCTTATTTCTCTGATGGCAGAAACGTCTGTGTGGCATACATTCTTCACTTCATTTTATTGTCTCCATGTGACTGAGAAATGGGGTCCAAAATACACTCCACCCAAGAGGCAAACCAGGCTGGGTGAAGTGAAATAATAATTTTCTCTGAGCATGAGGCAGCTGGGGTACAAGACCAGGCTTTCCCTACCCTGTGGATGACAGTGTGCCAAGTGAGAGGTGCAAGGCCCAAACAGTGTCCCTCTGTGCTTAGCTGTTCCTTGGAGTTGGAACTTTGTAGGTCCCTGGGAAGGAGGGTGAATGGGGCACAACGGGGGCTGTCCCACTCTGCATACCACAATGTCCTACCTACTCCCTGAACTTATGAGATGTTAGTGAGTAACTGTGTATGCACCTGTATATGTGGACATGTGTGCAATATGTATCTGAGTTTATACCCATGTGTGAGTGTGTGTACATGCTTACATGTTTTTTCATGCTGTATTTATTTATAAGAACATGCATGTGCACAACATGCATGTTTGAACTTGGATGGCCAGTTGGGCAGCCTCTTCCATCCCAAAGCTGGGGATTAGGTTTACAAGACCCACAAGAACCTCTGGAGCTGGCTGCAGGCCAGTGCTGCACGGGCCATGGGCCTCAGGGATCTGGGCTCCCAGACCGTTCTCGGAAAGCCTTTGCAGTGAGGTTGCTCCAGGTGCCAGGCTGGGCCCATCAATCCCTCACTCTTCGGAGAAGGGAGTTTATAAAGTAGCAATTAAATAAGAGCTCTGTAAGTGCTTCTGGGAACTGCCCCGAATGCATTTTCCAAACATAAATAACGGAGACCTGCACTCGGGGCAGAGCACACGCAGAGAGAGGCAGCTCCGAAAGAAGGGAGCCCTGTTGTGTGGCGCGCGGCTACGTGCCCCTGCTGGTGCACGCTCTGAGTAGGTGGCAAGTCCATCTGTCTTGGCTGCCTGGGTGGCATGTCAGCCTGCCTGGACAGGTCGCAGTGAGGGAATGGTGGCCGAGCCACACACCTCTGCAGAAAGCTGCCCCCAGGCTGTTTTAGAGCCAGGGAGGATGATGGCAGAACACACAGTGGACAACGGAATTCTTTGAGCGTCTGCAATGTGCCATGAGCCCACCAATCTTGACACAGCTTGGAGAATGTTCCCGGCCAGCAAGATGCTTTTTAGCCTCTTGCATTGATTAGGCCCTGACTCTATGCTGGGTTCTAGTCTAATGCTTTTACACGAATGAACTTACTTGTGGAGGGCATGTCCCCACCAAAGTACTCCTAAGCTGCTCCCAGCTCTAGTGCAGTGCTCAGGGGACCATGTGGTGCTGAGGCTCGAATCCAGCCCTGATGCACTGCCTGCACTCCAGCCTTGAATGGACTGACTTCGGTGTGCCAACAGACATGGGAAATGGATCCTCTTCAGGTCTTAGTAGGGGAGAAATTAGGGGATGGAGTACAGAGCCAATAGGGAGGCCCTCTTGGCTTCTGTAATCCTACTATCACCTGCATTGTCCTTACACAGCCCACACCATCTCAGTTCTCACACATCTGCCTCTGCTCCTGCCTTATTGGGGGCTCCTGCCATAGGAGGGAGAAAAACATACCATTTCCTATGCAGAGAAGGGCCACGATCTCTGGTTCTTGAATATTTTCTGACTACCCTTCCTTTTGTCCTTGCCCCATTGCCATCCCCACACACCCCACACCTCCCTAGCCTTCCTGTGGTGGAGCTATTGTGAGTAGTCAGGAACTGCCATCTTCCAGGAAGGGCTGGCACTGATAGGTGTGCAGGACGAATAGGAACAGTATTGACTAGATTCAGCTTTCTACTTGCAGTGTGTCATGGGCCAAATCACTCCACTTCTCTGGGGCTGGCTAACCTTATCTGTCAAAACAGACACAATGACAATTCCTGGCAGAATTGTTCTCAGGAGTAGACTGCATACAAAAAGCCAAGGCAGCAGCAAATGAGAGATGCTTGATAAAATTAATTCTCCCTTTCCTTACCTAAGAAATTTGTCTCCAAGAGGACAGGGTCAAGAAATAGGAAAGCACCTTGGACCTTGCTGGGTCTCCAGTCATTTATCATTTGTTCTGCATAGTATAATTTTAGAAGTCCATTGCTTTCTGCAGAAGACTGACCCCAGCAAAACTCCCTTTCCTCCCTGTCACTGGTGCACAAAGCGCTCCTCACTGTCCATCCTTTATGGCAAAATAAGTGGTGCACTTCTTGAAAGCTATCTTCCTGGACTCTCCCCAAGGATCCCGTTGTAAAGCCCCATCAGCCCATCAGGAATCTGGGCCCTGTTCCCCCCCCACCCCACCCCGAGCCAGCCTGTCAGTGATCTCCCTGTCTCCGACTCCATCGAAGCTGCCAGTGATTAAGAAACTCATATATTTTCACACTCACTAAAAGAAACATGATGTTCACTTTTCCAAGAAAAGCCATCCTTGTTTGTAGCCCCTGTAATATATTGGGAACGCCTCTAATTGGCTTCTAGGACTCAGTGTCAGAAGGCAGACCCAAGTTTGTTTATTGACACAAGGAAAAAAATAAAATGTCGTATAATTAGTTGAGTGACTGACTCTAAATTCAGAAACTCCCATCGGTATGTGGCCTTGTCAGGGTTTAAGATTCCATTTTGGGTTATGAAAGAGGCCGGGTCCTAGGGAGCCCAGACGCAGGCCGCCCTGCACCATAGCTATTGTACAAATGGGCTCAGTGTGCTGTTTGTGTTAAGATGGAAAACTTTTACATGTTTGATTTTTATGCAAGTCAATTAACTTGTTTTTTATAACGGTAAGGGCTTGCTTTGCAAATAAGATTACTTA
This sequence comes from Suncus etruscus, assembly GCF_024139225.1. Taxonomy (NCBI): domain Eukaryota; kingdom Metazoa; phylum Chordata; class Mammalia; order Eulipotyphla; family Soricidae; genus Suncus; species Suncus etruscus. The sequence goes on from NC_064848.1 coordinate 176,932,880, forward strand.
CCACTATAAATTATGGGAACATAGGGGCCTATTCAGACAGAATGTCACACACCCCTCACCCGTGCACCAGGCTGCCTGCTGGCCTTCTGCAGGGGGCATAGCAGAAGCAGAGGCTCTGGGAGTGGCCGGGAAGGGAGGGGTTATTTGGGTGCATTCTAAGGGGCCCTTCCAATTGGGATGTGAAGGAGAAAGGGGGAGATATGGGGGTGGGATTAGGGCATAACCCAGAATACTCTTCTCTGTCCTGATCACCCTCCACCCAAACCCTCCCAAGTTGTACAGAACTGGGCAAGATCTTCCCTTACATGACAACCAAAGAATCTTCTTTGGGAATGTATGTGCATTTTCATGTATGCTTCTTGGTGATAGAACAACCCTCCTGAAGGATGCTATCGGGGGCAGACATAGCTATTGCTAAGTCTGGGGTTTTATCTTTTCTTTTTTTCCCTACCCCCACCCCCATCCCCCCTGGGGTTTTATCTTAACTGTTGTCATGTCACCTTCCCTTCAAGTATGAGCCCATACCTCTCTCAGCACTCATTTCTGCACTCCATGACAACCCAGACAGAAGGGGCATAGGCAGAAGAGAGAGAGAGAGAAAGAGAGAGAGAGAGAGACAGAGAGAGACAGAGAGAGACAGAGAGAGACATAGAGACAGAGAGAGAGACAGAGAGAGAGGAGAGAGAGAGGAGAGAGAGAGGAGAAAGAGAGCAGAAGATCAGGCATTTCTGCAAATTGCTCTGCAGTGATGGAGAGCATGGTAAGCAGGGTGGAGAAAGGGGCTTCAGGGTCAGGGAGGTGCTTCAAAGGGTTGGAGTACATGCTTTACCTGAGGAATTCCAGATCTAAGCCCTGGCACAGCATGGTACCTCCAAGCACTGCTGGTCTCACCTCTATCACCCCAAATATAAGATTCCATTTTCGTTCCTGTATGATCCCCTCTGTGTGTCCCTTTGAAGGCAATTGGAACTATGCACAACTAGGCACTCTGGAAGGTTCCACAGTCTTGGCTTTCAGGCTCCTTTGTGAGTTTGGATATGTTCCTGCCTATTCTGCAACTCAAAATAATTTCTTCTCATCTGTGACTTGAAGGAGAAGCCCTTAGTTAGTCTGCCTCTGATGGGCATATTGTCACAAATGACACTTCTTGATGGGGTGATTTCCCCCCCATCCTCTTGGACATGAGGCCTAGTCTGGGGCTATTTGTGTTGTCTTGACTAAAAGTGAGCACTGGAACTAGAAATGCGAGATACTGCTGGACACCTGTTAGTGTCAGAACAACACACTCCCTCCTACAGCCCACTTCCCACCAAACAATTATCTGGTCCAAGATGTCCATAATAACAACCTGATGAATCCTGAACAGTGGAATTTCACTGCTGCTCCAAGCACATGAGGGAGAAAGACACTGTCTGCAGGCTGAGTGGTCATTGGAACAAGGTTCAACTTACCCAAGAATCAATATAGCTAAGCCGGATCAATAGCACCTTCATAAGGCATTTGCCTTGTACTTGGCCAACACAGAATGGACCTGGTTCAAATCCTGGCATCCCATATGACCCCCCAAGCCTGCCATGGGTGACTTCTGAGAACAGAGCCAGGAGAAACCCCTGAGCGCTGCTGGGTGTGACCCCAAAACAAAAAAATAACAAAACAAAACAAAACAAAAAAAAGAAAACCTAGTTGCTCAGATGAAAGGGCAAGTCTTCAATGTAATACAAGCTTTCACCTAAACAAGAGGTTACAGATACTTCTCTACTTCGGGGTGAATATTGCACCATGATGACTCCACAGCTATCTTTGAAGATACCTAAGGACAGGACAATAATAATTATAATAATCTTAAAAGGATCAGAGTTATCACTACTCTGATTTTGCTGATAAAGAAACTGGGGCTGAAATATAATGAAGTCACTTGTCTAAAATCATACAGCAAAAGCTGTAAGCATTGGCCCCTTCTCACAGATTTGAAATCAGGGTGAAGAGGATCATATGCTCATGAAACAAGGGATTTGGGAACAAAGTCAAATGTCATTGTCAGGCATGAAACCTCTGTACTTACAATTAGTTCCCAAAGGGAGGTCTTCCTTCTTAAGATATTTGCTCTATCTTCCACACAACTTGAGTACTTTGTACCCACTTACATTGGGTCATAGTTGTGGTTTCTGTGTCTGTCACCTCTTTTGAACTGGGGTAGGGAGCATATCTTGATCTTCTTGAAAGGCCTCCTTTTTGAGCTGCAGTTTCCTCTCCCAGAAATTGGAACAATGGCTCTCCCTCACCAGGTTAACTTGCATTAAATAGTTGGGGAACACTGTTTGAATTATGATTATTGGTTTCAGCCAGGGACTCCACCTCTGTGCTCCATCCCTTCATCCTCCTCCATCTCTTACTTGATGTCAGTTTGGGTACCAATTAACAGAGAAAGTAACAGCATTAGTGATAATCTTTGCTAATAAGTGAAATTGGTCTATGAGAACCCAATTTTCTCCAAAAACTAAAAGCCAGTGGTGTAATTTCCCTTGAAATAAATTTCTCCTCTAGTCTTTTGGATTACCAAAGAATAAAAATCCAAAAAGAGAAGAAACTTTAGGTAGCTCCTTGGAAGACCAGGAATCTATGAAACTGTAGTGTCCTGCTCATCCTCTTGGAGACAGTAAGATTCAAACGTGGGTGGGTGTGCCACTGCTGCATCATTCATTAAATATATCTTTGGGACATCAAGTTTATCGGAAAACTCATCAGAAATCTCAACTATAAATTTGACCAAGTCCGAGTCCCATATGATTATTAATATAGAATGGTGGGACCAGTTCATAAAAGAGAAACACTCTATAAATCATTAGTAATTTTGAGTATGTGCCTTGTTTATTCATTTTTTTTATTCTACAAATTTTCTTAGCATTTTTCTTACAAAGGTATGGGTGGTCCCAGGCAAAGAAACCTTGATGAACCTCAGTTTTCTCTACTATGAAGTGGGAATAATAAAATTCTCTGAATAGGGTTAAGTGCTCAGTTTCAGGGAAATGGTAGATATTGTGATCAGAGTTTCAAAAGCTACAAATCACCATAGTAGTCAATGCACAAACAACATCTAAGTAATTTCATTCAGCAGCACCCAGACAAGTGCATTTTCTCCCCACTTGCTGACACTCTACATACAGCCACTGTGTGATCTTGGAAGGCTGCCCAGAAGAGGCAAAATATGAATTTTGAGTAAAGCCATCCAAAATAGCAGATTGAGAACCAAGACTGAGGAAAATCTGTCACTTACCTATGTCTGGCACTGTACAATAATTCTTTTCATATTTTTGAATTAAATAAACTGGAACCAAGAGAAGTAAAGTTTATGACCGTGATGATTACTATGTTCTTTTCACAAGTGGTGAATGAGGCGCAGAGAAGCTAAATCCCTCTCAATAAGAAACCAATCAACAGTGATGGACGACAGGTAGGCTGGTTCCAGAGACCCACCTCCAACTCAGTGGGAACAGAGATAACTCGGGAAGAACTTTGAGTTTGGACTCAGACTAACCTAGTTTTCTGTCTGTGCTTCTGCATATTCTATCTTGTGAACCTGGGAAAGGCACTAACCCTGCAGAGTTCTGGTTTCCTTATCTGAAAACTGGAAATGATGATGATATCCACTCAGTTGGGGACAGGGTGAATGATTAAGCACCCATGTGAAGACTCTTACATAGTTCTTTGGGTAGGGGAAATTCTATCTTAGATCATCACAATGTTTCAAGTTCATAACCATATTTTACAAATTTGATGGCATAGGATTTGCTTAGGTGTCCAATGAGGTATACAGTAGAAGAGTTTATCTTATAACTATAGGAAGTAATTCAGAGAAAAGATGAATGAATAAATATAACAATAATGATTAGCTAAATGCTGTTAAAATCCATGCATAATATTATCTTAAAAGGTTATGTATTAGCTGTATTCTTCTGGGTGAGAAAGCAAAATCTCAGAGAAACTACATAACTCGTTTTGATGACAGCCAACCAGCAGCAGGGCTGGGATGGAAACCAAGGTATGTGTGGACCTCAGACAAGCTCACGGGGAGGGATTTGCACCTTGATCACCAGGGGGTAAAACACCATTAAGGTAGGCTTCACCTTCGCCTTGCTGATCTAGATCCAGTCCTGTTTCACACCACCACATGGGTAAAGACTTCAAGTCAGTTGGATTTCAAGCTCTAAGAAAGCTCTGGTTTATTCAAAAGAATTAACAAGCCAGAGCCCCAGAGGCAGGAAATCCCACCTTTCTTGATTAAATGTGGGAGATCTACTTGTGAAGGATAAGATTTGCTGTCTACAGGAAACCTTCCCAGACATAAACTGACTCTATCTTTCAGTCAAAGTTATTTGGAGATGGCTTAACTCAAGAGACTGCTGAAGCTGACTCCCTTCCCAGGTGATCAATGAGAAGGAATTGCTGAGTAGGGCAAGTGTAACTGTCAGTTCGAGATGGTTGGTTGGAGGAGGCAGGTGGTTCGCTGATAAGTGCGAGAGCAGTATCCCTCAAGCTGGTAAGATGGGGGTCTACCCTAATGACTCAGTCACTTAACTTCTTTAGGTCTAACCATCTTCATCTGTGAAATGGGGATAAAATTCCTTTTTCAGTTCCATGGTAGGACTGGTTGAAACTAAAGATAAAAGATGCATGAAGTGTATTGTATAAAATATCTGACCTTCTATTTTAGTTTGGTTTTTCTTTGTGGGTCTTCCAGCCATGCCAGGGACTAGTAGAGGCATGCTTAGTTGTGCTCAAAAGACCTGGGATCAACCCTGGGCCCTGTGCATGACATACGTGTGTGGAGCTATTTTCTTGGGCCTATATCTGATATTCTTATCTTAAGGAAAAGTCATGGAGTATAATGGGAGAAAGAACAGGAAGAATTAGTGAGCTTAAATAGTTCTCTCTATAACCAGCACAATCCAAAGGAGGGCAGTACAGAATCTGAAAGATTTAGATGACTTATTAGATATGCACAGTGAATCCTCTTCATGATATACAAAGTGCAGTGAATTCTTCTAGTAACAAGGCTCTACCATACAAACATAATTAGAGCATCATGTTCTGTTTTACATAAGGCAAGTCCACTTATGGTTCTTATGTTCAATTGCTGATGCTGATTGTTCACCCTTTCTTTCTGACCTTTGTGCAGTGTTGATACGGCTGCCTGGAATCTGTCTCGCCTATTTGTCCTATTGAAGGACTATTTGTCCTTCAGTGTTAACTTAGGTTTCTTGTTCTCAGGGAAATCTTTCCTGAGCCATTACCTAAACTATCTTTACTAAGGTGTTTTTTAAGGATGTTTTCTGAGTTTTTCCTGATGCCTTAGTTAATGTTGGGATGATCTGTTATTTGTCTATATTGTATATCTGCATTTCTGCATCTCCTCAACTTTTCCTAATGGAGTGGTGTTGACTCTTTATCATCTTCCAACTCCTGGAGCAGAGACTAGAAACTTGGATAACCCTCGATAGATTTTGATAAACGAATGTATGAATGAATAAATCTAACTTCATGACAATTGCATGACAAAGGTTACTAAGGATTTCTGAAAGATGGTTGATGCCAACACTCCATCTCAGACAAGATCAAATTCTAAAAATTAGATAAAGCTTTAACTGAGGGCAAGTTGTTTCTAGATGAGGACAGAATGTGCACTGTTATTTTATTTGTGCAGGCAATCATTTCTCATTAATTTGAATCTGTAGACTTCAAGCAATCCTAGGATGATATAAGATATTGAGGCCTCTTGGTCTTGGGTTGGTTTCACAAGGGAAAGGGCACTGAGACTATATTGATTCCTCCCTTTTCTTTACACTTTATATTCAGCTATTCCCCAATTTTACATCCCAAGAAGTTCTTCTATCAATTCTATTCTCTCATTCTCTAATATTTTCATGACAAATGACCACCTAATCTTAAACCCAAACATCACAAAGTTTTACTGTTTGATCTCTTTTCATCTATTCCTTCAATGTTTTCACAGAAACACTTCCATATTTCACATGAGTCTTTCCACATAAACACCTTAGGGACAACAGGTGGCTATGTACACAAATATTCTAAACAAGGTCTATGTATTGTATACCTATGAGCTTTAAGTAGTTTTTTATTTTCCACCATTCCAAAATTTTACTCTTTATTACAGTAACCTGGAACTATATCTCTAAATAGTCCACTGCCCATCTCGAGGTCAGACATCATTTCTGATGAATAGCTCCAGCACTTAGCTTAACAAGTGTTTACAAATATATGTAGACTTAAACTGGAGAAAAGTTAAGACTGGTGTTTTATCCATGTATCTAACTACAGAATAGTGAATAATGATGTTCTGGTAACTATGCATGATGGAATATAGTGCAGCCAACAGGAATACAAAATTATGCTAAACTCACTGCAATTTGTTGAATCCACTGAAATCTGGATGATGCTAGAGGATCTTCTGTTCAGTGAAGTCAGAAGGACAAGAATAAATGCAAGATGTTCTCACTTACCTGTGGTATATAGAATAACATGACAAAAAGACAAAAGCTATCAAAGGTGGGCAAACTCTTGGCCCTAGATTACAGGAACAAAAATGCCAGGGAAGAAGAGAAATGAAAATAAGAAGCAAGGAGGGCAAGATTAAGATAATAAAGGAACAAGGGTCAGGGGCCTAAGATTTATTTGAGGTGAAGAGGTGAAACATATGTATATATCTAAGTCGCTGGACTCAATACTACTGTACACCTGGGATTAGACTAGAGTAATTATAGCTTAAATATGTATCTGTCAAGAAGACAGGCTGAGAGGTGGCAGGGAACTGGGGGTCATTGTTGGAGGGAAGTGGACACAGGGGGTAGTCTAAAACTACTGTCAACAACTTTATAAATCTTTCTGTCTAAATTTAAAAAATATAAAGACATAGCTTAATTTTTTCCTTACTACTGGTGTGATCTAAACTTATCAAGTCTCTTTTTTGGTAAACAGATAATAATGTTTCATTCTACATTGTTTCCTAACAACATTGATGAAGGAAAAAAAGCAATGCATGACCAGCCTGAACTGCTGTATTTGTGAAACATGTCCTTTCTAATGGTTTTTTGTAAATTTTCCTGAGTCTGCAGGAGGTCACTAGCAAAAATCAGACATGCACCATGGGGTTCATAGTGTATCTAAATTTTTTCCCACTGAGTGTACAGATGTTTGTGATGCATGTATGATGAATGTATCTGTGTGTGATGAATGCATGTTTCTTTGGATGCACATGTGTGTGGTGTGCCCTACAGTGAAAAGTCCTCCATGTCAAGAACTGGTCCTGCCTTGTACCCTGAGCTGGTGTCTGACCATTTCTGACCTTAAACTAGGCTAGGTGGGAGAAACACAAACTGTTGTTTCCTGCTAGAAACACTTTCTGTCATTATTTAGAAGTTGATGATGCTTTGTGAAAATATTGTGCTGTAACAATTTAACTTCTGGTTATATCAAAAAGTCTATGATAACAGTTGATATTTTTGTTTGTTTTGAGTTTGGGAGAACCACCCAGCAGAGCTTGAGGAAATACTCATGACTGTTTTCAGGGATATGAACTCAAGGTCTTGCAATACCGTATGCAGGCAAGCGCCTTATCAACCTTGTATTATCTCTTTGACCCCAATTGATTTTGTTTTCTGTTATTTCACTTAAAGTTACAATTTCCAAGAGTCAATCCATGATATGGAAGCACAAGTACCACATATGTGTAACTACTCTATGGAGATATGTTATAGGGTTGCTCTCCTGGAAACTGGAGAAAGATGGAGGAGGACCATGCACAATATTTCAAGAGTCCTTCAAATTCTAAATGACACAGCTACTACCTGATAAGTTCCCATGTACTATGGACTAGGATGTGCATGGTGTTCTCAGAGTAGGATCCAGTGCTTCTGGTATTTTAAAAATTAGATATGGAAACCCACTTTCAAAGAAAGAGGTGTGAATAACTGGTGTGTTTTCTCTAAGACTTTTTTTCAAGGAAGGCAGGAAAAGGAATGCTGCTGCAGCTGGATGGAAACTTCAGAGCTGCTGCCTGGGATGTGAGTCTGGACCTTAATGTCCAGGATAACTGCAGATTAGAACTCTGCTAGTCTGTTCCTGCTGTGATCCTACTCTGATATACTCTGGGCTCTCATTTTCCATGCAGAGGACTGAAATAACTGTCAACTTGTAGTCAAAGGAGATCATAGGCACTAGTACCAAGCCAGTCTCTGTAAAACTCATACCTGGAAAGGCTTATACAATCCATTCAGGGGGCTTGGGATTTTTTGCTCTGTTCTCATCCTAGAGAAAACAAATATCCATTTGTTATTTTTAAAATATTTTTGCTTATAATGCTATTAATAATGAGTTATCATGGACATAATTTCAACACTACCCCCTTCACCAGTTTACCTGTCTCTGTGTCCCAAGGATTGTATTTTTAGAATAGTTTCTCTGCCCTCTACCTTTTTGTCCCCACCCTTGAGAAAATGTTTTGATGGTTCCTGTTGGAAGGTTTAGGCAGCTATCTGAGTTATGTAGCTGTCCTTGATCTACAGTAGGTCAGGGAGCTGCGGAGGGGAAAAGCAGCAGCCAGGCCACCTTGTCTTTGTTGCTGAGATATGTGTGTTGCCATGGATACCTAATATAGGCAAGCAAAAGAAGCAGGAGGGGGCCGTTGAGGTAGCAGAGCAGTAGGGCATTTGCCTTGCAAGCAGATGACCCAGGAGGGACCCAGTTTGATTCCCATCATCTCGTATGGTCCCCCAAGTCTGCAGGGGCGATTTTTGAGTGCAGACCCAGGAGTAACTCCTGAGCACCACTGGGTGTGGTCCAAAAACCCAATCAATCAATTAATTAAGTTGTTTTTTAAAAACGGAAAAGCCATGTATTGTGTAGACACATGTGTGTACATGTTTTTACATTTGTATATATGTGCAGGGACATGATACACTCTCCAGTGGGCATGGGGGAGTGTAGAAAAGGCAAAGCTGGTATCTGTGGAAGAGGTCCAACATGGAAATATCAGGTTGTAATTGTCAGAGGTGCCTGCTTGTCCCTTCCACTGTTGAAAAGAAGTGAATACAATAGGTTATACATGATTTTCTGAGGTCAGAGGGTGGATTTCCCAAACAGTGCTCAGAAAGCACTGGGCCACTGCTACAATATTCAGTCAACTAGATTGAATAGACCAATTCTTGTTGCAGTGATGCGGGGTTGCTTTGGCTTGTCTGTGCTCTCAAGTTTACTCTTGGAAGGTGTTACCACCTGGAAAGAAATGCAAATCCTGAAGACACAAGGCATGGTTTCCTGATTCTAACTGAATCTCCAACATGAGATACATTTTTTCAAAGCTGGTGATACTCAGAGGCAACTCCAGGTTTGGTGCTCAATGAACCACATAATGCAAGGGGTTGAACCCAGGGCTTCTGTATCATGAGCAGGAGCCCTTTGAGCCATCTCACAGGCCCAAGAATACAGTTTTTAAGTGTCCATGTGTACCTGGTCCCTGCAGTTCTTACCTACCTTTATCCTTGCAAGAACCAGGGGGCTACTTCTCTTTTCCTTGAGGTATAGTGTGGTGAATTCCCAGTCTGCCATTGCTCTTCTGGATGTTCACTCCACCCCTGCTGTGGGCCCCAACTTCCTCATTTTTACACAGGATGATCTCTCATTGAGAGGGAAGAACTGGGACATATGGAGACTTAGTGCAGTTCCTGACATGTGGTCAGTACTAATAAGTGGTCGCTGCTAACATTAACTTTTCCCAAGGACAAGTAAACTGACAGGATCAGCAGTGTGCAAGGCAAGTGCCTTTCCTGCTGCTCTATCTCTCTGGCCCCAGGAAGGCGATGTTTATTCCTTGTTAATAATACATAGGACCTAACCCATGATAAACACTTAAGGTGTGAGCAATGCTGTATTGGTGGGTTTTCCATTGTCGGGGCTACAGAGGAATGTCAGGATTACACCTCAGTTCTCTGAATGCCTGCCACCCAGGTCTCTCTCATTCCCAGACTGAGTTCTTCCTCCTTGTAACCATCATTACTGGACTCACCCACCAGCCTGAAGGGGCCATAACCCCGTATGTATTTTGGGCAGGGAGAGACAGCATCCCAGCCCTGAGAGCCACTTGGTGCATCCTCTGGCATCATGATGGTAGGGGATGGGGAACGGAGGCTGAGCCAGTAAACATGCTGGGCCCTTGCCCCATTGACACTCCATTTCTACCTCTCAGGGCTTTTGAAATTATCTCTAACGTTGTAGGATAGGGTGATTGCTCCTTAAATAAATGCTTCCCTCAAGAACACAATCAAAAAGCATCATTGTGATAAGTTTTTTTTAAGTGATTATAGGGCTAGAGAGATATAGTACAGGGGTCAAGGTGCTTGTTTTGCACGGCACCCACCTTGGTCTTACCCCGAGAAATACATAGTCCCGCAGCACAGCCAAGAGAAACCCCTGACTACAGAGCTGAGCCAGCAGCTTTCCCACCTTGCCAAAGTAATTTTAATCTTGACAGTGGGGGTAGCCTGGCATGCCAGGGGCATCCATAGTCCTAGTTCTGGCTCCAGTGCTAACTTATCTCTGTTACTTTGCACCATTTTCTACACCTCTCTGGGCCTTGGCTTTCTCCTTTATTTATGTGAGAAAACTGAGGCCAAATGACAATGACCTTGGCCTGAGGTCCCAACTGTGCAGGGCTTCAGTGACTTCTGTTTTAAAACAGTTTATTCTGTTTTAACAAAAGGCCCAAGTCCTTCTTTGGTCTGGTTCATGTCACACCATGCACTCCTCAGGAGACAGCAGAATCTGTGGCCGCAGCCCTTGACTGGGTTCTCAGGTCTTTCCTGTGAGCATCTCACATCTCTGGAGGATTCCTCAGCTTCTCTTCTCCTTGGGGTGGGGACAGCCTGAGTGCTGTTTGGAGAAACATACAGTATTAATAACTGTGACTGTGTTTGCCCAGGGCTTTAGCGTTTACAAAGGCATTAATATTATCAGTCACTGCTGAGATGGGCTTAAGGGCTTAGGACCAACTTCAAAGCCTATTCTTTTAACAACCCCATGTATCTAGGTTTTCAAAAGGCATCCTTAGGTTGAATTTGGAGTTAACAGATATTTATTAAATAAACAAAAAATTCTATTTGATTTAAAAAGAAAGTAAAACATAGCTCCTTCTTTTTTCATAGAGTTATCTTTGGCTTACAATGCTGTGGAATTCCAAGGGTTGAGTTTTAAGCTTCTACATATTTTTAGCTTCTAACCTCCCACCATCAAAATTCCAGTGTCCTCATATTTTCCTTTCCAATCACCCACCTTCTCCTTTCCCACTGTAAGTACCATAATTGTCACCAAGTCATAACCCTTTCTATCCATTCATTCCATTATCCAGTGCAGACATCAAATACTTCCGATATTTAATATCAAGCTCTATTTAGGGTAAGGATTGGGAATTTAATTAAAGTCAGTAGCTACTTTCAAAGTGCTTTAAAATTAGATAAAATGTCATGCAAATTTAACACAATGGTCAAGTACCATAATAACTAATGAGAATGTAAGAATACACTTAGGACTGGGTTTTGGCAGAAGCAAAAATAAATAAATGGGACTATATCAAATTAAAAAACATCTGTACTAAAAAAAAGATAACTAAAATTAACAGACACCCACAGACTGGGATAAAATATTTGCCCCAAACTCACCTGGTAAAGGGCTAGTATTTAACATATCTAAAGCATTTGTGAAACCTAGCATCAAACAACTCCATCAAAACATGGAGAAAAGAGATGAACAGACACTTCCTTAAAGAAGACATATGGATAAACAATAGACATACAAAAATGATCTCAATTTTTTATTAGGAAAATGCAAATCAAGATAACAATGAGCTACGGTATCTCACAAGGTGAAATTGGCACAGATAAAAAAGAACAAAATAATTAGTGCTGGAATGAATGTGTAGAAAAAGGAAGCATCATCCACTGTTGGTAGAAAAGTTGATTGTTTCAACCTCCTTGGAAAGCAAGATGAACACATATAATTAGAAATAAACTTCTATATAACCCAGAAATTCCACTTCTTGGCATATACCTCAAAGGCCCAAAATACTATTTCAAAAAGACACTTGCTCTCCTATATTCATTGCAGCACTATTCACAATAGTCAAAAACTGGAAACAACCCAAGTGCCCTAGAACAGATGACTGGATAACAAAATTGTGGTATATGAATACAATGGAATCCTACTCAGCTATAAGAAAAGATGAAATTATGCAATTTGCTGCTATGTGGGAGAACTAAGGATATCATGCTGAGTGAGGTCAGCCAAAAGGAGAGGGACAGACACAGAATGATCTCTTTCATATGTGAGACATAAAGAACCATAGTAAGGGTACAGCAAATGGCCAAAGGCAACAGAATCTGAAAACTAGTCCTCAGAACTGATCTTACCTAGGGATGAATGGGAGGGGTCCTTGAGACACTGGTGGAGGAAAGCAGACACTCTGGTGGTGGGTGTGATGTTAGACTATTGTATGCATGAAATCCAATAATAGTATTACTATTACAGTACTATTAGTATAATAATATTATTAAAATATTATAAATTTAATAATAAAAAATGAATTTTTGGGTTTCAATCCTGGCTTTGCCACAATATAATCTAGAGGCCTTTGATAAAGGACCAAATCTCTCTAAACTTCTTGCATAGTAAGAATAATTGCTAGGGCCTGGAGAGATAGCACAGCGGCGTTTGCCTTGCAAGCAGCCGATCCAGGACCGAAGGTAGTTGGTTCGAATCCCGGTGTCCCATATGGTCCCCCGTGCCTGCCAGGAGCTATTTCTGAGCAGATAGCCAGGAATAACCCCTGAGCAACACTGGGTGTGGCCCCAAAAAAAAACTAAAAAAAAAAAAAAAGAATAATTTCTAGAGATACTTAAATGATATAATGTGCAAAAGTTCCTAGAATAATACCTGTTATATATACAGTTAACATCTGTATTATTATTATTATTATTTATTCAACAAGTGGGAGAACAAAAGATAACTCAATTCCAACCTAACCAAGGGCTGAGGAACTGTCATGTGAGCTGAGTCCTGAAGTGAGACTCTTCCTTGGGTGGAATTCTAGTTTGGGTGAAAGGGCAAGGGTGGGGCAGGGGGCATGTCAGGTAGAGCAAATAATATAAGCAAAAAGATCAAAGGGCTAGCAAGTTTAGGCAGCCATGAATAAGTTAGTGTCATTGATTGATGGGTGCAGGTGGAGTAGAAGATGATGACACACAATAATGGAAGGCCAATTGGGGCCAAAGATTATAAAGAACTTGGGTTGCATGCTAAAGAAGCTTTCGCATAGTTCTACAGGAAAGGTGAGGCAAAGAAAGTTTGGAGTATGTACTAAGGAAACGTCAACACAAGTGGCAATGATGAAAATGAGATGAAGCAATGGTCTCAGGGAGACTGTTGACTATCAATTTGTCCAATGGCCAATGCAAGAGATGTTGAGAAACTGAGCATCATTTCATAGTGAAAAGGAGGATGAGTTATGGATTGATAAATTAATTCAGGAGATGCTGATAACACTTTGTTAATTAGGAGAAAATACCAACAAGAGGTAAATCAGAGATTTTTTTAAGTAGAGGTAGATCTGTATGCTTGGGTGGATGGTGGGGCCATTATTCAAGAATGAGAAAATTGAAATAGAAGGTTGAGGAATAGGGTTAGGTTAAGTTTTGGATTTGTGTTTGATGTGGTGAAGGCTAGAAGCAACGAGCTATGCAAGCATGTAGTTTATAAAATTCAACTGGCCCGGGGTTGAGATTCAGATCCTGGTGTTTAGGTTTCTTCTTTGTAGGAGGCCCACATCTCCCCACCCTAAACAGAGAAGGAAAAAGTGAGAAGGGAGAAGAAGAAAACTGACCAAAACCTTGAGGACCATCCATCTCTAAGGACCAAGACAAAAAGCAAACACACTGTTCATGGACCTGGGGATAGGGACATGGTAAATTGGACTGGAGTGATAATAGGGAGACTGTTTTATATTCACGGAGGTAAGAATCTGACCTAGATAATTAGTATTGTGTGTAATTAATCTAATTCCATAAATGTCTCAAGGAATTTTCTCTCAAAAGGGCTTACTTCCAGGAAAGTCTGGACAAGTGCTGCTCCACTCCATTTCAGGAGCAGATAGTTTGCCCCAGTTAGAGCTGAGAGCCACAGCAGAGTCTGCATGTAGCACCAGCAATGAAGAGTCATTAAGACCATTGTCTGTCAACTCATGAACACAATCCTGGCTAGGATAAACATAAATTTCAGGGAGGAAAGTGGCTCTGGCCAATATCAGAATTCATGTTAGAGACCAAGACTAAAGGAGATTTAGTGTAATTTTGGAGCCACTGATAATTTGAAGGTTGAGGCATTTTATCCAAGGAACTGAGCTGCTGTTACGTCTTCCTTTCAACAGCAAGCACCATGATGATGGCGAATTCTACTCACCTCACTTCTTTGGCTAATAACTTAAATAGCAACAAGAGGAATAAGCCATAAAGACAACTGGCATCAAATACCTTTTTTGTCAGTGGAGAAAAAGGATCTATTGGATTTTGTTTTCTCTGAGATGGGGATTTTGCAAAGATGAGGGACTGAGAAGATTGAGCTATACAGTTCCAGAAACTGAGGCAGACAGACAAAGTGGCAGCAGGTTCCACTTTGTGACTCAGAAGCACCATTTTAGCACCAGGTAGGTCAGTGACCCAAGAAGAACACTGCTGCTCTGCTTTTCTCCATGTCAACATATTTTTTTCCAGCCACTCAGTCACATCACAACAGACAGTAAATGCACAACATCTAGACTGTAAAGGTCAAATTAGATACCTAAAGTATACTGTGAATGATTTGTAATCCACTTTGGTCAAAATAAAAATTATTAATAAAAAAAAGAAAAGCAAAACAGAACACTACCACACTTAGTGAGTGAAGATGGTGGTTCTGAAAACTCAACCGGGGCCGGAGAGATAGCATGGAGGTAAGGAATTTGCCTTTCACGCAGAAGGTCATTGGTTCAAATTCTGGCATCCCATATGGTCCCCTGAGCCTGCCAGGAATGATTTCTGAGAGTAGATCTGGGAGTAACCCCTGAGCACTGCTGGCTGTGACCCAAAACAAACAAAAAAACCAAAACAAACAAACAAACAAAAAAACAAAAAGAAAAGAAAAGAAAACTCAACCAGTATCATCCAGCTATGTAACCTCTCTGATAAGGACTTTAGAGAGTAAATGTTGAGGATGTTCAAGGAACCCAAAGAAACCATATAATAAATAGACAATACCCAAGAGGATATTAGAGTGAGTTGAGAAATTTTCAAACATAAAGATAGTACCAAAAAACTTGGTAGAGGAAATTAAAAACTCACTAGGAGGCCTTATTAGCAGACTAACAGCTGCTGAGGAAAGAGTCAGTGAGCTCAAAAATGAGCTGCATAACACCTCCAGACAACAGCAGGAGATGTAAAAATTGTCTTAAAAATAAATGAACATTGAACAAGAGAACTTTGGAATAAATTCAGGAGAAACTACATAAGAATCATTGGCTGCCAGAGGACCAGGAAGACAAACCCTATGAAGAAGCACCAGTCAAAGATATTGCTGAGAAGATCTGGAGAGTGCATGTACACACATCCTGGACATCTGAAGGGTATCAGCTAAGAGAAATCTAAATAAAATACTCCGAGACATATTCTAATCAGAGTGATTAATACTATATATAGAGATGAATAATAAATTCAAAGAAGTAAATTACATACAAAGGAGTATCCTTAAGATGTACAGCAGTTTTTTTTTTCAAAGAAACTCTCTAGACCTAAAGAAAGTGGTGAGATATAGTGAAAAAATCAATAAAATAAATGCCTCACCAAGAATACTTTACTTGGCCAAACTGTCATTCAGATTTGAAGAAATATACACATATTTATAAATAAGAAAAGCTCAGGAACTTCATAGAATCAAAACCAACTTAAAAAGAAGAACTGAAGGGGGTATTTTAAGACAAGATAAACCCCACAAACACAACAAAGTTCTACAAACAGATGGCACAAAATTCCATGACAATAAACTCTTTTAATGTCAGTTGACTAAATGACTAAATGCACCAATCAAGAGACATAGAGAGGCAAAATGGATTTAAAAACTGAACCCTACATTATGATGCCTGCAAGAAACACATTTGAATAGTCAGTGCAAATACGGACTGAAAGTCAAAGGTTGGAAGACAATCTTTCAAACAAACAACACCCTCAAAAAGGTTGGTGTAGGGGCCAGAGAGATAGCACAGCGGTTAGGTATTTCCCTTGCAGGCAGAAGGACGATGATTTGAATTCCAGCATCTCATATTGTCCCCCGAGCCTGCTGGGGGTGATTTCTGAGCAGAGAGCCAGGAGTAGTTCCTGTGTGCTGCTGGGTGTGACCCCCCCCCCAAAAAAGTTGGTGTGTCAATACTAATATTAGATGACATAGACTTTAGGTTCAAAAGGTTATAAGAGACAAGAGAGAATTATTTTTTAACTAGTCCAGATATCTTGGAAAACAATATGGGCATTCTTCAAAAGCTAGAAATTGACCTCCCAAATGTCCCAGCAATATTTGCTCCTAGACTTATACCTTAGAGGCACAAAAACACCATGCAGAAAAGGCATCTGTACTCTTATGTTTATTGCAACACTATTTACAGTAGTCAGATTCTGGAAATAACCAAATGTTCAAGAACAAAGCAGTGGATAAAGAAATGGGGGCATATCTATACAATGTAATACTATATAGCTATTAGGAAAAATGAAGTAATGCGGGCCCGGAGAGATTGCACAGTGGTATTTGCCTTGCAAGCAGTTGATCCAGGACCAAAGGTGGTTGGTTCGAATCCCGGTGTCCCATATAGTCCCCCGTGCCTGCCAGGAGCTATTTCTGAGCAGACAGCCAGGAGTAAACCCTGAGCACTGCTGGGTGTGACCCAAAAACAAAAACAAACAAAATAACAAACAAAACAAAAAAAAAGAAGTAATGCCATTTGCTTAGTCATAGATGGATATGGAGAGTATTGTGCTGAGTAAAATAAATTAGAGAGAGAGGTATAGACAGAGAATGATTGGATCTATTTGTGGGAAAAACAATGATAACATCATGTTATAATACATAATAATATCTAAAGACAATAGAAACAAGGATCATAGAACTGTCCTTGGTTAGAAACTCACCACAAAGAGCTGGGGAGTAGTGAAATTGGGCAGAGAAAGCACCATTATGACAATGATAATTGGAAATGATCAGTCTGAACAAGAACTGGGTGCTGAAAGGGGATAAAGTGACAATATTGCAAATCATAGTGTCTAAAAGGAAAAAGTGGAAGAAAGAGAAGAGGAGAGAGAGAGAAAGAGAAGAAAAGTGCCTGCCATAGAGGCAGGGTGGGGCGGGAACCTATGGACATTGGTGGCAGGAAATGTGCAAGGGTGAAGGGATGGGTACTATAGAACCCATTGTATGACTGAAACTCAATCATTATCAATTTTGTAACTGTGCATCAAAGTGATTTATAAAATTTTTAATTAAAATAAAATAAATGTGACCAATATTTCAACAACAACAACAACAACAACTTGGAGCATCACTAGTCACAGTTCCTAGGTTGTAGGATGTTCAACTTCTGTCCTGATAAAGAGGATCACAATGAGTTTAAATAAAAAAGAAAAACTGCAATTTCTTCTAGAAAGGATAATTTTTTTTTTGTTTTGGGGTCACACCCGGCAGCGCTCAGGGGTTACTCCTGGTGCTGTGCTCAGAAATCGCTCCTGGCAGACTCTAGGGACCATATGGTATCCCGAGATTCAAACCACCCTCGGTCCTGGGTCAGCAGCTTGTAAGGCAAATGCCCTACCGCTGTGCTATCTTTCCGGCCCCAAGAAAGGATACATTTTTTTGTTGGAACCCACAGCCAAACACACAAACACATTGGACAAGCCAGCATCATGGAAGAGAAATGCCACTCTCAACTCAAGGGTAGAAGGGCAGGAGTTTTAACTAAGGCTCGTGGCTAACATCTATAGTGCAAGAGTCAAATCTAGGCCAGTCTCACTCCCACTTTCAGGGTTTTCCCTGGCCCCTACCTACCTCCAACATATCAAACTCTTTTCCCAATAGAGAGGTTATGGTTTTCTGGGAAAATATTTCCAGCCTCAGTTTTCTTGCTTTTAAAACCATCATCAGAACTCTGACTATGAGTTCTTGTGTGGGTTTGGAAGAGATCATGGATATGAAAAGTGGTTTTTAAGCGGTAAAACATTCAGCATGTGTGAGTCATTGTTTAATTTTATTATTCCCTGGGCCGGAAGGATTAAGTTTGAACAGTTCCAAAGATAATGTAATCTTTTCTATTTGACAGGTTTCTCATGTGGGGAAAGGGGGATCTTCCATGATGCCTGGAGAGCACTTCTCAGAATTTTCTCCTCGGACTTCCTCCTTTAATTTTATCTAGCTTCTTATGGGAAAACTTTACGTGGTAAATACCCTTTGACTCGTTGGGTCCAGATTAACTGAGAAAATTATATGATAACTCAGTTTGTCTTCCTCACGTACTCAAACAGACAGGGACCATCAGAGTCCCTGTCTGTGACTCACTGTAATCCCCAGGACTGATAGAGTTGCTTTAGGATCATCACCACTCTGGCCCTTGCTCTGTGTCATGCATTTAGTCACATTCTTAAATTTTCCCTGGATGACTATTTAACAGAAACTGAACCCTGAACTCTCAGCCTACTTTAGTAGGGTTTTTAAACCCTAGCCAGTAGCTAATTTATACCAGTAAGATGGCCAATGAATACATCTTCTATTTCTTTAATGCACTCATAGATGTGTCTATATAAAATAGATAATATATATGTATGAATATTACTTATATACACACAAATAATGCATATTATATCTTTACTCTTTCTATGTTACTCAGACTGTATCAATAGCTAAGGACACTGTGATGACCAAAACTCCTGACAGGGAACACAAATACCAACTCTACAAAATAGGCATCCTTGGAAGCAAATATATACATACATACATACATATATATATACATATACATACATACATATATATATATATATATATATTTGGTTTTTGGGCCACACCCGGCGGTGCTCAGGGGTTACTCCTGGCTGTCTGCTCAGAAATAGCTCCTGGCAGGCAAGGGGGTGGGGGGCATATGGGACACCGGGATTCGAACCAACCACCTTTGGTCCTAGATCGGCTGCTTGCAAGGCAAACACCACTGTGCTATCTCTCCGGGCCCAGAAGCAAATATTTTGAGAGCTGAAAGCATGGATCAGAAGGGACCTAAGAAAGAACAGGTGGCACTTAGGGGAGCAGTGGCAAATAGAAGTGCAGTAGATGCAGAAGTCCTAATGCAGAGAGAGCACAGAATGCTTGAGAAACACAAAAGGCTTTGAGGCTTAAACCCTTCTCTGCTGAGGGGCCAGAGGCTGGTGAGGATTCCAGCCTTTATCTGCAGAGCCCTGGAATGCCACTGAGAAGTTTTAAGCATGGAAATGACAAGCACATGTGTGTTTTCAGGTCTCTCCAGTGACAGTGTGGAAAATGGATTGGAATTGGGGTGATAATATAATTAGGGAGACTGGTTGGGATACTAAACTTGGGGAGCACTCAGTCCTTTTTCTTCTCCCACCAGCCACCCAGTGCTAGTTGTTTGAAGTTCGGGTCCACACCAGCTGGCTTTGCTATCTTGAGTGAATCACTTACACTTTCTGTTTCCACAAGTTTTTATATCTGTAAAATGAGAGAAGTACTATTTCTTAATTAAGGAGATCCCATAGGACACCCCCCACACACACACACACTTAATTGAGTTTATTGAATGGAAATGGTAAAGCTTTGAAAACTAACCTGGAAAAGGAAGCCCTCACCAGCCATGGGCAAACCTGTTTCATGAGACTGCAATTTCCTTATTTTTATCCCATGGACTAATTCAGCCATCTGCAGATGTTCGCTTGGTTTCCTGAGCTCAGTCCTGACCCCAAAAGATAGCAGCAGCTGGATCGTCCATCGGGCATGGCATCAGCTACTCCCGGAGCCATCTGCCATCTGCAAGCATCTGTCTTTCTCTCAGCTTCTGTGAACTTCAGTTTTCCTGCCCATGTGCATTGGCCTCCCCCAACAAAACTTGGTAAGATCCACTATAGGGCAGGCACTGTAGTTGGTTCTGGGAACATACAGCAAACCCTCAGAAGTTTTTTGGTCTGGTCTCAGCACATGTAAATTTTTGTACATGAAAGTGCTTTGTGAATTCTAACATTGCTTACACTCACACTAGAAATCTGGGGGAAGTGACTTCTTAAACTAGTTTTCTTCCAGAGTAACTTGTATAGAGACAAACCAATAGGATATAACAAGACTTAGTTTTTGCAGGACAATGACTACATGAGGAATTTCAAGTTCATTTTTGTGTAAAAGTTGTGATTCCAGGGGACAGAGTACAGGTGTTAAGGGACACACCTAGCATGCAGGTGGCCCTAATTCAGTTCCTGGCACTACATGTTTCCCTATGCTTCTGGAAGCTTCTAAGCTCAGGCAGTGACAAGGTGGCTTGTGTAACCCTTCTCACTGAGTAAGCATAGCTCTTCTGGGCCCAAACACCACTGCATCCTCAAACCCTCCCATTGTATTGTGGTCTCCATTGTCTGATAATCCCTGAGTACCACTCAGAGGTCACCACCTTCCAAAAGTGGTCATTCCAACAATCTTTGCCTAACAATCTTGATCCCTTTCCTAAATCCGTTCATGACTTGCATTCCTCTTCTGTCAAAGAATCAAAATTGTTTTTTTCACTTTCAGTCTCTTTATAGCCAATCTCTTCTTTTTATCTATTTTAATCTCCTTATCAAACGTCCACAATGGTGCTGGTTGGTACATAACTAATGAATAAAACATGACAATATGGGAGGTGTGAGGATTATGACAAAAGGAAGGTGGTATGTTTCATCTGGGCCACTTTGTCTCAATTGCAGCAAATGGTTGCAAAATAAACAAACGAAAAGAAATAATGCAGACTGAATCTAACTTCTGTTTTTCTAGAACACATCTCTGTTTGAGGAGGGGGTGTTTCTCTCTCCCTCCCCTATTAATTATAACTAGAATTATATCTCATTAATGAATAGATATACCTATAATAAAATGAGATATATAGATATATCATTAACTAACTAGATATTATTTGATATTAATAATTAGATATTAGATATCTAAATTAGAATCATGTAGCATTAGATGATAAAAGCAGACTCTAAGGTGACTTTTCAACCTTCCATTTTATTTTTTAACTCCTTGCTTGCTCTATGCTCAGGGATCACTCCTAGTAATGCTCAGGGGATCTTATGTGGTGCTGGAGATTTAATTGAGGTCAGTCATATGCAGAAAAAGTGCACTACCAAGTATACTATCTCTCTGGTCCTTTATTTAGGGATATCAAACTTAGTAGTATTGGGCACTAGTAAGGCTTTGGCTATGAGGTTTTAAGGCACTGGACACAGGGCTTAAACAAATTAAGCACACATTAAACTATCTTAGTTATTACCTGGGTTAATTCTTTTTTTTTTCCTCACACATTTAATCTAGAATAATCTGCCCACTTCATCTATTTCTTGTTTAAAACCTTGGAAGGCGGGCCCGGAGAGATAGCACAGCGGCATTTGCCTTGCAAGCAGCCGATCCAGGACCAAAGGTGGTTGGTTCGAATCCCGGTGTCCCATATGGTCCCCCCGTGCCTGCCAGGAGCTATTTCTGAGCAGACAGCCAGGAGTAACCCCTGAGCAACGCCGGGTGTGGCCCAAAAACAAACAAAAAAACCCAAACAAACAAAAAAACAACAAACAAAAAAAAACCTTGGAGGGCTTTTGTAGACTCTAAAGTCTCTTTGCTTCACTTTACCAGTATGTGTTGATTATGTATTGAACACTGAACCATGTCAAATTTGTCAAATCACAGAAAATGGAGTCTTCAAACAAGTTACAAATGGAAGTCTAAAAATAAATTGCAATCACCTGGACCTTTGTGATACCTTTGTGTACCTTTGTGATCTTTAAAAAATTACATTAAATGCATAGGTTTTCTTCCCAGAATAAACCACATACATACATTATATATAAAATAATAATATATATATATAAATATTCTTTGTAAATCTAGCTTTTAAAAATTAAGATAACACAGCATTATATGGGCATTCAAATTTCAAGTGTATATTTATAGAAAACCAACCTGGGTATCTACTAACATAAGTTCAGTACTTAAAGAGCCTCTCTGTGCTTCTTTTCATATTCATTCTTCCTCCCTTCTGGTAACCTGAATTTGTCTTCTAGTCCAAAAATTAATTTTTGTTTTATTTAGTTCATCTTTTTATTTTTAAATATATCACACATAAATGAAATCATTCATTGTTTTTATTTCTGCATCTGGCATATTTCAATAAGCAGAGATTCTCTAGGTTTATCCACTTACTGCAAATGGCAGGAGTTCATCTTTTAAAATAGCTAAATAATACGTCATTGTTTGTATATGTCACATCTTTAGCCATTCATCAGTCATTCATCCAGCTGTGCTGAAAACAGTTGCTCTCAGTTCTTGACCATTATAGAAAATGCTGCAAAAGCATGAAGGTGCATGTAACTCTTCAAATTAATATTTTTATGTCTTTCAATTAAATTTCCAGAAGTGGGTTGTCTGTATCACCTGAAATTTCTGTCTTTAATTTTTTTCCCGAAATTCTATACAATAGCAGCACCAATTTAAAGTCTTAACAAAAGTTTATGAGTTTATGAATTTTCTTCTCCATTTCTTTTCCAATACTTTCTGATTCTTATCTTTTGGGGTACGAGCCAACAGTCATTCTTACAGGCATGAGTTGATATCTCATAGTTAAGGTTTACATTTCTCTAATAACAGATTGTAAATACCTTTTAATATGCTAATGGCCTACATCTTCTTTGGAGAAGTCTATTCAGACCAATTTTTAAAAACATTTAAAATTTTTTGTAGTTTGTAAATATTTTGCATGAATACATTATGTACAAAAAGCTCCCCATTTGATAGGCTGACTTTTTTGTTTTAATGTAAGTTTCTATGTGCTGAAGAAATAAAAATTGTTGTAGTTTTGGGGCCGAAGAGATAGCATGGAGGTAAGGCATTTGCCTTGCATCCATAAAGTCAGTGGTTCAAATCCTGGCATCCCATATGGTCCCCTGAGCCTACCAGGAGCGATTTCTGAGCACAGAGCCAGGAGTAACCCCTGAGAACTGCCGGGTGTGACCCAAAAACCAAAAAAAAAAAAAAGTTTTAGTTTTGACTTGATGTCCTCTCATTTAGCTATTGTTCTATTATTGTGTGTGTATGTGTGTGTGTATGAGTGTGTGTGTGTGTGTGTGTGTGTGTGTGTGTGTGTGTGTGTATTGGGGGGATCACATCCCACCTGAGCAGTGTTCAGGAGTCACTCTTGCCTTTGTATTTAGGGACCATATAGGGTGCCTACCTGAGTTGGCTGCATTCAAGGCAGATACTCTCTACTCATTGTACATCTCTCTGGCCCCTGCTTTGTTATGTCTTATTTACTCTCACTCCCTTCCTCACTACTTTCTTCCCTCCCTCTCTCTTTCTTTCCTTTCATCCCTCCCTCCTTATCTTTTTCCCTTCCTCCCTCCCTCTTTCCTTTCTTCTTTCTTCCTTCCTTCTCTTTTCTCTCTAAATTTCTCTAAAATTTTGGTTTTATTTTTGTGAAGAAGTACCCTGGGATTTTGATATGGATTGCATTGTATCTATATACGACTTTAGGTAATTTATCTAGTCTAATGATTACCTCTTCCCCTCTTTCTTTCTTCCTTTTCTTTCTTTCTTTCTTTCTTTCTTTCTTTCTTTCTTTCTTTCTTTCTTTCTTTCTTTCTTTCTTTCTTTCTTTCTTTCTTTCTTTCTTTCTTTCTTTCTTTCTCTCTTTCTTTCTTTCTCTCTTTCTTTCTTTCTCTCTTTCTTTCTCTCTCTTTCTTTCTTTCTTTCTTTCTTTCTTTCTTTCTTTCTTTCTTTCTTTCTTTCTTTCTTTCTTTCTTTCTTTCTTTCTTTCTTTCTTTCTTTCTTTCTTTCTTTCTTTCTTTCTTTCTTTCTTTCTTTCTCTCTCTCTCTCTCTCTCTCTCTCTCTCTCTCTCTCCTCTTTCTTTCTTTCTTTCTTTCTTTCTTTCTTTCTTTCTTTCTTTCTTTCTTTCTTTCTTTCTTTCTTTCTTTCTTTCTTTCTTTCTTTCTTTCTTTCTTTCTTTCTTTCTTTCTTTTCTTCCTTCCTCTCTCCCTCTCTCCCTCCCTCCCTCCCTCCTTCCCTCCCTCCCTCCCTTCCTTCCTTCCTTCCTTCCTTCCTTCCTTCCTTCCTTCCTTCCTTCCTTCCTTCCTTCCTTCCTTCCTTCCTTCCTTCCTTCCTTCCTTTCTCTCTCTTTTTCGTACTCTTTCTTTTTTCTTTCTCACGTCAAAACATCTCTAAGCATAATATCAAGATACTGTATTTTTAAACCATTAGACACACTTTCCCCCCGCAAAAGTGCATTTTATGGAGTGAATGCCTCCTGGAGCTGAAGCCTAAATGTAGGGGAGAAATTAAAAATGATGTCCGTCTTATGGTCAGGTGTGTCTTATAGAGTGAAAAATATGGTATGTATCCTGGGCTGAAAAGAAAGCTCATGTATCAGGCCCTACCACCAAATGATTCCCTAAACACTAGTGGAGATAGCTCTGCTGGCCCCAACTCTGCCAGAGCAAGAGCTGCATCACCAAGCTTAAGCATCTGAGCATCAGGCCCAGCATTACCAGGCCATATGTCTGTGGGAGAGGGCTCTGGGTTCCTTAACATTGCTGGAAAGGTACCCCAAAAGTATATCCTTTTTTTTTTCTCTAATGTATTTTATGTTATGGTGTCAGTTCTTGTTTGTGCCAGCAATCCACATTGAGTAATTTTCTGTATGGTAGTCTAGTTACACTCATTTGCATATGTTTGTCCAGTATTCTCAATACCATTTTTTGAAGAGGTTTTCTCTATGGAATGCCTTTTGGCTCTTTTGCCATAAAAGTTATGCATATGTGTGTGGATTTATTTCTCTCAATTCTGTTCCATTGAGTTATATCTGTTTTTATTCTAACACCATGCTACTTTAATTACTATTACTTTGTAGTATAGTTTGAGTCAGGGAACTTGATATCTTTATTTTTTTCCCAGGAGCTTTTGCAATTTGAAGTTTAATCATCTTTGTAGTTTCAAATTCATGTAATAAATTTTGATTTTATTTCTGTGAAGAAGTACCCTGAGGTTTTGGTAGGGATTACATTGTACCTATATACGGCTTTAGGTAATTTATCTATCTAATGATCATAATTATTCCAATCATGAGCATATAATAATATGTCTGTCCATCTCTTTGTTTTCTTTCAACAATGTCTTCCAGGGGTCAGTACTATCATACAGTGGGTAGAGCCTTGCACAATGACAACTTGGGTTTAATTGCAGGAATGATTTTTGAGTGCAAAGTCAAGAGTAACTCCTGAATATTGCCAAGTATAACCCAAAAACTAAAAAAACAACCCTCCCCCCCACAAGCAATGTCTTACTGTGTGGGCTATTCATATAGTCCCTTTTTTGGATTAAATTTATTCCAAAATATTTGATTCTTTTTGATATAACTGTAAATAGAATTGTTTTCTTTTTATATTCATTTGTTGTCTAGTTGTTCCATTTAGATCTTCTCTCACTGTAATAAATAGTAATGTGAGGGTGAACATCCTTGTTTTATTCTTTTTTAAACTTATAAATTATTTTTTAATTTTTAATTTTTTATTTTTTTTTAAAAACCAGGACATTTGGGGCCGGAGAGATAGCATGGAGGTAAGGCGTTTGCCTTTCATGCAGGAGGTCATCGGTTCGAATCCCGGCATCCCATATGGTCCCCCGTGCCTGCCAGGAGCAATTTCTGAGCCTGGAGCCAGGAATAACCCCTGAGCACTGCCGGGTGTGACCCAAAAACCACAAAAAAAAAAAAAAAAACGACATTTATTCACAAGACTAGTTGTTAAATTCCTTAAGATGAGCTGGATGCTGCAACAGCTGCTCTCTTAGGTTTAGGCGTTGTTCCCTCACGGAATCCATGTCTGAATCTGCGGTACACAATTTTCAGGTGCCTCATGCGACCCGTCCCGGTGGTGTTCCTCCTCTTGGCCTTGGCGCTCCAGTTGTACTTTCTCTTGCGCTTGGCGGGGTAGCCACACTTGCCGCAGGTGGACTTCTGCAGGTGGTAGGCCTTGGAGTCGCAGCGGCGGCACAGCGTGTGCGTCTTGTTGCGACGCTTCCCGAACGATGACGTCCCCTTCGTCATCTTGCTTCTATGGTGGGGACCAAAGAGCTAATTTTTTATTTATTTATTTTGGTTTTTGGGTCACACCCGGCAGCGCTCAGGGGCTACTCCTGGCTCTATGCTCAGAAATCGCTCCTGGCAGGCTCGGGGGACCATATGGGATGCTGGGATTCAAACCACCATTCTTCTACATGCAAGGCAAATGCCTTACCTCCATGCTATCTCTCCGGCACCTTAATTTTAATTTTTATTTTTTGGTTTTTGGGTCACATCTGGCAGCGCTCAGGGGTTAATCCTGGATCTATGCTCAGAAATCGCCTGGCCCCTGGCAGGCACAGGAGACCATATGGGTTGCCGGGATTCAAACCACCATCCTTCAAGATGAAAGGCAAACACTTTACCTCCAAGCTATCTCTCTGGCCCTAACTTATAAATTTTTAATTGACTTACCATGAGGTACACAATTACAAAGTTATTCATAATTGAATTTCAGTCATACAATATTCCAATTTTTGGCTTTTATTTTATTCTTTTATTTTGGGTCACACTAATAATCTCTTGTTAGTGCAGAGGCTCACTCTGGCTCTGTCCTTAGGGAGCACTTTTTTTTTTTTTTTTTTTTTTTTTTGGTTTTTGGGCCACACCCGGCAGTGCTCAGGGATTACTCCTGGCTGTCTGCTCAGAAATAGCTCCTGGCAGGCACGGGGGATCATATGGGACACTGGGATTCGAACCAACCACCTTTGGTCCTGGATCAGCTGCTTGCAAGGCAAAGGCCGCTGTGCTATCTCTCCAGGCCCTAGGGAGCACTTCTGACCATGCTCAAGGGACCATGTGCAGTGCATTGATCAAATTAGGATCTGTTTCATTGCTAGGAAAAAGCCTTAACCACGGCACAATCTCTCTGGCCCACCTTTACACACATATTATATGAACAAACCCTGCAGAACCAACCTTGAAATCTTGCTTTTAAGCCCAATGGGTCAAACTATTATTTTTCTCAGAGACTGCAATATTTAGGGCTTAGTGTAGTAAAGCAGCTCAGATTTGTTTCAGCCATTGAAGCCTTTAGAGGGAGAGGGAATCCCACTTAATTTAGCCTTGGATTTGAATGCAGATGCTTCTGTCTACAGAATCTGGACCCTTGAGTCTGTCATTTAGCCTTTCTTTGCCTCATTTCACTCATTAGCATCATGGGATGAGCCTCCTCATTTACAGAGAGGATAACCTGTAATAATGTGAACCACCAGGGTGACGGGACAATCAAGGAGTTTGGACAGCTGTCTTCACTCTTGGCTGTGGTTGGTTTTCCTGCTTTCTCCACTCTATACTAACCCCAAATGCAACATTTTTTTTGTATTTATTTTTGCTTCTTGGACCATACCCGGTGATGCTCAGGGGTTACTCCTGGATATGTGTTCTGCATGTAAACATTTCAATGGGATTATGATATTACTGACCCTACCCTGATCGGTGATTGTGCCCTACCCTAGGGTGTGACCTGGCATTCTGTTCCTACCCTAGAGTGGTACCTGATTCTGCTCTCACCATTGGGTGGTACCTGACTCTGGGGGATAAAAGCAAGGGTCTGTGGAAGGCGAGGGGCTTTTTGGCTGGAACTGATGCAGAGGCTTTTGGCTTCAGTCTTGTCCTCTGAATAAAGCTGATATTTTCACAAGCCTGACTGTCTGCGAGCTGTTTACCGGCCGCTTCACCTCAGAACCGCTGGCTGAACAGGGTGGCAGACACGTGCTCCAAGCTGGAGGGGAAAGACCTCATCCTCTATCCCTCCATCAGTCAACCCCATCAAGGGCTGACTTGCAACAGATATGTGCTCAGAAATCACTCCTGGCATGGAGGACCATATGGGATGCTGGGGGATGGAACCACGGTCTGTCCTAGGTTGGCACGTGCAAGGCAAATGCCCTACTGCTTGTGCCACTTCTCCAGCCCCATCAAATGCAACATTTTATAGTAGCAAGATCTTTCTGGTCTTCTGGGGGAGAATATTATTGAGCATAGTGTTTGTTAAGCCTTGTCCTTCCTTTTCTTTGTTCTGTTCCTCCTTTCTTTCATTGGCTCATTTGTCCTTTTATACACGCAATTCACTTAAGACTCAATTTCACTCAAACTCAATTTACCTGGGGACTGCAGGAGGCAAAGGCAGGGTGATTCTTGAGTGCAAAGTCAGTAGTAAGCCTTGAACATTGGGGTTGTGACCCAAACAACTAAAACAAAACAAAAAAGATTCCTCTAGGGCAGGGCCATAAATTGTGGTAGGAAGGGCTGCAAACGGCCTGCGAGTCTCTTCCGGATTAAGTCTGGAACTTTTGTGAATTGTTGGCAAGGTGGCTGGGATCTACTAATTCCATTGCACAGCCTACCCATCAATGTCTTTTTGACTTCTCCCTCAGCACTCATAACCAGCCAATCATCAAATCCTCTCCAGCCTTTTGGAAAATGGTCATTGACTTTCACTCAAACACAGGCTCTTATTGACTCTTTTTGGGATGCCAGAAAGTGCTCCTTGACTAAAATTCTGATAGTAGCCACTATTCTATTTCCAATCCTTCTAACTGTCTGGCACTGAATTTAAGTATAATTCAGTTGTATCTTCCCATTTTTTGTATTCTGGGCATTCAATTCCTTGAATTGAATTGAATTGAATTGAATGGCCTTGAAAAAGAGCCTATGGTAGATTTGTGTGAGCCCTCATTTCTGAAACCTCAATTTCATGCTATTGCTCTTATGAAGAGATAATACCTCTCTTTTTTTTTCTTCCAGTCTGGAGTCTGAACGGGTCTTGGAGACCAATTTAACCAACAGAGGGCAGCTGGAACAAAGTTGTGGGCCCTTCTAGACATTGCTAGAAGTGTAGCCTCCATGGAACATTCTTGAAACATTGTCTCTTAGTCTCATAACCTGCTGTGTGGGAAGTCGTAGTAATCTGAAGCCACCAGGATGTGAAAATACCTAAGTCACATGAGCTCTGGCTACCAGGTAAGTTGAGCTACCAACTGGTGGTCAGGTGCTGGCAGCCTGGGAAGGTCTTGTAACTTTAACAGATTCATGGGTATCCTAGAAGAAGTCTTGCTAAATTCTGTTCCATGAGACCTTAAGCAGAGTAAATGCTATTTGAAGACTGGCCCTTTTGTTGTCACATGATACCTATCTGTAGATGGTCAGAACAGTCCTTAAAACCTCTATATCAGATGAAGCAACAGTCCTACTGCTCTTGTGCTCTAAAAACGTTCCTGCTGTAGAAATTCTCAATGGTTTCCATGGCCTGAGAAATCTAGTTAGTGCCCTTTGTTGGCTTCCAAGATCCTCCATTATTTTGGCTTCAGCTCACTTTTGACTTTCTATCTTGTTCTCACTTGGCCTAGATTCCTCCCTTGCTAACATCTGAGCTACTTCCCCAACACACAGATGGGTATTTTCAATACACACTTACTGCATCCAAATGCCCTTGCTTCCACATTTCCTTTCCAATTAGGCTGTCATTCCAGGTGCCCTGTGAGCTTTAGTCTGATCTTCTCTGGCTGTCCAGTTTAACGTGAGTCCTTGAGGTTGACTTAGATGGTTTATTTAATTTCTCTTCCTTCCTTTACCCTTCTTCTCTCCTCTATTGCTTTGCTTTGTGTATGCATGGGGGGGGGGGCAGGAAGAGAGGGATTCTTACACATAAGCAGAATGTACCAAATTATTCCATGTGGCTTCCTAGGCATCAGTCACTATGGGGTTTGAGTTGAGATGGGCCAGCACACAATGTAGCACATGGTGCCTCCCCAGCCAGGTGTTCTAGTGCTGGAAGGGAGCAAGGGGCATACAGGGTAGAACAGTGCCACTTACAGTGTGGCTCTGGCTAGATGCAACATTCTCTGAGTTCCTTGTTCCTTATTTGAAAGCTGGAGACTTTGCTTGCAAATGGGTGCAAAGGGCCTCGCTTTTTAATTTTAGGGGGAAAAAAAGAATCAAGCAAAACAAAAAAGAGGACCTGGACACCCTGGCCATGTGCACTTCATTCAGCGTGTCTTTGCTCAATGCTGTCTTCTCATCTGTGAACCCAGCGGTGGGCATCAGCTCTAAGCTCCCCTCCAGCTCCAACATTCCAAGAGCATTAAAGAAAAAGAATGAATCACCCCTTCGAAATACCAACATGGGCAGGGCCCTCCCTCTGCTGTCCCCATGCTGCAGAGCTAAGAGCTCTTAATACACAGCTCGCTTCCTCCCGCAGCTGCCACCAAACTTCAAGCCCCTTTCCCAGGAGTCTCAGAAGCAAGACTGATAATGAACCCCTGGCCTTCTCCATCTCAATAGGGAACCAGATCCTATTCCCAGACTTGGGGGTGTGTTTGGGGGGAGGGTGGGAGAGGAGGAAGAGGACCCTCCCCGAGGGAGGGAGGAAGCTGGCCTTCCCTGGACCGGAGGCTTCAGGATGCTTGTGCATGAAGTGTGGGCGTGTTGGCCTGGCGGAAGGAAGGAGTAAAGGGAAGCGTTGAAAAGAGGGTTGATGCTTGAATTCTTCCAATCGCGGCAGGAGGGCTGAGTGGTGGAAACCGGTCTTTGTTTCCTAGGATTTTTGAAAAAAAAAAAAAAAAAAAAAAGGTCCCATGTGGCTGTGTCTGTATCTGTAAGAGTTAGGGAAGTCCATCCTGGGGTGGCATATCCCCACCCCCCAAAAAGACGAGCAGCTGCCTAGATGCATAGACACTGGCTGTCAAAACCACACAAGACAGCAAGATCAATTTCCCGGCGTCTGGGAGGTACAGCAGGGCTGACAGCGGAGGGCAGTTCTCTGGCCTCTTGGCCCAGAGCTCAGGTCTCCCCTCTTCTCCCCTTTCACCCAGCACCCCCCAAGACTCCCCAAGCCCTTTCGCAGCTTTCCGCATGGATGCTATTATTAGTCTTAGCACCGGTAACAAGAATGGAGGCGTAACCAGCGGGAGCCAGCGCCTCCTTGGCCAACTCGGGGCTCGCCCGCGTCCTGCGGGACCTGCGGGTCCTGGGGGTCCTGCGGGTCCTGGAGGAGCGTCCAGAGCGGCCACGGGCCGGGCCGGGCGCGCCTGGGAGCGGTGGTCTGGCTCTAGCCCGGCACGTCTGTGCAGCACGGGCGCTCGGCGCAGCTCGCAGCCGCTCTGGCTGGCTCTGAAAGCCGAGAAGCTGCCGACTGCGAGCGAGCGGGTTTTCCAAGTGGGCAGGGGTGGCGGGGAGGAGGGGCGCGGGAGGGCGGGCGCGGGGAGGAGGGGGCGTCGCGGAGGGGAAGACCTCGCTTTGTGATCCAATGACATTGCCAACGTGGGGGTGGGGGCGCTGGCCTCGGCGCGCTCTCGGGTTTTGGCTGCCCGCCCAGCTGGGAATAACTCTCTTCGCATAATTCGCGTGTTTACCAGGCATGAAAATTCTTGCTTTCGTCCCCCCACCCCTTCCCACCGCCCCGCAACGCACACACACACTCGCACACACACACAGACACACAGACACACACACAGACACCGTGAACCCCCCCCCCCCATCCTCCCCTATCCCTATCCCTCTCCGCCCCTCCTTGCAAGTGAAACTCTGGTCTAAAAAAAATATTGGCCCGGGGCGCAGAAAGTTTTTGCATAAATTCATAAGTGATGAATGGCTGATTTTTAAAAAAAAAACGTTATTTGGATATTTGTCAGAACTTAACAAATATACAGGGGAGGGGGGGGGGGACACACGGCGGTTCATAAACTTTTCAAACATCTCAATATCCCCTTTCTTCGGGAAATAAATTACGTTTGTTTGCCCGGCTTGGAGTCTTAAGGTAGCCGACATTAGGAATATTTTAAAAGCCATCATCCATCCATCGAGCGTGTCTCCCAGGCGCCAGGAAGATTAAATGAAAGAATCATAAGATGGAGGTCTTTAACTTTTAATCCTTTTACAATGAAGCCTCAGATAGTCGCGGGGGCAGGGTGCCCTCTCGGGGGGGAATAATGCCGTTATTCCTCGGCTCGCAGTTAATGAATGCCCTGACGTCTGTCCCACGGCGGACGGAGGCAGCGCCGGGAGGGGGTTCGGGCGCGCGGGCCCCGCTATTGAAATCAGGAGCCACCGAGGCTGAGTCGGAATGAAGAAAGCGGCCGAGCTGCAGGGACGGGGCAGGCGGGGCCGGCCGGGGGGTGCGGAGACGGCTCTTGGGGACCCGGCGCAGGTTTCAAATCCTCAGTTAGTTAGCATCGAGTCCCCGCCACCACTCCGGACCGGCCCGATCTGGGGTCCTGGGTGCGGGTTGGTGGTGGTGGTGGGGGGAGACGCCTGGAGGGAGGTGCGGGGTGTTGGTTGATGTAGGGGTGGGTAGGTGGGTGGGTTGGGGGGGGGAAGCCCAGGAGAGCGACTCTGGAGTCCAAGATAAATAAAGGGGAGCGCTGAGCGGTGTCAGGCAGCCGGCCCACGTGGAGCAGCGCGCAAGGGCGCCACGGTGGACTCCAGCAGAGAACGGCGCGAGCGCGCGCGCGTCCGGCGCCCGCCCCCCCCCCCCACTCCGGAGCTCCCTCTTTAAGGGGCACGGAGGAGTGGGGTGATGTTTTGCCCGTCCCTCGGATCCTACGTCTCTGCCCCCATCTAACCCCTAAACGCCAAGATCCGGATCCTAATGAATCCTCCCTCCCTTCTCAATGAAGTTAAGTGTTCAGAGCTGGGGGGTTTGGACAGATGCACCCGGTTCACAACTATGGACCCCAACACTGAAGTTTTTTTTTCTGTTTTTTTTTTTTCACCCTAATCCAAACCCTGACCCTCTGAGGAGTCTTCCTTAGGGCCCCAGGGCAGGAGGGAGGCTAATGTCAAACTCACCAGCTCCCTCCTGCAAGGACTGCAGAGGGCCTAGATGTGGGGGCTCAGCCCTAAAAGATCTGGGAGGTGAAGAGCGTTGATTTCCAGAGACCGCTTCTGCACGCACCACACCACCTTAGCTTCTGGGAGTGCAAAGGGTTAACACGGTCAGGATATCGGGGTTGGGGGGGGGCTTCGAGACTAGAGGGGTGGCGGGATCTGGGTGGGCGCGCTCTGATCTCCCCCCCCCCCACCACCACCACCCCAACCCCATTCCTTAAGGGTCAAGTTTCAGCGGCACTCCGCCCCCGGGGTAGGTGTGAAAGACACGTGTCCCCATTGTGAAGGGCCCGTCAGGCAGCACAAAGCGGCCGCCCACCCTCCCCACCCCCCGCCCCTCGGCCCAGCCCGGGGTCAGCTCCAGGGGGCCGGCTGGGTGTCGAGGTCACGACGGATCCAGCTTCGGTGACATAGGAAGAAAAAGCAAGGAGACAGGATAGAGGCCACGTGATGTTCAACTGAGGGGGTGTGTGAGAATAACGACCCCCCCCCCGAAAAAGCCTGAGCGGTCACCTCCATCACACTCCAAGAGGGGGTGAGCCCCTTCTCCAGACAGGCACAGTAACGCACAGCCGCACCCCGCCCGCCCCGCCTGCCCTCCACACCCCCCATCAATCACCAACACAGAGAATCGCAGTGTGAGCGCAGTCGATTTTAGTGGTTTTCTTTAATCCTGCTCTGAACTTTTCTCATTTACTACACGGGATATTATAAAGAATAAATAGCAGATACTCTTAATTTACAATGATTAGTCATTCCATTTGTTCTCTATATTTACAATAACTGTAAAATAACATTGAACTCTATAGCTTCTTCGAGGTCCAAGGAAAACCAAAAAACACTTTCCGAAGAATGGAAAATAGCTTCTCTCTCTCTCTTTTTTTAAAGTCCTTCTACAAAAGTTCTCCCCTCTCTTTGTAGTTTAAGAAAAATAACTTTCCCCCCCCCCCCTTGCCTCGCCATGCGAAGGGCTCTGGAATATAAATAGCAGGTTAACATTATTAGCAACAACCAGAATAAGTCTCTCTTTTCTCTGTTCTTTTGTATTTTTTTATCCTTTTGCTTAAAAAAATTTTTTTTTAAAAATACAGTAGAAGCCGGTAACTTTTTGAACGTATAATACTGACCTTTTAATAAGTAAATTAAAACTGGGACCGTATATACACACACATATACATTCCTACACAGTTAAACAGTGCATTCATTACATGAACCAGAAAGCTAAAGTCTCTGTAGCCGGAAAAAAATAAAATAAAATAAAATAAAATACTAAAAGTTCATTGAATGAATCCCCTCCTGCAGAGAGAGGGTGGTGAGAGCTGGTTGGGGAAACCGAGCCTGGAAGGAGAGGTGGGGGGGCGTGGGTGCGGGTCGACCACCTGGTGTCCGGGCACGGGCAGAGTGGGGGGGCGGGGGTCCCCCACCCCACAACCCCGAGTCCTAGCACGAGCACTTGCACTCGGAAATGATGGGGTACTGGATGGGAATCCAGCCGCAGCGCTGGCCCCCGCGTCGCTGACAGCGCCACCGCAACACGGTGAGATGCACCGACTTGGACGGCTTGCACACCATGCCCTCGGGCACGGAGCAGGAGCGCTTGCTGAAGCAGCTGCCCACTTTCACGTAGCGCGGCCAGAAGCGGCTGCCCAGGTCGTTCCAGGCGTACAGCACGGGGCAGAAGGTCTGCGACCACAGCCACATCTGCAGCTTCCTCCGCAGCTTCTTGCTCAGCCGCTGCTTCTTGCCGGGGGCCAAGCCCTCGGAGAACTCCAGCCCTTTGATCTCGCTCGGCATGGCCCCCGACGGCCGCTGCCGCAGCAGCTGGTCCAACTCGGCCAGGTCCTCGGCGGCGCCCCCGGTCGCCCCTCCGAGGGCCGCGCCCCCGCCGGGCCGATCCTCGGGGGGCGAGGTGGCCATGAAGCCCGGGTCGTAGTGACCCCCGAGCAGCGAGCGCAGCAGCGTCTCGTTCAGATCCTTCTCCTTGGGGTCAAAGATAGGGTCCGGGTGCTCGATGAGGTCCACCAGGGGCAGGTTGTCGCTGGGGGCCGGACGGATGTGCAGATAGTGCTGGCCGCCCGTCGGGGCCGCCCGCAGTCCCAGGACCACCACCAGGGCGTAGAGGGTGACCCCCAGACTGGGGCAGCGCTCCATGCCTTTCCCTCCCGATCCGGCGCTGCGCCCCGGGGCTGGCCCGCTGCGTCCCGCGCGCGTCCTGGGAGCCAGAAGCACGCCGACAGAGAGAGAGACACACACAGAGGGAGGGCGGTTCGAGCGAGGCTCGCCCGCTCACCCGAGGCTGGGCAGGCGCAGGGCCGGCAGCATAGGGGGGCGCGCCGGCTTGGAAAAAAAAAAAAACTCGCACCCCGGAGCTGGCCGCGCGCGCGAGTCTTAGCCGGGCAGGCGGCGGCCACGGCGGGGCATCCGCAGGGGCTCCAGGGCGAGCGCGGGCGCAGGGGGCGCCGGCTCCTTGCTTGCTGGCTCGCTCGCTCCTTTGCGCGCTCCTCTGCTCGCTCGCTCGCCCGTTCGCTCGCTTGCTTGCTCGCTCGCTCGCTGCCTTCCCAGGCCGGCGGCGGCGCAGGGCGCGTGGACGCAGGAGCTGCTGCTCCCTCTCTCGCTCTCGCTCGCGCTCTCTCTTTCCCCTCCTCCTCCTCCTCTTCTGCTCGCTCGCTCCGGGTCCTGCGGCTGTGTGCAGCTCAGCTCGGCTGGTCCCCTCCGACCCGATTCCCGGGGGCGCTTTCCTCCTCCTCCTCCTCCTCCTCCTCCTTCTCCTCCTCCTCCTTCTTCTCCCTTTGCGCGCTCGGGGCTCGGCGGCCCGGCCGGCTCTGCCCCGGAGGACTCCAGCCGCGGCGGCGACGGTGGTGGCGGCAGCGGCGGCGGCGGCGGCGGCGTCCGCGCACGTTGGCACCGGTTTGTCTGTCTCGCAGGGTCCAAGCCTTTAAATTTCCTGCACTTTCAGCGCCATCACCATGGAAACCACCGACTCTCTCGGCGTGGCCCCCTCCCCCTGCTTCCCCCAAACAACAACCCCACCCCCCACTTCTCCACCCCCCGAAAGAGCTCCGAGCGGCTGGCTGGCTGGCTGGCTGTACCGGCTCCCGGGGACCCAGCCGCCCTGCCTGCACTCGCCGGGGTGGCGGCGGCGGCGGCGGCGGAGGAGGAGACGGCGGCTTCAGCAAGCGCCCAGGGCTGTGTGTGTGAGTGTGTGCCCTCGCCGGACCCAGATGCCCACCCCGGGAAGCCGACAGACAGTCCGGCTGCCCGCTGGAGCTCACAGGCGGCAGCAGCAGCAGCGGCGGCGGCGGCGGTGGTGGCGGCGGCGGCGGTGGCGCTTGGCAGGTCTCCGCGCAATTTTCTCTCTCTCTCTCCCTCTCTCCCCCACCACCCACCCCTCCTTCTCCTCCTCCTGCAAAATGCACCGCCCCCCGCCTTTCTCCTGGAGCCATGCAACTCAACTAACTGGGGCTCTAGGCGCCCCGCCAGGGCCAGTCCCGGGGAAAGCTCGCGGCGGCGCTGGAGCACCGGCTGCAGGGTGCAGGGCTGATCAGGGGGGTGAGGGGGAGTGGGAAAGGGGGAACTAGGGAGTGCTCGAGGTGGAGCCGGGAGGGTGCTTATGAATTGGGTGCTTGAGGGCTGCAGGGAGGCAAGGGGTCTCTTTTCTTTCTGGGCACAGTGAAGCGCAAGGAATGTCTCCGTGTGCACGGAGATTTTTTCCCCCTCTGGCGACTCGGATCTCACCTTCTTCTCTCCCAGGCTTGCATGGAGACCCCTCCCCCTTTTCCTGCGCGCGCGTACACAGAGACACACTTTTGCATGGGTTGTGTTAGGAGGGTGTTGATCCAAGAGCCGCAGCTTTGCGCAGCGTGATGCAATTACTAGGAAGTTCCCCTGCCCGTCTGTTGCCCGAGTCCATAACGGGGGGTCCAGTCCGCATCTTCCTTGGCCGGGTTCCTGCACCCTTCGTGGCCGAGCGGCAGGGGTGCGCCCGGCTCCCCGGTGGCTTTCACTAGCCCGCCTGGCTCTGTGCTGCCACCCTCGGCTCCCTAGGGGCGGCGCGCCCTCTGCTGGCTCGCCACAAGCCCTACACCTGGCTCTGGCAGGGTCCTGGCTGGGGACGAGGTGGGTTTGCCTGCAAGTCCATCTGTCCATCTCATTTCCAGCTTCTGTGTCCTGTCATTATGGTTATGGGGTATGTGTGGTGCGTGCTCACTCTGACTGGTCATTTAGGTTCCCGATGTTCTCTAAGATCCCCAAACTCTCATTGTAAACAAACTTTCCGAGATTCCTCCAAAAGCCCCTCAACTGTCCTAAGATTCAGTCCTGCACCCTCTGCCTGTGCTAACTCCCCTTGATGGAGACCGGGCAACGTGGAATAAGAAACTTGAAAGATGAACCCGCAGGAAGGGGACCTGATTCTTGGCAGGGATTCATATTCTGTCCATCTAGGACAAGCCCAGCGGTGACCCCATACACCTTACGTTCTTCATCTGTGAACATGACAACTGTCTAGTAGTCCTAAGTTGCTGGTCTTGAAATAAACATGCTTGATGCTTTTTCTCTTATTTTTTTAGAAGCCGCTATTCTTTGATGAGAGATGAAAATTGAGATGACACTTCCCGTTAATTTTCCCTTGGATGAGGAACTCAATCTGAGTTTCAAAAGTCAACCCCTGTTTCCTTTGTGGTGGATGTGCTTGGAGTCTGGAGGGAAAGAGACGTGGAGGGGATGACTCAAGTCTCCATCAGCATTCCATGGACTGGAGTTAGGAGGCCTCATTGTAACTCGCCCGCATCACTCTACTTTCTTTCCCCAAATCTGTTTTTTCCCCCCTTAACCCATTTTGCACGCTGCCCTGACACCTCTCAGGTAGTTTATCATCTGCCCAAGGAAGAAAACACACTTGGTTTCTCTCAATTTTTTTCCTAAAAATTTACAATAGTGGGAGGGATGGCTAGTTGCAATTTAAGGCATTTTCTTCAACTTTCAAGTCTAGACAATATCTAAGAATTAGGCTTTTTTTTTTTTTTCTCAAGGTATTGGCTGAAAGAAAATCTTGCTTTGCAGACTGCTGAAGACTGAACAGCTCTTTGGATTTTTAGACTGAGTCAATTCCAAAATAAGGAGAGACTCGAACCTGACACTCAGTCATATCTTAATCAATACCCCTTTCATTTTGCTGTATTTTATGGGGCATTTGTGCTAGTTTACTGTCTATGAAACTGAAGCATTCCAGAGCAATTCCATCGCTGCTCTAAATGAACGGAGAAAATGATTTTTTCAGCAAAAAACTCAAAAGTGAAATTTTTGCCTGTTCCTTTGGGATCTTGGGCTTCAAAGAATGACATGTGTTCATGCCACTTTCTGTCCCATTCATCTTCACCCATTTCTTTCAAATAACCTATTTTTATTTGAAAACCCAACTCCTCGGTTCTTTTGGGGGGCTAGATAAATGTCACTGATCAGCAGAAGAGTTTCCTGGGGAATGAAAAAAAACCAAACCATGTTAGACAATAGATTGGTAAAATTTGTTTATAGAAGTTTTGCTGGAAGAAGGCCCTGGGGAAGGATATAAACAGTAGACCTCAATGTTACAGATGATCTCCTTCTAGTTTGTGCTATCCTATTCCATGGACAGTGTCAGCATATGAGAAAAAAATCCATACACAAAGATCATAAAATGAGGCCCGAGAGATAGCACAGCAATAGGGCATTTGCCTTGCACAGAGTTGATTCAGGACAAATGGTGGTTCGAATCCCGGCATCCCATATAGTCCCCAGTGCCTGCCAGGAACGACTTCTGAGCACAGAGGCAGGAATAGCCCCTGAGCGCTGCCAGGTGTGACCCAAACAACTCCCACCTCCCATAAAAAGACCATAAAACAAAAATCCATAGGTGCTCATAACAGTTTTAGTCAGTTTTTTTCAATCTTTTTCAAAAGCCCAAGTCCACATTGAATACATATTACCCCTTCATAGTCTCTCTTTGAATGTTTGCATTCATTGTGATGACCACATCAAAATGATTATAATATACTCTATGTTTTTTTCACCCTACAAGGTAGAATTGTAAAATACTGTCCTTGGGGTGCCTGAGCTCTGTTCCCTGCTCTATGCTACACTGGGGCTTGAAGGCACTGAGCAGCAGTGAGGATTCTGGTCTTAGAAGCGAAGTTGCAAATGGAACTTGAATGATTGAACTGACCTTGAGTGAGGCTGAGTTTAAAAAAAAGAGTGCTAATGAGTCCGCAGAAAGAGGTAGTCCAGATGATATAGTGAGACTGCCCTTGGACAAAGGAAGAGTTCTCTAGCGGGGATGGACGGATGAACCGTCAAGTTAGTCTGGGCAGTGGTGGGGGGAAATGTCCTAAGTAGAAGAATCCACATGAGTCAGCCTTGGACCCACCTTCACCCCTGCTGGAATTCTGGCCCTGCTGCTCTTCAGCTCTGTTATTTCCAGTGTCTGAGCAATATAGTTGTGAACTTCATCCCTTCATGTGTAAGATGGGGCAGATACACACCTCTTGGCAGTGTGCTTTAGAAAAGAGGTAAAGAATGGGGCCAGAGTGATAGCACAGCAGTAGTGTGTTTGCCTTGCATGAAGCCGGCCCAGGACAAATCCGGTTTTGATCCCCAGCATCCTATATGGTCCCCTGAACCTGCCAGGAGTGATTTCTGAATGCAGAGCCAGGAGTAATCCCTGAGCACTA
Organism: Suncus etruscus; assembly: GCF_024139225.1. Lineage (NCBI taxonomy): Eukaryota > Metazoa > Chordata > Mammalia > Eulipotyphla > Soricidae > Suncus > Suncus etruscus. The sequence continues at coordinate 176,972,892 of NC_064848.1, forward strand.
CTGGGTGTGGTCCCCTAACCTCTCGCCCCCATAAAAGAAAAGAGGTAAAGAAGGTCTAGCTTGGACGAACATCTGGCGCTCTCTCATGGCCATGGTCTTGCCCTCCATGTCATTGCCAACCAGCCAGTTTGAGCTAAAGAAGCTTGAAATGCTGCTGAAATCCATTCTCCATCCACTGGGGCCTTTGCCCCCTTTCACTTAGCCCTTTGCAATGGTTGCTGACTTTTAGGAATTGGGGACATGCGGGCTGCAATTTCGTATGTGTGTGTGTGTGTGTGTGTGTGTGTGTGTGTGTGTGTGTGTTGTGGTGGTGGTGGTGGTGGTGTGTATGGTGGCAGTCTCCTTTCAATGTTTCTGTAGTTCTATTGAAGAGGGTGATATTCCTCCAGAGGAAGATGTGAGGTGGAAAATGGCTCAGGACTGGGTGATGAAATACTCAGCTTTCTCAGCAAGTAGGTTCTTGCTTCCTTCTGCTCAGGGTCAGCCTTTTCATCAGGACTCATTCAACTCTTGTTAGAAGAGTCCAGTGAACACAGGTAGATTCCTACTTGGCTGTCTACATCTTAGAAGTCTGCTTTTGAAAGATTCTCTGGGAGAGGGGAACTGAGACTCTCTCAAAGACAATAGCTTTTGAAACTAAATCCAGGCAAAAGGAGCCCGAAGGTGTGTCTATGGATCTTTCTTATTTCCAGCAAGAATAATTCAACCATTTGTTTCTTCTGTCCTAGAAACATAGGTTCAAGTGGCTGTAGTGATATACAAAAGACTTGATGTGGAAAACCTGCATCCACCTGGCAATGTAAGCTTAGGTGAGTCACTGAACCTCTTTGGATCCTCCTCACCACCTGAAGGTTATGTAAGAGGAAAAGGAGGCCCCTTGGGGACATGGAGATACCATGAAGAAGATGTGAGTTCTTTTTGGCCCTGCCTCATCCTGGACATGTGAAATTCACCGCTTCCCAAATCTGACTCTCTCTCTGGTCTCATAAATGTCAAGTGTGATGAACTTTTTCTTAATGAGATCCAAAATGCCATATATGGTCTTGACTCAATTGAGCAAAGTGAGCTCAAGTCAGCCATGAGGTTTGTCACTGTCCAAGCTGCTGGAATGCTGGAGCACAGAAGGGGTGTCCCGAGACTTGCTAAAAACCTGGGGAACCCTGAATATGGCAGGACTCACAGTGGCAAAGTGAGTTCTTATTGTGTGTGTATATGTGTGTGTGTGTAATCGGTGATGGGATTCTAGGGAGAACAGTGATGCCTCTAACTGGCAGAAGACTGGGGTATGAGGGAAGATAAGAGAAAGGGGGAGAAGGTGGGGACATAATTCCAAAATGGGTAAATCAATGTGAAGCACATTTCCAGGAATAGAGGCACAGCTGAAGGGCACAGGAGGGAAGGGCCCACAGCAATGCCTTCCCTTCCCCAGTCTGGCTCCGACTCTGGCTCCTGCTCTGCCTGGCCCCCTCCCAGCCGGCTCCACGCCTGGGAAGGAGAGACAGCTCTGGAGCCCGGTGGTTCATTCATCTCCTGATAAACTGTTTATCTGAGTTTTAACGAGGGCGCCTCTCTTCCAGCCCTGGAGACGGAAGCCTCCTCATGTTTAGCCTGCCCTGATGTGGGGGGCTGATGGAAGGGCACAGGCAGGCAGAGCTTCTGTCTTTTCTGAACTACAAACACCCACACCGTCTCTGGCCTGTGCCCTTCGTGCTCAGATTCCCCAGGCACTTCTTTCGCAGAGTCCTGGATGGAAATGGAATCTTTGTGCAGTTCTTCTGTCTCCATCACTGTCTTAAAAGATACTCTATTTAACACACACACACACACACACACACACACACACACACACACACACACACACACACACACACACCATCACCATCACCATCACCATCACCATCACCATCACCACCACCACTACACCACAGGCATAATCTAAATAAACTTTTTAAAAAAAAACAAACAAAACCTGGTTTTGAATGGTCAACTTTTACCATATTTGACCGACTATTAGGATGAAGGGAAGGGAAGGGAGGCCGCTGCCTACAAGGGTAAGATTTGTGCAGAATGATGGCAGGGGATACTCTATAGAAAAGAACCCACTGTCCTCCCATTTCTAGACACAAAAGAAATCCTATGTGCTCTGCAACTAGTTTATCCACCCTCCCCATCCTTCTTGTGCAGCTACTGAGACATCTGTTGACAAAGCCACCTTCCTCGAGCACAACACATGGACCAGAAAACAGACACACCTGTGCATACCCCCCCCCCCCATTCCCTCTCCACAACTCTCAGCATTGCTCTTTTGCTGCTTCTATGCCCCAGGTTATAAGGTTTTTTTTTTGTTTTTTTTTTTTGCGGGTTGGGGGGGGTCTCTTTTAGTCACCTGGCATGAGGAATGAAGGTGGACCTCATCCTCCCCAATACACAAGTAAATTCCCAGCCCAGTCATGGCTCACATTTCCACATTTCCCACACACACAGTCTGCCTGCAGCCTCAAGAGATGTTGGCAAAGATAATGTGGTCTCTCTGCAGCCCCTCACAGACCAGATAACAAGGAGCCAGGAGCTCAACTGGCTCCAAAGTTAAGTGTAATACCACCCCCACTTTGAGGGAGTGGGTGGGGTGGCTCCAGCCACTGAGTGCACCCACAGCAGCTTCCTCAAGCCTCTGCATTTTCCTCTATCCAAGTTCAATGGGCCTGACTTGCCCTCGAAACCCTGGGTATGAACCTCTATTTCTCAAGAGTCATACTCTGTCCCCTGGAGGAGCACAAAGGCTGTGGGAAGAGGACACAGGAGGAAAAATAAACCAAAGATCACAATTCAGGATGTCAATTGCCATGATGAAGCATAGGAGTGATGGGTAGGAGGAGGCAGGCAGAAAGAATCTGAAAAGTCTCCCCAGGAAATTTACTGTCAGGAGTTGGGTTCTGAAAGACCAGTAGGAGGTCGCAGGCTAAAGGGTTGAGCAGGGGCCACTGGAGGGATCATATTTTCGGCAGTGTGGTGAGGTGAGGATGGCAGCATAATCCAAAGTATTATGGGGGAAAGTTGGCAGCACTGTTTTGGTGAGTGAGGATTGGGGACGGGAAGCTAGTTTTAAATCTATTGTGAACGTAGCTTTTAGAGATATTTAAAAGGAAACGTGAGGGCCCGGAGAGATAGCACAGCGGTGTTTGCCTTGCAAACAGCCAATCCAGGACCAAAGGTGGTTGGTTCGAATCCCGGTGTCCCATATGGTCCCCCGTGCCTGCCAGGAGCTTTCTGAGCAGACAGCCAGGAGTAGCCCCTGAGCACTGCCGGGTGTGGCCCAAAAACAAAAAAAAAAAAAAAAAAAAAAAAAGGAAACGTGATTCTAGAAATGTAGGCTGTTTGCTCCCCCAAAATTCTTACTTTAAACCCCCAGTTGAAACCATTTTATTTCAGCGGGCAAATTTCTAAAAATGCCAACTTTTATGCTTAGGCCTCACTCATTCTCCTGATTGTCCCTTTAAAATCGGCAAGTGGACCGGGTGAGGACAGGAGAGAACCGCATTAGTTAGTTTTAGTTCACTGTACATGTTCACCTAATTATCTTTTGCAAGAATATTCACTATGTTTGAACTTAAGGAAAAATGAATAAAAAATTAAAAATCAGTGAATTTAGAAGCAATCAGTTGTACAGAGCTACCTGAATAAATTGGGAAAGGTATCGAAAGTTCAATGCATAAAAGAGTTTGGAAATCAAAATCAATACCAGGACCTAGAGGTTGAAACATATATATATATATATATGTGTGTGTGTGTGTGTGTGTGTGTGTGTGTATATATATATGTGTGTGTGTGTGTGTGTGTGTGTATTTTGCTTTTGGGGGGCCACAACCAGAGAAACTCAGGGGTTACTTCTGGCTATGCACTCAGAATCTCTCTTGGCTTGGGGGACCATATGGGACTCCGGGGGATCAAACCGTGGTCTGTCCTAGGTTAGCGTGTGCAAGGCAAACACCCTAGTGCTTGCACCACCGCTCCAGCCCCTGAAACCTATGATCTTACAGATCTTTGTTTCAGGCTTAGTGCTCATCTAGAAAAGTATCTGTGGGAGAAGCCCATTTAGGGGTTTTCTGTGCTACCACACATTTCAGAAAATTCCAGACACTGCTTCCTGACCCTAGCACTCTTTATTTCAGGCATCCACAGAGAAATCAGATCGCTTTTCATCATTATGTGATATCACCTCCCAAATACACCACAGGGCTGAGGAAGTATACCACCAAACCAACCACCAAATTAAATGTGCTTCTCCTCCATAATCTTGATGCAAACTGTGTAGTTTGGACTGGGTTTGGGTGGTAGTTAGGAACCAGAAGTCACTCAAGCTTGTGGAAAAAGAGAATCCCAATGAGGACTCCCTAAGAGAAAAGGGGCTTTCTCTCCAGGTGACAGTCTTTGACACCAGTATCTCAGTCAGACAGTGGGCATTTATCACCTGCCTTACAAATAGGATCTTAGCTGGGTCTCCTGGAAACATATGGAAAAGAGAGATTCATCACTCCATTTTGTAGATTGGCAAATTGAGGCTAGAGAGATGAAGGAGCTTTCTAAGATCAGAGTCCTGGACCCAAGGATCTTGAAAGGAAATGAAATGAGGGTCTTGAGCCCCAAACCTTGGCTCACCTGGCTTTTAACTCAGGCATTACTCTTCCTGGGATGTTGGTAGCTGTATAAGTTTGGACAAATTGGATTGATTTTTCGAGGTCACCAGTACCAACAGGCCAGGCACTGTCACTTTGGCAGGCTCAGCGGAGACTTCTGGTACAGTGGTCAAGCCCCAAGCTTTGAGAGAAAGGCTCATTTTGTCACCCCTCCCCCACTCCATGAGATTCACCGCCCCCCCATAATGGAGCATGACCGTAGTAAAACGAGGCTTTTGATCAAGCTCCTGCACATCACTTTCAAGATGAACAATGTCTCAGAGACCCCCAACTACTTTTATTATTTTTATATCTAAGGTTTCACCTTAATGTCTTTATACAGCTTCATTTTTAAATGCTCTCAATTAAGAAACATATCCCAGATTTTCATTGTTACAATCTACAAAATAACCCCCCCCCCAAATTTAAGAGTCTTCAAAATTATATAAGCAACCTCATTACAGTTTCTAAAAGGGGGTCAGTCCGTCCTACTCCCTGAGCTCCCACGGTAATTTCCACCAACTAAAACAATTCTACAGTTTTCTCTTTGGTTTCACAAATGAAGAACATAAGTCAAAGTTAACATTAATATATAAGTAAATAAAACAGTGGCTAGTTTTTTTTCACCAGCACAACTGGCAGTTTCAACGCAGGCATTTTTAAAGCTATGATTTATTACTTATAGGCCTTTTAGTAAAATATTCAATTTAGAAATCGCATATAGACATATACATTAAAAAATTCTTTTTAACCTACCAACAGCAGGTAGGGCTTATATTCATCTTTGATCCCCCTCATGGTCCCCTAAGCCCCACCATGAGTGATTCCTGAGCATAGAGCCAGGAGTAAATCCTGAGCACCACCAGATGTGACCCCAACCCCCCAAACAAAGCAAAACAAAACAAAATTTCTTTTCCCCTTAACCATGGTAAAAAACAAAAAATTAAAGGGGAGTCAGGCCCAGTGTTTTGGTTCCTTGGACTCTTCCCACTAAATGAATCTGGTAAACTACAATTTCAGACAAGTGTTTCTTTCCGGCCTGACACAAAGGTACAACCATGTTATGTAGTTAATGTAAAGCTTGATTAAACTCTTGAAGATAATCCCTAAAATGCAGGGAGAAGGGTCAGGAGGTGGTAGGGAGGGAGCAGGAGGTAATAAAGCCTGGTTGTGTGACCCCAATCTCATTTCCACTTTGTATGGGTTCAATTGAGAGAATAGGAATCGCAGTTCAGCAAAATACATTGAGAAAAACGGAAAGCTGCCTCCCTCACCTCCTTGAGGATTTGAATCACCAAAGATGAGCTTTTAAATGTAATAAGAGGCATCTGTAATTGTCAAGCCTCTAGGGTAAGAGAATCCTGGCAGATCACATTTTTATAGAACTCTGCTTTTCTTTTAGGCCATGGCCTGGGAGGCGAGGCAGCTACATTTTAGACTAAATGTTTATGGCTTAGCCTTCTTCAACTGCATGAACGTTTACTTCTGAGGTAGTCCCATTGTTCCGGGTATGATTTAAATATGCTTCTTCTAAATATTTTGACAGCCAGGCAAGTCTGGGGGCACTAGTCCTCTTTTAGGGACTAGTGGGCAGGGATTGATTGCTAAGTGGGGGGTGGTGCGTCTCTGATTCATCCCAGAGAGCCACTCTTTCTCATCCCACTGCTCTCAAGGGTCCTGGTGAGGTCCCCATCTTTCACCACAATTTCTCTGGCTCCCTGCTGTACAGTAGGGCTGGCCCACCTAAGACCAGACAGCTTCCCGAGGAGAAGTATCCAGAAGTGCTTTCTCATTTCTCCCCAAGTCTCAGTATTTGTGAATGAGCAACAGGCTAAAATAAACTCACTGATAGAAAGGGAATGATTTCCAATGGGTTATGACCCACTGGGGATTCTCCTGGTTACTCTCAAGCTAAAATAAAGACATTCTGAAAAAGAGTGCCAATCAGTCTCTATCTTTCCTGACTGTGTTTTTCCACCTAGAAGTCCTTATAGGCCCCTGCACAAAGCCTGCAGTTCCTTGTCACTGCTGTTCCTCAAACTGCTGTTTTGTGCTTAATTTTTACTCTAAATTGTTGTTGCTGATATTACTGGGCTATACCCAGAGGTGCTCAAAGGCTACTCCTAGCATGGGCTAGTGTTGCCTTGGGGTCATTCCTCAGCATTGCTGGGGGACAGGGGAAATCCAACCTGGGTCTCCCTTATGCAAAACTTGTGACCAGCATTCTTCTAGTTCTCTTACCCCTGCTCACTCTCTTTTACAGAGATTGTGTGATTTTGCTTAGACATTAACTCCTCCATTTTTTTGGAGGGGGGTCACACCTGGCAGCACTTAGGAGCTATTCTCAGCTCTGCACTCAGAAATTGCTCTTGGCTAGAAGGACCATATGAGCTGCTGGGATTCGAACCTGAGTCCTTTCCAGAATGTCTGCATGCAAGGCAAACACCCTACCACTGTGCTATCACTCCAGTCCCTGCCTCCTCCATTCTTGATTCTCTTGGAATGAATTACTCCCTTATTCCAAATTCCTCTCCCACACCCTCGACCATCCTCTATTTTACCAGTGGCAAAATCATATTTAAGTTATTACCTCCCTTAACCAGTAGCTCATCACTTCCCCCCCAAGTACATTGTGCTTGGTATATAGTGGGTGCTTACTGGTAAGTGGCATCTCTTAATGTGCTCATCTCTAAATGGATGTAGCAAACCTAGGAAGCAAGAGCTTGTATTGTTGGCTCTTTGAAACCAGGCCTCTCAGAATTATCTAGAAAAATCAAAAGGACCAACTTGACCAAAATAGACATTTCACGACTTAACTGGTTACTTGCTGCCATGACTGGTCCCTGCTGAACTGAACATGGCCCGAAGTTTGTACCAAAACCCTCAACAGCCTGAGTCCATATAAATTAGCAGCTCTGTGTCCTAAGCACTGCTGTGTTTGGCTCCAAAAGCAGGCCGTTGCAGGGGAGGGAGTGGAGAATATTTGACTCTAACCCAGGAAGCTGCAGCTTGAGGTGGAGGTAAGGGACTAGCTGCAAGACTCATCTCATTTTGGGACAGCAGCAGCTGCTGCGATGGGTCAGGCTAAAAGCCTGTGCCTTAGGGATATGGTGGAGTCCCCTCTTCCCTCAATCCTCCTGGGACCTTCAAGATCCACTCCTGGTGGAGATCTTTCTTTCCATCCCACACTCCTGCTCACAGCCCTAGCAGTGTGCTTAAAGAGGTGGAATCAGAAACCACTTTCCAAAAGGGCAAAGAGCAGTTCTCTGCGGGAGGTGAGGTGGCCCTGGTGTCCGATGCCTCCTGGACAGCCAAAGAGCTGGGAGAGCACTCCATCGGCACAACCCGCACTCCCGAGGCCTCTGGGTTCTCAATTAGGCTCACTGTCAGCACCCACTAGGTGCAATTCCCAAAACATCTCTGAGGTTCTCTGAGCTGCCGTGCAGAGCCATATTGGTTCAGATAACCAGGTCAAAGGTGCTCGCCAGAGTCTTCTTTTCCCAGCCTGCATGACGCAGCCCAATGCAACAGCTTCCCAGGGGCAGCTCGACATCGCTCGGGCTCTGTCCACCTGGCACAAAGGGCAACGCTTTGAAGAAGAAATGGATTAAGGTATTGGATTACAGTTTCTGCAGCCCGGCTCAGGGCCTAAGCTTCATGTCCTCCCCCAAGACGGGTGACTTGGCAGTACAGTTGAGACTTTCCTCCCTCCTTCCTCACTTTCTTCCAGTGTTCATGCTTCTGGGGCCAGGGGGGAAGGGCTGAGGTGAGGAGGGGGGGCTTTTAAATGGTGGCATTAAAAAAACACACTTTAGTAAAGGGCAAATGAAGCCATGGTACTTCTCTTATAGCTCTGCATATGCTCTGTGCTACCTTGCAGCAGCATGAAGACGTGGGCTAGCCGGAGAGATAGCGCAGCGGCGTTTGCCTTGCAAGCAGCCGATCCAGGACCAAAGGTGGTTGGTTCGAATCCTGGTGTCCCATATGGTCCCCCGTGCCTGCCAGGAGCTATTTCTGAGCAGACAGCCAGGAGTAACCCCTGAGCACCGCCAGGTGTGACCTCCCCCCACCCAAAAAAAAAAAAAAAAAGATGTGGGCCAGGGCAGCCATTGGGCACAGAGTGAATGAAGATAGGTAGAGGCAGTGTCTTGACCAGTAGCCAACACTGATCTTTCCTCTTTTCCTCTCTCTATCCTTTTAATGGGTGGATACTTGCTGTGTGACTGGTAGAGCACATTTTCTACTGTGATTTTTTTTTTTTTTTTAGCCCTCAAAATTTCTCAGTTTATAAGAGAAGTTACTGAAACTCCGGAGGTCAAGTGACTTGAGACCACGGTCACCCAAATAGAGAGTAACATGGCTGTGGTTTAACTCACTGCCTGACCCCAAAGTTCATGATCTATTTTTGCTGGCCTCTTTTTGTTTCATGGATTCTGTTTTGAATGTTCTTCAGACAACTCACAAGGATAGAAAGTGTTGGTGACAAGAGACACAAAAGTAGAGTCTGCAGTGACTCACAAAACTGTAAGATAAATTATTGGTATAAGTAAGTATATGTAAAGAGGATAACAAGGATTGTGTACACCAATTTGGGAACTTCTGGAGTTATATGGAGGTCCAAGTGCCTTTTGAGTATATATGTATATGTATGTTTCTCTACGTATATAACCTGCTTCCTAATAGAGACAAAGAGTGCTCACTTCGGCAGCACATCTACTAGTAGAGACAAAGAGAAAATGATCAAAGTGAACTTAAAACAAAGAAAAATCTTTGTGGTTTCATTTAAAACCACAATGAAATATCACAGAGATATCAATGAGATTCTATACCCAGGAGAATAGATTTGTTAATGGACATTAACAAGTGTTGAAGAGAATATGGAGAAAGTCCAACTCTTGCATGCAGAAAAATGGTGCAACCACTGTAGAAATAGTCAGGCAATTCCTATACAAATTAGAAATAAAGGGGCCAGAGTGGTGGCATGGAGTGGTAAGGAGACTGCCTTGCCAGCGCTAGCCTAGGACGGACCGCGATTTGATCCCCCAGTATTCCATATGTTCCCCTAATCCAGGAGCGATTTTTGAGTGCATAGCCGGGAGTAACCCTTGAGCATAACTGGGTGTGGCCCAAAAATAAAATTAGAAATAAAGTAAGCCTATGAGCTAAAATTCTGTCTCTGTAATCAAGGACTGAAGCAGATGTCTGTATACTATAGATCAGAGCCACTTTATTCATAGTAGTTGAAAACTGGAAACAACCCAAACCCTAACCCATCTATAGATGAACAGGTGAGCAAAATGAAATAGATACATGCAATAAAATTTTATTATATTGGCATATTGTTCAGCTTCAACAAGGAAGGGGAAACTGGGGCCTAGAGAGGGCATGGGAAGTCAGGATGTATAATTTACATTCTTGGCAATCTGGTTCCATCTCTTCCACTGTGAGGCACTGATCACCATTCTGGAGGACCCACAAACACTGCTGGGGTGTTACTGCGGGGATTGGGCACTGCAGGAGCTGAGCAGCATCATATTTTTGGGACCTAGCACAGAACTGTCAGGCCTAATTGGCCAAGTACAGTGGCAACTCCCATGACTCTGTGTCCTGCGTGGGCACATCCTTCTGTCCCCAGATGGGGAAGGGGACTCTGATATACTTGCTGGTATGGTAGAGGAGTCCTGACAACAGAGCTTTTGTGAAATGAGCCTGGTATGAAAAGAAAAACATGTAACAATCGCTTCTCTGAGATACTGGAAGGGTGAGGTTCAGAGATAGAGGGCAGGTAGTTGCAGGGGATATGGAGGGTCACCAAAAGCTGGTCCTTACCATAATGTCAGAGGCTGCACTTGAGGAAGATGAAAACTGTTCTGCAAATGGGTGGCGAGGAAAGTGACAAAGGCATCAGAGTGCAGAGAGTGCACTTACAAATGGTCTAAAAGGTGTATTTTGGGGCCGGAGGGATAGCACAGCGGGGTTTACCTTGCAAGCAGCTGATCCAGGACCAAAGGTGGTTGGTTCAAATCCCAGTGTCCCATATGGTCCCCCGTGCCTGCCAGGAGCTATTTCTGAGCAGACAGCCAGGAGTAACCCCTGAGCACCGCCGGGTGTGACCCAAAAACCAAAAAATAAATAAATAAATAAATAAATAAATAAATAAATAAAAGGTGTATTTTACACGATATGTATCTTGACACAATGCCAACCATTTTTGTTTACAGCACAGATAGAGTAGAAGGACAGATGTTTCTCCTAGGGTGTGCCCTCTTTCCAGCCATGGATCCCAGTATGGGAGGTCAGACAGAATATAAAGCCAGCCTCAGTGCTGAGTATAGATAGTGGGCAGGAAGGAAGCTGGACTCAGGTGAACAAAGCACCTCTCTTAGCTCTCTAGCTGTGTCTTTTCTGCCTTGGATGTATGATTGTAAAGACTCCAAACAAGTTCACCTAAAAAGAAAAATTGTGCTCTTAGGATCTGGGATTGGGGTAGTGGGGAGCAGCTTTCATCTTGGATATCAGAGCCTCGGCAGAGCTTGTCAGGTGAGTCTGATCATACATGCCCACCTTCAGAATTCCGAATTATTTCCTGGCCCTCCAATAGGACAACTGGGATTTGAAGTGTAAGTAAAATCTCAAATCTGGAGGGTTGGTCAGTGGGTCTTTTAGGGTGCTCTTCTCTCAGGAATTGTGGAATGTGGTACCTCATACAGTGTGTGCAGAGTGGTGACCACTAGCAGCCTGACTGCAACTCGGGCCTTCCCGTGGACATCCCAGCTCTGCTCAGTCTGTCTGTCTCCACACTCTCAACCATGAAATTTGTAATGGAACCAAAGCTTCAGTCCCTGGACTGACACCCTCAAATGGAATTCCGTGTGATCTTTAATTTATTGATAGGTTGGTGAGAGTGGGAGGTGGGGGGGGGGTTGACGACCCTCCTTTCCTCCTCCCCTTTCTATTCTTCCCCCCCAGTTTCCAAGGATCAAACAGAGGGCTGGGATTACATCGGAGGGAAGCAAGGCTATATTTAACTAGGCTTTGGAAAGTGTGGCTCCATGTCGGAGGACATGTTTGGAGTGACAGCCTCATCCAACCGGGCTGGCTGGAACATTCCAGAGAAGCATATTGAGACCTTGGACTAATTGGTTCCAATTTATCAGTTCCAATTTCCTGTGTGCCAGGGCCAGGTCTGAATGCTCTGTGCTCTCCAGGGAAGCCACAGTTGCACTGACTCCAGGATCCCAGGAGCCTGACATCCTGGCCTTCACCTGTTTCCTGCCAGGACATAGAAAATGAGTTCACATTGCAACATCCCCAGCCTGCAGCCTCTGTCTACCAGAGTCAGTCCTCCTTGCCTGCCTCTAGGTAGATGTTGCAATAACGTGGGCTCATCTTACTGAACCAAAAGCAGAGGTCTGCTTAGGAGGACTCAGAGCAGCAGCGGGAGGTGCGGGTGAGCAGATTTATTCCTAATCACTGAAGAGTTCCTGCTCCTGTCTCAGCGCAGCACCAGTTACAGCCCATTCACAGGCTCCGGCCAGGGCTGGCGCCAAGATCTCCAAGTTGCCCTGTGTTTATGTCATTGAGACGAGGACAATATTTCAGTGTGGAGCCAAGCCACAGGGATCCACTCTATAAAACCCTCACTAAAAATAGACGCTCCCGCCCCTGCCCAGCCCCCTCCCCGCCTTCGCGACTCCCCCACGCCTGCCCCCCGCGCTCCCGCACCCAGCTTCAATCCACGGGGAGACAGGCATGCCAAATCGGCCCAATCTCCCGGCTCTGGGGCCCGCCGAGCTCCTTTCTTCCCCGGGAGTTTGAACGCAGAATAAAAGGCGTCAATTAGCAGCCCTAAAAGCTGACAGGGCAATTAGAGCTAAATTGCAAGACAGAGGGAGAGCTCCAAGAAGGAGGAAGGGGGAAGGGGGAGGAAGAGGAGGAGGAGGTGGGAGAGGGGAAAGAGAAGAGAGAGACAGAGAGACAGTCAGATAGAGAGACAGATAGAGGCAGCGACAGAGATAGAGAGGAGAAAGACACACACAGAGACAGACAGAGAGACAGAAAGAGAGAAATTTCAAATATATTTTTGATGACAGCTGCGTTTTTTGAGGCGGCTGTGTCTCCAGAGCTACAACTGGCTGTTTAGATACATTTTCACTTGTGAAGTGATATGTCAGTGAACACTAATACTCTCAGTCTATTGCACTTTTTATGTTAGATCTGAGCTACTTGGGAAAATTAAAACAAACACCAAGCCAAAAAAAAAAAATCTTGTCTTTACAAACTCTCCCAATTGGCCCCTGTCCCAACATCCCCTTTCTTTGCAGGGTTAAGTTATCTACAAGAGAAAATTGGAATGGTTGAGAGTTGATGGGGAAAGGGGATGGGAGAAAAAGGGATGGGGCACGGTGTGTGTATACTGACTGCAAAAATCAGCACTACACTAAATCATATTTGGAGTTCCCAGGACTTAGGGTCAGTGACTGGGTCCTAATACCTTTGCACATTTTTTTTTTTTTGATCAGTTTAGGACCCCAAGTTTGGGAAACTATTGGGAAATGAAGTTTTGTTTGGTCTACCCCCTAGTGACCTTCCCTCACAGTCAGCCTTTGGTTTGGGATGTGGGAGGGCCTGAAACTGTCTTATGCAGATGGCAAATAGGAACAAGGGCAGTATTGATTTTTGATTTACTGTTGCAAAACCCCAGCTCAGGGGAATGGATTTAGGGCGCTGGTGCACGCATGGGGCTGGACACCAAACAGGAATATCACATAATTAGAGGGGAGGTCAGCATGGGTAAATGCCAGCTTCTCAGACACCTTCGTGGCTCTCCTACTCTCTCTGGCCCCCAATTTGTGGAAGACACAGTAGCTACAGTTCCTGAGAGGATGCTTCTCAAAATCACCCTGGCTTCTTTGCAGCACCTCAAATTTCAGTCTCCCTTCCTAGAATCCTTTCCTTATTATCCTCCTCTCTTTTTTAAGGAGAACTGCCATAGAACAGCAACACCTACCAGCTCCAGTGTGGGAAGGGCTTTCCAGGCTCTGCTTGCAAGGTAGGTGTTATGATCCTTCCTATTTTAGGAGAGAGGAAACTGAGGCAGAGAGATTTTTAGTCACTTGTTCAAAGCCATCCAGCTGGTACATGGTGATGTCGGAAGGAAAACCAGGGCTCCATCTATAGTCTATGCTCCTTTGCAAAAATTGCTTTGGGTTCACACCTGGTGAGGCTCAGGGTTTAGTCCCAGCTACATTTTGGGGATCGCTCGGACAGTGGTGGGGACCATGCGGTGCCGGGAATCAAATCCAAACCTCCTAGGTACAAAGAATGCATTCAGTCAGCCCTTTGAGCTATTACTCTGGCTCCTTTAGTTTGTTTTCTTAATGCTTGACCATGTATTCCTGTTTAGGGCCATATAATTCTTCAGGACAACTTACTAACTTGACTCCAGGTTCAGTTGGATGGGTTAAAGTTGAGGTGCTCAATTTAGGAAGCCTTTTAGGATACAGTTATGTTCCATACTTAGTTTTGAGCTGAAGGGGCCCAAGAATGATATTTAGTAGACATTATCACAAGTTGGTTTTCAAGGCTCCTGGATTTCTGAGAACCTACACTGGGATACCTAATGGCACTATGTATTTAAGATGCTATCTTGGCCCAGCTGTACCTTCTTGAATTTTCAGCAAAGTGAGTAGCCAAAGAAGGTCACACACAGTGGGTTTATGGCAAGTGGAGTGAGAATCTAAACTGTTTCTTCTAGTAGGGAGAATTTTCTAGCCCAGGATTTATAAGTCCATGGCACAGCTTGATTGAAGCTCTTAGGGCAAGGACTACTTCTAAGGACTTTACTAGATATTTGAAAAGTGAATGTATAGAAGTAACTTAGGAGTGGTTACAGGTACGGGAATACTTAATATACTAATTACAGGCCAGTGTTACCTGAACACGGAAGTAGTGGTATTTGGTCACAATTCAGTGTGCTAAATTCCATTGCCTAAATTGAGTAAAATCACCTTTTTTTATATATATATTTGATTTTTCCATTGATTTCATAGATGACTATTGTTAATAAGCTACCTAATATGGGCCAGACACTATTTTAAATTATAGACAAAAAAATTCAATAATCTATCCCCTTTCCCTCTAGCCTGATTTTTAAGCTATTGCTATAACATACTCCTATGTAATTGGGATTGGTTTAGTGATGCTTTGGTACTAAGAGGCCCTATTTATTTTTATTTTTTTTTAAGTTGGTGCCAATTTCTACATTTGTTTCCTATATTTTTCTGTCTCCTGTATTAATGGATTGATGGTGTGTATTTATTCTCCCTGGCACCTATTTATTTATTTTAATTTTTTGGGGGGCCATGCTTGGTGACACTCAGGGATTACTCCTGGCTTTGCACTCAGAAATTATTTCTGGTTTAGTGGATTATATGGGATTCTGGCAATTGAACACGGGTCCGTCCTGGGTCAGTTGTGTGCAAGGCAAATGCTCTACCTGTGCTATCATTCCTGCCCCATCCCTGGCACATATTTATAATAGTAGTGCAATATATCATGTCTACTCATATGTAGAAATACAGGATACAAAACTAGGGCAACTGGGTCAGAGCAATATGTTGGCAGGTAAGGTTCTTGCCTTACATGTGGCCAATTTGGATTCAATCTCCCAAATCCCATATGGTCCTCCAAATACTGCAAGGAATGATTTCTGAGTGCAGAGTCAAGAGTAATTCCTGAGCATAGCCCCGTGTAGTCCCCACAAAAAACAAAAACAAAACAAACAAAAGACAATAAAGTTGTGAGGATGAAATCATATTTAACAATTTTTGATCTGCACTGCTGGCATTTTGGGGAGAGGAATTTTCAAGCTGTGCTCAGGAGGGCTGAAGGCCCCACAGGTGAATACCATCAGTCAATTATCTAGCAGATCAATGCAAGGGGACCAAGGATGCTGTGCTGCCTGGGCCATGCTTGGGATACCTAGGACATTCCTGAGGTGTTCGGGGTCTCCCACTCTTGGTGGTTCTTGGGGACCATGTGGTGCTCGGGAATGGAACCTGGTTTGAGAACATGTGAGGCATGAACTCTAAGCACTCTACTATCTTCCACTCCTCTGTTAACATTTTATTTAGGCCTATTAATGTGTCTTAAAGAACAGTCATTTCAAAATTAAATTTTCAACACACAATGGAATACTACATAGCTGTAAGGAATGATGCAATTATGCAATTTGCAGCAACATGGATGGAACTGGAAGATATTATGCTAAATGAAGTAAACCAGAAGAAGAAGGATAAATATAAAATGATATCACTTATACATGGTATTTAGAATAACTACATAAAAAAACGCAATATTCTAAATGGGATTGTCTCGAATACCCTTGGCCCCAGAGCTTAGAGAGGAGAAGGAAAGACACTGAGTGAAAGAGAAGAAAAACAAATATAGAGGATGGGGGCAGAGGGCCAAGCAGTCTCGAGTGCATTGGTGGTGTTAAAAAGGACAGAACTAAAAATAAATAAATAAATAAAATAAAAATAAAAAGGACAGAACTAAATATCCAAGCCAACAGCAACCCGAATGAAATAAAGAGACCCAAATTTTAATGATCTAAATTTAAAATGGGCTTGTTATACTGGCAGGTTTGGGGACAGGGTGATGGTATGAGATGCATTTGGGGGACATTAGTGGAGGGAGGTGGACACTGGTGGTGGGATTGGCCTTGATTTATTGTATATCTGAAACTATGTCCAACTATGAAGGACTTTGTAAATCACAATGGTGATTTTACAATAAATAAAATTAAAAAAATATGCAGCATGAATTTTTTTTTGGGGGGGGGACTTTTGGGCCACATCCAGTGATGCTCAGGGGTTACTCCTGGCTATGTGCTCAGAAATTGCTCCTGGCTTGGGAGACCACATGAGGATTGAACTTCAGTCTGTCGTAGGCTAGCACTGGCAAGGCAGATGCCTTACCCCTTGTGCCACTGCTCTGGCCCCAATTTAAAAAAATTTAAAAAGTGCAAAAAATTGATTCTTAACTATGGTTAGGAAAGAAGAGGCTAAACTATATCTTATAGTTTCATCTCTTTGCCTTGACTGTCCCGAAGAACCAGTCCCAGTCCTGACCACTCAAATATTTATCAGAGGCTTAAGCGTGTAAGGCTTCCATTTTAGTTGTCATTTTGTTTATATTCTTAAAATTAAAGTATTTGGGATCATAGTGAAGCAAGTAAGGGCTTGACTGCATGCAGTTGAGCTGGGTTTGATACACAGCATCCCATATAGTCCTCAAAGGCCAACCTGGATCCCTAAGTGCAGAATCAAGATTAAGTTCTGAACACTCCCCTCAAACTAACCCTCCAAGAAATGTTTGTCCCTTTTATTTATAGTATTTTTCAACTTGCTTTGTTTACTGGATAACACTGATATATGTCCAGGACAACACAAACTCATTATTTTCAATGGCATTGATGGACATTTTTGGTATTGATTTGGATCAATGGTATTGATCCATATTTTGATGGATGTATTGTGTTTTTGTTACTTTTGTTGAAGCTTGGTAAATAGGAAGCATTTTGTTTTTCTCCACATTTTTCCACATTTATCTGCTATTATAGATAAAGCTACCATGAAATAAGTCTGATGATACCAACCCTCTGCTTACTCAGGTGGTTTCTTTTGGCTATAAAACTAGAAGCAAATTGTTGAATCTAAGAGTTTGAGCATTTATAATTTTGACCTTACCAGTTTTCCTTAAAAAATGTTCCAGTTGGCAAACAAACCAAAAGTGTGCTTTACCTACCCATGTTATAGTGGGTTTCTTTGCTATTCACAACTCTAACTGGAAAAATTGGCGAATGTACTAATGACTAGTGACAGACCTACTCATCAGGTAAGAGAGAGAAACCAAGACTGTCCTAGACTTTGGCTTTCAGGGCCTGGACTGTTAGAATAGCAAGTAGGGTGTTTGTCTTGCACACAGTCTACCTTCATTCTATCACTGCCACCACAAATGGTCTTGAAGTTCTTCCAAGAGTAATTTCTGAGCACTGAGCCAATAGTAATCCCTGAGCATTGCTGGATTTTGGCCCCCAAACCAAAAGCAAAACCAAACCAAACCAAACCAAACCAAAACAAAAAAACCCAAAAAGAATTTGGCTTTTAGTAATTTTAAACAACTAGTCTTTGGGAAATTAGAGCCAAGTTGACAATATTGCACATGTGAATTCTCACCCACCACTACTAAAAAACTGTCCTTAGATTTGGACAAGTAACCTATATCTAGAGAAAGGGCAATAAATAGTTCAAGAAAGAAAGATTAGATGACTGGCTCCTACTTGGTCTTTGCCACTATCACTGGGATCAGGTCACAATCAAGAATTCTGAGAAGTAGGGCCCGGAGATAGCACAGCGGCGTTTGCCTTGCAAGCAGCCAATTCAGGACCAAAGGTGATTGGTTCGAATCCCAGTGTCCCATATGTTCCCCCGTGCCTGCCAGGAGCTATTTCTGAACAGACAGCCAGGAGTAACCCCTGAGCACCGCCGGGTGTGGCCCCAAAACAAAAACAAACAAACAAAAAAAGAATTCTGAGAAGTTTAGCTTTCCAGAGCAGAGCAGTCTCCTTGTATATACTCTTCAAAACTCACAGAATTGCTGTGAAGATAACATGCCCAAGTGTAGCATAGGAAATTGTTTAGTTAAAGCTGTCTCATTTTGGGCTGGTGAGATTGTACAGTGATTTAAGCACTTATTTTACATAGTCAGTTTTACTTCAGCCCCCAGCATTTTATAGTTTCTAAGTACTACTGGGAGTGCCTCTCCACCCCTATGTCTCAGCCCCCCTCCCACCTTCTAATTAAGACTAACTCTAGAACCACTGGGTATGGCTCAAACCATTTTTCCCTCTGTTTCCTTATTAAAAAAAAAGTGTGGCATTCTGATAGTTGCAGATTCAGTAGATCCTTGATAGAGAAGATTATTGCTATAAGGAGCTGTTTAAGTCAATGCATGGATAACATTAGTTACATGTTACATGTAGTAACATGTAACATTAGTTACATGGATAACATTAGTCACAGGAAGAGTTTCAGTATCTGAGTACTTTGGAAGAGAGTCTTGGATTGAGATATCTTGACCTTGCTTCTTTTTGTTTTTCAGATAAGCTTTGGAAGAATGTGATGAACCATGAGTTGCTTCTGCAGAAGCTTTATAGTAGAGTGAGGAAATCATAGTGAGGAAGACTCCAGGGTATATAACTGCCCAAGATCTCAGGTTCATTTTGGTACCTGCCAGAGGTGATATATAGTAAGAGCTTATGACATATGGAATGGATGCATAAATAGTGCTCAAGTTTACCACCCAACAGTATGAGTGTCCTCTTTGACTTTACTAAGAGACAACATAATGGCTTTTTCAATTTTGCTCTTAGCTTGGTGCTCTGATATTAGCATGCTAGCTAATAATGCCCATCATAGAGTGCTTACTCACCCCACCAAGTCCTGCAATTCCTGCTCCCAATTTGCTTCTTCCCACTCTATCCTGGCCCTCTCATTATGGTGCTGTTCATGGACTCCCTATCTTCTCATCCTCTGCTCCCTCCATAGAAGTTCATAATGTGTCATCATTGCAGAATGATGAATTGTGTTTTATTTCCAACATTGTCACATACTCTATATCAAGACATGGACAAATAACTAAATTTAGTTCAGGTTCAGTTTCTCCTTCTACACACTGATAATAACCACTGTCTCAGAATTTATTCATTATTTATATGTTTCGTTTTGGTTTGGGGTTCATACCCAGTTGTGATTAAGGCTTACTCCTAACTCTGCACTCAGGGATCACTCATGGTGGAATTCAGGGGACCATGTTGGATGCTGGATTTTGAAGCGGAGTCAGCTGCATACAAGGCAATCACCTGACCCACTGTACTATATCTCCAGCCCTTCAGAATTTATTTCTAAATTTCTTTTTTTTGGGGGGGGGGTTACACCCAGCAGCGCTCAGGGGTTACTCCTGGCTCTATGCTCAGAAATCACTCCTGGCAGGCTCGGGGGACCATATGGGATGCCGGGATTCGAACCACCGACCTTCTGCATGAAAGGCCTTACCTCCATGCTATCTCTCCGGCCCCTATTTCTAAATTTCTAATATTTAGATGAGGTGAATGAAGTAACATTGTGATGAGCCCAGCCTTCAAATACTAATGTTACCACTTTATTTAATTCTGTTCTTCAAAGTCAACATAAAATGGCATCTCCAACAGGTGAAACCACAAATTTATATCAAGCTGGATTCTTTTATTTATTTATTTATTTATTTATTTATTTATTTATTTATTTATATATTTATTTATTGGTTTTTGGGTCATACCTGGCAGTGCTCAGGGGTTACTCCTGGCTATCTGTTCTGAAATAGCTCCTGGCAGGCTCGGGGGACCACATGGGGCGCCGGGATTCGAACCAACCACCTTAGATCCTGAATCAGCTGCTTGCAAGGCAAACACCGCTGTGTTATCTCTCTAGCCCCCCAAGCTGGATTTTCTTTTAATTTTTAATTTTTTAAAATTTTGGTTTTTGGGTCACACCTGGTGGCATTCAGGCGTTTCTGACTTTCTGGATTTGTGCTCAGAAATCGCTCCTGGCAGGCATGGGGGACCATATGGGATGCTAGGATTCGAACCACCTTCTGTCTTGGATATGCTGTGTGCAAGGCAAATGCTCTACCTCTGTGCTATCTGACCCCATCCAAGCTGTATTCTTAAGGCTAAGCCCACACATTTCTTTTTATCTCTTAACTCTTGTTCCTGATTCAGAGGCTCATGAACGCTTTCCACCTTCTACATCAAATGGAGCCCCATGAGCTGAATAAATCTGGGAAGCCCTGTTCTTCCTACTAGCCCTTATCTTGCTATTTCTACCTGCATGCCTTGGAGTCTCTGGGAAGCCCAGGGGGTTGAGAGGGCATGTGGCCCTTAGATGAACTGTTCTCTGACTCCTGATGTCTAAGTGAGCATGTTTTTGAAGTCTGTGTGGTGGGAGAGGATCTTGTGGGAAGACAAGCCCCCATGGAAGAACAGGATTAAAGAAAGTCAGACTATGAATGACCCCTGGACACAGCCTCTCCCTCTTGGCCTCCATCCATCACTGCTCCCTTCTCCCCAGTCTCCAGACTCCTGGGAAGTCTCCAGGCTCCTGGGGATGGCTGTCTCTTCCTTTCTTTTTTCTTTAGCATGGGGGGGTGGAGATGATTCAAACACTGCCTTAGGGCACCAAAGGCATCCACAAATTGGTCCCAATTCCAGCTAATTAGGAAGGAAAGAGAGAGACTAGCAGGCTGTGTCCTGTGGCTTTAGTTGCCAAAGGCAGGGCAAAGGAGAAAGTTGAGGAGCGCCTCCTCTGACCCCACACAGCTGAGGCCCAAGGCCTCAAGCCTGGGGCTATAGGTCAGGCTTTTCTAAAATGTTATCTGTTCCAAGTCTGTAAATAAACAGCTTGTCTCTGGCCCCCTCGCCTTCCCACCTATGTACATTCCCATGTAAGATCAAGCAGTGCAGACGAAAGAGGAATGGCATATCTTCTCTAATGATTCCAGAGATCTTTGTGTGGGGCTGAAGTGCTGGCTCTGAGCTGGAGAGAGCCTGAGCACAATTCCTGGCACCACAATAAAATGAAGCAGAACAATCTTGACTTTTTCTTCTAGCTTGTCCACATGGAGCTTACTCTGGTCCCAGGATGAAACTCTCTCATCTTTTTAAGTTTTAATATTTTCACTTGTGAATGGATGCAGGATTGCTGAGAAGAATGAATTCAGGCATATAAATTTCCTGGAACTCAGTAAATTGGGAAGTGGTGTCTTTTATAATAATAATTTTTATTATAATTAATATTTTGGGGACCTTCCAAGTAGTTCTCAGGAGGCTTGGGGGAATTCTACCACAATCAGTGTGAGCATGGCCCACTTGGGAATCTCCAGGGCTGGTACCTGGTATTGGAAAGTGAGTTAGGCTCAGAGGCAGGTTGGCCATGCACCTTAATTCCTGTATTAACTTCCATGCCTGCCTCTTTAATAATTAGATAAGAAAGAATTAAGTTATTTTTTGTTTTGGGGTGTCACACTTGATGATGCTCAGGGGTCACTCCTGGTTCTGCACTCTGGAATGACTCCTGGTGTTGTACAGGGCATCATATAGGATGCTGAGGATTGAACCCAGGCCAGATGTATACAAGTGAAGCATCCTACCTGCTGTGTTATCTTTTCAGCCCTTACACCCCCACCTCATATTATTCTTTAAAAAAAACCTTTTCTTGACACGCAAATTAGAGCAAGCAAACTAGCATGTTGACCCAAATCCAAGACTGAAGTCTCAAATCATCTCTTTTTAAAAAACTGATCTCTGTGTGACTTCTGATAGTACCAGGTACCTGCTCTCTAGGGTGTAATTACATTTACCGCAGTGATAAACTAACTGTTTCTAGAGGTAGGTTGGCTCAGTCCATTCCCTCCAAAGATGTGGCAGGGGGAAGAGGAAGAGAAACAGTCATCAAATAATTACCAAAAGTATTCTGAAGTCTTTCCAGCCAGTCTCTCTTTTCCTTATTGCCAAGTCATCTCTTCACATTTTGGGCGGTCTCTTCCCTTGATAAACTCAGCTGACTTTTTTTTTTTTTTTTTTCACGCCCGGCTTGAAGTCGGAAATTATACTGGTAAGACTCACTATGGTGGATGTTATTAATGTGCTTAATGGGCACTCAAGGCAGTTTAAAGATCTTAGCCTTTGCACGCGCCTTTATCCCACCCTGGGGGTAAATAATGGAGATGCTAACTCAGTCTGTAAAGGGGCAAGAGCGGAGGTGGCCTGCCTGCTGCACAGGGGCAGGATGCTTTGATGGCCTGTCTGCAAGCCCGGTGATGAAATCAGCTTCCCTCATTTTTATACCCCTTTCAAAAGGGCAATTCTCCCAACACAATGCACATTTCCAAGTCGTTTTTAATTTGGCATGAAAATGTCTCCTTTATCCCAGACTAGAGCCAGCAGAGTTAATGGGAAACACACATATCTAAGCAACTGTGCTTTCCTGAGCGAAGAGGTAAGCAATAGGAGCAGGAGCGTGATGGAGGATTAAAGATGGGGGCTCTCAGTCCCCTTCAGCCCACTACGACTTACTTAACGCATCCCTTGGAATGGAAAGTTTTTAGAACCCTCCAAGGCTCCCTCCAGGGGCCTTCTGTTCTCTCTTAGCCCTCCCAGGAGGTGAGATGTGGGGTGTCAGCGAGTCTTTTGTTGGTCCTGGGAAATGGGGAACTGCCCTTTGTCTTTTCTAATAAGTGAGTCCAAACTATTTCCTGGCTGGTCTTTCCTTCTCTGCAGATATTCTCCATGTCTGATCCCTCTACATGATAGCTGAGGATAAGGCCTTTGGCAAAAGGGGAGATGTCCAGCACAGTCATCAAGAGAGTCTATGGCTTGTTTGTATCCCATTCCCTATCCAGATTCTTGGTACCTAAATTCAAATATAAAATAAAGTTGTTTTGTTATGTTTTGGGGGCACACCAAGCAGCACTCAGGGGTTACTCCTGGCTTTGCTTTCAGAAATTGCTCCTGGCAGGCTTGGGAACCATATGGGATTCTGAGGATCGAACCCAAGTCAGCGGCGTGCAAGGCAAATGCCCTATCTGCTATGCTATCTCTCTGCCATCACTTTTTGTTTTGTTTTGTTTTTGTTTGAAAATATGAAAGAAAGTAGTATCTGACAAGAGGATAATGGTCTTGGTGGGCATATGCCTGTCAATAGGAACTTTGTGAATGCCTAGGGATCCTGACTCATCCCCTACTAAAGTTCATTCCATCATTACTTTGGCCTCAAGTTGTAGGCATACTTTCTCTATAGTGTAGTTTGTATATTATTCTTTTAATTGCTCTTTCAGTCTGAGATGTGTAACCTGAGGAACCCTGGGGTGTAAATTTCTTGGCATAGTCTGCAAAAAATATGCTCATGGCTTTCATCAAATTTTCAAAGGGTTTTTGAAGACTAAAGTTAGGGTGCTCCTACAAGTGGATTGGCTTGGGACAGTTCCAGTTTGTGCTGGTTGTCCTGGTATCATCATTAACAGCCATTCTTTCCACTTTTCACTCAATAAAGCATCTTGGTGTGGAGATAAATTATCACCACATCTCATAATATACAAATTTTGTACTTTAGCTACTCAAATTTATTGGGAACATTCAAATTAATACTCATGCCATTTTTGTGGTCATTCCTTGACATGAACAGAACAATAAAAGATCACCCAATATGTACAGCATAGATAAAATTAAATAAAAGGACACGTGGTCTTTCTGTTTCCATATACAAGCAAGTGCAGTAGGTCTTTCATTGGTAAGTTAACTATTTAATATCACTCCTTTTCATTTTTTCTTTTTTTGTTGTTGTTTTTTTGGGTCACACCCAGCAGCACTCAGGGGTTACCTCTGGCTCTATGCTCAGATATCGCTCCTGGCAGACTCCGGGGACTAAAAGGGATGCCAGGATTCAAACCACTGACCTTCTGCATGCAAGGCAAATGCCTTACCTCCATGTTATCTCTCCGGCCCCCATAAATTCAGTATTAATGAGTCAATAACCTTTGTTAAATCAGGCACCTTAAAACAAAAACAGGGGCCGGAGAGAGAGCATGAAGGTAGGGTGTTTGCCTTGCATGCAGAAGGACAGTGGGTTGAATTCCAGCATCCCATATAGTCCCCACCCCACTTGAGCCTGTCAGGAGCGATCTCTGAGTGTAGAGCTAGAAGTAATCCCTGAGCGCAGCCGGGTGTGACCCAAAAAAACAAAAACACAACACAAAACGGGCATTACAGAAAACAGGCTTAAA
Source organism: Suncus etruscus (assembly GCF_024139225.1). Lineage (NCBI taxonomy): Eukaryota > Metazoa > Chordata > Mammalia > Eulipotyphla > Soricidae > Suncus > Suncus etruscus. The sequence goes on from NC_064848.1 coordinate 176,997,446, forward strand.
AAATCTTGTTTTCTTAAAAAAATGAGAAAAAAGAAAAAACAAACAATGAAAGACTTACAGAAAACTAATCTTGTATTTTTACTTGGAGTATTGGTTTAGTATGTGATAGTTCAGGTATAACTACCATGTGTTATGAGAATCTCTTTTTTTGGTAAGATAATCAACTTGCAGTGAGTCATATTTGGTTTCTTGCTCTACCTCATATCAGTCATGTCACCTTTAGTAGTAACTGTCTCTTGGTAGCCATAGTATTCTTCTTAGCAGGTTTAGACCAGTGCCATTAGAGCCTGTTCCTATTTGCTTTGAGCTGGTGCCTGTCTATTCCTTGGAGAAATAGGCTCTCCGTGAAGGCAGTTTTCTGTGGGCCACATTGGCAGGTGCTTTCCATTACATGGAAGAGAATAATCTCACTGTTGATGAACCTTATAACAGTTTGGAGTGGCCTCATTCAGGGACCTCTTCTTTGGAAGGTAAGGTAGCAAGAATGGCCATTTTACTCCACATTCTCCTTCATCGCTTCCTCCTTCCAGAGCATTCATACATATGAAGATGTTCTTCCATTGAGACTGTTATGATCTGTTTTCCAATTATACTATGAAGTTTCAGCTTATACTACGGAGCATCTATCAAAATCAATAAAACTCGGGAAAACAAAGGTGTCAGAAAGATCATGTGCTGAGTTGCTCTCAAGCTATCAGACACTGCCCTGCCACTTATCCTGTTTCCTACAACAACATTTCTGCTCAGATCTCATGATGTCCCTTGTAAAACGTGTGTTGAAATGAAAGTTCAGAGAGGTAAAACATTTATTTAAAGGTTTATAGTAAGCAGTGGTATAAACATTCAAACTCAAGTCTTTCTCACTCCAAATTCCAACATTTTTCTCCTCCATGGTATTTTCCAAAAACCCTGCTTTGGGAGAGCTAGGGACCCACTTTTAGAATCACATGATCTCTGGCTCCCCAGGAAATGTCAAAAAAAAAAAAAAAAAAAAAAAAGCTAATCATATTGCACAACGGAAACCGCAAGGATGTGACAATTTCTCAGCAGCCCTGATTCCTGTAGCCTCTCTGTAGACCTTTTGCGTAAAAGTGAGAATGACCCTTACCCGAGCCACTCATCTAGGTGCCCCCACTCCCAAGGCCTATAAACTGCTGTCTACTGTAGGTCATCCTCTCAGCCTTGCTCACTTTTTGCTGCTTTTGAGCACCCCATTTCAGAACAGGAGCTCAGTTGCAACTCTCTCTTTTGCTTGGACTCAGGACAACTTTTCCACTGTCACCGCCCTGTAGCCTCAGCTGGCAGAGAAATTCCAAAATAAATGAATGTGTTGTAAATGGGGAGAAAATATTGTGTCCTTGCGGTGTTGATGTTGATTGCAGCTCAGTGGCTCAGGCAGCGATGACCACAGCTCAAGCTGCATATTTCTTTACCCAAACACGCAGAGGGCCTGCTGAGGCCAGGAGCTCTGCAGACTCCCCCATTCAGCATGCACTTTAGCTTCTAGAAGGTGTGCCTTCTGGGGCTGACAAAGTGCCCTTGATCCACAGACTGAGTCCAGGCCTGGAGCCCAGGCCTGTCAAAGCCAGACTGAGACCAGTCTTCCAGCCACGAGGCATTTGGGAACAGAGGGCTGAGATAACACTCTGGCAGGAGGCAGAGCCCCTGAAGCATTGCGGGTGCCTGCCTTCAGAAGGACCCTTGGGCCTGGATTTGATTGGCACCTGCATAACAGAGCCTGTAGCTAACTGGGGCCTTGTGGTAAGAGGCTTCATAGTCTGAGGGTGGGGCTTGGGCTTGCTTCTCAGGGTCTGGTTGCAAGCTCCATGGGGGGCTTTAAAGTTTGACCACCCAGCGTCAGTTTGGTAGAGACAGGAATAGGAGAGAAACAAAATCTCCTTTGAAGAGAGCTATGGGCTGGCTGGAGGGAGAAAGTGATGGGGGAAGGGTAGGGTGAGAAAGTGATTTGTCACATGAATTCCCCCTCCCTCACATCCAGTCAGTCCAGATTGGACCTGTATTTTCCAGGGAGTAATGGGGTTTCTTATGCACATCACTTTCCAGACAGTTGTTGTTTTCAGTCTGTCCAATACCCCTGTCCTTTCTTTAGACGTTTGCTTTCCACGATTCAGTCATTTGATTCAGAGGTTCAGCCAATCACAGCCTTTGGTACCTTCAGCCAATCATGGTCTTTAATGATTCTATGTAGAGGCAGGACATGACCTGGATCTGCTAATTACAAGACTCTATTTCCCTTGTGGGTATGGATGTGAACATTCGGTCCTAGATGGACCTATGAGGATTCTTCCTCTCTGGGACTTGGACTTTGAGGAAAAGATGCTTCCTCTTTTAGGTTAGAAATGATATTTTTACAATCTGGGAAAGATCCATTTTTTTTTAGAGTAGGATAAATACAATGTCAATGATGGGAAGAAGAGTGCTGGAGAAGGATAGTTTGTTTTCTTCTTCTTCTTCTTCTTCTTCTTCTTCTTCTTCTTCTTCTTCTTCTTCTTCTTCTTCTTCTTCTTCTTCTTCTTCTTCTTCTTCTTCTTCTTCTTCTTCTTCTCCTCCTCCTCCTCCTCCTCCTCCTCCTCTCCCTTCTCCTCTTCCTTCTCCTTATCCTCCTTCTCCTCCTCTTCTGTCTAATTTAAGCCCTAACTCTGTTTATTCCCATTACTTTATTCCATATTCATTTATCAAATACTCAGTATGTGTAAGCCTATGTCCAGGCTTGAACTAGTTAAATGGGCAAGGTAAAATCTCTGACTTCACAAGAAGCTAACACTCTAGATGAAAAAAAAAAAGACACATGATGATAATACAGTGAGGTGGAACTGTGAGTTAGTATTAATTAGAACACAGCGCTAATATGGAAGACTGTGGCCTGGGACATGGGAGAATATAGATGACTTAGGAGTGAAGGGAGATCAGGACTGATTTTCAGAGGCATCCCTCAGTGAAACTTGGTTGTTCCCTTGATTATGGAGATAGAGATTTAGCTAGATGTAATTATAGACCACTACTATTTTAAGTGCATTCTTAGTTCTAATACAATTTAAATAATTAATTTTTTGGAGTTGGTGCAGATATAATACTATGCTGAGTTGTATGGACAGGAGATAAGGTAAAAGGTAAAGGCAGTTTTAAGCAAGATGAATTGCTCAGTAGCTGAGCAATGGAGAATATAAAACAGGGTGTTTGTATTAGAACTGTTGGATGCAGGTAACTAATACCTTACTAATTTTTATTGAGCAAAAATAAGGCTTTCTAGCTCATGTAACCTGGACAACTGACATAATGAAAGAATTATTGAAATCAGAGAAGTATCTTTGAGATTCAATCCACAAAACATTGGACTAGCCTATTGGGTACCCTGTTTGCACTTTTTATTTTCTTTATATCTGTTTTCTCATGAGATTCAGATGGCTGCTAGAAGAATCAGCTTCATCTCTCTCTCTCTCTCTCTCTCTCTCTCTCTCTCTCTCTCTCTCTCTCTCTCTCTCTCTCTTTGGTTTTTGGGCCACACCCAGTGGTGCTCAGGGGTTACTCCTGGCTGTCTGCTCAGAAATAGCTCCTGGCAGGCACGGGGGACCATATGGGACACAGGGATTCAAACCAACCACCTTTGGTCCTGGATTGGCTGCTTGCAAGGCAAACACTGCTGTGCTATCTCTCTGGGCCCCTCAGCTTCATCTCTTATCCATTCCGTGGCATCAGAAGTGAAATCTGTTGCCCTTCTGCTACAGATCAGAAAAATAAAGGCAAAGAATCTGATTCGTCTTTGGTCGTTGTTTCTCCCCTAGATTAATGAACTTCCATAGCCTAAGTGAATGTGTACTATTTACTTAGAATAGTACACATTCTCAAGAATGAGAATTTTTTTTAATTTTTAATTTTTATATATATTTTATTTAAACACCTTGATTAATACATGATTGTGTTTGGGTTTTAGTCATGTAAAGAACACCACCCATCACCAGTGCAACATTCCCATCACCAATGTCCCAAATCTCCCTCCTCCCCACCCAACCCCTGCCTGTACTTTAGACAGGCTTTCTATTTCCCTCATACATTCTCATTATTAGAATAGTTCAAAATGTAGTTCTTTCTCTAAACTCATCCCTGTTTGTGGTGAGCTTCATGAGGTGAGCTGTAACTTCCAGCCCTTCTCTCTTTTGTGTCTGAAAATTATTATTGCAAGAATGTCTTTCATATTTCTTAAAACCCATAGATGAGTGAGACCATTCTGTTTTTTCTCTCTCTCTGACTTATTTCACTAAGCATAATAAATTCCATGTACATCCATGTATAGGAAAATTTCATGACTTTATCTCTCCTGACCGCTGCATAATATTCCATTGTGTATATGTACCAGTTTCTTTAGCCATTCGTCTGTTGAAGGGCATCTTGGTTGTTTCCAGAGTCTTGCTATGGTAAATAGTGCTACAATGAATATATGTGTAAGGAAGGGATTTTTGTATTGTATTTTTGTGTTCCTAGGGTATATTCCTAGGAGTGGTACAGTTGGATCGTATGAGAGCTCGATTTCCAGTTTTTGGAGGAATCTCCATATTGCTTTCCATAAAGGTTGAACTAGACGGCATTCCCACCAGCAGTGGATAAGAGTTCCTTTCTCTCCACATCCCCGCCAACACTGCTTGTTCTCATTCTTTGTGATGTGTGCCAATCTCTGGAGTGTGAGGTGGTACCTCATAGTTGTTTTGATTTGCATCTCCCTGATGATTAGTGATGTGGAGCATTTTTTCATGTATCTTTTGGCCATTTGTATTTCTTCTTTGTCAAAGTTTTTTTTTTTTTTTTTTTTTTTTTGCTTTTGGGTCACACTGGGAGGTGCTCAGGGGTTATTCCATTCCTATTTTCCTGGCTCTGTGCTCAGAAATTCCTCCTGGAAGGCTTAGGGAACCATATGAGATGCCGGGGATCAAAACCAGGTCCATCCTGGGTAGATGGAATGCATGGCAATGCCCTACTGTTGTGCTATCACTCCTGCCCCAAGAATGGAAATTCTTGCCTACTCCAGTAGTCAGGGAACTATGGTTAGCACTGAGATCTGGCAGTACAGTTTCACTTGAAAGAAGGGATATGGGAATAAGGTATTTTCCTTGCACATAGCTGACCCCAGTTCAGTGCCTGGCACTGCATATGTCCCCTGAGAACCACCAGGAGTGATCCCTGATCATCACTGGGTATATTCATAAAACAAAAACAAAATAAAAACAAAAAATAAAAACAAAATATCCTGCCTGTTGTCTGGGTTTGGTAAAGATCATTTCCCCAAAGGAAGGCCTGAGGTGGTAGTACAGCTATATGTTCAACACCAGCTCATCCCCTATGAATACCTGAAATGGATTTTATTATTAAGTCTAATGGTAGGAATTAGGTTTTGGTGTTAGATTCTAGGGAGTAATTAAAAAAAGTTTTTGTTTGGTTTTTGGGTTACACCCTGTGGTGCTCAGGGGTTACTCCTGGGTCTGCGCACAGAAATAGCTCCTGGCAGGCATGGGGTACCATATGGGATGCTGGGATTCGAACCACTGTTGGTCCTGGGTCAGCCGCTTGCAAGGCAAATCCCCTATTGTTGTGCTATCTCTCCAGCACCTAATTAAAATTTTTGATGCTGACAAAGTAAGCCATACAAATCTAATGCTTGTCTTCTCAAAGTGAAACATCTTCAAAAACTGAGTTCATTGTATAGGCCAATAACCATAGTTATGTAATTAAATCCAGGAAACATTCATCATAATTTTGATAATCTCTCTGGTGAATTATGCAATAACTTAATGATAAAATACCAGGCAGCAGTAATCATGGAACACTGGTGGTAGGAATGGTCATGGTGGGGAAACCTATGCCTATATGATGTAAATAGTCTTAAATGATGCTAAATGCAGTTTTAGAATTCATTTTAGATGTTTGCTGTTAAATTTTTAGTTAGGGAAAACCCCAAAGTACTCAAAGTTTGATCACTTAGAGTTTTAAACCACTAATATATTTTTGTTTGTTTTATTTTGTTTTTGTGTTTTTGGTTTTGCTTTTGGGGCTACACCTGGAGGTGCCCAGGGGTTTACTCCTGGCTCTGTTCTCAGAAATCACTATTGGCAGGCTCAGGGTATCATATAGACTGTCGAGAATCAAATTGGGTCAGTCTCAGGTAGGTCATATGCATAGCAAACACCCCTACCAATGTGCTATTACTCTGGCCCCTCCACCACTAATATGTATATAGATGTATATATATATATATTTTTTTAATTTTTATTTTGACCATATTGGCTTACATATCATTCACAGTAGTATATTAGGTACATATTAACATTGAATACCCATCACCAAATTTGTTCTCCCCCCACACCTGTTCCCTTCCTGCAACCCATATCCCCCACCATCACCCCCCCCCCCCCAGCTGCTAGAGTAAGTGGTCCCCTCTGTGTCTAGCTTACTATTAGTAATCATATATCTGTTTGGTCCTGGTACCCTCCCTTGTTTCCCCCTCTATTTGAGAGGTGGAACTAGATGGTTCGAGTTATGTGGTTTTGTTTGAAGGAAAGAAAAGCAATAGAATGGGGTAAAAAAAAAATTAAATAAGCTGAATATGGGCGGAGTCCTTCTAGAGGCTTTCAACCTCAGTTTGAGAGTGGACAGGAAAAAGGTAATTGAAACACCGCAATAATACAGAAAGAAATATCAAATAAAATATACAGTGAGCACTACAGCAATAAAGACAAGCACCTCACAATAGTCTGGGTCCTGAAATCAAACCATGCTGGAGTGCAAGAAGAAAGAGAAAGATAAAATAAAATAAAATAAAATTGGAGACATCAACTTCAATATTTACACCAAAATAAAGAAGTAAAAAAAATCAATCAATCAATCAATCAATATATATGTGGATAAAAGGATTATTTTGTGCTTTTTTTTTTCTTTTTCCCCTTGCATAGGCACAGTAACTATTGGGGGCATTATAGAGGGAATTCCCTTGGCCTAGGAGATACAGGGTTTTTCCACCCCTGAAGTATACTGTCATGGGATTAACTATAAACTCCTTGCATGATCACATTTACTCTCCTCTCAGTGCTTTTGTGGTGTATGAATAACTTTTGCTTCATCATGGATGGTAAAATCAGACCTCTGTATCTAGAGATCTTCCACCACTAATATTTTGACTAGCTTTTTCCTAGACCTTGTTTTGAGGGTCTATTTATATAGATCATATACACATAGAATTATAACATTATAATTTTATAAAACTGGAAGCATACCTGATGACTTTTTTATAATAAAATTTCTCCTTATCATTTGATATGTCATGTTAATCTTTATATTTAAATAAATATAGAAAGACTCTATTATTTTAGTGACTGCATATATTTGATTGAATAGAAATAACTAATAAACTCTATGAAGGTAATGATTCACACTTAGTTGGTTTCTAGTTTTTCAATCGTTATTGTCAGTGCTGCAATATAAATCTGTCCATAGGTGATTAGAGTGCCTTATAATGTCCTACACAGGAGAAAAGCATAGCTCACTTCATCCTGCTTTTCCTTTAGCATCACATATATGACTAATACTAACTTCAGACACATTTTATGTTCATAGAAGGAATAGTGGACTTAGATTGGTTTAGGAGATTAAGAAATTAAAAAATTAACTTATTTTAATTTAATTAAGAAATTAATAAATTGGTGTTACTTGCATCAAGCTTGTCTTGGTCCCTTAGAATCACACTTAAATATTTCTTTCTTTAATAACTATATAATGCCGGTATCTGCCAGGAGCGATTTCTGAACGTGGAGTCAGGAGTAACTCCTGAGCACTGCCAGGTGTGACCCAATAACGACCACCACCACCACCACCAACAACAACAAATAAAGAAAAGGTGCTTCTTCTTGCCTGCTACACAACCTTTCTGGTGTCTCTTCGAAAGATCTATATATATGCCCTATGTTCATGCTATCTCTCTGGCTCCTCAAATTTTATTTTTGTTAAGTGTTTATAAAGTAGCACATTGTATGCTCTCTTAGTGATTTTGAGATAGTATATATAACATAATATTATAATGATTATCAAAATATTGGGGCCGGAGAGATAGCATGGAGATAGGGCGTTTGCCTTGCATGCAGAAGGATGGTGGTTCAAATCCCAGCATCCCATATGGTCCCCTGAGCCTGCCAGGAGTGATTTCTGAGCATAGAGCCAAGAGTAACCCCTGAGTGCTGCTGGGTGTGACCCAAAACAAACAAACAAACAAACAAACAAAAAGATTATCAAAATATATATAATGAAGATATTAGTCATTGTGTCTGTGTCCAATTATCTTCTTGGTAAATTTCTAGAGTTGACATTAGAGACCAAAGGTTTGAACAATCTGAGTGATGATACATATTTCTTAACTGTCTTCTAAAAAACATGAGAAAAGACACCTGTATTCTTATGTTCATTATGGCACTATTCTTATTAAAAGTCAAAAATTTCAGGGCTGGAGAGATAGCATGGAGGTAAGGCGTTTGCCTTCCATGCAGAAAGACGGCGATTCAAATCTGGCATCCCATATGGTCCCCCAAGTCTGCCAGGAGCGATTTCTGAGTGTAGAGCCAGGTGTAACCCCTGAGAGCTGTCAGGTGTGACCCAAAAACCAAAAATCAAAAAAAAAAAAGTCAAAAATTGGAAGCAACTCAAGTTTTCAGGAACAGATGACTGGATAAAGAAACTATTGTACACATATGCAATGGAATACGATAAAAGATGCTATAAGAATGCTATAAGAAAAGATGAAGGGGACGGAAAGATAGATTGGAGGTAAAGCGTTTGCCTTTCATGCAGGTCAGTGGTTTGAATCCGGGCATCCCATGTGGTCCCCTAAGTCTGCCAGGAGCTAATTCTGAGCATAGAGCCAGGAGTAACCCCTGAGCGCTGCCAGGTGGGACACCCCCCCCCCCAAAAAAAAAGGAAAAAGAAAGAAAAAAAGAAAATATGAAATAATGTATTTTTCTACTATATGGATGGAAATGGGGATAACACACTGAATGAAGTCAACCAGAAGGAAAGGGTGGATATCCAGTGGTCTCTCTCTTATGTGGGATGTAAAGACATATATTAACAAATTAACAAATATAACAAATGACTTAAGACAACAGCATTTTAAAACTAGTCTACAGGAAGGAGCTTACCATTGTAAAGAAATGTTACAGAGAGAGGGGGGTGTCTTGAAGTGGGGGAGAACACTGAAGTGTGCATTTTGGGACAATTGTGGAAGGAAATAGACTCCAGTGGAGAATGTGGTGTTGGAATGTTGCATGCATAAACTACTCCCATCAACAGTATTGTAACATTGTAAAGCACAGTGGCTAAAAATGAAAAAAGAAAGAATAGGGGCCTGTGAGGTGGCGCTAGAGGTAAGGTGTCTGCCTTGCAAGCGCTAGCCAAGGAAGGACCCGGTTCGATCCCCTCAATCCCATATGGTCCTCCCAAGCCAGGGACAATTTCTGAGTGCTTAGCCAGGAGTAACCCCTGAGCATTTTTTCGGGTGTGGCCCGAAAAACAAAACAAAACAAAAAGACAAAAAACGAAAAAAGAAAGAATAAGAAGAATGTGAACTTAGGGGATTCATTTTAAGAATGGGGAAACACTGTGGTTATGCTTGCTTGGGAAATTTTCAATTCTTCTTGATTTTAGAAAGCCTGTATTTCAAAGGAATCCCCTTAGGCAATGCTAATGAGGATGACTTTAATTGGGTGACCCCACCAGACATTTACATTCAAAGACTGAGTAAGAAAACTTTGTGGAAAGGGGTGTGTAGAATAGGGACTGTGGGGGATGGGTGGGTAGAGAGGAACAACTAACCTCTACGCAGTTCTCTGTAGTAGCTCCATTCCCTTTATTCAATCTTTACTCAGTTCTTTTTTAATAGTAGCTAGATTTAGAGGTAGGGGCAGGAAGGCATCTAGGATAAGAATAACAAAAAAGGAAGGAAGGAAGGAAGGGAGGGAGGGAGGGAGGGAGGGAGGGAGGGAAGGAAGGAGGGAGGAAAGGAAGGAGGGAGGAAGGACAAAAGAAGGAGAGAATTATAGTAACTCTCAGCTACTAGACAAGATTCTGACGTATGTACTTGATGACCAATCAGTGTTTGTACAAACCTAAAATCACAGGATGGTCAAATAATTTCCATTAGAGAGACTCTTTCCAGTGCCATCACTGTTCACCTGTTTGTTCTGCTTCTTCCCACTCACCTCCACTTCTTTTGACTTCTGACTTTTCTTTAAGCTATTTCTAAAATAACTTAAAATTTGGGAGGTTGGGGTTGAATTGGGGCTGGTTTGGGCTATAACATCTGGTGTTCAGGGGTGATTCTTGGCTTTGTGCTCAGGAGTGACATTTGCTGGTGCTTGGGAGACCATATATTGTGAAAGGGACTGAACTAGAGTCAGCTGCATATACTATTCTGTACTATCTTTCTAGTACCTTCAAATATTTTTAATCATGTAACTTATCAGTAAAATAATTTTAATGAAGCACTTTTAATATTGTTTACTTCTTGTTGATTATAAATTATTATAAAATTATAAAATATATCAGAAGTAAGAAATTTAGAAGAGTAAAGGTGAAAATGGACAGTGTTGAAATTCTTGCTAATAGTACTAAGGGCCTACTTATTAGGCAGTGTGTCATTGAAAGGAGGTTAATTGTAAATAAAAGAGGATTTATAGGCTCTCTCAACTCCCTTTCATTACTTTTTTTTCAGTGCCAGAAATTGAAGCCTCACATGTGGTAAATTTTCCCTTTACCACTGAACTATATCTTTATCCTCTATAGATAGCCTCTCCATTCTGAAAACAATCTTCTCAGCATGAAATTTTGAAATTAAAAAATAGTTTATGTAGTTGATTCAAAACTCATCCCAGAAGCAGGGTGTCATTTTTTTCTTTTTATTTCTTTTTTTTTTTGAGGGGGGGTTACACCTGGCAGTGCTCAGGGGTTACTCTTGGCTCTAGGCTCAGAAATAGCTCCTGATCAGCTCGAAGGACCATATGGGATGCTGAGATTTGAACCACTGTCGTTCTGCATGTAAGGCAAATGCATTACCTTCATGCTATCTTTCCGGACCCTGTTTTTATTTCTTTTGATGTGTGGGCCACACCAATGGTACTCAGGACTTATTCCTTGCTCTGCACTCAGAAATCACTTCTGATGACCTCAGGGGACTTTATGGGATGCTGGAGGTAGAAATAGGGTTGGCCGTAAGCAAGGTCAATGCCCTTCCTGTTATAGTATTACTCCAGACCTATCACCCCTTGATTTCTTTCTTTCTTGCCTTTCTCTTTTTTATACTCTAGCAGTGGTCCTCACACAATGGCCCATGGGCCACATATTGTATTTGTTCCCATTTTATTTCCTCATTTCAAAATAAGATATATGCAGTGTGCATAAGAATTTGTTTATAGTTCTTGTTTTTATTTAATAATTAATTAATTAATTTTTTGGGGGGGTCACACCTGGCAGCGCTCATGGCTTACTCTTGGATCTGTGCTCAGATCCAAGCTCTCGGCGAACTCGGGGATGCCAGGATGTGAACTGGAGCCTGTTGTGTTGGCTGTGTGCAAGGCAAAATGCCTTACCACTGTGCTATTGCTCAGGCTCCTAGTTTTTATTTTTAATATAGTCCGGCCTTCTAACGATCTGAGGGACAGTGAACTGGCCCCCTGTTTAAAATGTTTGAGGACTACTGGTCTAGGGCCAAGGGTGATCTACATACTCCCCTTTTTAATAGCTTGCATTCTATATACCACAGCAGATTCTTTTAAGTCATTTGTTCATTTGTGGTGATGAATTCTCTGGAAATTAGATAATTGTCTTAGTTGGTTTGGATGTTGCATACAAAGTGGGTGGCTTATAAACAATAGAATTTTCATTTATAGCTTTTGAAAATGGACATCCAAGAGCAGGGATCCACGTGGTCATGTTTGGGTGAAGGCTCTCTTCTGTGTTGTAGAATGCTAGCTTTTTTTCTTCTAGTGTCAGAGCTAGCAGGGTTTTTTGTTTTGTTGGGAAGTTTTGTTTGTTTGTTTTTTGTAACACCTGATGGTGCTCAAGGGTTACTTCTGGCTCTGTACTCAGGAATTACTCCTGCTAGTGACCTCAGGAAACCACATAATGTGCTGGGGATTGAACACTGATTTGATGCATCAAGGCAAATATTCTGTGCTGTTCTATCACTTCAGCCCTAGATCTGGGAGTTTTATTTTTTTATTTTTTATTTTTTTAATAAATCTTTATTTAAGCACCACAATTACAAGCATGTTCATAGTTGAGGTTTTTTTTTTTTTTTGGCTTTTGGGTCACACCCGGTGATGCTCAGGGGTTACTCCTGGCTATGCGCTCAGAAGTCGCTCCTGGCTTGGGGGACCATATGGGACACCGGGGGATCGAACCGCGGTCAGTCCTAGGCTACTGCTGCCAAGGCAAACACCTTACCTCTAGCGCCACCGCCCGGCCCCCATAGTTGAGTTTTAGTCATAAATAGAATACTTCCTTCACCAGTGCAACTGGTGAATTCTCACCACCAATGCCCCCTCTACCCCTGCCTGTATCTTGACAGGCACTCTACTTCTCTCATTCTTTAACATTGTCATGCTAGTTGTTAGTGTAGTTATTTCCCTAATAGCTTTCACCACTCTTTGTGGTGAGCTTCAAATTGATCTGGGAGTTTTAAGGAGTTACTCCTAGCTCTGTGCTTAGGGGTTGCCCCTGGTAGGGCTCAAATGTACCATCTGGTACTGAAGGTTTGATCTGGGATTCCAACATGAAAAGCAAGGCATGGTTGTATGCACTCAGTCTACTGAGCTCTACCTTGGCCCTAGAGTTCTAGTCTTCCATGGACCAATAAGGAATGAGAAAGGAGTTCTTAGAGGCCCATTGGTTAAGGGCACTAAATCTGCTCCAGGATCCAATCACTTCCTTAAGGAACCATGTCCTAGTACTGAATATTAACATGCAACACATGGATTTTGGGATTCATAAGAATTTATTCTAGTGCAGTAAAATGAAACTTAAGTCTACTTAATTGGGCACAAATAAACTGGAATACATAGAAATGCTCAGAAAACAAACCAATCACAGTGGGTATCACTGTCAGCCCCTGACTGAGAGTGACCCCCACACAATTTGTCACACAACTTTCCATACACTTTGAGTGGTGTTTGTTACATTATCTCTGACTTATGGGCCAAAGATCCAAGTGCCAACACAGAAAATAAATAGCTGTAGAGCTTTTAAGAGAAAACAAATATGCATGAAACTGTTAATATTTTCCTTCAATATTGGGTATCATTGCGTGTGCCCTCTGGAATATTAAAACCAACTCTGAAGGCTATTTAATTTTATCATGGTGAGGTAGATTAAAAGCAGCTACAAATTCTTTACTCCTTGAAAGCAAGATCCTGGACCTTTGGGACTCTCTGGGGGAACCCTCTGCTGTCATGTTGGATGTTCGCCTTGATACTGCCAAGCTACATCCTGCTTCTGTCAATCCCTGCATAGACACTAGATATGGGAATAAAGCTGTCTTCTCTTTGTCCTCCTGCTGAACACCACTAAGCCCTGTATGACATTCTCCAGCCCTTTATTAGCTTTATTAGTACTGCTACTGATTATTTTTCAATTCTTGCATTGCTCAGTTCTCTGAGATGTAGCTATGAATAAAGATAGCTTCTGTCTTCCCCTTTCCCTTTGCTCATCACCTTGCTGTGTTGCTGGTACTCCAAGGCTTGCGTGCTTGGTGATAGTGCTCACATTCTTGGTAGCTGTACGTAGGATCACAGGGGCAAAGTTGGGAATGACATTCTAGAGAGAGGTGAAGCATTGCTGGGGATTGAGCTTGCAGCCTCATATCTGCAAGGGAAATTCTCTACTCCTTAGCATCATCCTGGACACGAAGACAGTTTCAATTTATGTGAAATGACTTGAAGAAAAGAAGGTGTGGGGGTCCCAAGGATGTTGACATGATATTAGATTGCAATGCAGTTCTGACATCTGCAGAAAAAGAGAGAAGGAAGGGAAACTGGAAAGGTAGATAGGCTTAGACAGTGCTTAGACAGTTCTTAAAAACAAAACAAAACAAAAGTCACACAGTTTTCAAAAAGGCTTCTGGACCTGTATGGGAGTCCTTGAGTCAATGTCCACATCAGAAGAATCTCTCTCTCACTTAGAAGGTAGAAATTATCTGCCCTGGTGGCCTTGCCAACCTTGCCTGAGGACTGAAGCAGCCATGGGCTGTCCCTGTGCACACAGCTGCAGCCATCAGTCATTTTTGTGCTTGGCTAAAGAGCCGAGAGGCACTTTTCCTGGCTTCAACCCTGCTTTCAGCCTTCTTTTTCTCCTTTCCCTTCCTTCCTTCCTTCCTTCCTTCCTTCCTTCCTTCCTTCCTTCCTTCCTTCCTTCCTTCCTTCCTTCCTTCCTTCCTTCCTTCCTTCCTTCCTTCCTTCCTTCCTTCCTTCCTTCTTCCTCCCTCCCTCCCTCCCTCCCTCCCTCCCTCCCTCCCTCCCTCCCTCTCTCTGTCCCTTCCTTCCTTCCTTCCTTCCTTCCTTCCTTCCTTCCTTCCTTCCTTCCTTCCTTCCTTCCTTCCTTCCTTCCTTCCTTCCTTCCTTCCTTCCTTCCTTCCTTCCTTCCTTCCTTCTTCCTCCCTCCCTCCCTCCCTCTCTCCCTTCCATCCTTCCTTCCTTCCTTCCTTCCTTCCTTCCTTCCTTCCTTCCTTCCTTCCTTCCTTCCTTCCTTCCTTCCTTCCTTCCTTCCTTCCTTCCTTCCTTCCTTCCTTCCTTCCTTCCTTCCTTCCTCCCTCCCTCCCTCCCTCCCTCCCTTCCTTCCTTCCTTTTTTTTTTTTTTTTTACTTTAGGAGTATATTTCAGTTCCAGACTTGGTATCAGAACTGGTGATAAAACAATGGATAAAAAAAAAAAACTATTATTATGGGAATTCAGCATTCATTTCCCATTTATAATTTTGTGTTGGATTCTGTGAAATAAATTCAATGAAAAGCACTTTTTGCTTGTTTTCT
This sequence comes from Suncus etruscus, assembly GCF_024139225.1. NCBI lineage: Eukaryota > Metazoa > Chordata > Mammalia > Eulipotyphla > Soricidae > Suncus > Suncus etruscus. Next base: position 177,012,516 of record NC_064848.1, read on the forward strand.
CTTGTTTATAAGCCAGGTGTGTTGCTCAAGGAGACTCAAAGTTTACTTTGGCTTTGTTTTCAGGGATCGATCCTGGAGATGCTCAGGGGACCATATATCATAACAGATCCATCTCTGGTTGTCTGCATGCAAAGCAAGTGCCTTACCTACTGTACTATCCTTTCAGGGAAAACATTTGAGTAGAGGGAGAAAGATGTATCTAGTTCTATGTACTCTTTTCCCATCTACTTACTCCATGAGCCTTGTTTCTCAAACGCCAGGTCAGGTCATTCTTAATAGTGAATTTATTTACAGAAAAGTTCATAAAATGTGGGAAAGTTAAATCACATTTCTTAAGCTTTTTACCAATGCCGTTTCCAGAAGGGGGCAAATTTATGAAATTGAACCGATTTCAGGAAATCTAGGGGTCTATGTGAAATATAGCGAGGAGGTTGATTTAATCAGACTTGTTTGGGTGAAAAAAAACCAGAAGTTTATTCAAATTATTCACAGGTTTAGCATAAGGTTACATGAACATGGGAACTTGGGCAAAGTTATTTCGTTGGCCTTGGAAGATGAAGAACTCCAGCAGAATCCAGGCCACACAGAGACTGAAACTGGAATTGTACGGTCATTTGGATTTCTGGATTCTAAGAATATATCCCTTGTGGGGAGAGAGGTAAGAATTGTGACTGATGTTCAATCCCTTTTTGTAACTCTTCTTTTCCATGCTGTTCTTTTCCTCCTGATAGTCTCTTCCTCTGTCCTTTATTTTCCTCTCCTCCCTCCCTATTCTTCCCCTTCCCACCACCCCCCCCCCCCTTTTTTTTTTTTTTTTTTTTGGTTTTTAGGTCACACCCGGAGGCGCTCATGGGTTACTGCTGGCTCTGTGCTCAGAAATCACTCCTGGCAGGCACAGGAGATCACATGGGAAGCTGGGATTCGAACCACCATCCCTCCTGGATCGGCTGCTTGCAAGGCAAACGTCCTACAGCTGCGCCTTCTCCTGCCCCTCCTCCCCTCTTTTGTACCCCTTGAGTTATTTCCCTTCCTGAGCATGTGACCTCCTCAGACAACACTCAGAAATCTCCTTTTTTATTTGGTGATTCTTTGTGTAACCCAAAGGTTTACTGCCTTGCCTAGTCCAAAATCTCACTGACCACCTAGTCATGGAGAAGGTGACCATTATTTTCCTGTTCCACTCTTCACTTTGCCTTGATCTTCTACTGCACACCTGTTCCTCAGGTGGCTTTTGGGCCACACCCGGTGATGCTCAGCAGGTACTCCAGGATGGACACCGGGGACTGAACTGAGGTTCGTTCTGGATCAGCCATGTGAAAGGCAAACACCCTACCTCTGTGCTATTATTGCTCTGCCCCCCCCCAAACATTTTTAATTAGAGACTGAGAAGATAGGAGTCAAAGTCTTGAATCTATTGCTAAGGAAGGGATTGAAGTTGGGTCATCTTTTTAGGTGACAAAGGAGATCTGATGGTCAGGCTGCAAAGAAAGAAAGCCTGGGTTCTTTTAACTTCTCTTTACTTCTGAAAGCTTCTCTGACTTTTGCTCCTGGTCCCTCTGATGACTCAGAGGGAGTCTTCCAGCTAGATCAAGGATTTTCCCCAGCCTCCTGCTGGTAAGATTCACCATATCCTAGTTTGAGAAACTGGAGGAGGTTGAACTACAACTAAAAAGGGCTTGAATTTTGAGTAGATGCTACTTTCCATCTGATTCGGGGCTTTTCATGTGGGAGGAATGCGAAATATAAGTGAGTGGGGGGAGAAGAATTCTTCATAGTCTGTATTCATTTTCTCCAGCTGTTTCCCAGGACCAGTTTTGAATACCATTCTCATCTGCCTGGAGCCCCTGGCTCAGGGAAGCATCATTTTCATTCACTAAATACTTAGTGCCTCTTTCCAGTTCTGGGTTTTATGTTTACACTAGTGAGCAAAACAGATAAAGCCTCTTTTTTCTTTCTACAGTTCTTAAGTTTTTGAAGATTTTCAGTCACTTGGATTTACAACTTGTCAATGACAAAAGTGAGATACTTCTATTTAATGTTTCATTCATTTACTCATTCCAGCTGAATTCATTCATCATTATGCTCTCTAGTTCTATTCACATAGTGGCAAATTTCATAGTTTTGTCTTTCCTTATAGCTAAGTAATATTTCCAATATACCAGTTTATAGTAGTTATGTGTTCTAGGACTCTTCCTTTTAATTGTTCACCATCAAGAAAAAAAAAGTCAATAAATAAATATGTGATTCTAACTCACAAGAGATACCATTCTTCAGAAATTTCCTAAATGGGTATCAATTAGGGCAAAAAGAACCCTTCTTGCTAGTTTTATGCTTAATACATAAGATAAAATAAAACCATGGTACCCTCTAGAAGCTAATATTGTGATATAGTTGATTTTCTTTGATAGTCTCCTGAGAAGTAGCAGAATCTAGTCAAATTAACTTTTGTTTGTTTATTTTTTGGGCCACATCCAGTGGTACCAAATACCTATTCTTAATTCTGTGGTATAGAGTGACCCTTGGTGGTACATGGGGACCATATACAACGTTAGGGATCAAATTGGGATCTGCTGCATGCAGGACAAGTTCTTGACCTCCTGTACTATCTGTCTGCCCACAAATTTACACCAATGATTCTCAGGGGTTACTCCTGGCTATGTGCTCAGAAATCGCTCCTGGTTTGGTGGACCATATGGGACACTGAGGGATCAAACCACAGTTCATCCTAGGTTAGTGCATACAAGGCAAATGCCCTACGACTTGCTCCACCACTCCAGCCCCAGATTTATTTAGTTCTATAGTCAGCATAGATTCTCACTCTTTTACTCAAGGATGGTATAACACTTGGTAAGTTATTTAACTTATTTCAAATATATTTGTGTATGTGTCATATATATCACTTATAAAATAAAGCTATATATGTGCTAGTAAAACTATTTGAAATATAATAGAAGTTCAGAAAGAATAATTTTTTTTTTTGGTTTTTGGGTCACACCCAGCAGCGCTCAGGGGTTACTCCTGGCTCCAGGGCTCAGAAATTGCTCCTGGCAGGCTCGGGGGGACCATATGGGATGCCAGGATTCGAACCAACGACCTTCTGCATGAAAGGCAAATGCCTTACCTCCATGCTATCTCTCCAGCCCCAAGAATACATTTTTGATCCTTTTATTTTTTTTATTTATTTATTTTTTTTTTGTTTTTGGGCCACACCCGGTGACGCTCAGGGGTTACTCCTGGCTATGCGCTCAGAAGTCGCTCCTGGCTTGGGGGACCATATGGGACGCCGGGGGATCAAACCGCGGTCCGTCCTAGGCTAGCGCAGGCAAGGCAGGCACCTTACCTCCAGCGCCACCGCCCGGCCCCGATCCTTTTATTTTTTAAGAGTGAATAAGGGACAAGATAGATCTGGAATTGCACAGTGGAAGAAGCCTGAGAGTTTTGAATCAAGTCTGTTGTTCTATTCAATTATTAGAAATTTTTGCATTTATTCCAACTATTTATAAAATTAAGGGTTTACTCTGTACACAGTACACTAGGTTATGAGATATAGTTTTGAGATGGACAAACCTAATTTTTGCCCCTATTAAGTTATTATAAGTATTTCCCTTTACCCCCTACCCCTTACTCATTTCTTCACACCATACTCCTTACCTCCCTCTCCCTCCTTTCTTTTTCCAACAGTGGGGTCATAATTTTAATAAGAATAGAATGATGAAAATGTTGTTTAAAATCGTATGGAAAATAGTGGAGCAGGATAGAGAGAGAGAGAGAGAGTGAGAGACAGAGAGAGAGTGAGAGACAGAGAGAGAGTGAGAGAGAGAATGATGGCAACATAATGGGTGGATGTTTCCCTTTGTCTTCTATTTTTTCCTTATATAACAAAGAGCCTATGCTTAGGATATTATTGCTATAGAGAGCAACTCTATAGCATAGTATTTGTTGTAGGGAAGCATTCATTACAACCATGTGAACCAACAGCCGGCCATGGAAATAATCTTGTTATTCACATAGCTTATTACAACAGTGAGATGCTCCATCTTCTAAGCTGACCTTTGTTCCTTTCTGCAGGGATGTGGGCCAGTGACGATTTACACATCTATATATTCTAGGGCTGCTCTAAACAACTGGTAACTGAGGTGAAGGGGCAGGGGCTTTGCATAAATAGAAAGCAAATGCTTATTTGTCGGCATTGCTCTCCTCTCCTTTGTTTTATCCTCTTTCCAAAAATAAAGTGCATTGTTCCCAGGGAGTGGAATTTGAAGTGGCAGCTGTCTGCCTGGCTGACTCCTTCCCAAAGAGCAGACCCAAGGAGGTAACTAGGGTTAACTTGAGTGTGCTCTGTCCACTACCAACACGGGGATTCAAGCTGCCAAAATAGCTGTGTTCACAGGGAGTGCTGGGCTGAGCTAGAAATGCTCACAGCTCACACCTTTACAATGATGTACAAGCTTTATAGGAATTAACCTATGGTGTTTTTTGTTTTTTGTTTTTTTTTCTCCGACAGCATTGCTCATTGGAAAGCTTGCCTTTTTCCTCCAATAACAGTTGTAAGGAACTGTTTAGCTTCACTTGTGTTCTACTCTACTCCTTCAACTATCAACATGGGCTGAAAAATCACTTCACTGGTCAGCAGCCACTCAAATGGGATTTAATTTTAATTGAGCCCTGTTTTGTGAATCTATTTGTTTGATGGACCAGTGAAATTAAGAAAGTGGCCAAGTACATTATGCTATGCTGAAGGGACTGACTTTAGGAAAAACTTAGGATTCACTCGATGACAACTCTGGTTGACTTAAAGGGTATTTACCTAGAAGAAATATTTTATCCAGGAAAATTCAGTGGAAAAACATTCAGGTGCCTAGTCTAGTTTTTTTTTGGAATTGAGTTACATTGACAGGACTAGATTTAACAAATATTGATTAAGCCTTTTAGTGTATTTAGCACACCAAGATATCTGTATAAGACTTTATATCCTCTCTACAAGTGGCTGATTTGAAATAAATATAATAAATAATATTATAGGAATAATAAATAAATAATAAAATGCTTTTATTAGCAGGGATATGTTGAAGAGATAGTAGACCGGTGAACCCAGGTTCATCAATCAGTCTTTGATGATGAGAGAAAAATTCCTTAGAGATGTCGTTACAGCTGAGGAGAGTCATAGTTGATTTGCAGGAACTAAATAACGTGCTAGGGGCTTAGATGGTGTGGTAGCACATACAATTATCCACCCATTTTTAAAAATTAACTATATGCTAGTGTTGGAGTAAATAAAGATTAAAAACCGGAGGTAAAAAAAGGATATGTCTTGCCCTGAAAGAACATTGGTTAGATTGAATGGTACCATCCTATTAAGAATATATATATATCTATGTATATAGACACACCCTAACCCTCTGAAACTATGAAAGTGACTTGATTTGGAAAGAGGAACTTAGCTAAAATAAGAATTGAAGATGCACTCATTCAGGATTGTCTGAGAGGTTAAGTTCAATGGTAAACGTTCTTCTAAGAGATTCACAAAGTAAAAAGGAGACATAAAGACAGATGTAGAGATAGCTCTGTCTATATTCAAAAACTAAAAAAATGCCTACAGCCCCCAGGAGGTAGAAGAGGCAAGGAGGGATGATTTTCTGGAGTGTTTGGAGGGAGGGAGCCTGCCTACCCTTTGATTTTAGATGTCTGGCTTCCAGAAGTGTGAATAAATACATTTCTGTTGGTAAAACCAACAGACTTTCTGTTAGTTAAACCAATTTGATGGCTTAAGCCATGAAGTTTGTAGAGATTTGTTATGCCAGGTTTAGGAAACAAAGGGCATACACTAATCATTTGATTCTGGAAATTTATAGTTGGAAACCGTTTTAGTGATCTTTATCATACCTTCATTCCCTCCTTCCAAAAATATGCAACTTAAAGCCCGTGTTAGCCACTGTTCTTGGTGCTGAGTACATTTTAAAATGTATATATAAATGAAGGCAACTAATATTCAGGCTCCTCAGGGAGTTTCTATTCTTTAAACATAAACATAGCATTAATATTTATCAGAGAGAAAAAGGATGGGTACATGTGTGTTTTGGGTCTTGAAGGAGGGCTGGCACCCCTGCATTTCTGCAAGGAGGTGAATTGTTCACCAGATGGGAGCCATGTACTCTACACTATAAGCATGCTCAGAACCAGGGGAAATATATCTCCACAGAAAGCCCTAGGAGCTCAGCTTTTCTAGTGCAATTTTAGGCTCACTTATAAACCAAAGGGACCACAGCCCTCCTGAAGAAAACAAAAGGATCCTTTTTTCAACAGTCTGTGGATGGAAGTTCTATGCAGAGTTCACTTTGTTGCTTACTGTGGTTTGAATCCTTTGGGACAAGACAAGGTAGAATGAGAGCTAAGGAGAACAGGGAAGAGAGGAGGGCAGGGGAAAGTCAGTCAGAGATAAAACCCCCCTTTAATAACTTGGCTTTTAGAGATAGTATGGGGCTGGCTGTGGTTCCATCTTGGGTACCACATAAGAGGTACTTGTGAACACTGCAGGCTGGCTCTGGAGGTCCTGGCATTATAGGGCCTGAGCAGAACCACACCCTTGGCATTGACTAAATATAAGGCTGGCCCCTGAGCCTCCATGAATACCACTTAGAAATAATCCTCCATCATGTTTTCTTAATTTTTTTTTATTGGAGGCACACTTGGTTTTTGTTAATTGTACAATTAAATTTACTGACAATGCCACGTTCTCTCTCACTTTAGTTCACATACAATCTTCCATTGAATCATTTATGGAACTCATTTAGTCATTTGCTCCCATAGATTATTTAGAGGGCTTTATGCTAGTGGTCAAAGTGGAATGGTATTATGGAAGGCAAGGAAGCTATGAGGAGTTAATGTCTCATGACATTAAAGTTACAGACCTTGACACTGAGTAGCCATGTCTGGCCAGGTAGCCTGCAATGTGAATTGTACAGACAGACAAGGTAATGCCTTTGACTATTGGCAAAAAGGGGTCACAGAGGCTAGCATGGTGCAACAGAGGGTTCTGGAGAATGAATTGCTCAAGGTGGGTGTTGAAAGATAGGGAGGATTTAGCCAGATGAGAGAAGATAGAGATTTGGATATGATCCTCATTCCCTTTCCCCCTTCTTAAACCTAGGGTAAGAAGGAGATAGCATGCTCAACTATCTAGTGTCAGAATGGATCGTCTTCTGAGGTAAGGAGTACAATTTGTGTAAGTTGGGATATCGAATTATGGTAAAAAGAAATCTTGAAGATAAAAAACATTAACATATGTATTTGTAGCCTGCATATAGAAGCCTTGAGTACTTGCTATAATGCTTGTATATGGATATAGACAGGAGGCAGTGTAGCCATTGCTGTTTTGTTTTTCTTCTTTTAGTATTTTAGGAGATAAAATCTATTTTTATCCTAAAAGTAATAATGTTCATTACAGGATATAGAAGGATTGTAGAAAAGAAGAAAAACAAATCGCTTGTAATCTTGCTTGAAACAAATGAGTACTGTCAGTATTTTTCCTGCTTGCCAGCTTAGAAAATAGTTGCAGAAACCACATATGTATGATTTTATACCTGGCTTTTTCAAATCTTACTCTTATAAGCATCTCCTAGTATTATTTCAGTCTTCCAGGAACATGCTTTTTAAAATCCATATCTAGGAGATGTACATTCATTTACTTAATCTTTCCCCTATGGTTGAATATTTGATTTACTAGCATTTCTCAGTATGATAAATCAAGCTGGGATGAGCTTTGTGGAATAATCTTCTTCCATATTTATGATTATTTCCTTTGGCTTGATCCTGACATGGGGAATCATGGAACAAAGGGCATGAACATCTTTAAGGCTCTTTGAACATTCTGCCAAATTGCTTCCTTGGGGGTTGTTGAGCTTTGGAAGTACATGATGAAAGATGAGTCTCATAGCTGAGGACAGGCAGGGCCAGGCCAGAGAGAAAGAGCATTCCAAACATTCTAGCAGGAAGAGCCACAGCCCTGTTGATATGCTGTCCTGATAGGAAAGCAGTGCTGGTGGCCCTGCCATTTTTAGAAAGCCGGGTTTGAATTTTTCCCTACAAGGACTGTGGGACTCCAGGCACACAACTTCTTTTTTCTTTTTAATTTCCTCTGTCCTCCAAGCTTACCTCAACCCCAGGGCCTTTGCATTTGCTATATTCCTCTCTGGGAGTGCCTTTCCCCAGAACTTGTCATATTTGGTGCCTCTTGATAAGTTATTTATCAGTTCGCATGTCAAATGTTCAGAGAGACCATCTCTAATGACCTATTTATTCCAAAAATAAGTCAGCCATTCTGGGCCACCAATCATTTCTATCAGCTAATTTTCTTGATATCAATTCATTTTGTCCATAGACAAGGTTCAAGAATTATTTGTAGAATTATCAAATGAAGTCATTCATTCTTTTATTCAACAAATATTTTCTGAAGACCACTTTAAAATCTTCCCATTGATAAAAAAATAGCCTAACTTCCAGAAGAATTGCTAGAATTGATCTCTATCTTTTTTTTCCCCTGCCTTACCTTGATTTGTCTCCTTTCTTAGTCAAAGCACCATGCACAGATTCTCTTTAAGCATATGAATGCTCCATGCTTCTTAACTTCTACAGAGCTTTTTGCCTCTGGTCCTACTCGTCTGTCAGATCTCAGATCAAGGGTTCATCTTTGGAAACTTTTCCTGTCTTTTGCCTTTTGTGGGAGCCAATCTCCAGTGAAGTTTACCTTCTAGCATTTTTGTTTTGTTTGTTTTGGGGGCACATTCAGTGGTGCTCAGGGCTTACTCCTGGCTTCACACTCAGGAATCATGAAAGCCAGGATACAGATATGGATAGCATGCTCAGATATCTAGTGTCAGAATGGATCAGATGGAATATGGAAGCCAGAGATTGAACCCAGGTTAGCTGCTTGCAAGACAAGTACCCTACCTGCTGCACTATAACTGCCCCCACCTAACATTTTTATTCAGATATTTGTCTATCATTTTATTATGGTTCTGTGCATCTATCTCTTTTCTTTTTAATCAGTGGAATGCAATAGTGGTTTCTGAGGCCATTTTATAAGAAGTCTTATCTCATTATCAATGATTAATAAATGCAAATTAAAACCACAGGCCACAGTGACAATTGTATCCAAAAAATAATAATAACAAATGTTCCCAAGGGTATGGAGAAGAGGAATTCTCATGCACAGATGGTGGAAATATAAACTGGTATAATGACTTTGGAAAACACTATGGTATGGGGCTTCTTTAAGAAGCTTAAAATAGAGTTACTATATGATCCTGCAATCCCATTTATGGGTATCAATTCAAATTAATTTGAAATGTTTATATCCACCAAGAATACAATAGCTAAAATATGGAAACAACTTGTCCATAGATAATTGAATAAAGAAGAGGTATCTATCTATCTATCTATCTATCTATCTATCTATCTATCTATCTATCTATCTATCTATCTCTAATCTATCTCTTGTCCTACATCACTGTATTATTCCAACATCACTCCACCGGCTCTGACATCTATCCATCTATCCACTGTAATTCTATTAAATCATAAACGATGAAATTTTGCCATTTGCAACAAAATTGGAAGGATCTCAAGAGAATTATGTAAAGTGAAATCAGAAGGAAAAAACACAATACTGGATGATTTTATCCATGTATGCAATATAAAAGTAAAGTTAATGAACATGAAAAACAAATTAAAAATTAGTCAGTGGACATTGACAACAGAACTAAGGCTAGTTGAAGGCCAGAAGGGTGGCAGTATTATTTACATATTCATTTTGAAAACCTGATAAAAAAGAAGTGCTGCATTTTTGCACCTGGTACTTTTAGAATACTTGTTCTTGGGATACTACTCCTCTTAGAAGCCAGCTGCCATGCTGTAAGAAGCCCAAGTCACATGGAAAGATAGGTGTTGACAGCCAGCATCAAATGGCTATCAGACAAATGAGCCATCTCGGACATCTAGCCCAGTGGAACCTTTATGGGTCTTTATTCCAGCTGCCCATTAGACTACAACTGTGTGGCAGAGCTCAAGTAAGAACCAGCTGAGTCAGTTCATAGAATCATGGGGAACAGTGTATATGTGTTAATTCATCAAGCTGGGATGACTATACATTGAGATGGATAAAAGGGAACAATTGTATTAGTGTAGTCTTTATAAGATGTGACATTTCTCTCCTTTGATAGTACACATCATATCTGTGACTGAAGGTTCTTGACTAAACACTTAATTATTGATTATTTTCCTTATTATCTATAAACTTTACAAGAGCAAGGATCATGGATTATTTAGTTTTGTTTGTTTTTGTTATCATTGTCTTGGATCTCCATTGGTAGTACATAGCTATCACTTTCTGAATACAGATCAATTTTTAGAACCCAACTATGCTTTAAAATTTATGGGTGACAGAATTTTGCCTTTCCTACAAGAAAGTTAGAAAGGCAGATAAACCCTGCAGATAAATGGGGAATATTTGTTGAAAACACTTGGCATATATATCAGGATTATCAAAGTTGCAAATATCAGAAAATCCAATTTAAAAACTAGATTAAGTAAGATTCATGGAATAAAAAATTATAGGGAATACAATAATAACAGGGATACAAGTAAATTATTAGCCCCTTTTTCTCATATCTTAACTTTATATAAAATACAGTCCTTGCCTTGACTTCAATCAGAGGCTCTTTCTCTCAAAGCTCAGTAAGTTTTGATTTTGAAGCAGTAACATAGAAAAGCAGGCCAGCTTAGAATTCATTCTACTAATCTTGGTAGTGTCCTTGCACTCCGTGACAAGAACCTTGACATCCTCCTTCCTTACTCTTCTCAGGTATAGCTTTCAATATGCTTCTGCTTTCTGACTCCTTAGTTCTTGCTCTCTGTTTTACAAGTGAATTCTCCAAATGTGGTGTGAACCTTTGGACTACTTGCTATCTCTCTAGAAATAATCCTTTCTGTCCATTAGCTGAAGCTGCTTTTTGTGTATCATGAAGTATATAATGTATAATGAAGAATGCAGAGCATTTACATAATACCCTAGGTGAAAACTATAAGCAGGAAAAATATTTAATAAATATTAAGGGAATGAATACTTGCCAGGGCCCCAGGTGGACATCGAGATTTCTTAATTTTTAGTCATAAGAATTTATATTTTGCAACTTAATCATAAGCAAACACAGTAATAACAGGTAAGTGCTGCCTGAGTGATAGGCACAAAATATGGGAACTTATCACATTAAGAGGGGAAGAAGATTCCTTTGATGTAAGTTATTGGACATAATTAGATGAATAGGCTGGAGCGATAGCACAGTGGTAGGACGTTTTCCTTGCTCATGACTGACCCAGGATTGACCTTGGTTCAATCCCTGGAGCCCTATATGGTCCTCCGAACCAGGAGCAATTTCTGAGCGCAAAACCAGTAGTAACCCCTGAGTGTCAAAGGGTGTGGCCCAAAAACAAATAAAAAACAAAACAAACAATGGGCTGGAGATATAGCATGGAGGTAAGGCATTTGCCTTTCATGCAGAAGGTCATTGGTTCAAATCCCGGCATCCCATATGGTCCCCGGAGCCTGCCAGGAGCAATTTCTGAGCCTGGAGCCAGGAGTAACCCCTGAGCGCTGCCGAGTGTGACCCAAGAAACCAAAAAAAAAAACAAAAAAAACAAAAAAAACAAACCCCAAAACCCCAAAACAAACAAAAAAATTTCTAAAACAAAACATAAATAGATGAGCAGTAAAGATTCATTAATTGAATGAAATAATAATGTATTATTAAAGTAAAACATACATAAAATCACAAATTCTAAAGAGCTATTAAATGGAAAATATTTGTTGAAAACACTCGGCATATATATCAGGATTATCAAAGTTGCAAATATCAGAAAATCCAATTTAAAAACTGGATTAAGTAAGATTCATGGAATAAAAATTATAGGGAATACAATAATAACAGGGATACAAGTAAATTATTAGCCCCTTTTTCCCATATCTTAACTTTATATAAATAATAAAGAATAGGCTTTATTCTTAGGTTCTATATGATAGAATGACACAGTAGATCCCAGAGTCAAGTCTTCCCCATTTCATGTTCATAAAGAAGTTAATGATTTTTAGAACTCAACCATAAACCTGCAGGCTTGCCTTGGTTGGGTAAGATTGAGCCAGCTGACTGATACTTTGGAATCAGTCTCTGGTGGAGGGGAACATTATGACGAATAGTTAGAGCTGGTTTATAGTCCTTACCTAGGGTTCTGTCCTAATGCAACTACTTTTGATCAGCTTTATTGTATTGGAGGTAGACTGCTTACTGCTGACCTTTAAGGACAAAGTATATGTTATCTTCATCTTAGTTGACATTTGTGTAAAAGGGAAACCTACATTGTAGAGTTGGTATAAGGATAGAATGAGTTCTGTATAAAATTTTGGTACATAGTAAGTGATTGCTATGTTATCGATCATTCCCATCTCTAATTTTAGGGATCAAGAGTAGGAAAGGGATAGTTCCCCAAAGAAATACAGGTATGAATGAATGCTTGGAAGCAAAAATAACAAACATCCATGACACATCATCCCTAAATTTCAACCAGTGAACCACTGGAGGTGAGTAGCCAGTAGCTGAGATTTATAGTTGCTTCTTGGTGTCATTCCTAACCTCCCCCCAACCCCCAGAAGAAGTTCCAAAGCACAATCATGTTGCATTGATCAACACCCCAATCGGGCTGAAAGCCTCTCTGGCAATCAGTCTTCATTTTTCCAAGCTTTACCTTTGGGGCAGACTTAGAAAATCCATGTCCTGGCCAGCCTGAGTGCATATTAAACCATTTCAAAATGTTGGAAGAGGAAGTCTGCTTGCTTAATGTGTAATTTAGCTGAAAGAACTGGAACAACTTGCATTTGGGTATGTTCCTCATTTTGCAAATGAATGTTATTTTCGTAATGGACTATAATGGCTCCCTCAGAGTTATTCTGGTCTGTCATATTAATGTGGATTGTGGTGCTTTAATAAGAGTTGACTTTTGACTCTTTGGGCATGCATAATGGTTGCTTGGCTGTTCATCCATCACATCATCAGTCACTCTCATGCATTGATAGGTATTTCTCACTATAGTCTTTTCATGGAATAAGCAAGAACAGGAATACGCACCAACGAACCCAAAACTACTCCACAAATGGAAGTGACAACAGAAAGATGTTTCAAACATGACAAAATTCCAGGTGAAGATGAATAGTGTCTGAACTATCTAATTGTGTCTGAAGTCTTTCTGAAGTCATTGTTCCTCGCACTTCTGGATACAGTCTGGAAAGATCCAGACTTCCAGTGTTCCCCAGCTCAATTTGTTTCAAGATGGGGATTTCACACCATAAAATAACTGGGTAAGAAGGATATTCACAGACAAAAATTCCTGGAGAGAACTTTTGGCAGAAATGTAATTTTTGAGCTAAGTTCCTGGAAGGAAAACACACAAAAAAAAATTCTAAAAAATATCTTACAGTAGTGCTAGAAAATCTGTTACCCCACTGTAAGATGAGTTTAACATCACTGCTTAAGCAAGATTGGGTGGTGGCTGTGACAATTTAGAGGTGTAAAGCTCCTGTGACATAGTTGGGATCTTTGCCCAGAATGCAGCGCTTCCTTTGATCTCTTTGTGCAGAATTCTGGGCTCACTCCTAGAAGATACCATTGGCTCCCCTATCTCTTAATTACCTTGCTTTCCCTCCTGCCATCTCTGCTGATTCACTTTTCTCCAAGTTCAATTCTAAATGATGTATTTCATTCTCTCCTGCCCTGTTATCACCTACTCAGCTTCCTCTTCCCATTGGTCAAATCCTTATTTTACCTACTCTGAGGGAGACCCACTATGCATTTTCATAATTTCCTCAGACTTTGTGTCAAGCTGTGTCTTTCAATCCTCAGGTTAGCACACAACGTCACTTATATTCTTCTTTCTTCAGTAAACTTAACAGCCCTCAGTTACTCTCCCTGGGGAAAGTAGCTAGCACTTGGTCAAGGCACTCAAAGGGACTTAGATTCCTATCTCATCTCGACAGTCTTACTGGCTGTGTAATTTCAGGCAAGTTGTTTCATCTCTTTGGGTTGGTATGTCTGCAGTTCTACAAGGGGCATAATCATATACTTTAAGAGGGCTTCTATATTGTGTGTGACAGGAATTGTGCTGTACCTACCTAGCCTCAGGGGCTATTTCTGTTGGTCCTTAAGGAGGACCATATGACACTCAGAGATTGAATCTGTATGGGTGCATGCAAGGCAAGAACCTTGACCTTGTACTACCATCACCATCCTTAAGAAAATGAAAAGAGGGGGCCCGGAGAGATAGCACAGCGGTGTTTGCCTTGCAAGCAGCCGATCCAGGAACAAAGGTGGTTGGTTTGAATCCCGGTGTCCCATATGGTCCCCCGTGCCTGCCAGGAGTTATTTCTGAGCAGAATGCCAGGAATGACCCCTGAGCACCGCCGGGTGTGGCTCAAAAACCAAAAAAAAAAAAAAAAGAAAATGAAAAGAGGGCCCGGAGAGAGAGCTCAGCGGCATTTGCCTTGCAAGCAGCTGATCCAGGACCTAAGGTGGTTGGTTCGAATCCCGGTGTCCCATATGGTCCCCCGTGCCTGCCAGGAGCTATTTCTGAGCAGATAGCCAGGAGTAACCCCTGAGCACGAGCCGGGTGTGACCCAAAAACTTAAAAAAAAGAAAGAAAGAAAGAAAGAAACAAAGAAACAAAGAAAGAAAGAAAATGAAAAGAGATAGTACTATTCACACACTCAGTACACTGTTGGGCAAACAGCAGACTCAGCTAATGCTGGTCTTCATTATTTTAGAAATTACCCTGGCCACTAGAAGGCCCATTGGTCTTGTCTGGTACCTATTCTAGCACTTCTTTGAACTCTTCCAGACCCCCTTATTTAGTCTCCTTCTTCTTCAGTCTTGCTTGGCCTCTGGTCTTCTCCACCCTTTTCCATCCCACCCACAACTTGGAGAGGATGGAAGAGGATAGAGCTGTTTATTTTGAGACTCAGTTCAACATTGACCCTGAGAAAAAACACCCCATGCATTATACTCTATTACCACATAAGCGCTGCATTTAAACAAAGCCTTTCGGCCTGAGCTGAAAATTACTGTCCCACTGGGAGGCATAAACTAGATGGGCTGGTTGTGTGAAAGAGGGCGCAGGGCAGCTGGCAGGGTTGTATATGTGGGAAGGAAAAGCCCAGCTCCTTGCTTTATGCTGTGATTTCACTTGGAAAATCATGCTCCCCCTTGTCTTCCACAGACAGAGAAACAATAGCAATCTGTTAAAATGTTGGAGGGCAAGAAAGCCACAACCGTGATAGATTAAAATCAATAAGAGTCCCATTCAGCTACCAGTTAAAAACATTCTATTAGAGCTTCTTATGATAATCTGTAAGCAATATGTGAATAGTGTTGGTATGTATGGAGTGGGAGGAAAATGGAAAACATAAAGAACTCTCAAGGTAAAAACACTAAATGGTGCAGAAATTTCAGAAAATAGTAATATTCATACAGATAAAAGCAAACATGGATTGAGCACTCATTATGTTGTACTTGAGGCAAGTGTCAGATGAATTTATTGAATCCTCTCAGTTAGCCTGTACGGTAAAACACAGCCAGTTGTGGGATCTTGTTCATCTCAATGTATATAGTTTCTAAATGCTTTGGTGTTCTGAGGAGTATAATATCTTTATTTAAGCATCTTGATTAAAAATATGATTGTGATTAGGTTTCAGTCATGTAAAGAACATTTGAGGAGTATTAATTAGAGAACATGTGGATAGTCCCTAATGCCAGCATAGTAAACGACTTATCTGTCATCGCCCATCTGTGGATCCAATGCAGGGAATAGAATGAAGAAAAACAGCAAAGACAAGGTTGGAAGGCCATGCAACCACAGTAGCAGAAATTATATATATATAATATATATATATATATATATATTAGTTATATATATATATATAACTATATAGGAATCTGGGCCCGTAGGCACCTGGCACATGACCAGGGGCTGAGTGATGGTCCTGAAATGGCAAAAAAATGATTTGGGGGTTACTGTGCTGGCTTCCAGGCCAAAGGACTTGTCCTCTATCATGTAAGAACAAGGCTATTTAAGATGGAACAAGGAGAAGATTTTACTGGGGAAACAGCCCTGGCATGAAATTAAGAGGGCATCAGGCAGGGACCTAACTTTTTGGAGGCCTCTTTAACCCTTTTTACCTTTTGATATGCACACAGGTCTCACCATAAACCACCTCACCACTAACTCCTTAAGATTGTACCAGGATTTCTTTTCTTCTGCAGTTCCCTGTAAACCAAACATTGCTTCAAGCATAACAGTCTGTAATTTGGTTTATGTTTTGCAATAAATTTCAAATACATTTATACTTTTAAAATTTCTTTTACATTTAATTTAGTTTAAAGAGCAGTATCACATAGTTGAGATAGTGGATCATAATACATTTGTTTCCAGGGCTGGAGCGGTAGCTTGTGGTAGGACATTTGCCTTGCAAGTGGCTGACCCAGGACAGACCTTGATTCGAACCCTCTTATCCCATAAGGTCCCCCAAGCCAGGAGAGATTTCTGAACACATAGCCATTCTGTAATCTCTGAGCATCACCGGGTGTGGCCCAAAACCACCACCACCACCACCACCACCACCAACAACAAAATACACTTGTTTCCAAGTGAGTGGGTGCTAAATTATAAAAAAAAAGAGTACAGTTGCAAGCTAATTTATGCAAATTATTATATCTCCAATGAAGTCATTAAGTCATTGTCAAAAGGTTTAGTAACACTTGTTGCTAGTTGATGGTTACTTCATTTGTTCTTGAACATTAGGTTGTTTCAAATACACTATCATCTACATTAGTGTGTTACTATAGGGAAAATGGTATTAAACAAAAATGGAGTTGTCACATCTGAGTGATATAGGAATTCCAAGCACTATTAATTATATTGTGGCTTTTATGGGCCATGTTTTTGGCTTCCACCTGCTTTTGGAAGAAGGATGTGTGTGCTTGCAGTCACACCAAAAAAAGCCCCAGTATTATCAGCCAAAAATATGAATATATATCAAGTTTTGATCAGGTTGGTGTCTTTGCAAAGAGCTGTAGAGGAGTGGTGAAGGAGGTCCATTGGTAAAGTAGCAATTGTTGGTGATGGACGCAGCAGGCATGGCTTTGGCAGTGTCGGGACACTATCTCTTCTGGAGATAGCCAGCTTACAGCTGTGTAGCCAGTGTACCTATAAGTTTTCACATCTTGGTTTACATCTCTTTGGAGAATGGTGTAACAGTGTGAGTTTTTGGTGTTGGCTGGGTGGAAACATAGCAACTGAATTTGTGAGTGTGATTTCAGCTCTACATTTTCAAATTCTAAGACTAGATGGAAATCTTCATGACGCTGTGTGGGGAGGTGTTGTCTTATGGGCTGTACTATCTCTAGACTTAAAATAGAACTTAGGACATGATAGAGGTATACTATATACTTGCCAAATGAATGAATAAATAAACAAATGTCCTTCAAACATGCTTGTTCCTAGGAATTCTGTATCTCTGGCTAATATCCAGAAAATGTTACCTAAACTTAAGATTATTATCACAGTAAACTTCCTTTTCCCAGGCCTCTAACTTTCTACAGTTTCAGTTTAATGGTTAGATAGTCTATTCCTCATTCAGTGTTCTGGGGTATTTGGGGGATCTGTTAATTTTTCTTCTTAGTTTTTTAAAGAAATATTTCATAGAGAAGGTATCAGTCAATTCTGAGAGATTGATTTTTGCATACAGGTTGGTACAGGCATGATTTCCATATGGCCCACTTTCTAGGGACTGGAGGAAGTTTGTTCAGGTTAGTCATATTGACTGAGATTCAGGACTCTTAGGTTCTGGTCCAATGATTCACGGTCATTCGGATGAAGTTGGAGAAAGCCTGCAACTGTGGTGAAAGCTGGAAAAAAAAGGGAGATGACTTTGTTCCTCATTCCCTTTTTGTACTTTTTTCCACGAGCGCATAGGTTCCTCCAAGAAATGTCCTAACCATCTTTAGGGCAAGTTATTTTATTATTAATATTTATTTGGGATTTCTGGTTTTGCATGGGCTGTCTGCGAACTAGGCTATTGCTCGGAACATTTCATTCACTGGTCCTGACCCTTGTTTCCTCTCTGTCTATTGCATGCCAGGCACTGGCTAGAACCCTAGAAATGGGACAAGGGGCATTCCTGGGTGGGGAGACCAACGAGAACCTTGGAGAAGAGACGGGCAGAGAAGACGGGAGTGGAAGGGAAGACTCCAGGGTGGGAATACTCTGAAGGAGGACACCCAGGAGGCCAGGTCTTATGGTAAGCACAGAGCAGACATGATTTCATTCACTCCCCATGGGTTTATGAGGTAAGTGCTCTTATCCTCGTTGTTGTGTGATCTTACATGAATTATTTAACCTTTCCAAGTCTCAGTTTCCTCATCTGTCAAACAGCATCTGTGAAAACCTCCGAGAGTTATGGAAAGGATTACATGTTGAAAAACACACAGAGAGGAACTAAGCCATGTGCTACATTGGAGCTCCTTGGTGGGCTCATAAATGTTACTGTTACTATAACAATGAAATGAGCCTGGGATAGGATGAAAGACTTGCCCAAGTTCCCAATAGAGATCATGAAGAGTAAGGTTTGGAGCCTGTACTCTGAGGTTCAGGCCATACTACTATGTACGCTTGCCTGCAAGATTTGAACGAGTTTGGAGAGTTTTCCCTGACTGGAAAGATGCATTGTTGAAAGATTTTCAGCAGGGAGTGACCACTTTCTACTTTCTACTCTATAAGCCCATTCATAATGCTGTCTGTCTTTAAAGTGGACCTGGCCATGCCTTTCTTTGGTTCCCAAACATGGTAGCTCTTGTTCTAAAAACCTCCCATTTCTTTGGAATTCTCAGGAGGGGTTGATCTGAAATGGAAACCATGAAGGTGAGTAGAATATTAGGATCCTCACTAGGAAGCAGCCAGGAGGCACAGGCATAAAGCAAACCTTTCTAATGCACGAATAGAGAAGGGAGAGAAAAGAAAAAGAAAAGCAATCCATTCCTGACTCTGCTGCTCCTCACTGAAAATAATGTTTTATTCTCTGTACAAGTCACCACCCAGCTCTTTTTGGAGTCACCTCCCCGGAGCAATTGTAAGGGGCCCTGATAAAGATTTATGTGGTTTGTTTTCTTTCCCCACGTCTTTGAAGATCAGCAGAGGAGGTAATGTTTATGGTTGGTTGGTTAACCCTATGGCTCTCTGGGGTCTCCTTCTGAGGCCCTCCTCCCCAGCCCCTGGGCTGATTCTCAAAGCAGGAGGCAGCAGGCTGAGACTGCCCCATCTGGGGAGCTGGCTGTCTAAAGGCCCTGGTTGCAGAAAACTTCAGACCCCATCGTTTTGGAGGCCCTGCTTACCGCAAGGGCGTCATCACTGCACACCGCCCCCTCCATCTTCGGAATAGAACCAGTTGAGCCTACAGGGGAGGAAGTCGGAACAAATGAGGTTGGGGGTGAGCTTGTGAGCTAGACAAGAAGTGATTTGACTCAGAAAGTGGTCCATTTTGGCCAGGTAAAGGCAGGCTTGTCTAGGTTATTTTTGAAGTGAGGGACATTTCAGGAAGAGATGTCTATATTAAAAATATTCAAGGCAACAACAAAAAAAATCTCTGCTTAATTTTTCAAAAAATGAATATTTTCCTGGTACTTCTGGTTAGAATTACTTGTCTGGGAATGTCCTGAACTCCATTTTTCAGATGCAGCTGGCAGGGGAGGAGATACCTTGGAGATCTGGAGTGTTTAGTATGCCTCTCCAACCTTATTAAAAAATGAATTCGCTTGTTTTTCTCCTATGTTCCTCCACATCCTAGGAGAGCTACTGAAGGAACATTGGAAAAACATGTCTTGGTGGAGTTGTGTTGGTGTCCACATGTAGGGAATGAAAGGACTCTGGCTTTTTTTTTTTTTTTTTTTTTTGGGCCACACCCGGCGGTGCTCAGGGCTTACTCCTGGCTGTCTGCTCAGAAATAGCTCCTGGCAGACACAGGGGACCATATGGGACACCGGGATTCGAACCAACCACCTTTGGTCCTGGATTGGCTGCTTGCAAGGCAAACGCCGCTGTGCTATCTCTCCGGGCCCAGGACTCTGGCTTTTTACCTCATGTAGAAAACTGGATTTGTCCTCCCATTTCAATTTAGACAGCCCAGCACCACATAGCCAGACTCTTGAGCATTCTCCCTTTTATTTGTGTGTGGGGGCATAACCAGCAGTGCTCAGGGGTTACTCCTGGATCTGCACTCAGAAATTACTCCTGGCCAGCTAGGGGACCATGTGGGATAGAGATCAAACCCTGGGTTGACTGCAAGGCAAAGGCCTTACCCACTCACTGTGCTATCACTCCAGCACCTTGCATGTTCTTCTGAGTAACAACTGAGTTCATTTCAGAATTCCAGGTCTGAAGAAATGTTTATATATTAAATCCTGGGGTCATTCTTTCAGTTACCTCATAGGCCTTGAGTCACTAATAAATATATTCACAAATCATGTCAGAGATCTGACCTACGGCAGTGCTATATAGAGTGCTCATTTCCACTTTTGAGGAAACTGAGGTAGCCCCAAGATAAAACATTGGGTCACACAACATTTCTAATTCTTTATCCTGGTTCCTTTCCTCTGGATTTATAGTGGGATGATATTGGAAGTCAGAAAGGGTTCAAAGTAAGGCCTTGGGTGCAATCAAGTCTTAATTCATTTATCTGTTTAGTTTTATCAGAGACCAAAGCAATCATAATAGCACTTCTTCTGGTTTGAAGTGAGAATGAAACCAGACAGTGTTCAGAATTCTGTAAGGAGTGGTATTCCAGTTGTAATATGAATATTGGCTTTAAAAAATATGTTCATGGAACCATTATGATTTACAAGGTTCTTCATAGTTGGGTTTCAGACATACAATGTATCAGGGCCCATCCCACTATCAGTGTTGACATACATTTACCAGTGTTTCCATAGTATATCCCATGCCACAACCCCTTCTCTTAGCCTGCCAGCATAACAGGTCATTTTAAGTTTTGATTGTTAAAGTTTGGGTCTCATGATTTAATTGTTCTTGATTTTGGCTTGGATATTTAGTTCTGTCCTTACCACCAAAGGCCTAAATTCAATCCTTTGTTCTGGTTCTGGGTTCTGAAAGGAATACTTCACATGCTGGCAGAAGAGCTTACCTGATTTTTAAGGAACATTCCAGGAAGAGATGACTATTTAAAGGTGCTTTCTGGTTGGGCACAAAGGTTTAAGGAGTAGTCAGCTTGGATTTCTCCACCAAGAGGTAGACGTATTTAACATAACAAGATGACATCATCAGGGCCTACCAGATGCTATCATCCATAAACAGCCATTTATCCATTGCCAAGAGGCCCCACAGGCCATAGGTAAGCTGAGGAAAGAGAGATTGAATTGTTTAGTTTGCAGAAATGGAGGTCAAAAAGAGAGGCAACATAACCCTTACTCATAACTTCCAATAGCTGTGTGTGTGTGTGTGTGTGTGTGTGTGTGTGTGTGTGTGTGTGTGTACGCGCGCGCGCATGCTTACAAATAGGTTAAATAGGGTTTTCATGGAAAGGTGTGGAAAAGACCCTAAACAAAACAGTGATGAAATATTTTTTTTTTTTTTTTTTTTTTTTACAGAATCAATTTTCTTCTACCCTTTCCCAAACAAACACTTTCCCCATCTCCAACCACTATACTCACTCTGAATTCAGGTAACTATCACTGGTTCTGTTTTCATCCCAGAAGAAACACAGGAGACACACAGTATATACCAACTCCACTGCATAGAGGCACTCTCTTCCCAAATGAGCGAAAATATTTCCACTTAAAAACACACATAAAATGTTTATGAAATGAGGGAAGGTATTTCGAAGTTATTGTAGGAGCTGGCAAAAGGCAGTGCCAAATGTATATTAGAGCACCTCTGATGGTTTTCTTTGCCCTTGCCATTTAAAATAAGTAGACATAGTCTTGTTCCCTCCCTGGAAAGCTCCTCACTTCTCTGCCACCCACCCCTCCACTCCAGCTGCATATGAACACAAGAACCCACATATATATATGCATGCACCCTCTGACCAAGGAATTCTGCAAAACATGAGGCTGTTCATTATAGGCTCTGGAGCTTGTTGTTTTAGTCTGTTGTTTTTATTTGAATGCACCTGAACCCCTTGCACAAGTCCACTCCTCCCACTTTCCCTGCCTTGACCAACAACATGGGGATGTGTATTTCTGAATAAACCATACAGTATTCACATTATTCAATCTGGTTTTCTTAGGAATTCAGTAGGAAAACTCTGGATCATAGTGAATTGGTCTTAATTAGATATTTTACGTCCTAAGCATGTTTCACCTGCCTTGGGTTTGTTCTCTGGGACTCTCCAATCCCTACTGGTACCTCCTCCCTTCCTTGCCCACACCCCTGCCCTGGAGCTATATGCAGCCATCTGTAGCTGAAGGCTCTACACTTGGCTTGAGCAGGGCAGACTTGGTTACATAGGTTATGTAAGAATTGCCTGGACTGTCTGACATTTTGGTGGCTATAAAGAAGGTGGGGAGGGTGGACTGTAAGCTCCAGTTTGGTGAAGAACTATTTCATATATTTAAGACCCAGCCACTATCGTATCCTGCTTGTAAATGCTAAGTAACTTCATCAATATGGAGTTATCAACAGGGAGAATGTTGACTCCATCTTGGGCTTTTGAAATTATTGTGCATTTGATGTAATTTCAAGGCCAGTGATATCTTAAGTCCAGTTTTCATTTGATGCATTTGATGGGTCACTCAGTTCTGAAAAAGATGGTATTGTAAAACAAAGAAATAGGTTCTACCTGAGAGTGAGGATAGGGCTAGGGAAGCCAATCCAGAATAAAAAAAGGCCCAGAAAGATATGCTTCCAGGTTTACCTTGTCGTGGTACAAAGGTGAATTCACTTTTCAGCCAAAGGGAGAGTTGAAGGTCAATAAATCAATGGTAACTGGTTAGAATATGGAGAATAAAAATAGAAGTAAAGATTAGGTATCCCTGAGAGAAGAGGTCTTTTGGTCTGTCTGAAGACAGGGACTTCATAGATTTAGCTTTAAGTAAGGTATTGTTCATTCCATTATTAGACAATTACAATGATTTAGAAAAAAATTAAAGATTAAATTTTAATATATAAACACATCTGTATTTTGTATTTATTGTTGCATAAAAATTACTCCCAACTCTAACAGATTAAATATAGCCAATAATTTTATCTTGTAGAATTTCTTAAAGTTAAGAATTTGAAGCACACTATTTGCAAAAAAATCCGAATAACTTTGGCATAAAAATGTGAGGAAAGGGGGCCGGAGCGGTGGCGCAGCAGTAAGGTGTTTGCCTTGCATGCATCTGACCTAGGATGGACTGCGGTTTGATCGCCTGGTGTCCCATATGGTCCCCCAAGCCAGGAGCGATTTCTGAGCACATAGCCCGGAGTAATCTTTGAGCATCACTGGGTGTGGCCCCAAATAAAAAAAATGGGAGAAAAGATGGAAAAAAATGGAGCAGTGGATTGCAGATTAGTGACCATAGGGACAAGGATGAGGATTTTTTGAGTGGGGTGCAGGTAACATTGAACCTTAAACATAAATAATATTGGAACCATGTACATTGTAACCATGCATCTAAGCTATATATAAATAAATTATACATTAGAAGAAAGGATACTTCTAGTATCTTAGGTGGGTGGCTCCAGCTCAGAGTATATGACGGTGTTATAATCAGTGGTGGTCAGGGATGCAGTCATCTGAAGTCTGAGAGATGCTGAAAGAGATACTTCCAAGAAACCTCTCTGTCCCATGGGGCTTTAGTTACTCATCAGGGAGATCCTTTTATAGGGATGATTAAGTATCTTCATGCATGACAAGTGATTCAAGAGAGGATAAAAGAGTAAGGTAGAATCCATAGTGTATTTGGTGTCTTGAGTTTTGATAGTCACCCTTTTCACTTCTGCTATTTTCTTTAAAGAGTATGACTAAAACTAACCCACATTCTAGCGCTTTAAAGGAAGTAGTATAGGAGAATTTGAGGATGTGATTTTTAAAATAATGCAGTCATAATTCTATAAAACAGTATTACAGAAACCAAGACTCTTAATTATTATAGCAGTCCCCAGATATTTGATTTTGAAGCTATCATATCTTAATACAGTTGGTTTCCATTTTTGACTCCTCCATGCTAAATTGGATAATATAAAATATAATAAAAACACACTATAGTAAAATAAAAATGTAATATAATATAACATAATAAATATGTTATCTATATATTGTCAATGAATTTGAAACATGAGACCCTAGACTGGTCATAAGATTCAAGGTATGAATACAGATTAGTATGTAGTTGTTAGAAATCAATACTTTATACCTGTATAGTTCTGGTACACAGTGGAAATTTAATTAGTGTTTGCTAGTGGGAGAATAAGCAAATTAGTTACTAGGCCTAGAATAGTTTAGATATCTGGATATTATTTACTTTGTTTTTCATTCTTTAGAGTATTTTGAGATATTTTAAAATAAGCTTCTTATACTTTGGTTTAATTTGAACTTGTTAAATAAACTGGTAAATTAACATATAAAAACAGTTCTTTGCCCAGTTAAGATTTTCCCTTTTTATTCTGAGATTCTTTTTTAACCTAATGATGCACTTTTGGTTTTGTTTTTTTGGGTCACACCTGGTGGTGCTCAGGATTTACTCCAGGCTCTGCGCTCAGAAATTACTTCTGGTAGGCTCGGGGGACCATATGGGATGCAGGGGATTGAACACTGGGTTTGCAAGGCAAACACCCTACCCACTGTGCTATAACTTCGGCCCCCCAATGATAAACTTTAATGCCTATTACATAATATCATTAAGTTAAGCTCATTCTGTTTCATGAGTCCTGCAAAAGACCTGCAAAAGTATGTCCCCTAAATGTATATCATTTAAACATGTAATCTAGAGTTATGCATAATTGACTAAGTAATGCTTCTTCAGAGTACTGAGTTATTTTGTCTGTGTATATATCAGTTCTGCTACCAGGTCTCCTGATTTCCTGTCTCTCCCTCTCACTGGGCTCTGTATGCAATCAGCACTTCAAAAATGGCAAAACACCCATAACTAACTTGTTCTAACTGCACTTAAAAACAAGCCATCCTCAACAGATGTGACTCTCTTTCTTGGTAAAGACCTTTAGAAAGGGAGATTCCACTGCCTCCCACAGCCACCCTTTTCCAGAGTCCACCATCTGGAGGTTAGGGAGAAAAGAGTGGGGAGAATGATGTATTGGCAGAATAATTGGGGTGGAAAGGATTTATTCTTGGCCTTTACAGGAGGGACCAAAGTCTTTTTTGGGTATGAGTGGGTGGAGGGAGATGTGGGGGTGGGGAGGTTGGGTCTCAACTAAACTCTTAACATTCAGGAGAGGTGGCCATTTTGAAAACCAATACAGAGACTAAGAAGAAGCATTCAACACAGATGTCAATGTCTGGGGCCAATTAAGAGAATTCATTGGATGAACTCAAAGATGTAAGTGGAAGGATCTGAGCTTTCTTTGCTCAAGTCAGACTTGGCAAAATTCTGATCTTAATATTTTTCTTGATCGACTTTACTATTGCTTTAAATTACAATAATATGTTCTTTTTATCAATCCAATTCAAAAATGTGAAAAAATGAATTTTAATCATATTCCCTCCGCTCTCCTGAAGTTAACACTTTCCTTCTTCCCAAATTTATTTTACATGCATATATAAAACACATATATATCCTAAAAAGTCTATTATAAAAAGATGAACTACAAAAGACACTTTACCCTCCCATTCTAATTTCCTCTTCCTCCTTTCTTCTTTATCTTCTTCTAAAGGTATAATGAATTTTTTCAGCTTAGTATAAGTGACTCTTACTCATTCTTTAGAACAATGACATATGCAGCATAAATTGTGCTGGTTAATGTTTTTCTTTCTATTAGATATTATTTTGCAGAGTGGGAGTTTAGTTTTATTTAGTAGCACACTTTGCATTCTTTTATGATGGTACGTGATACAACAAACAATATACTAACTTCTCTCCCTTAAAACAATATTCTCTCCCTTAAACTAATATTTATTAAGTTAAATATTATCAAACTATTATTCTATTTTATGCATTTTTTATTCTATTTTGTTCATGCAGTGTACAATTTATCCAACTGACAATTTGGTGAAGTAAAGTATAGGAAAGTACTCTTTCTTAATATAAAATACTTATGTTCTGACCACTTTTTTTTGTTTGTTTGTTTTTTTTTGTTTTTTGGGCCACACTAGGTGGCTCTTAGTGGTTACTCCTGGCTCTGCACTCAGAAATTGCTCCTGGCAGGCTTGAGGGACCATATGGGATGCCAGGAATTGAATGCAGGGCCATTCTGGGCCAACTGCATGCAAGGCAAGCACCTTACCACTGTGCTATCTCTCCACCTGCCCCTTGCCCCAGCCACTATTGGAATAGGAATATAGGATAAATTAATATGAATGGTTCTAGCTTAAAGTTGATTTAATGTGTGTTAGTGAGTATGTGTATAGTTATACACATATAATTGTGTGTGTTTCTGTGTTTTCAATGCCTCATCTGAGATGTAACAAATAACCATCTCTGGGGCTGGAGAGATAGTATGGAGGTAAGTCATTCGCCTTGTATGCAGAAGATCGGTGGTTAGAAACCCAGCATCCCATATGGTCCCCCAAGCCTGCCAGGAGTGATTTCTGAGTGTAGAGCCAGGAGTAACCCTGAGTGCTGCTCGGTGTGACCCAAAAAACAAAAGCAAACAAACAAACAAAAAGAAACCCCCCAAACAAATAACCATCACTGATTATCATTCTATATTTAGTGAAAATATGTATTTTAATGCTAAGGAGTGACATAGTAGATAGCATACAATTTAAAATTAAAAAGCCTGGGTTTAAATTTCCTGCTTTCTCTACTACTGTCTATATTCATTACGAATTTGCTATCTTCAGAAGAAAAATGGGCATCATCACAGGGTCTACTATACATACAGGTTATGATGTTAAGAAGAGATCACATTGTAAGTCATCTAGTTTTTAAAATGTGGTTTGAACTTATTAATTGCAAGCAAAAAACTCTAAAAGAGGAAGTTGTTCTTTTTGAGCAAGCAAAAAGAAAAAAACAAAGCCCCAAAACATCACACACACACACACACACACACACACACACACACACACACACACACACACAAAACCAAAGAGTTCTTCAACATCTTTTGTTGGAAGGATGTTCTAGAAATACAGGAAGGCCAATCCCAAAGATGTTGCCAATCTGGAGGTCAGTTGATAGGATCAAAGGGTAAATTAATCTTAATTTTAAAATCAAGGGTTGGTTTTCAAGTAGTCACACAAAAACTTTGCCTAAGCATGTACTGCATTCTAGGACCTGGATGGAAAAGACTATTTTCCTTTGAAGAGCTTTTTAATGTTAGTATTGAGTCTAAAGATTCTTTCTGATAGACTAACTCTATTGACTGTAATCCTGTGCTAATAGATTTGTGGCTTTTTCTCAGGTGGTTTTTTTTTTTCTTTCATTAAGACAACCAAGTCAGTGGTACTCCTGAGCCAGTACCAGTTTCAAAACAGAAAGTTAATGTCTTCAATCCTACGCTCATTGGAATGGGTGGTTGGTCATCCTACATCTGGATCTTTATCCTTCAATGACTTAAATTGTTTACAGAAAGGAAAAAAAAAAGTCTCCATGACTAGGAAAGCTGCTCTTATTCTCCCCACCCCCTGCAAGTTATTCTTAATTATTTAAGGTCATGATTCTCAATTTTTGCCTTTGTGGGATATTGATGTTCTGTGAACTGTTTTTTTCCCTAGTAAGATGGAATAATTCCTACTTTTACTCATGAGCAGAAATAAAAAAAAATTAAGAAAATGGTAGAGTTGTCTTAATTTTTAGTCTTTCATTTGTCCCCTACCTCCTATTACTTATCTATAAGCCCTATGATCTTGAAATATAAAATACAATTACATTTTATTTGTTTGTTTTTTTTTTTTTTTTTTTTTTTTTTTTTTTTTTTTTTTGTTTTTGGTTTTTGGTTTTTGGGCCACACCCGTTTGACGCTCAGGGGTTACTCCTGGCTATGTGCTCAGAAATCGCCCCTGGCTTGGGGGGACCATATGGGACGCCGGGGGATCGAACCGCGGTCCTGATCCTTGGCTAGCGTTTGCAAGGCAGACACCTTACTTCCAGCGCCACCTACCCGGCCCCACAATTACATTTTAAATTAAAATTTTACATATGATTATAATATACCACAGAGAATCTAGAAAGTTAGGGGGCTTTGTGATATAGAATAAAAATTCTGGTCATTTTTAAGGGTTTATCTCAATGAAATGCCAAGTAAGAACCTTTTAGAAGGCCATAGAATAGAAAAACATATGTTCTATTTTTCTAGGGGTAGATTTTCAGTAAGATTATGTCTCAGGATCCTGTCTTGTTAGTGACCTATTAAAAATCTTCTAGTATAGGGCTATTGCAATGGCTTAAAGGACAAGAGTGCAAACTTTGTATTCAGGACCCTTGGTTTTAATTCCAAGCCCTTCATGGTCCCCTGCGTATATTGAGTATATCCCCACGAACAAAACCAAAACAAGCAAAAATATTTGTTTATTTTAGATTGTAAATTTGGATTTCTTGTTTATATTGCAAATTATTTTTCACTTTAGTTATGGGGGATATGATAGGGGTGATTTTTTATTTGTTTTTGGCTATTTGCTAGATGCATGGTAGGTATATTTTTATGCATGTCTTCATCGAAGTCTTATGGCCATCATTAGAGCTAAGGAAAATAACACAATCCTTGAAAAGTTAAATAATTTTCTGATGTCCAGAAAACAAGTAACTTGTAGAAAACTCATCTCTGGCAAACTCCGTAGGCTTTGCACACAGAATTCTTGTCTTCATCCTTCTGTATTAGCAAGTGGTCTGAAGTGCTGGGCTTGAGTCTTAGATGCCTAATCTTGTTAAGAACTCTTTAAGAAAGCAAAGGCAACTTCTATTGACTAGTAGGGCTTCCTTAGGGGAAGCCATGTTACTTGAGGAGGGAAAATGAGGTGTCTGTACTCATCTGAGTGTTTCAGATCATCCTGAGGGACGCCCTGTTTGTCCCTCATTAGTAGAGTTGCATGTTTACAGGCATACTAAAATTTTTCCCCCAATTAAAGTATAACGAATTTGCTAAGACTTGGTCCCACATAGCCTTGCCAGTTGGGTGTTTTGGGGGTAGATAAAATGAAGAAGTGTGAGTCTAGTGGCCTGCCCTGGGGTGAGAAGAGAAAAGAGCAGATCTGTGTGCGTCCTAGCAGCCGGCAGCTCTCCCTCTGCTGTGGCCTGTTCTGGGACTGAACGCCAAAGGAGCCTTGGAATTGCTTAGACCTGCCTCTGTGCCTTTAGCTGTCCGGGTAAAAACATCACCTCTCTGGAGGCCTGCGCTGGAGCACAAACCCACGTATTGTCTGGCCCCTGGCAGGCTGGTCTGTGGAAGGGACACTCTAAGAGCTCTATTTTAATCTTTTGGAGCAGGGCCAGGGTAGGAATTCAGCTGCCAGCCCCAGGCTCCCTACCCCCATGTTCTCGCCCCAGCCCCCATACCGCTAGCCCCTCCCGGTTTCATTTCGTTCTGACCGCCCATCATGAGAGGTGCTGGTGTTCTTTTTTCTCCCTTTCTCCTTTTTAAACTCCCAGGACTCTTTCATTGATTTGACCTCCCAATGTGAGGCAGACCAGGCTCCTCAGTGGGCTATGTGGGGTCAGAGCTGGCATGAGGCCAACCCTTGAATCTTGAGATTTGCCTCCAGATGTGTGTGCCTCTGTGCTTGTGTGGATGCGTGTGTTTGTGTTGTGTATGTGTGTGTATAGGAGGGGGTAGAGTGGGCACAAATCTAAAAGTGTTGGTTCTAATATGTGTGTGTGGGTTTATTTTTTGGGGGGTATCTCTATGATTTTCTTTCTCTTGTGAAGAAAATGTATGGTCTAGAAAAACTGAAAGAAGAAGAAAGAATGGAAGAAAGAAAGGGTGATCCAAGTTCATAAGTCTCCTCTTAGTCTCTGCTAACAATTGTCACTCAGTCCAGAATCAGAGAATTTCTGTTTAATCCCTACCTGGTCCTTCTTGTAGATGCAATACATGATGTCAAGGGTATGGGATTTTGACGTAGAACTCAACTTTTAATCCAGACCTGCCACTTGATGTCTGTGTAATATTTGACATGCAATTTTCCTCTCATTAAGACTCCAGTTCTCAGATTGTGAATGTTAACACTGACTTTCACAAAAAAAAAAAAAGTAGAAGGGAGAGACTAAATAGCACTCAACCCTGAGAGGACCCCTTCTGTTCTATCCTTAACTTCAAGCTTCCTTCCTATCCTTTCCCAGCAAAAAGACCCAAGACAGCAGTGGGCTTGCCCCCAGGCCCTAATGAAGAAGTCCCCAATTGGTAAGGAAGGGCTGTGTTCTTCCTGAAAGTCCTGAAAGGGGCAGAGTATGGGATCTCTTTCCCTTTCTCACCCAGAATCTCCCATATTCTCTTAATCCCATCCTTCTGGCTTCTGCCAGTGATGTGCATTTTCCCCTCAGTACCGACCTCCCAAACTGACTCATTACCTCGACAGGGTAGCAACTTCCAAAACAAAACTTTTTCAACCAAGGAAAATATCACTATGGGGAGGAAAACATTTCAATATCAGGCCTCGTGGGACCCGAGGAAATGTACTGCTTGTTTGTCAGAGATGGATGCTGTCCTGACTGCACAACCTTCACTGAGTATGAACAATAACTCACACTTGGCTCCAACCAAGTCAAAAATGGCCCAAGTGAGGTACAAGCTGGTGCTCAAGTTGATCCAGACCTAGGAGAGTCAAATGTAGGACCCAAATTATGTTTCTAAGTAGATCTTTTGGTGATATGGAACACTCTACATAGAGAGGGACCCTATAGCTTTATTCCATGCTGAACTCTCCTTTTCTACCCCTCCCCTCAAAAAGAAGATGCCCATTGTGGGCTTGCCTGCTATATTCCTGGATCCTGGGAAATGACTAATGGGCAATATTCTACAATTAATAGTTCCTGGAGTTGTGTTGACCCTTTCTAGGTCTAGATTCCAGAGAAGGAATCTTAGGGCAACAAATGGGCAGAATCTAAAATAGCTGGGAAATGCAGATGCCAAGTCAGGATGCCAGGGAAGGTCCAAGGGATATTGCAGACTCCTTCCACTGAGTTTCCACAGTGGTCTGGGCAAAGACCAAGGAAGTAAAAGAGGTGGAATTGCTTTCTGAGAGAGGCTCAAGTCTGAGTGAGGCAGAAGAATGTCTTTTTATGGGGGAGGAAATATTGGAAAGGGAGGTTGAGCTGATTTTCCTCTTCACTTTAACTGCAGACGATTTTTTTTTGCCATATCCTATGTATTTTACCACCTGCCCTTCCCAAACAGAAGTCATATAATGACAGCATGAAACATGTCCATAAAACAGAAATGTTTTGAAAAGAACCCTGCTTAGCTCTGATAGGTACTCAAACTAAATATTTTAGATTTGTGGAGATTCAAAGTTGAATTCACTTGTGTGTTTGATAGATATCTTCCTTTAGAAGGTGTCTTGCTTACAGTCATAGAAGACCTGAACACGAGCTAACACACATGCCTCCAGAGAAAAGGACTATGTATAAATCTTTGTTTGGCTTCATTTGTTGTCATTAACTGTGTGTACATGAATGTTCCTGGCATTCATGAGGAATCTATTCCCAAGACAGAATACTTTTAGGGGGCCACTATGTAATTTTTTTTTCTTTTAGAATCTTTGTTAGTGTCATGAAGCATGCTGGAAGTTAGGAGTTCTGGGCCCCACAATTCCATCTACTGAGCCTTTGGCTCCTTATTTGTCAAATAGAGATAAAAGTTTTTACTCTGATCACCTCACAGGGCTGTTTGTCAAGCTCACATAGAATAGTGCTTGTGAAAAGAGTTTTATAAACACAAAGAGACTGCAATTATCAGAAGCTTGGATGTAGAAAATGGTATGTGCACAGTGGCCTTATTGGGCACTAAGATGCAAAGTATACTAAGGGGACAAACTAAGCTTTGTCTGTGCCATTTAAAGAGTTTCAGGTGGGTGGGCCTTTGGAAAGGATTTTGAGTCAGTTTCTTTATGGAAAAATCAGACAATGTATGATTATTAACCTGATTTTGAATGTTTTCTTCAGTTTATCACTCATATAACAGGTATTTGTGCCAGAAGCTATGGAAAGATTATGGCAAACAAACAAACACCAGAAACCCAAACACACACACACACACACACACACACACACACACACA
Source organism: Suncus etruscus (assembly GCF_024139225.1). Lineage (NCBI taxonomy): Eukaryota > Metazoa > Chordata > Mammalia > Eulipotyphla > Soricidae > Suncus > Suncus etruscus. Next base: position 177,044,985 of record NC_064848.1, read on the forward strand.
CACACACATACACACACACACACTAAAACACTTGGTATACTGTCTACCTGGTACCTAATTTCTTTAGTTTGTATCTAGCACTAGTTCCTTCTGTGGCCTATAAATTAACACAGTGGTTAATATAATGAACATTGAGCAAAGGTGATGATTTGATTTGCTGTGAGAAGAAACACATTTTCACAGTCAAGATATCATCATAGCAATGTTTTAACTTACCTGAGAGAGAATATTGGGTAAGCCCCTTTCCTTGATCACTACAAATTGATAAGAAATTCTTAGTTTAAACTTGCCTAATTCTCTAACCTGAAGAGAATTATTTCTTGTTAGTATATAGAAATAATGGGTATTTCTCAGTATGCTTTATTAAAAGCTTTAAGCATCAGTGAAGGCATTCTACTCACTTAGTGGTTTTCAAATGAAAAGGCCAACTTTTATCTCATCTAATCTCCCTGAATACCTTCCCAGGAGGGGCCATAAAGAAAAGGAGATATTAAAGAGTAATGTCATTTGTTTGGTTTGAAAAAGAAGGCAAACTTTTATTTAAAGACAGAATTAGGAAAAGAAAGTAATGGTTTGCTTAGAAAGATGACAATTTACATAGGGAAAACAGTACATTTGGCCAGGACAAAAAAAAAAAAAAAAAAAAAAAAAAAAAAAACAGCTCTTGGAGGCTGTTAGGAAAGCTGACCACAGACATGCCAATAAAGAGTTTAATTCGCGCACACGTGTGTGTGTGTGTGTGTGTGTTTAAAATAATTCTATAAAACAGCAGAAGACAAATACATGATCCAGAGCAGTCTGTTTTCTATCCTTGGGAATTCAAGAATAACTTTGTGCAGGTTCTTGAGATTGAAATAAACTCTTTGTAGTGTTCTCAAGCACAGAAGAAATCTCAAATCTCAGCCAGAGGGAGGAATAAGGGAGGAACTTTGTGGATATAGAAATAGATAGGAGAGCTCATGCAGTCATGTACCAAAGACTTTTAAACATGCACACAGTGGAGGAAGGAGCAAAATTAAGAGGGCCAGGCTCCTGGATATAACTTGTTGAGGATATGGGAGGCTTGCAAGTTTATTTTTAATACTAGGATATAATCAACAATAAAAGAGAGCTAACCCAAGTGCAAACTGATCAACCAAGGCCCAACTTGTTATATTTTCCTGTTAATTGTTAAAACAATGCCCCAACTAATAACTTTTGAAAATTTTTAGAGAAGATTTTGAAATTTCAGGCTGAAAAATATTAGTCTTCAATGACACTTGGAAAAACTATCAGGTAGGCCTGGCACTGACAATATTGTGTTTATTATTTCATTGACATTTCTCCATGTTAAGACAAAGACTTGGAAACTGTCCTTTAAATGGCAAAAGATCTCATAAATAATCAAAAATATTTTTCCCTATTTTCTTTGAACTAGATTTCAACATCAGGGTAATTATAAGGTGAAAGTATTATTTAATATTTATGAAACACTCATTCCCTCTGCTGGCTAAGATTTCTTCTGTTGATAATTTTTCTTTCAAATATTATTAGACAGGTAGGAAATTATCAAAAATACTTGCCATTAAAAAATTATCTTGGTTTCTGATAACCTCTAACCTCTTCTTATAAATTAGTTCAAGAGGCATTTTTTTTTTAAACCAATGTTGTATTTGTTGAGGGTACTGGCCATTTATATTATCCATTTAAAAGATTCAAATAGTCTGCAAAAGTACATACTACAAAATAGTACTGTTTCAAGAGTAGAGGTCACATTTAACACACCATACACGGTTCTCTGTATATTTACAGAGATTTAAAGCACACAAAATTGTGCAGATAATGTACCAAAGTCAAAACTTTTACATACACTCAGTTGCATACATAGCAACAAGATACAATTCTGAACAAATAACAACCAATAATCAGCCAAATTACTATGTACACTTTAGGCAGGAAGCAATTAAACACTGCCTAATAGAATGTCACTTAAAATTACGTTTCTATGAAACACTCCTTCCCCCACCATACACACATATTAAAAAATCCCCCTCCCCATAAATGTTATACTGATGCTGTGACTATACACAAGGGATATACCAAAACATCTGGTTTGTCACAAGGTAAAAAGTAACACAGCAACAATTTAATGATTTAACCTAACAGTGTGTCAGATTTAGCTTTTGTATATCAGCTGTTAAATGGAGGTTTTTCTAGAAGCATATTCAGACTTATGTGTTAAGGGGCTGAAAGAAGAAGGAAAAAAACCACTAACTGAAAGTTTCCTCATATTTTCTGCTAAGTTAAATACTGGCTTTTGTAAAAGCTAAAAGTGTGTCTCTCTGGAAGGTACTGCTCTAGGATAATATTTAAAATAATAACAACAAGCTGACTTCCTTTATCGAAATAAGATATATTCAGTCTATCTATCTGTTAAACAAAATCAGCCATTCCCTTGAATAACCATTAAAAATTCACTATTAATGAAGATAGAAGTAATTGAAACAACAATGACATTCACATAACCCCCCAAAAGAACAACAACTCCCCAAACAAACAAACAAAAAATCCACTACTGTGTGCTGATGTGGTGGAAAACCAGAGACCAAAACTATGGCAAAATCAGTACTTCATAAACAGTCAATGGATTTTTCTAAAAATACTTTTTGCTAATGGCAAAGTTCAACACCTCAGAAAAACTCTGAATTAAGATCTTAGAATTAGTTTCCAAGCTGTACAACATAGTTTCAAAAACACTACTCCTGTTGTTTGTAAGGCTGCATTGAAATTTAACTTAACAGTCATAAGCCATGTGTTCGAAGGGTACTGGTCAAGAAATAAGTTTTTTCTTTGTTCACCCTACTACCTGTGAAGAGGTATCATTGCTTACCAAATAGATCCTTAAAATTTTTTCTTTTAACTTATGACCAAGAAAAAGAATAACAGTTCAGCATTGCTTTATAGACTCACCTGGAAAAAGATTTATTATAAAGTGATAATGTATTTGAATTTTCTGAGTGTTTTGTTACTCTATAAATATCCCAATTGGAATGTTAGAGTTAATAAATACACACACTGAGATGTAAATTCTCTGTTGCAGTGCAGCTAAACACAAAATTGAAAGAGTGGTTAAACAACTACCATCTTTCCAGCAAGTACCAATTTTTAAGAAGCCAATGAATTCTGTGTGCAATTGACATTACTGGGAACTGAAATGTATTGCACACCCCTTAACAGCTTGAGTTGCTACATCTCCAAGAGAAAGTGAGTGAATCTTGGTGGAGTGTGAAGAATAAGAGGAGGCCAAGGAGTTGGGGTTTTCTGATATGCCTCCTGGTCTAAAATTGTCTTCGGGAGAAAAATCTCAAGAGTTACCAGGGTGCATGCTCGTGTGGCAGGATAACAATGAATGAGAGGCCAGTCCTCTTTCCACTTGTCTGGCACGGTCTGCTGGCAAGTATGGGGTCGGTGTTTGCCAGGTGGCTCCCGGACAAGGTCTTTTTAGGGGAGTACAACAAGGCTTCAGTCATTGCTTTTAATAAAGTGCTTTGGGATCCTTCAGGAAAGGGGGCTGGTGGAATATTATTACTAACTGGCTTTAACTTTCAAATCAAATGGAATCATTTTCTACAGTGTAATTATTGCTTCGAGCATTAGTGAATGTTCTTTAAAATAAAACGGTCTCATCTTTAAATATCCGTAGCTTAAAATACCAATTCCCTAGAGCGACTTTTTAATTACTGTCTTTTTCTTACTTATCAATTAAAAGGATGTGATAGTTTTGTAAAATAACTGCTGAGCATCTACAATGCTAAACTTGCAATTTCCAGACTGTCTTCTCATTTGAATAGACAGCAAGAGTAAAATCAAATTTGTCTAGCTCAATAGGCAGTACAGTATGGCATCCTGATTGGTGAAATGGACTCCTACCTTTACTAAGACATCAATGTCAAGATGTACAGTGATGATGGAAACACTGATATAAGACAATGATCAAATTATGACCCAGGGATGTGTCTCAGACTTGATTCTTTTGTTCTCCATTGGACTGGAACTAGAGACACATATGGACAGTCAATGATAGGTGATGATAAGTACTGAAAATATAAATAAGAACTAGCATATTAGAAAAGCTGAGGAAAAGAAGATAGAAGGCAGTAAAACTTTCTCTGGATACTCATAGATTGGGTTTAAAAAGAATAAAAGACATAAATCCATTGTTTCTAAGCCATGATTTTACAATCTACTGATTATAGATTGTAATAAGATAAAACAAACAAAAATCTTCAGACATTGTGAAACTCCTATAACAAGAAGACTGATCAAATAAATAAAGGATGGATTAATTAGTAAAATTTCTGTCACAAGAATGTATTAAACTAGACTCTCAAACTGTTGCAGAGTAGAGGCAGGAGTGGAGGGAAGCTATTTAAACAAATTAGGTTAGAGCATCCCCCTTTTGGGCATATTGCTAGGAAAATGCATTTTTCAAGTAAAAAAAAGTGTGTTCATTGAAATCTAATGTACATTATTCATTGCTATGGGGAATCACTTCTAGAAGATGAAAAGAAGTCCAGTGTCCCCAAAATAAGTTAGTGGGATTGACTTTAATACATTTTTATATCACATATTATCATTTTGTTAGTGTGCCAGAACTTTCTGACCAATATAAAGGATCATAATGATTGGTAAGACTCTGCTTTTGCAAGTCACAAACTTGCCTCTATATTACCAGGCCATGTTTAGATTTTTGAATTCTTAGTTCTTGTTTTTAAAATCTCATTTCACAAATCCATTTAACATATATAATTTTTTTGGGGGGTCACACCCAGAAACTTATTACTAGGCGTACTCCTGGCCTCCTGACTCTATGCTCATAAAATTATTCCTAGAGGGACTTGGGGGATCATATGTGAACCTGGGTTTGAACCCTGTCAGCTGCTTTTAAGGAAAATGCCTTACCCACTGTACTATCTTTCCAGCCCTCAACATATGAAAGTGGCTTTATAATTCAAAAGAAATAGTAAAACTTTAGTGTCAATGGCTCTGTCACTTCTGTTATTAAATGGTAGCCACATGGTGTATAATTTTAACTGTTCTTTCTCCCAAATTCACATTTAGTTAATTGATTGCCTAGATCTCTATTACATAAAACTTGTATTTCCTGGCCATCAGAAGCTCTGTGATATTAGACATTTGTTAGGTAAAGAAAGGTTGAAGAAAAGAGTTAAATTTGAAAAGACTGATGATCTTCAAAATAGGTGAGCATCCCATAGACAGAATTGACTAGGTTTATATTCATTCTCAACAGAATAGCCTGCTATTAAGAAAATGGTTATGAATTCTGAAAATAATTCCAGGACTTAAACTAGCTCTGTGAACTTGAATAAGTCAGTTAGCCTTTCTGGGGGCTTAGTTACCTCTCTGAAAACCCAAGGATTTAGACAAATTTTATGGTCCCTTATAGATCTAACACTTCATATATGAAGAATTCACTCAGAACAGAGGAAAGTTGCATGTTAAAATCCTCCCAGGTATGGAAAAGGAGCTGCCTTAATTCTGATCAAGAGTCATTGAGGGGTTCATTGAGTATAAAATCTCTTAAAGGCTGAGCTCTCGGCTTTAGTTTTCTAATGACCATAGGCCATGGGCCAAATCTACCTTTCTGCCAGGATAATTATTTATGTTTAAATCAAATGTTTTAAAAATGGAAAGGATCGGAATAACATTGTGAACAGGAGACTTTGTATGAACTCCCATGAGGAGGAATGGTAGAACTGTTGAGGACAGGGGAAGGGCCATAAAGAGCAATATTTAACTGAAATGCCTGTGAAGCAAGAAAGGACTATTTAGAATATCAATGAACTGAATAGGTTTTGGTTCCAGGAAATTAGAGAAGACTCATGCCCTTTTTTTTGAATATACACTGTGATTTTCTTTGATTTGCCGTTCTCATTTGTGAGAAAGGCAGGTGGGAGGCCGTGAGTTCAAGAAAGGATTTTCGTGAATCTTTGAGAATAAGTTTAGAATCAGTGGTGGGGCCAGCAGATTCAGGGGGCCAAGACTGACTTTGGGAGGGATGGACTGAGCAGAGAAGGTAGCAACTCAAGTCCCGAACAATCTATCTTTGTTGTGGAGTAAGCGGATTTTGTCTATTTAGCAGTAAGGAGTTCAGCTTTCATTGCTGGTTTGAAGAGAATTTTCTTTGTTTAGTTCCTTGTTTTTGAGCCATACCCTCTGATGATCAGGGGTTATGCCTAGCTCTGTGTTTAGAGATCACTCCTGACAGGCTCAGAGGATCATATGGGATGTCTGGCAGGGAACCCTGATCAGCTGTGTGTAAGTGAAGTGGTTTACCCTCTGTAATATCTTTCTGGCTTGCAAAGAGAATTTTATTATTCAATGACAATTCTATTATCTAAGATATCCACTGTTATTTTCAAAGACAAAGGTCCCACTTATTTACTTAGTTTCAGATTGAAAAACAAATATATTCTTGCTAATGTCTCTTTCCTTCTCCTTGCTTTATCTATAAAGGCCTTCATGTAACTTAACTATCTCCTTGTACCCTGGAATAATTTATGACCCTGTTTCATGCTTGAATTGGAGCTGAGCTTGCAAGTAGGGATGTTTTCTATCCCTTTCTTTTAAAGATGGAGCTAAAAGCTTCCCTGTGTTTATTTCTGGTTGTTTTCACAAAGCACTAGGTGAAGAAAAGGACTGTTCAGAGAGGATGAGACCCAGCACTCTGGAATAATTTAGCAGCTTCTAGGGACACTTGGACAAGTTCATTTCTCTCTGGACCTTTGAGATACAACTTGGGACTTTCCCCCCAAATTTCTCTAAAGAATTCAAAAGGAGGGAAATCTGTGCTCATTTAATTTCTACCTAAATAATTCCACACCCCATCAACTATAAATTGATGACAGCCCTAAACCAAGGGATCAGATTACAGGGCCAGATCTAGAATGGAGGGTGGCTCTTAGGAGCACTCTTTCCACCTATAGTGGCCACCAATCACTATGTATGTTTGATTCTTTGCTTTCAGGGGCTCCAGGTAGTAGATCTCTTATCTACTCTTTCAGGACGAATTGGGGAAGACCCTCGCAACTCTTTAGTTCACTGAAACTCTGCTATAAGAGGGCCTAGAATCTGCCATTTGCATGTATTTTCAAGCCACTTGGAAATGGGTGGGAATACAGTAGGGGATAGACAGGCAGGGGCAAAGATAATGTGAAAATGCCAGACTTTGGGATGGAACAGAGGTGGATAGGATCTATGGGCCGCCCTAAAGCATGCTGCTGAGGATTTCTGACACAGGGCTGGTGGCACCCTCAGGACTCCTCTCGGGGTTGGTGGGGCTGGGCAAACCAGTGTGGCCCCTTGAGGTTGGGCTCAAGCCCACCCAGGCCTTTGAGTCCATGGCCCTAGAGTAGGGCTTCACATAGAGATGGTGCACTGAGGGCCTCGGGTCCTGCAGGTGGCTCCTCCGCTCTTCTGGGAGACTCGTGGAGTGGGCCAGAGACAGGCCTCGGGGCCCTACCGTGGAAGGTCCCACACCCTCCACTTGTCCAGCTTCAGGGGCCAGGCCACAGGCGCGGGAAAGGTGCTGTGTGTAGACACCTTCTGACAGTGAGAGAGACTGTGTCTCACTGTGCATACGCAGCCAACGGTGATGACGGCTAAAGCCACCATAGTGCTGGTGCTTGGCCTGCGACTTTCGCTTTCCCAGGAAGCCCAGTGGCGGCCTTGCTCCCGGTGCCATCTTGACATGGTTCTTGGGCGGGAAGTTGCTGAGTGTCAGATTGTGGAGGAATTCCACACAAGTGTGATCAGGCTCCGTGCCCTGGACCCGGCTCTGGGGGTCCAGTGCAGGCCCCGATGATGATGATGACAATGATGGAGACTTCATGTCATGCACTTGGAGGACGTCGGGGGCACTGCCACTTAGGCCGCTTAGTGCCTGCTGTGAGATGTCCTGTGAGGACAGGTAGAGCAGGTCCAGGTCTCGGGGGCTCAGGGCATCACTGGAGTCGTAGTCGCTGTCGGTGGGAAGGAAAACTTCGGAGCAGCCTTCCTCATCGGAGCCGGGCTGTGAATCTGTGGAGTCAGAAATGAGGATTAGAGAAAGGAGAGATGCTTGGCAGGGCCCATCTTCAGGATCCCAGGTCCCCTTATGCTGCTGGGCCAAGAAGGGGTTATGCTTTGTCTTCAATTAGTACTATAATACCATTATGTTGCACTGGTGAAGGTGTGTGTGTGTGTGTGTGTGTGTGTGTGTGTGTGTAAACCCAACTACAAACATGTTTGTAATCATGATGCTTAAAGATATTAATTAAAGGGGCCAGAAAGATAGCATGGAGGTAAGGTGTTTGCCTTGCATGCAAAAGGATGTCGGTTCGAATCCCGTAATCCCATATGGTTCTCTGAGCCTGCCAGGAGCGATTTCTGAGCATAGAGCCAAGAGTAACCCCTGAATACTGCCGGGTGTGACACAAAAACCAATATATATATATAACAGATGGGAATATATTAAGCTGAGAAGCTTCTGCACCTCAAAGGAAATAGTGCCCAGGATACAAGAGCCACCACTGAGTGGGAGAAACTATTCACCCAATACCCATCAGATAAGGGGCTAATCTCCAAAATATACAAGGCACTGACAGAACTTTACAAGAAAAAAACATCTAACCCCATCAAAAAATGGGGAGAAGAAATGAACAGACACTTTGACAAAGAAGAAATACACATGGCCAAAAGACACATGAAAAAATGTTCCACATCACTAATCATCAGGGAGATGCAAATCAAAACAACGATGAGATACCACCTCACACCCCAGAGAATGGCACACATCACAAAGAATGAGAATAAACAGTGTTGGCGGGGATGTGGAGAGAAAGGAACTCTTATCCACTGCTGGTGGGAATGCCATCTAGTTCAACCTTTATGGAAAGCGATATGGAGATTCCTCCAAAAACTGGAAATCGAGCTCCCATATGATCCAGCTATACCACTCCTAGGAATATACCCTAGGAACACAAAAATACAATACAAAAACTCCTTCCTTACACCTATATTCATTGCAGCACTATTTACCATAGCAAGACTCTGGAAACAACCAAGATGCCCTTCAACAGACTAAAGAAACTGTGGTACATATACACAATGGAATATTATGCAGCTGTCAGGAGAGATGAAGTCATAAAATTTTCCTATACATGGATGTACACGGAATCTATTATGCTGAGTGAAATAAGTCAGAGAGAGAGAGAAAAACGCAGAATGGTCTCACTCATCTATGGGTTTTAAGAAAAATGAAAGACACCCTTGTAATAATAATTTTCAGACACAAAAGAGAAAAGAGCTGGAAGTTCCAGCTCACCTCAGGAAGCTCACCACAAAGAGTGATGAGTTTAGTTAGGGAAATAACTACATTTTGAACTGTCCTAATAATGAGAATGTATGAGGAAAATGGAGAGCCTGTCTAGAGTACAGGCGGGGGTCGGGTGGGGCGAAGGGGAGACTTGGGACATTGGTGATGGGAATGTTGCACTGGTGATTGGTGGTGTTCTTTACATGACTGAAACCCAAACACAATCATGTATGTAATTAAGGTGTTTAAATAAATTTAAAAATATATATATTACTATAATTATAGTATTATTATAATATTATTTTGGAGTCATACCTGGCCTTTTCCTGATTCTGTGCTCAGAGATCACTTCTGCAGAGTTTAGGGGTGGGGACCAATGTGGTATCAAGGATTGGACCAGGGCTAGCTGTGGGCAAGGCAAGCTCCTTACTGACTGTACTATTTCTTTGGAATACATGCCTTGTCTTTAGTGGTTTGTATCTCGGGAAAAATGCTTTATAAAAAGCCAAGGATTTCCTACATTCTCATTTTGCATGAGAGGTAGGGTGCGGGAGTATCTCTCACAGTCTCCCTCTGAATTTCTGGTTTCCCCTAGGCATTTGCAGAGTAGAGGGTGAAACCAGACATCAAAATGGGTAACATTTCTTGTTTTGTTCCTTGACCTCTTTTCAGAGGTGGTGTTTGTATTTAATCAAGGAAGGAAGGGAGGCAGGCATGTTCCAGTGTGGAAGAGGAAGAATATGGTATGGAGAGAAGTGGGTGAGCTCTGGAAGGAAATCATACACGGTCCTTTGAACCATCTAGTCAAACTGTTTAACCTCTTTTATTTTCAATTTTGTCATCTGTAAAATGGGATGATGTTAAAAAACTTTTGGTGCCTGAGAAAAAAGAAGTCAATTATGCATGTATAAACACCACCTGCCAGGTATTTGAGGAAAAAAGGCTAAGAAAAACAGCATGCTTAAACTTAAGAGTCAGAAATAAGCTTCATAGTACCTATGGTATAATCCTCATGAGTGAACCACACGTTTATTTTTATAAATTAGTAATTTAGTGTACTAGATATTTCTTCTCTCAGTCTCCCCTCCCTAGTAAGGCTATACATTTCTGTAGAGTCAGTACTGTATAAATTATTTAAATTTACCACAGACATCAATTCATAGTGGATACTGGGTAAATACACACTTACTTCTAAACCATACCCTTTAAAAAGAATAAGAAATTGAGCTGTAAACATGCTTAGAAATGCAGTCGCCATGTTGAAACTGGGCTGGTTATATAGACTCACTCTTTTCTTTTCTTTTTTTTTTTTTTGGCCGCGGGGTAGCCGGTTTATTGGAAAAATATGGAACGCTTCACGAATTTGCGTGTCATCCTTGCGCAGGGGCCATGCTAATCTTCTCTGTATCGTTCCAATTTTAGTATATGTGCTGCCGAAGCGAGCACTCTTTTCTTGAATGAGATGTAAACCAAGCTGTGAAAGATCATGGGCACACTAGTCTGCACAGCTGAAAGCTGGCTATCTTGGGAGGAGAGGGCAGGCCAATCCTCTATCCTGCTGAAGCCAAGCCTGCTTCTTCTGTCACTCAGAATCACTTTTCCCCAATGGCCCTGCCTCATCACTCCTCTATGCTTCCCTTTGGGGACACCAATTTGACCAAACTTTAAGTACGCTGGTCTTTGAGCTGACATCACCAGGGCTTTTTGGAGCAAGTGTGGGTATCTTTCCCTGTATCTTCCTTCTTCCAGGAGCCTGGGAGTTGAGTACATATCCCTAAAAGTCAGAGTATGAGTAATAGTGTTTTGAATTTCTGGACAATTTCAATTGTTTGATGCTGTCATCCCTATAGAATCACACTAATTTAATAGAATGGACAGCTAACTAAATCTTACTAAATCTTCTGCCATTGTATTAATGACATCATTGGAAATACAATAATTTTCACAGATGTGCTTGCTACTATATATATTTTTAAATTTATACCTTCCTTTTTAATTTTTTTCTATTTTTTTAAATGATAAATTTGCTTTTACTTATCTTGAATCATGTATATGGTCAACTTTCTTTAAATATAGTAAATAAAAGGAATAGAAATATCTATAAATCTCAAACAATACCAATAAAAAGTTTCAATAAAAGTGGCATTTAACGCAGTGATTTTTAGAATTTATCTGTCATAGAAAATTTATGAGCATTTCCAACTTTTTCAACGTATCAGAGGGAAGGTCCTGATTATAATAATTATTATATTTCTGACAGTTAAACTTTTTAGGACTGGTTTATAAATAGACAGATGGATTTGTACAAAAGAGAGTCTAGTCTTTAGTCAATCTGATGAGTTAACATATGTAACATTTCAAGGTAGAAGAGTGACATGGGGCTGGAAAGATTGTACTGTGGGTAGAGAATCTGCCTTGAGCAGCTGATCTGGGTTTGATCCCTGCCATCACATATGGCTCTGGAGCCCATCCAGAAATAATCATCAAGTACAAAGTCAGGGGTAAGCCTTGAACACTGCCAGGTGTGGCTCCAAAACAAAAATAGAACAGTGGATATAAAGTGTTGGTATAATTTGTTTTTACTTCAGCAGCAAATTATAAATATAATAAAATAAACATAGCAAATATATAACATATTTATATTTTTATTATAATGAATATATAATTATGTAATTATATTTATAAGTTATGTTTCATTATATTTATAAATATACACAAGTTATATATGATTTGAATAGAACAAGAAGACTATGCTAGTAATAGAACACAGGATGTTTCTAACTTGCACTGTAAAGGTCTTTGAGCAACATAAAAATTTGAAGTTGAGGGCCCGGAGAGATAGCACAGCGGCGTTTGCCTTGCAAGCAGCCGATCCAGGACCAAAGGTGGTTGGTTTGAATCCCGGTGTCCCATATGGTCCCCCGTGCCTGCCAGGAGCTATTTCTGAGCAGACCACCAGGAGTAACCCCTGAGCACTGCCAGGTATGGCCCAAAATAAAAAAAAAAATTTTGAAGTTGAAAAAAAATTTGACTGATAAATTTGATTATCACAGAATCATACTTTGTATGATAATGATACCAGAAAGTAAAACAGGAAGAAAGTAGGGTTCATGCTTTGCAGTCCCTGTACCACACATGGTCCACCAAGCAGCAGAAAGATCCTTGAGCACAGATCCAAGAGTGATTGTTGAGTGTTTGTATAACCCAAACACCTCCCATTTAAAAGAATAAGAAAATAGTAACAGATTACAAAAAGGACTAATGTTGAGAAGATATGAAGACTGGAAGAAGAAAACCAATACTACAAAGAATAATACAAATGAACCATTAGAGATAATAAAGATACTCAACTTAAATCAATAATAATAATTAGATAGTAATTAGGATATACATATCAAAAGTACTTTTTAATAAGACCTAAAACTCAAAAGAACAGAAATTTAATAATAGTAATTTTTAATTGGTGATGTGAGGAAAATTGTAAAGTGCAGGTACAAATATTAAGTCTTCAGTTTAGATAGAATAGTAAAATGTATATTTATCTCAACAAGGGATAAAGTTTCTTTTGAAAACCTTTTAAAGTCCCTTTTAATATATATTTGAGAAACTGTTACTGTATACAGATACAGTATGCATTTACAAGTTGTTTTCTATAGCATAGGAACAGAAATATTAGAAAGAAAAAGCAATTTAAGAGAAACAGTTGACTGGCTGATTGCTGCATAAAGATCCACATCTATGTTTGGTTTGTTAATCAAAAGATGTAACAAGAATTTTATATTAAAACCCAGTATTATAAAATTATAGATAACTCCTTGAAAGTAGAGGAAGACTTTGTATGATTATTGCAAAAATATTGCTAATTTTTGGGAAAAGGTTTTGTAGAGAACAGTAACTTAAATTACTTATACAAATGAGATTAATATTTCTTCTGTTTTAGGGACTTGAACAGATAACCAGATGAATGCTTCTTTTTTTCATTTTTTTTTTTTTTTTTGGTTTTTGGGTCATACTTGTCTGCGCTTAGGGGTTCCTCCTGGCTCTATGCTCAGAAATCGGGGGACCATATGGGACGCCGGGATTTGATCCACTGACCTTCTGCATGAAAGGCAAACACCTTACCTCCATGCTATCTCTCTGACCCCCTTCTCTTTTTCACTTACTATAGAAGATGATGTTTGTTTACTTGGGCTGGGCAAGATTTGTTTTGTCTTTCATTACTTTTATTAATTATTCTTCTTTAGTTACAAAATTATAAAAAGCTATAAGTTTTAGTTTTTTTTTTCAGCTATAAAGGGTCATATGGGTGCTTTTCTGCATGAGGCAGTCAAGAAGATGCCATCAAACTGCGGCCATGTGCATCTTCTGGCCCATGAACCCCACCACAGCAATAGTAAAAGCCACACTACATGTGTGGCAATGGGAAAACAATGCAGGACAGCCTCACATATGGAGAGAGAAGATGGCAGCTCTGATGACCTGAAATGTACCAATCAGCTAACAAGTTATCCTCTCAGATAAGGTGTTTAGAGTAGAAATATGGAGGGTTCTCAGAGAACTCAAGAAAAGCATAGGTAGAACTGAACAGACGATAAAGATAGAACTCAGAAAACTCCAAACTGAAATAAGAGGACTGAAAAACTCAGTGGATGAAGTGAAGACCTCGGTGGAAGGCCTCTCCAACAGAGTAACAGCTGCTGAGGAAGGGGTCAGTGAGCTGGAAGATGAAATGCAGAACAACTCCATATAGCTGAAGAGATTGGAAGGGAACCTTAAAGCAAATGATCAGAAAATGGCTAACCTAGTCAGAGAATGTGAACAGACGGAAATGTAAGTCTTTGATAGGCTCAACAGAAACAACATAGGAATCACTGGAGTCCCAGAGACCCAGGAAGAGGATAATAATAAGAGGAATTGGTGAAATATTGAGAAGAAGAAGAGTAAGAATAGGGGAAGAAGAAGAGGAGGAAGAGGAAGAGGAAGAGAAGAAGAGGAGGAGGAGGAAGAGAAGAAGAGGAGGAAGAGTAGTAGTAGGAGGAGGAAGAAGAGAAAGAAGAAAAAGAAGAGGAGGAAGAGAAGAGGAAGAAGAGGATAAAGAGGAAGAAGGAAAAGAAGAGAAGAACAAAGATGATGAGAAAAGAAAAGTGGAGGAGGAGGAGGCTAGGGATATGGTTCAATTTGTAGAGCAGCTGACTTATAGGTGTCAATCCCTGAATTTGATCTCAGATGATCTCCTGTTCATGTTCTAATATTCCCACAATTTGTATGAATTCATGTATATCTGTATGTATAAAATATGTAATATACTTATGTTTGCTTACATCTAATAAAACAACTGTAAAATAAAAAATATAAAAATTAAAAAAAAAAAGACTGTCTATAGGGCTGGAGAGATAGCACAGCGGTAAGGCATTTGCCTTGCACACAGGGGATCGAGAACAGAGTGTGGTTTGATTCCTGGCATCCCAAATGGTCCCCTGGGCTTGACAGGGGCTATTTTCTAGCAGAGAACCAGAAGTAACCTCTGAGTGCTACTGGGTGTGACCCGAAAAGAAAAACAAAAGAATGTATATTTATTACAAGTAATTTTACTTTATCCTACCTCTTAATGTTCTTAGCAATTTTGTATTCTTAATGTTCTTAGCAAATTGTGACAATTTTGTAAACCATGAAACTATATAATTCTAAGCACTTTAATTACATATATGTACAAATACCATCAATTTTGTAAATACAAAATAATTATCTTTCTTTAGTTACAACATTTAAATTTTATATGGAAACCAATATTTTTTAGTTATTTTTTTGAAGTTTATGGGTCACATAATTAAGTCCCTGTTATTGAAAGAACTGGAAGTATTATTGGAAACTTGTAAAAGGCTTACCTAAGAGATAGGCCTTTTTGTTTTCTCTTTATTTCTAGTTGCTTATAATAGGATGTGCTGACTGGACTCATTAGACAACCTTGGAAATAGAAGCTATGTAATATGATGGTAGAGTTGAAAATGAAGCCTTAATATCTATGGACCATAGAGTTCACATACCAAGAGTGAACCAGCTACCCCTGGGCTTGTCATAAGAGAAAAATCTTGCATTTATAACACTTTTCTTTTTGGATTTTCTGTGACGTGGATCCAAACTTTTTCTAATTGTTGCAAATCTAAATGTCTACCAAGTAGGAGAATATTTAAAACCATTAGCACACACCCATTCTATGGAATATTATTTAATTGCTAATTTGCTAATTTAATTAATTAATTGACTGATACCAACTCACTTGTTTGTTAAATAATTGCTACTACAAGGAGCTACTTTTTGGAATCTTACCCAAGGTTTATTTACAAACATCCTTCTTTAGGAAACATCTCAACTGTTCAGAAAAGCCACTTGCTTACTTGTATGTACATCTGTAAAACTCTATTTCTAATTGCCTTTGTCATTTACCTTTGTATGTCTTGTATTATTAGTTATCTTTTTAATGCAAATATAGGACCCTAATTTCCTGGTTGGACAGGAGTTATCTTGAAAGTCTTAATACTTGACATATTAATACTGAATTGAAAACAAAGGTTCTGCTTGTCTTCAGGTTCATTTCTAACAGAAACGTGCTGCTTAATGTCTGAGTGACCATAATATTAATGGAAAA
This sequence comes from Suncus etruscus, assembly GCF_024139225.1. Lineage (NCBI taxonomy): Eukaryota > Metazoa > Chordata > Mammalia > Eulipotyphla > Soricidae > Suncus > Suncus etruscus. Next base: position 177,060,986 of record NC_064848.1, read on the forward strand.
AATGACCTTAATTTCTTATTGCATGCATAGGGCAATTAAGTTTATATGAGACTGGAAAAACATTTTAAAAGAAATCTAGCAGTTAATATTTAGGATAATAGGATATAAAATATATTATTGGGGACAGCATTGATAAAATACTGTATCTTCTTTTGGAGGATAGGATTGAGTAATATCCAGTGGTGCTCAGGGGGCTCTTCCTGCCTGTGCTCAGGGGAATATAATCAGTGACAGGGATTTGAGCAGAGTTGTGGCCTTTCAAGCCACATACATGGCAAGTGCTTTTCCTCTTATTCTATCTCTCTAGCTCTTTAGTACTGCTTTTAATAGTAAACATGATTAAAGGATTATAAAGCAGAAAGAATAGTATAATATAGCCATAGTGTTTGACTTTACTATAGAGAACAGAAAAGGAATTTTGTGAGAATGAGGCAAATAATGTAAGATGTAAGAGGCATCTGCATGCTTAGAGATTTATCCTGCAAAAATTAAATCCTATTTTTATCAGTAATTAAAAGTGAATGTTCAGAGCAACTTTATTCATTCTAGCTCCAAACTGGAAACAATCCAGTTTGTTGAAACAGTGGACTGACGATGTATTCTTCAATTAATGGGTGATTAAACAAACTGTGGTATATCCATACCATGGAGTACTATTTACCTGTCAAAATAAAAATGATGATTATGTAACATTTGCAAAATAAGTACAGATATAAGGCCTGTGGTAATAAAGGAATGATGGAGAGAATTTTGAGTAGCTTGAGCTAAATTAATTATTACCCAAAGGTACACATGAAAATTGCATAATTATACACCGATTTATGTTCTGTTTGCATATCCATGTGCATCTGCACATATGCATGTACACAGACATACTTGCATGAGTTTCTGTACTACTAGTGAAATATGGATAAGTTCTATAAACAGTGCCAGCTTCTTGGTTTTAGAACTGTACAAGAGCTATAAAGATTTTTTTTTTGGGGCCACACCTCGGTGGTGCTCCTGGCTATGCGCTCAGAAAATCGTTCCTGGCTCAGGGGACCATATGGATCAAACTGAGGTCTGTCTTGGCTCAGCCATGTGCAAGGCAAACGCCCTACCACTGTGCTATCACTCTGGCCCCAAGAGCTATAAGATTTTAACATTGAGAGGGGTTGGAATTTCTGTATATTTCTTTGTAACTACTATTTCTACAACAATTTCAAAATAGAGTAAAGATATTTTTTAGGGGCGGGAGCAATAGCTCAGCTGTAGGGTGAGCAGTGTAGCCTTGCACACTGCTGACCCAGAATGAACCTGGGTTCTATCCTTGACATATCATATGATCCCCCAAAGCCAGGAGCCCAAGCAGCAAAACAAACAAACAAAAAAAGGGGTGCAGTTAGAGGAAGGTAGTGAATGCCTAGATAAGGGGTATGTGCCTAATTTTGTAGTAGGGTTAATAACTGAAGAATTTGGAAGAAGTGACAAGATGAGATCTGTAGTGTAGGATAATTTTGTAGCAGATAAGAGGTAAGGTGAACTAAAGAAGACATAGAGGGGGAGCCAAGTAGGAGGCCAGGTAAGCTGTGGTCAAAGCTAGGTTTTCTTTTAAATCATCTTGTTCATATTGTGGGGCTAAAGACATGGTGGTTATATGGTAAAGGTCTAGGAATTACATTTATTCAAGCATGCTTACCTATTTTATATTAGACAGATGCTTTGTTTCCTAGTAGGTCAATTAGTTGGTGGATTATACAACAAGTTAAAAAATATATATAAGAACAAACTCATAGAGTTTCAGGTTCTAAGGAGAAAATTGACCTAGAAGCATTAAACCAGTGGAGTTTAATTGCATTTGAGTTCAGTGGTAAAAGTGAAATATATTCCACTTCAGATGGTTTGGGTGTTGGTCAAAACATTGGAGGAAATGGGTAGCCAGATTGAGGAAGATGTTTGTGAACAGATATAAAGGAAACACTGGAGAAAAATTACAGAAGATATGAGACTAGTGAATGATCACCAAAGAGGATGATCAGTTAGTTGTGAGTACTCTTGTTACCTTTGGCCTTTAGTATGATATAAAAGTGTGGTTAGGGAAGAATACATGCGATTTTTTTTAGGTTTAAAGAGATATGCATCAAGAATTAGATAGAATGATTTTCTTAAAATAAGTGTGACTACTTCCTCCATTTTTACTGGGAAAATTGTCCACCAAATCTTAGAGCTGGTGGGTTTCTGAGGATTGGCATGGACAGGTGTCAAAAGGAGAGATGATAAAAAGAGAGTTTAAGTGGACTTGTAATTGACCTGGAACTGCAATTTATGCATAGAACTAATAACTATTTTTAGTTGAACTTCCTTTTCCATGTAGTCAGATTGCTTGTTTTTTAATCTGACTGTAAATAATCATTTATGTCATTTATAAAAATTAATATTCCACTGATATTCACTTAGTGCGTAATATGAGTCAGTCATTCTGTGTTCTAGATGCTTTATCTAAATGCTAAGAATTGATGTTTTGTTGATGATAACACTGAGACTTATGTTTAATAAAATGCATGGTATTTCAATTCATTCAGTGAATAAGTGACAGAATGGAAACCCACCTGCAGACTTGCTTAGTTAAAAAGACTAGCAGTGCTGACATTCTCCATGGTCTTTTTCAGGGCTTCCTGAGGTTTGGAAAATGAGTCTCCTAGTTGTATAGCTCCCACACCTGCATTACATTAATATTTCAGGTAGGACTTCTTGATAGTGCTGCTTCAAAAGAAATATTGGTGATTTTGTATCAATTACCTGACATTTCCTATTGATGGGGTGCCTTGAGACAACAGAGATTTATCAGAGACAGAAATCAAGGTATAGTAGTGCTGCACTCCCTCTGGAGGCTCTAGGAGAGAATAATTTCTTGTCTCTTTTAGATTCTTGTGGCTGCATCACTCCAATCTTTGCTTCTATTTCTCAAAGGGACTCTTCTCTATCTTCTTCTCTGTTCTCATAAGGATATTTATTGTGGGATTTAGGACACATTTGGATAATCCAGTATGATGTCATGTTAAAATCCTTAGTTAAGTTGTTAAATTTGGATACCTCAGATTGAATCTACATAGACTCAATGTATTGTATTACTATTTTTCTATTGTAAATAATTATAAATTGTATAAAATACGTATTCCTATACTGGCTTTTATATTATGTCATAGTATATGCTTGCTGCTTCTAGCAATGCAAGAATCAGATACTTTTTATAATAACTGCAGACTGGAGGGAAAAAATGAGATGATTGGGTGACTTTTCTCTAGTTCTAAATTGATCCATGGTCAAGTTTGAACTAGATTGTGGTTGTTGAGGCTCAGTGTATCATCATGGCCTACTGAGGGAAAACCTCCTTATAGTGCTGATGAAATCCTTCAGTTACCATTTTTTTTCCTTTTCTTCATTCTTTTTTTTAAATTTTAACATGTACATTTACTTTGTCCCTCGAGCCCCATAATTGTAGTACATTATAATATTTCTTACACAAAACAATCCAAAGCCACAAAATTTATGCAACTCCCTTAACATTAAAAGCTGTAGTATTGTTGACACAATTGATCATAATACAATAATTCATTAAGAATGAGTCAAAGGAGCACAGCAAAGACTGTGTTAGTGTGGAAATTGTTTGTATAGGCCCAGCAAAATATAGGGACATGGAAAGAAAAAGCCTTGGCCTAAATACAAGAAGACCTTATCCCTGAAGTTTTCTGGCACAAGACCAACTCTAGGCTTCAGGCATATTAGGTTGTCCAACCCAAGTCATTGTCTGTAGTGCCAATACACTTTTATTTTTCACACAGTCACTGTTGTTGGTGTCAGGTTTCTGTAGCCAAGGATCTCGAAATATGTCCATATCCTATATAAGAGTCAGGATGATGCGGAGCACCCTTTTAGTTTCACTCACAATTAGAAGGGTGATGAGAGAGCTCAGTCTTTTAAAGCAGGCTGTAATTGTTGTTAAGTTCTCTGGGTGTTAAAGGGAAGTCTCTGTTGAATAGGTCTATGCCAGAGCAGTGGTAGGATCTTCCCCTCAATTACCAATTTTAATGATAATTCTATCCAAATATTGTGTTTTTAAAAAAATAATTAATTTTACTTTTAATGATTTACTCTAATTTTTTTTAAAAATTTAAACACCATTGCTTTCAAGGTTGTTCATAATAGTTCTTTTTTCCACAGATGAAGTTTGTTCAGATTGAGTTAGTCATATAATGTACAACAACCTTTACCAGTGTGCATTTCCCACCACCACTGTTTTATTGGGAGCTTTTTAAACCAATAATTAATAATTTTAAAGTTTGGGAATTGATATAACATCATATACTTTGTAAAGATTGATGTATTTGGATTCTTGTTTGGTGGGCTTATGTCACTAATACAATATTTAAACGTAACTTTTAAATAAAATATATCCCAATTAAAATCTTTAGTTATATCTCTGAAAACTTTCCAAATGAGGTCACATTCACAAGTTTTGTGGGTGGGTTAAAATGTAAACATGTATTTTGGGGAGCTACCATATTAGCCTATTAGATGTTTAATATTAAAAAATAATTAGAAACAGGTGCTTGGGAGTTTTTTTTTTATATTTTCTTTCTCTTTCCTATACTTGGTCAGGTTAAGCATCCTGCAGGATCAGTTTGTACAATAGGAATAGTGAACATTTGTTTGCAGGAAAATAGGTGTAAATAAAGATGAACTTTAAGGGATTGGCATCATAATATTTCAATGGAGCATCACATTTAAGACTCAGTCTGTCAGAGAGAGTCTGAGTTGATTTCCCAGCTCATGTTTCAGCTTGTGTATCATTTTATTTATATATGTGATTACATTTATCATGGTTTAGTGGAAATTTAATATGCATGTTTATTACTCTCATACAGGCATACACTGTACTCCCTTCCAGTTTTTTTTTAATTAAAACTTCTTCTCTCCCCTCAAAATTGTTATCTAAAACAAACAAACAAAAATAAAAGGAGAAAAAGTTATTGGAAACCTTATGGTTCAAGTGGAGAGAAAGGGATGATGGAACATAGAGTGGAGGCTTTGAATCTCTCCAGAGAAAAGTCCTCACCCTTCAAGTGCCCTGGGATGGAGAGAGGGGAGAATAAAGCATGGGACCTCACCTTCCACCTCTGTGTCCAGCCTTCATATGGGAAAGAGAACCAGCAAAGTGGTCTGGAGCAAGGAGAGGCCAAAGAGATCACAGGAAGTAGTTGGCCGTAGGCTTCTTAAAGGGAATATCCTGTTTTTTTTTTTTTTTTTTTTTTTTTTTTTGGGGAAGTGGCTGGAAGATGACAAAATTTTTCTGATCTGTCATCCAAGATGACACCAACTACACCATGAGCACAGTCTCATTGAAGTGCCACCTGTAACCTTACATCAAGAGTTATGTGTGGGGCTGGAGAGATAGCACAGCAGTAGTGCATTTGCCTTGCACGCAGCTGATCCAGGACGGATGATGGTTTGAATCCCAGTATCCCATATGGTCCCCCGTGCCTGCCAGTAGTGATTTCTGAGTGCAGAGTCAGGAGTAACCCCTGAGTGCTACCGGATATAACCCCAAAACAAAACAAAACAAAACAAAAGAGTTGTGTGTGCAGCAGATCATATCAATGACCTTTGCTACATTGAACTGGGCCTCTATGTCACTACCAAATAAGTAGCCAGCCTCATGGGGACTCCAGTCTGTGGTGTCTTCAAGGTCAAACTAGAGCAGTAAATACTATTTCAGTAGTAAATACTGAAAAAATTTAAAGAAAGAATGAACTAAGGAAGAAGTCCAGCAGAGAATCATGTAGAATCTTATTTATCAGATAATGTAATCTGAATATATATATGAGCAAGTCACAAAAGATCTCCCAATTGGGTTGTGACTTAATCATCAATATATTTTCCTTTTTTACTGTTATCTGATACATAGATGTGAAGTATGTTGGGGGTTAAAGTGAAACCCCAAACAAATATTGTCACTTGGGAGCATAGAGAAATGGAATCTGATTACTTAAAAATACTAGCAAAAACAGCTTAACAACATCTAAATCTACTACAGAAATTCCTGAAAAAAAGTCACTGAAATTATTTTGGTTTATACTTGGTTATCCCTGACATAAGAGTCATCTCTGGTCTGGCAAAATAAACAGTTGTCTTAAATTAGAGAAGACTAGGCTAAAATATTGCATTACTCCTTACTATATATAACCTTTAGAAAATAATCTCTTGAGCTGGAGCGAATAGCACAGTGGGGTAGGGTATTTGCCTTGTATGTAGTTAACCTAGGTTCAAGTCCCTGACCATCACATGTGGGTCCCCCAAACCTGCCAGAGTGATTTCTGAGTACAGAGCAGAGTAACCCCTGAGCGCTGCCAGGTATGGCCCCAAAACCACCCCCCTCAAAAAACCTACAATAAAACAAAACTCTAAACCTTTCTTAATCTATAGTATATAGGTAATTTTATTACTTATCTTTGATAAGTATTATGAGGACTCAATTAGTTGTTAATACCCCAAGTGTCTTACAAATAAAAGGTATTATTCTTGAATTTCTTTTTAATCCTTAGAGAACAACCAGAAAACATATTAAGAAGTACCTTGCTTATAAAAAATACAGTAATCTGACTTATTTCAATATTTTTCTATGAGAATGCTGTTGATAATAAAAGAAGAATAATCTCTTGTATGGTGTGTTCTATTGGTAATGATAGAGTCCAGTATTGTACTTCCTATCCTAGATTCAGCAGTAAATTAGAAATCATATGCTAGTATAGCTTTCAGAAGCAAAGGAAATAGGAAGGAAGGAAGGAATAGGAAGTAAATCGAGAAGATTAGCATAATTTTAGTAACCCAGGAAGGAGATGAAAAGGGGCTCGGATATGTGCTGGAAAATATCACCTTGGTTTACGGACTCATGTTTGGGTAACAACACTACTGTGGGAACCTAAATATTTGACATCCATAGTGGTTATATTAATATGACCTAATGGAACCTATTGCTTAGTATGGGATACCCCTCCCAGAACAAGCTGGGAAAATCTCCAGGATGTCAGCCAGGGCACTAAAGAGAGTTTCCAAGGACTTAGGCTACTGCCATTCCCTCCCTCCCTGGAAAGAATGCAAAGTGCAACTTCCATCTCAGATCGAAGGCCATATGCCTCCTTTAAGTTTGTAGGAGTCTTTCCCAGTGTTTATTTTAATAAACCTGGTTGTGCTCCTCAATTTCCCTTAGAGGGACCTATTGGCAGGCTAGTACTAGAACCTTGAGTTTCCCCTCTGGTTGACCCCGGGAGCTGTTTAATGAAAGGTTCTGCCCCTAGTATTAGTCCTGGCTTATGAAAGCTTAGCTTTCTTGCCATTATAATGGGTGTTTGCAACTCCTGGTCTCTGTGGATGAGGCCAACAACAGCAGAGCAGAGTGATGTGACTTTGAAAGAGTTATGGGGGAGATGGCATTATTTTTCAGAAAAAAAATAGAACCTATTAAATCTATTACCATTCTCTTAAAGGCAGGGCATGACAGAAGGAATGGCTCTGTAAGAAATAATTCTCTAATATTTTTACACTTATTTAAGGCATCATTATTAAAATTGAGAAAAATTTAGCTTAATTTAATGTGCTTCCACTATATTTTGAATAGAGTTTAAATAACTATTGTGTTGGGGATTGAATCAGGGCTCCATACATTTAAAATATGTGCTTGACTGCTGACTTACATTACCTGATCCCTAAATTCTTTCACAAATAAAGAATTTCTAAAATATTTCTGATCAGGATTGTAGATAGAATCTCAGAGGTTTGTTCATATTCTAATTTCCCTAGAAAAATAACATCTTGAGGTTCCTTTTTTTTTTTTGCAGTTGTTCAGTTTTTACAGTGTTCTTAACTTCTGGGAAAAGGTTAGCAGGAAGATTACGTTAGGAAGGTCAGGAATAATCTTCAAACTCGTCTGAAGGAAACAAGTGCCCCACCCCCATACTCCTTTGCCTCACCCCATGCGTCACTAGGAGAAATAGCAGTATCGGAAAAAAAAAATTGCTGCTGCCTGTGACCACTCTCCACAGAAAAGGAGTTGGAGAGAAAAATATCCATGTGATGGCCAATCATTCCACCCCCTGCGTTGAGCAGCCTTTTCTAGGAGCCAACTTTCCCCCTTAGGTCCTTGAGAAATGCTTAATTTAATTGACTCAGAGGAATTCTACTTTGTGTTTGAAAATCGCCAGAAAAGGGAAGTAACTTAGAGTGACCCCTCACCTCCCACCCAGATACACATCAACAAATCCAAGGTAAAATCCAAGCCTTAGCACAGAATCTTAGACTGACAACAGAGATTAAGTTTGTGATAGGCTCTGTGTTTCTAGCAGGGTCATCAGAATTAGGTTACCTCTTCCAACCAGAATCAATATGTGTTGCAAACTTGGTCCTGTGAGAAACAAACTGTGGTGGTGGTGCCCCTCTAATGGGGTCCTCCCCATCATAAGTTATAAATGGTTTCCAACCCATTCAAAATGGTCATGCTAATGAAGAGGTCAGAATAAGCAGTAGTAGATTTCACAGCTTTGAAATGTTTCTCCTTTTGTAAAGGGATTGGGGAAACTAAATGTTTCTTCCAGCTCTAACTGTTTCCCTATTACTGGTGGTTCCATTTTTTCATTTGCTGCTCTCCACGTCTTTGTATTTCACAGCCCATGGAATCTTGGCTTCAGAGTAATAAATGGACCCAAGAGAATTTTATTTAAGAAACAAAGTGATGATCACTCACATTTTAAGTTAATAATAAAATCTGAATGTAATTGGCCAGATCCTCTCCACGGAAGTGTGTGTCCTCTGGCCAACATGAGTCTGGCACTTCTATGGGCAAAGGAGAGGCCACCCTCATACAACTGGGGGTGAGGACACACTTAGAACACTGTGACCAAGAGAAGATTAGCAGCTGGTTCAGAGATGGCAGGTATGAAGTGTGAATTTAGAGAGTAGAACTGAAAAGCTGTTTGGAGTATTATGTGACTTGTGGAACACAGAGGGTGTTTTCTAAACAATTCTTTCAAACTTACAATTCTATAGGTACTACTCTCCTCCCTCTGACACCATTTTTCTAGTCCTCTACTCTTTCACAGCTACGATTTGAAAGAGTATCCTTCCCAGAACTTATGACTACCTCCCATTTACTCCCTGGTCTACTTCTGTTGGACTTCTATTTAATTTCTTTCAAAAACTGCTATCAAGGTTACAGACTGCCTGCAGCATTCACAGTAGCCAAGAGTTCTTGGAAACAAGAGTTGGCAGTGTGAATGGATTATAGATGTGGCATATATACAATGAAATAATACCCAACTATTAACAAAATCCTGCCATTTGGAATAATATGGATGGATCTAGGGGTTACAAATGCCTTATAATTTCACTCACAGAGAAGACAAGCAATATTCATTATCTAAGAGAACAAAACAAACTGAGACTATAAGAATAATAATAGTGGTCACAAAAAAGGAAAGAGGATAGGAGGATGGGTGATTGAGTAAAAGGAATCAATTATATGGTCAAATATTAAAACTATGTAATTGGTGATAATAATTAAGTATTTGGTATTTAGAGATATAGCTTTATCATGCTGTAGCTCTGAATATTTTAGTAAATCATAATTGTTGCCCAACCCCCATTCTTCCTGTAACCTTACCTGCAAGAAAGACCTGCCCATTTCTGGGCGGGGTCTTTGAGGGGTTACAAAAGGTTTGGCCGGAAGGCCAGGAAGGGATTGATGAGGAGATTATGGAGGATAGAAGGTGGAGGAGAGATGGCTGAAAAAAGCTAAGACGCAGGACTGAATAGGGATCCAGCGTAAATGATTATGATAGGCCACATATGTTGGCCAGGGCTGAATAAAGATGATATCTTCTGAAGAAGCCTGACTGTCTGTGAGTTTTCTACCCACGGGCTGAAGGGGTTGCAGATACACGTGGTCCTGAGCTGGAGGAGAAAGACCCCTTCATCACCATCGATCTCCATCCACCACCATCCAAGCCCATCCAAAGGGTTTTAAAGCAACAATAATAAATTTATTTCCATGAAAAATGTTTATAATAATTTGCTTTTTTTAAATACAAACCAAACAATAAAAACCTTTTGGGATTTTTATTAAAATCTTTAATAATATTTGGTTAATCTTTATCTTCTTTCTCGGGTTGTTCCGAACTTCTTAGCCTAAGAATTCCTGTTATTCTATTTCTTTCCTTTCCTCTTTTTGGGCCACACCCAGTGGTTTTCAAGGCTTACTTTTGGCTCTGCACTCATGGAGATTCCTGAAAGGGTACTGGGGAGTGAATCTAGGTTGTCTTGCATAAGGCAAACACCCTATCTCCTGTACTATCACTCAGATCTCTCCTGTTATTCTGTTTAACAAGGATCCTTCTATAGTCTTCTTAATTTATCTACTCTTTCCAGGAATCACACTTATTATTTTAGTTGTATCATTCATATGTCAGTTCCTAAATCTTCCAATACTTCCATTTACTTTTTTTAGATCCTCATGCCATATATCCTTGATAAAAACCAAACACATATCAAGAGTTCCTCTGCTTGTTCCTTTTCTATCCTTCCAAGTGAGGGCATCCTCCAGCTGCCATCCAGTTGGTCTTATGGGAATTAAAATTGAATTTCTCTTCCTTCCAGATCCAGCTGCCTCTATGCCCAACCTTGCCCATTTCAGCAGGCTCACTTCCACATCTCTTGAACTATGTGGCCACATCCATAGGGTAAGTGACAGCTCTTCTCAGCACATTTCACACTGCTCACATAAATACTCTAGCTAGTGGGTGAAGACAGCAAGGAAGGAAAAGAGTGAAATTTCATCTAGTTTATCTACCAGATGGCTATCTACCATCAGCACAGTAAATACAATGAGACGACCCATAGAAGGCCACCAAGTTCAATAAATTAAATAATAACATGGAAGTCTCTTTCAGTACAAAGCATCTCTGCAAATTCTCAGATAATGATTTTAGTGACACTATATATGTATGTATATATATATACACATACATATATATACATACACACACATATATACATACATACACACACATATATATATACATACACACACACACGCACAGTAATATATATATATATATATATATATATAATATATATATATATATATATATATATATATATATGATGGTTTTTCGGCCACAGCCGGTGATGCTCAATGGTTACTCCTGGCTATGTGTTCAGAAATTGCTCCTGCTTGGGGGACCATATGGGATGCTGGGGGATTGAACCGCAGTTTGAAGTCTGTCCAGGCTCTGCTTGCAAGGCAGATGCTAGCTAAGGGCCACTGCTCCGGCCCCTAGTGACACCATACTGAAGTTGTTTGATGAGCTCAGAGATGATAGCACAGATAGTCAGCAGAGTATAAGAACATATGAGAACAGAAATGAGAAAATTACAATTAGAAGTGACAGAAATTAATAGTATTATATAAAACCCACATTGAAATCTTTAGTAGAATTACAGTGAGCTCCAGGATGAAGTCAGGAACCTCTAGAAAACAACAGAAGATTGGAAAAGTTATGGAACAAAAAAAAGAACACTATACCAGGAATTATGGGATGAGTTCAAGCCTAACAATCTTCAGGTTCCTTGAAGAATAGGAAGGCAAATTTTATTAAAAATTTAACTTTATTTATTTAAAGGAACCATAAATAACAGATTTTTAGAGTTTAGGAGAGCAGCTGCCAAGTTCTAAGAGACCAAAAGAGTCCTTGTGAAAATAGACCCAAATAGAAAAACTCCAAGACATATTATAATCAGAGTGACAAAAGCCATGAGACAGATAAATTACAAATAAATACAAATAAAGTACAAATAAACTAGAAGAGAATGGTGTGATATAGCACAAAATTTCAATGAAATGAACACCTCATCAATACTGTAACCAACTAGATTATATTTTAGGTTTGAAGGAATAATTCAGGACTTCATGGACAGGATTTAAGGAATTCATAGACTTGAAGCAGCTTTTAGCACTAAAAGCACTAAAGGAGGCTGTTTTTTTTTTTAAGGCAAACTCCCTCCCTCTCTCTTTTTCTTTTCTTTTCTTTTCTTTTCTTTTCTTTTCTTTTCTTTTCTTTTCTTTTCTTTTCTTTTCTTTTCTTTTCTTCTTTCTTGTTGTTGGGTCACACCCCATGATGATCAAGAGTTATTCCTGGCATTTTGCTCAGAAATTGCTCCTGGCAGGCTGGGATTTGAAGCACTGTCTGTCCTGGATAGGCCGAGTGCAAGGCAAATGCCCTACTATCTCTCTGGCCCCACAGGAGTTTCTACATTTTAGTAATGATTTAGTGTTTATTTTATATTGCCTGTTCTATGACTATTCAGGTGATTAAAACATATAATATCTTCTGCTTAATGATGCAGATACTTAAGCGATATCTCTAATATTTTCCAATATAAGGCCAACATTCCATTTTAAGGATAACATACAATTTTATGGGCCTACTCAGATTTTCCCTTCAAATTACATATTTGAAGGATTCATATATTTTATGCAAATTAACAATATATCAACATAAAATTACTTATTCTAATAACTTTAACATTTTTACGTATCCATAAAAAGAAAGTTTTTAAAAATTTTTTTCAACTTATTGATTTACAATTTTTTAGAATTTCAGAAGTTTAGTTTTATTTTTCTATGTGTAGGTGTCATCACCTCCCCAATAAAAAAGAGGTCACTCATATGTGGGATTGAAAGAAACATAATAAAATGACAACAAATGGTTGAAGTCATTGAACTGATAGTTCATGGGAGGGTTGCTGGGAGGGGCCCTTGGGACACCAGTTGAGGGAAGTGGGCACTCTGCTGATTAGTGGTTGAAATAATGTATGCAAGAAAGGTACAGTTAACAGTACTATACATTAAAGTACCTAAACAAAAATTATTTAAAAGGGGCCCTATGGGGCCAGAGTGGTAGCACAGTGGTAGGGCATTTGCCTTGCACGTGGCTGACTCAGGACAGACCTTGGTTTGATCCCTGGCATCCCATGTGGTCCCCCAAGCCAGGAGTGATTTCTGAATACATAGCCAGAGTAACCTCTGAGCGTTACCGAGTGTGGCCTCAAAACCTAAATAAATAAATAAATAAGAAAAAAGGGACCCTATGGTCTTTAGGCTGACATCACCAGGAATTTTTGGAGTGAGTATGGGCACCCTCCCCACAAATTTTCCTTTTACAGGGAAGCCTGGCAGCTGTAACCAAGCCCACAAATACAGTTGCCATGTTCAAACTGGTCAGCTCCTTAGACTTACTCTTTTCTCAATTGAGATGTAAACCAAGCTGTAAAATATGATGAGTTCACCTGCTTATGCAGCAGAAAACTGGCCATCTTAGGAGGAAAGGTTAGGCCAACTCCCACTCTGCTTAAGCCATGCCTGCTGCTATATCACTCAGAACTATTTTCCCGATGGTCCTGTCTCATTATTTCTCTAAGATTCTCTCTGGGGACACCAATTCAGCCAAACTGCAGGTATGTAGGTCTTTGGGTTGATATCACCAGGGCTTTTTGGAGCCAGAGTGGGCACCTTCTTCCTATATCATCCTTCTTCTAGGATGTCTGGCAGCTGAATCCATGTCTCTAAATGTTGCAGTATCAATAAAAGTGCTTTGACTTTCTGGACAACTTTATTTGCTTGATGCTGTCATCTCTATAGGATCATATCAACTAAACAAAACGGTCATCTAACAACAACTTATGCCATTGTATTAATGTCTTCACTGAGTATAGAATAATTTCCACAAATGTGCTTGGTACTGTAATTTTTCCTTTTTCTTTTTATAAAGTTTCTTTTAGTCCTTTTTCTTTTTAAAAGAATAACATTACTTTCACTTATCTGGAAACAAATGTAGTATGTTCAGCTATGTCAAAACTGTGATGATGGGCCAGAGAGATAGCATGGAGGTAAGGTGCTTGCCTTTCATGCGGAAGGTCATTGGTTTGAATCCCGGTGTCCCATATGGTCCCGAGCCTGCCAGGAATGATTTCTGAGCATGGAGCCAGAAGTAACCCCTGAGCACTGCTGGGTGTGACCTCCCCCCCCAAAAAAAAAACTGTGATGATTTTCTTTAAAGAAAGTAAAGCGAAACAAAACAAAAGGGGGCCTAATACATAATGTAGGGGTAAAGCACTTGCCTGTACACAGCCAACTTGGGTTTTATTCTAGGCACCCCATTTGAACTCCATTAGGGATAATCTTTGAGCAGATGGAGTAGTAAGCTATGAGCACTGCTGGATGAGGCCCTATGTCCCCTAAAAATGCTTAAAAAATTGAAAGTTAAATTTCATCACTACTATTTCAAGACAGAAATTAAATATTCTTTTTTCATTTGAAGTAAAAACAGGCTTTATTGGAAGGTACTAGGGAAGGGGAGGGAGAGGATAAGAAAGCTGCTAAAGGGAGAATTCTGGTTTTTCCAAAGGTGAAGAGAGCTCCAGTGCATATCTCAATGTGAAGGTCTGAAAGCATGAAAGTACCAAATTCAAGAATGGACATGTGGGAGACATGTGTTTAGGCACCCTGTTCAGCAGCACACAGGTGTACACCACCAACATATTGGTCCAGGGAGCACATGAGAAGTTAAATATTCTTTTTTTTGGGGGGTGGGTGGGATGCTGGAATTCGAACCACCGTCCTTCTGGATGCAAGACAAATGCCTTACCTCCATACTATCTTTTCGGCCCCGAAGTTAAATATTCTTATTAAAACTCCCAATCCCCCCAAAAACCAAAGAAATTTTTCTGTTGTATGGAATTTTCAAAAGTTAATTAAAATGCAGCATGTCTACTCAGTCAAGATGTGGTCTTCCCCCATCTAATCATTTTTCTTTTTTTGGCATATGAAATTGCTATCACAGAATCTTGAAGCTTATTAGCCAGAAAACATGGCTTAGTAATATTTTGTAATTTCTCTAATATTGTTACTCAATAGTTTCTTCATAACAGCCAGAATTTATTTGAAATAATAACTCATATTTTATTAATTCTTACTTAAATCCATCTACTGGCTTTTCATCAAAGTAGAATAAAATCCTAATTTTCTTGCCCTGGTGTAAAGAATCCTGTCTCATCTGACCCTTTCCTTTCTCTGTGCCTCTCTCACTGTTCTCTCCTTTCTTCATTTTGCTCCAGGTTTGACTGACAGCATCCTTCAATCACTTCAGGACCTCTTGCTATTTTGTTGTA
The DNA here is from genome assembly GCF_024139225.1 of Suncus etruscus. Lineage (NCBI taxonomy): Eukaryota > Metazoa > Chordata > Mammalia > Eulipotyphla > Soricidae > Suncus > Suncus etruscus. The sequence goes on from NC_064848.1 coordinate 177,076,241, forward strand.
CTGAATATTTCTACTCAAGATTACTGTAGTGAGATCTTTTGTATTGCTTTATTTGGTGGCTGCTTCAAAGGTAACATTCACAAACAGTTTACTGCTGATCATCCCATTAAGTTCAAAAGCTTCCCATCCACCTCGACTGTCATTTTGAATTAAACAGCCAATTGAAAAATTTCACCCTGGAACTAACCTGTTTATACTTTCATGATCAGTGTACAATATAAGCTCTATGGGAGCAAAGATAAAATCACTATTATATCTGTTACCTCAGAGTGTCTGAATGTAGTAATAAATTTACTATACATGAAAAATAAGAAGGGTCCTGAATTTCAATTGGACTGCTTATATAGTTCCCTGAAAAACACATACACACATTCTGTTTTCTCTATTATAATGGTCTCCTTCTTTATTAATCATTGCTTACCTTCTAGTGCTGAACTTTGCCATCTCCTCCACGAAGCTCTTTTTGATTTTATGAGTATATAGTTATTACCTACAGTAAGCTACATGCTATAAGAATAGAGTACAATTTTTTTTTGGTTAATGTATTTGTCTGCCTTTTTAGACTAGCTTCTGGCATGTATGACTTTCATTTATATTTCTAGCCCAGTGGGAATCTCTAAAAATACAGTTCATTAACTTTATTTTTCTTACTGAAAATAAATGTTTGGCAAAACTTAGAGTCCTTTGGTATGTAAATGAGCTGCCTTTCAAGTTCTTCTACTTGACAGTAGTGCATATAAACTTATATCCCCAATGAAATTTTCTATAGTAAAAACAAAACATAGGTAGTTATTTATTAATTGTCAGACATTGTGATATGGATCATTTTATTCAAAATAGCTCTCAAATGTATAGCTGTTGTTAGCCTCATTTAACATATGTTGAAACTGAAATCCAGATGTAGTAATATGTTCAAGTTCATACAACTAGTATAATAAAGTTGGGATTTGAATCCACATCTCTTAACTTCCAAAGGCAAGGTCTTTCTCAACACCATGCTGCCCCCCTATAGGACAAGCCCACATTTCAGAACTGTTTAAATTATAGAAATACCCCGCCTATTATAAACTATAGAATTGTAAAAAGATGCTTCTAATTCCATTATTTAATTTGACTAGAAAAATGGCACTAACTCACTATTTTAGGCAAGACCATTCTGTTGCCTTTGACAAGCATGCTTTTTGTTTATAAGCATAAAAGTGTTGTTTTGTAGACATTTTTTGTAGACATCAGCCATGATTTTTTGGTTAGCATTTGTCATGTAAACCCCTAAGTTCACCAAGTAAATAAAATTTTGACATGTAAATTGCTGGGTATCTCCAACTTGTCTGTCAAATTATCTTCTGCACCTATGTTTCTGATTTAACTAACCAATTTGTTGGGCTCAGCATTATAATTTAGTCAAGGATTTTCTATTTCCACTTTACATTCAGGAACTTGGTGTCATGGTATTTCAGAAGTCCCTATCAGGCTGAGATTTCTTTTTATGCCAAATTCCTGTCAGGCCATGTATATTAGAGGCTGGTCTATTCTCTTTCCTTACCTAATTTTGATCAAGTTACCTCAGCTGACCTGGCCTTTATCTGGCACTAGAGCAGTCTTCTTTAAGCTTTATCCTTGCTCTCTGTCATTTTATTTGGGGTCTTCAAGTAGAACTGAAAAAAAAAATCTACCTCTGAAGAGAATCAACTTGATCTCAAGTTTTTCAGGTTACAGTAGTATCTTAACTCTTCTCATTTCTGATTTTTGTTTGATTTTGAGTCCATACCTGGCAGTCCTCATGGCTTACTTACTTCTGGCTCTGTGCTGGGATTGCTTCTAGTGGTGCTCAGGGGACCCTATGCAGTATCAGGGATCAAACCCTGGTCATCTATGTGCAAGATGATCACTTTACCTGCTGTACTTTTAATCAAAACCCTACCCCCTTAAGAAATGACTCCTATTGAACAGTGTTTCCCACCAATGGCTGGGACTAATGCTTCAGCACAAAGAATCTTATCAGTGGAAACAGGACTGAGAATTTTTGACTGAAATAAAAGAACTTTAGATCTTATTGCTTACCACTCACTGCTTTTCTTCTATGCATCTCTGGGGATGGGGACGGGGATGGAAGACAATCTATATGTGATGATGTGGAGCTGATCTTCTTTAGGTTTTGTTCATCTGAAGGGTCTATCAGCTTAGAGATGGGTAAGCCAGAAACTGGTTGTTTGTATCTTGCGTACTGCAGAGCATCCATGATCCATCTTGTTTCACGCCAAACTTCATCAATTTGCTTTGGAATAAGGTGGTAAAGACATTAAGTTACCAAAAGCGATTCAAAGGTTAAGGTTAAGGTCTCTGATTATAGAAATTACTACCTTGTGCTATATTTTTGAATTTTCTCAGAGGACTCTAATCTATACTTAATACATACTTTTTAAAGAATGTTCTGAAGTCTGGTGATCAGTAACAAATGATAGTGTCTTAAACTGTAATAGTCTGCCATGCCATGAACTAGTGGATGGTATTTTGTGGTCAATAGCCAATTTGCTTTCTAGTATGTTCTAGGTGACAGGACTTGGCAGAGTGTTCATGGAGGGTAAAGAAAGATTGATTTTTTAGCTTCAGACTTCATTAGCACAATGAACTAGGGAGGAGGTTCAGCAGTGGACAGGCCCATGAACAGAAACTGAGTCATTGTGGAGGGAGAAGTCTGAAGTTCACAGTAAAAATCTAGAAAAGTCTTGGACAAATGTTCCCAATGGGCTGTTGTACTCCTATTTGGCTGTAATAGGTCATACTCCTTGCAGCATTCTCTTGTCTCAGAGGTATGTTAAAGAAATTTCAGGAGTAAATATTACCTTATATGACAAACTATGTAATCAAAAATTTGAGAGAATTTTATTCCAAATTATTTGGGCAGGTTCTGTTTTCAAAGAAATATTTCCTCATAAAGATATTATTCAAGTGGGGGTACAGGGAGGTTTGGCAGACAGAAGAGGAGACAGTGTGATCAGGGAGGCAGAGAATGAAGTGATGTGGCTACAAGTCAGAGAATGTGGGCAGCTCCCAGGAGGTAGGAATAGAAAACTATCTGCCCTGGAGGCTCCAGAGGAAGAGTGACTCTACAACATCTTGAGCTCAGGTTTCTGTTTTCCAAGAATTAGGTGAGAATACATTTCTATTTTTTGGAGGGGTGGTATAGAAGCCTTAGAAAATACACCATTATTAATGAGAATACATTTGTTCTCTTTGGATGCAATTATTTCAACCGTTTTCTGAGAAGATATTTAGTGTAGAGATTTGGAAATTAAATGCAGAAATACTATTTGCTTCTTAATTTTGAAGTGAAGTTAAGAGTTGTAAGGTGCAGAAAAATCAAAAACATCAGTACAGAGATGCCTGTGGACTAAGTAGCTCCAAAAATGGCACAATTTTCACCCATTTTTACCTTATACTGTTGATCTAAAAATAACTGACAACATAATCCCTCTGATTTTAAGGCCCAAATACTGCTTCTAAAGACTTGCTGACATGTTTTTAAAGTGAAAGACCATGAATTCCCTAGGTCTGTTGGTTAAAAGTTCTGCATCCATTTCTCACTGTGCCCTTGAAAACGTTTGGTTTCCATCCCATAAATCATACCCTTTTCTCTATACTCAGGCAAGATAATATTTTTATTAAAATGTAAAGGTGATTGGCTTTCTCACAGCACAGTTACAAGGTGCTTGAGGGGATGATAGATTGGTTATATTTAATGAGCTGTGTTTCTATTACAGCTTAGGAGCATTTGAAGCATTACGGTATATAAATTATAGCCTAATTGCCCTTTAGACTGTAGCAGCTTCAAATATGCCAAGCTCTAAGTCTCTACATTTTGACATTTCTGCTGCATGTGCTGTCTCTGTAGCATGTATATCTTATCTATGATTTTTCTCTACCTCTCCTGGTCCAGCTCTGCCCCTGTTGGCTGTACTCCTTGAATTTCCTCCATCCCCTATTATATTTACATAGACTCCCTTGCTCTTTACAATGTTTGGTTTGTGTAATGACTTCAACACTGTCTTAGATCTGGAATCTCACAAATGCTCTCACAGCTGGTGGCTGGTGTAGCCTCTGCAGGTCATGGTTGTATGGTGGGCTGAGATGTGAACACCTATAGATGAGTGGCTGCAGTTGGTTTTCATTCTGTTCCCAGAACGAAAACTTATCTGAGCGATAAGCCCAGCGTAGATCAGAGAAGAGATGATATCACTGTGTCTACAGCCTGTGAGGTGATTCATGTTGGCTGCCGCAAGGCAGGCCACTGAAGGCAATGGGTGCACAGAGGTGGCCTGGCAAAGAAGTTACTTTTTTAATCCTTTGGAAATTGGCTTTTTTCCAAGTCTCCATGTACCTGGCCGACTGGCTGGCTGAGAGAGTATGTTGAGGGGAGTCTCAAGTTACTTGCTTTGGGAGGTCAGAATAGTTAAAACTTTGAAGAATTCTTTGCCTGGTTTGCCTTATTCATACCACTTACTAGTAGAGTGAAAGGGAAAGAGAAATAAAGCAGTGGGACTCTAAGGTGAGTATAAAGGAGAGAAGTTAAAAGCCCTCTCAAGAGGGTTTGATATTATGATAGCTCAAAAAGTTAGCCTTGGGGCTAGCGAGATAGTACAGTGGTCAGGGTGCTTGCCTTGCACTTGGCCAATTCAAGTTTGATCCCTGGGACCCTATATGATTTCCTGAGTCCCACCAGAAGTATTCCCTGGGCATAGATAGAGTAAGGCCTGAACAGAACAAATGCAGTAGTGTGCCCCACTCTGAAAACAAAAGAAAGAGAGAAAGAAAAAAAAAAAGAAATTTTGCCTTCTTGTTCTGTAAACACATGAGATTCATTGGAATATCAGAGAAATAAGGCAGACTCAAAACCTGAGACACAGTTAGAGAAGAGTTCTTTAAAATAATTTATGTAAGGGCTGGAGAATTGGCGCAAGCAGTAAGGCATCTGCCTTGGGCGTGCTAGCCTAGGATGGACTGCGGTTTGATCCCCCGGTGTCCCATATGGTCCCCAAGCCAGGAGCAATTTCTGAGTGCATAGCCAGGAGTAACCCCTGAGCATCACCAGGCATGCCCCAAAAAAAAAATTTTGTATCTGTGGCTGATAAAGAAGTCATGATACATTAGTGCCAGCCAAGGCCTTCAAGTAATCAAATACAGTCTCCTTCATTTTACTTAAGAGGAGGCCATAGAGATCAAATATTCATTTTATTTGCCCAGTACTGGGCCAGAGAAAAAGCTCAATGGGATATAGCACATTATTTGCATGCAGGAGCCCTGAATTTGATTCCTGGCACACTATGGTCCCCTAAGCACTGCTGCGGGTGATCCCTAAGCACTGAGAGGAGGAAAGCTCCCAAGAACTGTCAAGTGTTGTTTGGGCCCCTCAATAACAACAAAAGTGTCCAGTATTCTAAAGTTAGTCAGTAGATGAGTCACAATTAAAAGTATATACTAATTGACTTCTGATTATTTTTCTTACTTGTTCCATGTCCCTTTTATTGGGTTCAAAAGAGAAGTCTATTTTTCATATTGTTCATATGTTTCATTCTTCTCCCCCTTTCCTCCTACTGATATTTTATTTTTCTTAAAGTAAGATAAATGGTGTAAATGTTTGGAATTTTTCCTTTGCTATTTTTGGCCCCACCCAGCTGTTTTCAGAGTGTACTCCTAGCTTTTTAATCAGAGATTACCCAAATGCTGGATTATATGTGTTGCTGGGGATTGAATTCTGGTCAGCTAACTGCCAGGCAAGAATCTTGCCGACCTTACTGTCTTTCTGGATCCCGAAAAATCTAAACACTACATTGTCACATTTTGAAAGATTCAGCTCTTTGATCTGAGAGGTCAACAAAGTGGTTTCATTTATAGGATGAGAGAAGATAATCCTAGAGATCTGTCTTTGGGTCAGTTTGCAAATATCTTCTATCTTCTTTGTGAGTTTCCACAATTTCCAAACTATTGTTTATTTGTATTTCAAAATATTTTTCCATTATATTCATGAGTGAATAAAAGATTATATAATTTATCTCATATCTATGATGTAGAGGTACTTTCTTGAGTGTTTTAAAGAATGCTATCTCATTGAATTCTCTCAGTAATCCTATGAGGTCATGCTATTCTCATCTTTATTTTGTAAAGAAGAGGACTGGGAGTTAGATTTATTTGCCCAAGATTCATATTACTTCCTTTTCTTAAATATTCTCTACGTGCCTGGGTATTTGAATGTATAGCTTTCTATGTTATTTCCCTGTCTTATTTTAAGTCCAGGAATGATAAAATGAAAATGATTTTGTGAGCACAACTAATGAGAATAAACACTTCCTATGAACAGTGTATCCTTCCCAGTGTATGGGAGAATGATCACTTACACTTTAAGACTATTCTAAATGAGTACATAGAACTTATTTTCTTTTCTTTTCTTTTTTTTTTTTTTTTAAATATTTTGGTGTAGGAATTTCTTTCTTTCTTTATTTTTTTGGGTTTTTTAGGGCCACACCCTGTGACGCTCAGGGGTTACTCCTGGCTATGCGCTCAGAAGTTGCTCCTGGCTTCTTGGGGGGACCATATGGGATGCCAGGGGATCGAACCGAGGTCCGTCCTAGGCTAGCGCAGGCAAGGCAGGCACCTTACCTCCAGCGCCACCGCCCGGCCCCATTTTCTTAGGAGTTGGACTCAGACCCTATAGCAGGGGTCTCAAACTCGTGGCCCGCGGGCCATCCATACAACATTGTGTGGTCTGCGGCCGGCCTTCATATATTGCAGTATTCGCGATTATTCGCTTACCGAATAATAACAATAAAAATTGCATTAGTAAGAAAAAAATAGCATTAAACATTCGCATGCCCCGAGCAGTTCCGTTCGGGGTATGTAAATGTTTAATGCAATTTTTTTTTTTGCGATTTTTTATTGCGAATATTCGGTATGTGAAATCCCTGATGCGGTCCTGCCTCACCCCGACTTTGCCTCCTGCGGCCTCCAGGTAAATTGAGTTTGAGACCCCTGCCCTATAGCCTACAGAATGAAGTGCAAATTTTTTGACCACAGTCTTTAAAATAAATGTCATGATCAACATTTAATTTTTGTTTTTGTTTTGAGGCACATCTATCAGTGCTTAGGGCTCTGTGCTCAGAAATCACTCAGAAATCACTCCTGGGCCCAGCGGGAGTGTCAGGCATCAAACCCAAATTGGCTGCATGCAAGGCAAATATGTTTTCTCTCCAGATCCTGATCAACGATTTTTGCTGCTTTCTTTATTGTATTTTTGTTTTGTTTTGTTTTTGGGCCATGCCCGGTGATGCTGAGGGGTTTACTCCTAACTCTGTGTTCAGAAATCACTCCAGTTTTAGGTGACCATATGGGATACCAGGGGATTGAAATGTGGTCCGTCCTAGATTAGCACATGCAAGGCAAACACCCTACTGCTTGTGTCACCACTCTGGCCCCTGCTCAGATACATTTTTTTATGAGTTTTTATTTTTATACTTAGAAATGTAAGTATAGGGGCCAAGGAGATAGCATGGAGGTAGGATGTTTGCCTTGCATGCAAAAGGGTGGTGATTCGAATCCTGACATCCCATATGGTCCCCTGAGCCTGCCAGCAATTTCTGAGCATAGAGCCAGGAGTAACCCCTGAGAGCTGCAGGGAGTGACCCAAAAACCAAAAACAAAAAAAAAAAAAAAGGAAATGTAAGTATATTTTTACTTCTTTTGGTTGACACAGAACTTTAAAAACCTTCTCTTTGGGTAGCTACACAGTTGGAAAATAGTATTTACATATACTTGTCTACCCTAATGGATTTTAAACTTCCTTGGCTGGAAATAAGTATGATTCAGATTTTTATCTTCCATAAAGTATCTGAAACTTGGGTGTTCAATAAGAGTTTATCAAATGGGACTAAGTATATATCATGGGGATATTTTTCAGGCAGCTATTTGTTATATTTATTTTGTGAACTGGGTAACTGCTAGGCAAAAATATAAGATTTGTTCAATGGGCTTTGAAACAATTGGGGGATAGATCCAGATTCTGTCTCTGTCTTTGTGTCTCTCTCTACGTCTGTATCAGTGTCTGTGTCTGCCTCTCTCTCCTCTCTTTCGCTCTCACTTTTCTCTCTTCCTGCAATACTTCAGGGGTTACTCCTGACTTTGTAGGAATGCATCCTAGAGGGTGCTCAGGGGACCATATGAGATGCTAGGAATTAAACCCAAGTTTAATTAAATACTTGCAAGGCAAGTATCATACCCACTATACTATGTCTCTGACTCTTCTTCAATTCTCTTAACTACTAACTAGTCCCTCTTCCATAACACTGAGATACCAATGTAATACTTTTCTAGACACTCAGGGAACAACATTTTATAACCAGTTACACATTAAAGTACCAACTCTGCCAGAAAGATGAGTAATCTTAGATACCACTGGATTTGGAATAACATATAAACTAGTGAGTTGAAGCGTCACGTTCTCTAGGAAATTGGTTAAGGTTTGATTCCCACCGAGCTCCCAGACAGGAAAAGCAGTTCCCATTCCCCTGTCTGACTAGGTCAGGAGGAATAGTTCCAGTTGTAGAGATCCACAGGAAATAATTCACACAGTGAAAGGTACAAGAATGGGTTCAGGAAATCCAGTGCTCAAGCAAGGAATTCAAACCATAAAAGCTTTCTGCTCCTAAGATGGAGTGCAGCTCAGTGGAAGAAGAACGAAGAATGAGCCCCAGCCTTCCTCAGACCCTCAGACCAGGTACCACCCTAGGGTGGAGCAGAATACCAAGTAAGGAATAATCCAATATGTTATCACCAGGTCACACCCTAGGGTGGAGTACAATTATTGATTAGGATAGGATCAGTAACCCAGCAGTGAATTATTTCTTTCTGTTTGTCAAGATACTGAATTACAGCTTTACTTTTTTGTTTGTTTGTTTGTTTGTTTGCTTTTTGGGTCACACCTGGCAGTGCTCAGGGGCTACTCTTAGCTCTGCACTCAGAAATTGCTCCTGGCAGGCATGGGGGATCATATGAGATGCCGGGATTCGAACTACTATCTGTCCTGGATTGGCTACATGCAAGGCAAACACCCTACCGCTGTGTTATCTCTCTAGTCCCCTGTACTTTGTTGGAATTATCAATAGGCTACCTGGTAGGAATACTATTTTGGGAGGCAGTTAATCCTACCACCAATATTTGGTCATTAATTTTGGCAGTAAGTTTTTTTTTATTCAATGTGGAAGGCCAAGCACAGTGATTGATAATAGCTCTTAGTGACTGTCAGCGATCTATAGCTTTTTCTATAGCCTTTGTTTTAAAATACATATTACAGAGTTCCACTTTTTTTTTTTGCTAAAAATCAGTATTCTACTTGTGTACTGAGCAATATTCCATTGACTGCTTAGTTTTTTGACTTTGCTCTTTCCCTTTACTTTGTACTTATTTATTTATTTATTTATTTATTTATTTATTTAAACTATAGTTTAAGTAACAGGGCTACAGTAGTGTTCCAGTTTATGGTATTGAGGCACAAAGTCACTGCACACCCTGCCACTGAAATGACCATGACCTTCCCCCCCCATCCCTCTGTCCACTTTGAATGACACCTGTTTCTTCCCTCCTAATTTCGATCCATTATTTGTTATTTGACAGCTATAGTTTTGCTGCATCTTATTACCTCCTTCACCAATGTGCTTGAGACTCTCCATCTATATTTCCATCTTATTGACTCCGCTCTCGGTTTCCTGCTTCCTTAAACTGGGCACGGTAAGGTGTGTATTCTAAGTACACTTTTATTGTTCACTTAGTTTGGTCTCACGAGAAACAAACTGTACCTGGATGAAATCTAAAACTTGCTGGTGTCTTTGTTTGGCAGCTGCAACCTCGCTGTCTGAGATTGCTTCCCTCAGGGACTGTTGAGTATTCAGAGAATCCAGTTCCATAACAGCAGAAAGGCGGCAATACAGACTAATAAATTTCTCCCTGTAGCTGCAGAAATGAACTGGAGAATGGACAAGCAAAATAAAACATGTTAAGATCTGGTATCAAAATAGAGAAATTCATACCTCAGAGAAAACAAGTCGAATGAAAACATGATTTATTAATCCTATCAGTGGAAAATATTAGGCCATAAATAAATTATAAATGTACTCTTAAGGGGCCAGTTGTCTGGTTTTAGTCAGACAATATTCCCTTTTAAGGTTTACCAAGTCCTGTTAAGGTATGGGGAAGGGGGCTGGCTCAAGCTGCAATTCATGTTCTGCTCCAAAGTTGTGCAATACATATATATATACATATATATGTATGATTTGGAAATAAGTTTGCTATCACCTTGAAGGAAAAAAAGGGACGCCAAATAGCAATTGGAAACCTAGTTGATTTCCATGTCTATCTTGTTTGTTCCCTTTAAAGGCCAGAAACCCTATTAGAGATGAGACTGGAACACATCTCCATGGACTTACTATGACGGACTTTGATCTCTCCACTTTCCTCTCCTCCCCATCATTCCTTTGGAAAGATAATGAGAGAATAGATGGCTCAACAGATCATTTTTGTCTTCACCTGACTTGTCCTTCTTCTCTCAAATGATCATGGGGTTGGGGCCCTAGGAAACAGTCTAGCCTTCCTCTTATTTGTGAAGGAAAGAGGGAAGGAAAGAGGATTGTGAAGCTGAACCTACTTAGGCAGCCTGAACTGGTCAGATTTTCCATACCACTCTGACTGACTTTCATGACTCCAGAAGGAGGAAAGCATCCTCATTATGACTGGTGAAGTGCTATTTTCTTCCCGAGCATTGTTGAATTTGGAGACTCACTCTCCCAGAACTTTACTTACTCTGTGTCCTTCTGACCCGGACCAGTGCATTTCATGCTCTGGAAATTGGGCTGTTATACATCAACAAATATGTTGAGCCCTTTTTATTCTGGCTTCTTTGGTAAGGAATTCTAGGAAGAACATCTAATTACAACCCTCAGTCCCTTTGTTGTTGGTTTCCGAGACCCCGAGCTAGCCATTTAGTGGAGCTAAAAACCACACTACCTCACATGGGGCACCTGATCCTCTCTACAGTTCACCGAGGAAGCTTTGCTTCTCTTTGCATTGAGAGATTTCTGTAGATCCTGCTGTTCCCACTGCCTGCTTCTTTGATTGATTTCTTAGGATGAGTCTCAGATGAGTAGAAAGAGTAACATGATCTGTTTGTATTTCCTTATATGAAATATATAAAGAGAAGAATGGGGTGAGGATTTCAATGGCTCATCCATATCCCAGAGGCCCTAGTTCTAGGCGATGTTTCTCTATTAATACAGGCTCAGTTTTGATATGAATTTTTCCCTCTGGCATCAGTATTTCCTTTCCATATTTTCCTGACTCAGCACTTCCCTGCTTCCCTGCTTTACAGAAAGAAGACTTGACTCCGTATAACGTCTGAGAACAAGAGAAATGACTGAGCATCAGATGATCTATTCTTCATGCTGTCTCTTTGCTTAAAGACCACTACACTGCATATTCTTGACTCTAGTAAAATCTTCATGGACAATTCCAATCCACTATATAGAACTAATTTATTTATCTTTTGAGCTCTTACAGTTTATTTCCAAATATATCAGGATACTTACTATTCTTACTTATTCTTATTAGAATTATGTTTACTTGAATGCTTAAGTATCATATTGTGATTAATTTGAAGACATAAAATCATACCACCTAGTAGTTATATCCTCAAAACCTGGACTATTATAACTTCTCAATATTTATTGACTGCATGAATCAACAAATGTTTGCCAGGAGGAAAGACCCTTATCTCTACCTCCCTTTTTCTTTCTTTATTTCGCATTTTTTGAAAGGAATTTCAGGTCTGTGCTATTTTCTGGCAGTTTTTCAGGAAAGAGTCACTATTACTTTTTAACTTACTCTTGACCCTTGGAGTTCTGTGAATGTGTTTTTATTCCTTTCAAGGAGGGATTATATCCTGTTAGCACTTGACAGATGTCTTCTCTTGGCTGGAGAGTGAAGAAAGTGACGCGTATCAGGGCCTGCATTTCTAAACCAAGTTATACCAAAAAAAAAAAATCACCTTTTTCCCTTCTTTTAAAAATATAACTGAGAAGATAAGGAGAGGCATTGAGGAATTTCTTTCAAAGAAACACTATCAGTCCCATCTGAATTCTGAAATGCCAGGGTGTCCACAACTTTCTCTTGTTGTGTCTCCTTGCGGTAGGAGCTTGAATCAGTGGGTGGTCTCACGGAGCCCACACCACCATGCCACTCACCACAGTGACCTATAAGGACCTTCCAACTACAACGCTTCACTTTCCCACTCTGGTGGTTTTTATGCAGAGCCTTTAATGTTCCTTTAACAAATGTTCCTTTAACATAGTCTTTTGTGGTTTAGCAATGATACATTTGGTAGCCATCACTGAGGAGGGAAGGATAGACTGGAAGCTTCTAATTTTTTTTTTCTAATGTGAATCACATGCATTTTTACAGACAAGATGGTATAAGGCTACAACAACGCATTATCGGAACCCCACGATGTGTCAGTAATTCACAAATGAAGACTGATTTTCCTGTGGTGCCTCCTTTCTTGCTTTCTTCTATCTCAGATAGATACCGACTAAAAAGCAGCCAGCATCAACACATACATAGGAGGAGTCAGATTAAGAGAATAAATAGGGGGTAGAGAAGGCTTTGGTAGCAAATAGACCTGAAACTGAATCATAGTTCTTCACATATGACATGCCTGGTAGTTAGTTTTCTCATATCTAAGAAATCAATGATAATGCCTCTCTGTCTCTAAGATTAAATAGTACATATAAGAGAGCCTAGTCCAACATGAAGCATATATCAGATACAAACAGCAACAGCAACAACAACAAACTTTTGTTTACAACTCTGCCTGGCCTTCCAATGAAAAATAAAGTATTTAGGAGTGTATTAGAACAGACTTGATAGTAGAATAATCTTCCTGAAGATCTTTAATATAATAATTTTTTGAATAATATGATGTAGAATCACAGGCCATATAGGCTAGTTTGGAGCAAAGGAGTCAGAAACATTTCCTTCTCGGGCCAGTTTAGTCCCAAAATTCTTTGCCAAAGTATTAGAAAGAACCTGTGCACAACTTGCCCTTCCAATGGTTCCTGGTAGTGAATGCGTTGATAGTTGGAATTCAGGAATGGTATACTAAATCATGGGCATTAGGAATGAGGGTTGAGACTGTGCCATTTTTTATAAGCTGTGGCTTGGATTCCATTAGGCTCAGTGCCTGGATATCCCACAGGCACCTCAAAACTCATCATTTGTCAAAGTGAACTCATCATCTCTCCCTTCCCCCAAACCTCTCCCTTCCCCTCACATTTCCTGTTTTAGTAGATGGCAACTATATCCATCTCAGTAATCTATATAGACTCTCTAAACCTGCCACTTGCCCTATGTACATTAAGGCAGTCAAAATGGTCTATTAATTTTTAACTTCTGAATTCTCACGCGTCTCCTTGTCTACCCACATTGGGCTGTGTTGGGAAAAGTTCTCATTGCTACTAGTTTTGGTCTCGTGTTTGTCTTTTCTACAATACACTTTCCACAATGCCGTTAAAAAGCAGTCAGACTGTATTCACTTTCTTAAAAATTTGTTTAATAACTTCATTGTAACTACAAAAAAATACTAGTTTCTTTAGTATGGCTTAAGTGTTTCTGTGAATTTAAAATTTTTTTGCCACATCTGATGGCACTCAGGCATTTATTCCTGGATCTACATTCAGAAATCACTTCTGGCAGGCTTGGGGTCCATATTAGATGCTGGGGATCGAATGTGAGCCAGCCACATGTAAAGCAAACATCTTGTCTGCTGTGCTATCACACACCAGGCCCCAATTTACATTTATTATCACTTACTTCTTTAGACCCTTAGTTATCTGCCTTAATGAGATACTGAGAGTACACTTAATTGGGGTGCATTTTTTCTGGTCTCCAAACCATTGTGCCTGCTGCTTCTTTTGCTCAAAAAAAATGTTCCTTTCAGTTCTGCCTTTCCTTTCCTTTTCTGAAGGGTTACATCTCTTTCAAGGTATAACTCAAATATTATTTTTTTAAAAGAAAAATGGGGACCTTTTCTCTGAAATTCAACATCCTACTTTTTAAAGCAGGTTTTTATGATTTTTGATTCGTTGATATAGATGTCCATATCTCCTACTGGATTCTATACTTCTATACCAAGACCCAGACAGCACTTGATATTACAATGGAAGGAAGCACAATGAATTTATGCTGAAAGGAGGATACAATAACGTCCAACGTATTAAATATATGTCTTTCTAGTCCATACAGTCTGATCCACAGAGAAAAGAAAACCAATAAACTCAACTTTCCTTATCTTTGACCTTCTGTCAATGGTTATGTCACAGCAACCTTTGCCAGAGGCCACATAACAATGGCCTCAATGACTTGTGATACTGATTTGCCTTTTGTCTCTGGAAAGAATATAAACAGCAACCTTTTTCAGTCCCTCAGCATTGCTTTATTAATTAATTAGTATGGTCTAACTTGTTCTAACCCAAAGAGTGGGATGGTATCAACCCTCAGGCAGTGTAAGGGAGAGGGACTCTGGTAAAATTCTATCACATTGCTTCAGCCCAACTTTGCTTCTAGACATATCACAACCCCCTCCTATATGATAATCTCTCCCATTTTCCAAGTAACTATTAAGGAACACATGATGTGTTTGTCCCAGCCTAGTCTTTATTCCTGGAGACAGAGAGCTAAGCTCCTTCATCATTTTGCCCTTGCTAGATCTGTTTAGTGCTGGAATAGGCACAGATGCAGTTTTCCATAACTGGCTAGCAAGTTATTTATGATTCACTCTGGCCACTGGAAGGAACATGGTCACTTTGCCAAATCTCAAATCATTTCATCAAGACAGAGATGTCTTATACAAATCAGGCTGAAATATAGTGTATTCCTTTATTCTTTCTAACTTATGCATTTCCATAATTTTCACCTTTTAAAAGTTTCATTAGTGTTTTATGTTCTTTTATAATTTTCTGATTTCTGACGGAATTTTATGATACTCCTTAGAAGTTTTCAGTGTATCTCTTGACCTTTCATGTGGATCTATCTATAGAACAAGCAAGTCCCTGCTTACAAAAAAGAAATGAAAATTTAATAGTGTATTTCTTAGAGGAATTTAGCAGCTCCCTTTGGTGTTATTAAGTGCTTAGTGAGCTGATGTCTAATGAAGGAAGTATCTCTGCTAATCAGCTTCTTGGAAAGTTGATTGCTGTGAGATACGGCAGAGTTTGACATGATTCCTACTAAAACTCAACAATATTTCAGAAATGGTTGGCAGTTGTGCTGAAGTGCAATAAGTATTGTGCTAGACAATATCATTTTTTGTTATTGGTAACATTTCCTCCTGATCCCTAAACAAGACTATGAGGGAGGATTGTTTAATTATTGTAATTAAGTCCAACTATGTGATATCTTCTGGAAACTTTCACGCTTCTCATACCCTCCACTAATCTCTGACATTCACAATATAATTGTCTGCTGATGAATCTACTGTATCTCTCCTACTAGAAAAAAAGCTCCTTGAAGAGTATGTTCACTGCTGATTTCTTAACACCTGATAACAGTTTTTACTAGAACATAGTAGATTAATCAGGATTTACTGATGAATAAATGAACAATTAGACAGAAAACATTGTAGAAGAGGGACTATCAATAGTGTAGGACACAGTATGGCTGTCTCATAATTATGAGCCTTCTGGCAAGCAGGGTATAGAGAGAACGCTCATCAGACTTAGCTGTCCAAGGGTCTTGGGAGTCAAACACTATTACATGTGACATCTACAAAGGCCACTGAGGCACAGAGAAAAATCTTACAAAAATTTGCCTGTAATTTTGGAGTAACAATGTGTATTCATTTAGCACATTTTGTACATCTATTTCTTGTAAAATAGACTCCCATTTTGCTATCCTATGAAGTATTTTCCTTAGTCGCTGTCCCTGTCAATGATCTACCTTGGGAAAGCATTCAGTTTCATAGCTTCAGTTGTTTCCAAAAGACTTTGGCTAAATTTCTGTGTTTAGTCCTCACTTTATTTCCTATATTTCTATTGCCAGTTGACTATGTCCACTTGGACACTGCATTAGCACCATGTGACTCAAGATATTGAGAACTAAAGGTATAATTTTCTTCTCCAAACCATTTTTTCTCTCTGGAAGTGGTAAAAATAGCCTCATTGTCTTTGAGGCTGAAAACCCAGGGAACATACTCCTTCACTATATTTAACTTTTTATCATTCAGATAATTGCCCAATGTTGTTGATTATTCTTCAAGATACCTTAGTTTATCCAATTATCCATAATAAAACTGCACTAATATTAAGAAATGTTAGGGCTGAAAAGATAGCGCTCTGGTAGGGCATTTGCCTCGCAAGCAGCTGGTTCAGGACATATGGTGGTTTGAATCCCAGCATCCCATATGGTTGTCCCCCTTCCCACCTCACTCCTGTGCTTACCAGAAACAATTTCTGAGAGCAGAGCCAGGAATAACCCCTGAGCACCACTGGGTGTGACTCAATTTTATTATGGATTATTCTTCAAGATAACTTAGTGTAGTCTAAAACTGCACTATTAGAATAAATGAAAATTGTCCTTCTACCTTGCTTTTAGTCCATCTTAACTTAAACTGATTCCGCAGTTTTAAGAGATTGCCAAAAGTGGGCCAACTTCTTTGGATAGCTTCATGGTCTACAATTTCTCACATTTCTCTGATGTAGAAAATGGGTCTTTTTTTCCTCTCTGACTCTTCCTACATTTTTCTACTCTCACATCTTTGCCCATTTTGCAATCCCTTCCAACGATGCTTTTATTATTATCTATGTTTTTTTTAACATCCTGTTCATTTTTAACATTCATAAGTTATCTTCTCTTCTAAGGCAGGTTTCTAATAGCTTCTTCTGGAAAGTGTCCTTTTTTTTAAAAAAAAAAAGACATCAATGTCACTTAATATTTATGACTAGTCCATTCAGTAAAAACATATTTTTATTTAGTTTTTTACTTGTAACATCATACTGAAAGCCATGGAAGGCAGAGCTTTTGTATTATTCACCTTTGAAAGTCAAGGCCAGGTAGCTAATTTATGTTTATTAACTTAAATTGAAATACATTTCTTTCTTTTCTTTTTTCTTTTGCTTTTTTGGGTTATACCCAGTGGCACTCAGGGGTTATTCCTAGCTTTGCTATCAGAAATTGCTCCTGGTAAGTACAAGGGTGAGGTGGGGTTGGGGACAACCATATGGGATGCCGGGATTTAAACTACCATCTGTCCTGGACCAGCTGCTTGCAAGGCAAATGCCCTACCACTGTGCTATCTCTCCAGCCCCAACATTTCTTAATATTAATGCAGTTTTATTATGGATAAATAATATGCTATTTGAAATGGGAACTCATTATATAGTTCATTTCCACATATAGGCATTGTGGGAGTAGTATGGGCAATGTTGTTAATCATCTGATACAGAAAAGGTATGAGAAGGGTAAGTGGGGGCCAGAGTAATTGCACAATGGGTAGTGCATTTGCCTTGCACACAGCTGACCTGGGTTTGATCCCCAGCATCTCATATAGTCCGTGAGCCTGCCAGGAGCAGTTTCTGATTGCTGAGCCAGGAGGAACCCCTAAGTAACTCTGGGTATTCCCCCAAAAGTTTAAGCTATCTCTACTGCTAAGTAATAGGGGATCTATGGCCTTCAAGCTAGTCTTCAAATCTGATTCAGACTCTCCTTACTATCTTTCCTTTCTCTGCAAAATAACAATTGCTATTTAATCAGTATTTGGGCACCTGAACTGCTTGGGTCAAGGGGAACTGAGAGACTTAAGTCCTTATGGTATAAATTCAGATTAAGATGCCCAGATTTCAGAGTTAGATAACAGGCAGTTGCCTTAGCTGTTTCTAAATCTGGTGGCTGGGGAGCAATCCAAGGTGTCTGTTTGCATTCTCTCCAACTAGTCACCTATCCTCCCCAAATCATACTATTCATTTTAAATGAAGGAAACTTTTGCAATTTGCCTCTTATTAGCCTGTTAAGAGATGAGGCAGAGGAGGAGTGGAGAGGAGACAAAGCCTTCTTATTCACATTTTCAGTGGGCAGCCGGCGTATCTGCAAAAATGAAGAAACCAGGGCCTAGGCTAGTCATTTCTGAAAGTCAGGACAAGATCTCCCAATATTCAAAATCTCAAATTATAACCACAATACTGCAATCTTGGGAAATCCCCTCAATTTTGCAAATGATTTGTTACATTTGGGGTTTATTTAATATTATAGTTTATTTGATAAATCAGCATTACTTAAAGTTAGGCTTTTTTTCCTCCAAGGTGATAGATGCTCTACATTTTAATTTTATAATTTTCCCAGTTGGTGTGGGGGTGGGGAGAGAGATAGATATAGAGAAAGAAAGAGACAGACAGACACAGACAGAGATAGCAAAAGAGAGGAGGGAGAAGAGAGAAGGTAATGAGAAGAGGGGTAGAAAAGGAAAGAGAGAGAAGAGTAGAAGAGAGAGGAGGGAGGAGAGAGGAGCTTTTCATGAAAGCATTAGTTCTTGTATTTCTGTTTTAGGAAGGCAAATGGGAGGTAAGAATTGCAGCCTGATAACTGAACTTTCTGTTTAATATTCCCTCCTTTCCATTGGGCCTGAGCTAGGTTTCAATAATTATTGCTGAGACACATAGTTTTGGAGCCTTGCTTTCTCTCAGACTTGTACACAGTTCTAGGAAGGGTTGTTGCCAAAGCCATCATGTGATTTATTGACCCTCCACTGGGACAAGGGGGAACAGATATAACTTTGTGATTTTATTATAAGGAGGCTGGGTTAATATTTCTAGGTGAAACAAGCTACTATACCAAGTTCAAACATCTGAAGAGGGAGGTTAAGAAACCCTGAGTGTGGGGTGTAAGGATTATTCTGTCCTGGGGCTGTACAGACGTCGTCTGAGGCAGGGAGCAGGAGAAGAAAGGACACATTGTGACCCATTTCCAACACCTCCTGTGTGTAGAGGCGGAAGTTCCGTGCCTGCAGAGGGACACGCGCGGAGGGAAAATAGGAGAGTTACAACATGGCACTTACATAAACAACACCAAACTGGCATAAAACATCTAACAAAATTACACGACTTCAAGCTTGGAATTTTTATACAACATAAATATTAGGGTTCAGCCCATTTAATAATGCTATATAAAATCAAGATTTAAGGCAGTAATGTTCCACATAAACTCTGAAAACAACATTTATGCTTCTTATAAAAGCAGAAAATGATTGCATTCTGTGGGCTTTTCAAAATGATGAATATAATTACATGAAGCAACAAAAATGGATTGAATTAAAAATCCACTAGTTTCAATTTAAGTTGGTTAAGGGGGAAAAATGTAGTTTCTGGCCAAGGACTGAAAAAATTTTACAAGGATGAAAAAAAAATGTTGTATGCACTCATAGGCAGTTAGGCAGTCTTCTCCCAACATGTATATGTAGCCCGAGTCACCAATGAAATATGAGCTGCTTCAAACCTGTTAAGCCCAAGAAACCCTTTAATAGTATCTACTGTCACAAGTAGAGCCCGCATTCTTCCCCCTCCCGAGTACATGGTCACCTTTGTAATAATCTAGTTATTCCCCTGGTGCCTTTATGGAATCTTGTGCAATTTATTCTCAATTTGGCTCTTTGAGATTAGCCTTACAGAATTGACTTTAGAATTGCAGGACTGATTTGCAGAGTTCAAGCAATACCCTGGTGGAAGAAAACTATTAAACCACACTGCACTGCCTCCCGAGGTCAGAGGCCAATTCATGGTTATCTTTTAGCTATTAAAAGAGAGCAGTCATGGTCTTCCTGTTTATAAGATAAACTTAGTTTATTGTGTGTATGTAGCGAATGATATATATGTATATATGTTTATTGGCTGGGAAAAGATGATGGATCTAGAACCCTCTTCAAAAATTTTTTAACTGGCTTAATTAACTAAATTGAGCTTAATAAACTTTTACTATTTTCTGCCAAAGGTATTTTTTTTTTTTGGAGGGGGGAAGAGTTTCCTTTGAGTGGTGCCCAGGTGCCTGAGAACTCTTTCTGGTAATTCTCTGCCACCTGAGCTAGCAATTCAAGACAATGTTTGGGTCTAAAATGCTGGGAATTGCCCAGGCCACCAGTGGTGCTCCTGGGGGCCTTCAAGTCAATACACATTGGTGCTCAGGGAACCACACAATGCCAGGGTTTGAACTGTGGTTGGTCTCCAGAATCCCTGTACAATCTATGACTTCACCAATATTTTTTCTTAAAGACCTTATTAGTGTATGTAGATTTTAATTTAGATGACATGATATTTTTGACAGTAAATTCTCCGTGAAAAGATAGAAAAGGTATGGCATTAGTTAGCCATTACTGTAGATGATACTGTCACACTTCTTGCTCTTAGATAAATCATTTGCATTTGTAACTTCCTTAAGGTAACCAGTTAATAAAGTTTCCTTGCCTAGTCAGGTATAATAAAAGTTCATGGAGTTTAAAAAAAAGTTAATGGAGTTTAGAATTGTCTAATATGGAGAATATGAAAACAGAAGGAGAATTGCAGTATAAGACCTTTTGTAGGCACTACATATAAAAAGCGCACTTACGTTCATAATGTTCATAATTGTAATAATAAATTAATAATAAATAGTGTTCATAATTTAATAATAAATTAAAATTATATATGTACATAGTTGTGTCTATATAAACATGTATAAAGATCTTTTGAGTTTTTGCTGCAATATCTCATTAATGATAAACAGAAGGAAAAAATGGAAAAGCGTTGTACCTGGTGAAGAGGTATATTGATCTGCTTAAGGAGAGCTTTCACTGCCATCTGGAGCTCGTAGAAGAACAATTGCATGGGGCAGTCAGAAGTATGATCCACACTTTCCATAGATTCAGAGCCAGAAAGTTTTTGGATCCATTCCCACTCTTCTCTGTACATTGAGTCAAGTTAAAATTAGAAATATAACAAAAGTTCAGAACACAGCTCAGAACATTTTAGTGTATAGGTCCAGAACCTGAATGACCAACTTTTGGTGGTTAAAACGATGTAGTTCGTGAAATTCGAACAATTTTATTTATTTATTTTTTTGACACTAACTGGAGTTTTAAATGACTTTTTTTCCTAATTTGTTTCATTCACCTATCAAACCACATATGCCTCAGAACAGCAGGTCTCATTTGTACGAATCAAGTTTTGAGATTAACTTTTGAAATATTTTGTAATAGTTTCCTGACTGTCTTCATTTTTTTTTTATTTTCTTAAATATCACCACTAAGTTCTAAGACCCTACCACAGGGGCATTTGCTGGTTAATTCAGCAGTTGGGTAACCACAGGACTCTGGTCCAACTCAGGCAACAAACCACCTGGCACATTTCAACCCTGGCCTGTTGTAATCGTGGGGACTATTTTGGTTTCTTTCTCCTTCCAAAAGCCTGAGGAGAATCACAAACAGGAACACCAGACAATTCCAATAAAAGGAATGAGAGTACATACATCAACTGCTTCCATCCCCTTTCAAACCAGTCATCTGAGTCTTCATTCTCCATGCTCTATAATCCTTCCTAATGAACTTTTCCAAATGTTGTGCAGAAGGGAAGGGGAAAGAATGGTGGTGGGAGGAAATCACATCTGGTTTGTGCTCCAAAGGCTGAAGGTAAATGCCTCAGGGTAACGTTGTCCCCACAGGTATTTGGACACAATTGTATATAAGCACAATCACTAGCAAAGCTGCAGTATGTTCTCTAAAGTTAGGCTAGAGAGGAGGGGAAATTTGTTCTTTCCGGGAGGTATGGAAAGGAGGAGGTAGTAGCCTATGTTTCCACTTTTGTGGGGAATCTCCTATCCTCAGCGGATTATATTAACCAAGCACTATTGTGTGGTTTAAAAGCAAAACTTTTGGGCTGTGCAATAGTACAGTGGGTTAGGGTGCTTTCCTTGCCTGCAGTTGACTCAGTAGATCCTTAGCATCCCATATGGTCCACAGAGCACCACCAGGAGTAAGTAATTCTTGAGTGTAGAGCCAGGAGTATCCCCTGAGCTTTGCTATCTGTGCCCCCCCCCCCAAATCCCGAACAAACACACAAAATTTCCCAAACTATTATAGTATGAACTCTAAAGAGATTAATTTAACCAGAAAGCACTTTAAATCAGTAATCAAACATTTTGTTTTTAAGATATCTGTTTCATTTCCACACTAGAAAACATGATGAAAAAAATCTTTACCCCATAAGTGAAAAAAACACTTTAAAAATTTACTTCAATTTGAGCATGCTGTTTGCTTAACAAACAGTTGAAATCTTTTTAAACCTGTTTGGGAACTAACCTTCCCTCCCCATCACTAATATTAAACTAAACAAGAGATTTTTGACTTAACTATGCACAAAACCTAAAGGACCACATTGCTAACATAGCATCTGTAATCAAATTAGAAAATAAATTACCGGTAGAAATACCATGAAATATCTACCACTAATCAGTTTAGTCTATAAAGATGACGGGGATGAAGCTGGCAGAGTAAAGGCTAATGGAACCTTTTGTGAAAGTCAAACTTGGACCCATGGTAAGGGTAAATTCACTGGTATAAGCATTTAAAGATAGAATTTAAATCTTAAGACACAAATCTAGAAAATGGATGAAAGTAACTATTGCTGAGTCAACCCACCAATAAGTCATGTAATCTCTTGGGAAGATGAAGAAATAACTGATACTAATTGTAGAAATGACCACCAGATGGCAGACTTAAAGCCTTGGTATATAGTTGATAAGAGAAAAAAATAGGATGTACAGCCAGTAAATTCCTTGATATACCATCATCATCATCATCATCATCATCGTCACGATTACCTTTTATTATTTTTTTTTTTTGGGTAACACTCAGAATGCTTTGTGGTTACTCCTGGTTCTGCACTCAGAAATTATTCCAGGCAGACTCAGAAGGGATTATTTGTGATGATAGGAATTGAACTGGGGTCCACATTGTGCAAGGCAAATGCCCTACTGGCTGTACTATTGCTCCCTCCCCTGATCATCATCTTCAAGTCATCAAGACATTGATAAACATTGTAAACATAATTAATGAATTCACATCACTCCTGAGACTACATTTCAAATGACCAATTTAGCATCTTCTTTGTTTAAACAAATCCATAGGTGTAACTAGAACTTGGAGTCTAATTTGTGTGTGTTCTTTGAAGGCTGGCGAAATCAAGAGCTTTTCTTTTTTATCTTATATTTTTATTATATATATTATAATATAATATATATTATACCTTATCTTATATTTTTCCCCATATTGAGCACAATTCAGTTCATTATAGTAGATTTTCAGAGGGCTAGCTGTAAAGCTGAGTCAGATTACCAAGATTGGGCAACTTTCCCAAAGTTAACAGAGTAATTCACCATAATGCCAAGCCATAGAGTAGTTTCCAGAAGCTCAGGCCTTGTTACTTCTTTTCTTCCCTAGGGAATAATAAAGAGTATAGAAAACATACGTGGTCCTCAGGCCAGAAAGATAGAAGGAGGAGGACAAGGATAGGGTCTTTTAAGATTAAGGGTAAATTTATTGCTCAACCAGAACTCATTTCTATAAGAGACAGTAAAAAATGATTTTGTAGGTTATGAAAATATATTGAAAATAGCCACAATCAGGGAAATGATATTCAAAAAAATTGAGGAAGCCAGCAGGAATGATGGCTTTGGAGGAAGCCATCAATAAAGCCTACAGGTTGATGGATATAGTGGGAAGGTAATAAGGGCCCTAGGAACAGTGGTAGATGATTGTGATAACACTGGTGGTAGGTGTGATGCAGTAGCATTCTAAATCTATACATGAATATGAGTACTGCTATAAATTATGATAATTTAATTAAAATGTTATTTAAAGTAAATGAAATAAATTTAATAACCAGATATATGCTAACACCATGGTTATTACAGAGAATAGAGTGAAAGAGCAGTTCCCCCTTTCAGTGGAAACCCTTCCACCATTCTCAACACCATAAATCCTCCTTCTTCTAATGTTTTAGCCCAACTCTGTCTCTGCTACAAGGTGCTGGCCCCTGAGACCATCCCACCAGAGAAACTACACAGGTAAGTACAGTGTCCATTTTCTTCTAGCACATCAAAGTCATCATTTTATCTATTTTTCTATCACAAGAAAAATAAAGGCTCCTGACAACTTACTTGGAAATGTTAAAATTTTCACGGATCTTTACATGGCAGAGAATGTTGGGTAATTTCTGGGTAACAAGGACTTTGATCTGATCCACAGAGCTACAGAGCTTTAGGTAACCCAGATATAGTCCAGGAGAGAGACGCTGATGACTCCGTTTGTGATAGGAGAGAATATCCTGTAGGGTTAAAACAAAACAAAAGCAAGAGTATCTCAAAAGTCAATAACAAACTTTTTCCTTTATTGGATGGGTCATGTCATGAATCAAAGTAGATACAATTAAGAATTAGGGAACACGACACCAAGATGAATATTGAGGACATGGTGATAAGTTAGACTTACATTCAGAAGAATGAGTCTCAGACAGGCAATTAATCATTACTGTATTTTGCATGCTTATTTTCTTCAGATTTCTGTTCTAGTTGTATGTTAGGAGATTGTGATTGGGAAAGGGCCAGAAGTGGAAAGAGGTTCTATAGAAAACTAGCATTAATTATTAATTTATTTGGAGGGTTTATTATGTACTGGGGAAAAGCAGAAAATGGCAAGTGTAAAAGCAGCTTGGAACTTTATTATTTTGGGAAAATTAGTTTCAGAGATCTCCCATTTTAATTGAAACCATTTAAAAACAGGAAAAGATTGCTACAGTAAAAATATTTGAATGATGCTTTATCTTGAAAATAAAACAAAAGTAATAGAAATATATTCATTTAGTTGTTAACATTTAAATTGTAATTATAATAGTTTTTTAATTGAGAATAAAAAAGTATTGAATTACCGTTTGGATTATTTTTTCAGATTAAATTAAATAATATTACTCCTCATGTTTGATTTTCTTTTTTATTAATATCTTTATTTAAACACCTTGATTACAAATATGATTGTAGTTGGGTTTCAGACATGTAAAGAACACCCCCCTTCACCAGTGCAACATTCCCATCACCAATATCCCAAACCTCCTCATGTTTGATTTTCATAATGCCATCATGAAGAGGTTAATTTTTACAAGAGAATTTGAAATCTATATATTTGTTCTTACTTTTTATATTCTAAGTGTGCACTCAAGCATTATTTTTATCTTTTATTTTTTAGTTAACTATCGTTGCTAGATTTTCAATTGTCAATAGCTTTGCAGGTGATTTGATTAGATTTCCATATCATCTCCACAGAATTTTGTGGAAATTTACACATTTAAAAATTTTACATTGTAATAGATTTATATTAAACTTAAATTATACTGTCAAATCACAGATAATTTACAGGCTCTAGAAATTGAATGAAACATTGATATAATAGGAAATGCCAGACTACTTAGTCAGAGAGATATTACAGTGAATCTTGTTTTGAGACCAAAGTGATAGCACAGCAATAGGGCGTTTGCCTTGCAAACGGCCAACCTGGGACAGACCCGGGTTCAATCCCTGGCATCCCATATGCTCTCTCAAGCCTGCCAGGAGCAATTTCTGAGTGCAGAACCGGGAGTAAGTCCTGAGAGCTGCTGGTTGTGGTCCCCTCCCCCCATGCAAAGAATCTTGTTTTATGTCAGGTAGCTCTCTGGTGAACTATTTAGATAGTAACTTAATGACTGTAGGAACTGGGATAATGAACAATTAAAAATAAATGTATCTACCTTCCTCCATATACCTTTTGTTAATTCTCCCCCACCCCAGAATTCAGGATTTTTGTGTGTGATGTTGTTCTATAAGGAAACTAAAGTCCAGATTTTAGACTTTTAAAAGATTTGGGCAGTGTGGGGAAGAAATAACAAGTTGAACAGTGATTAGTCAGGAAGCTGATTTGTCTAGATGGGAAGGGTTCCTATGGGTCACTCTTTAGCCTGAATTTTAGAATAGATAAAATAGGGACTCAATTGTAACCCTACAATTAAAGGTAGGGAAGACAAGAGTCTTGATCCTTGTACTGTATCTCAGGTCCCAAGGACTTGAAAAAAATGATTTCTTTGTGTGCTTAGAACCCTTTACTATTTCTTAATATATTAGCTATTCCAATGTAATAGCTACCTGATTCACATGTGGCATTCGACTAGGTCCCTAAAACAAATACACAAGAATAGCAGAAAAGGGAGAAATAAGAAGTCACAACTAGGATGAAGAAAAAACTGATCTGTACATGAAAAAAAGCTAAAGAAATTTTAAGATATTTGACCCCAAAACAGATTTGAAAACATTCTTTGTATAATTAAGAAAAAATATTAGTGATATCAGGATATTGATAAGGCTGAACTTTAAGTGTGTCCTACACATTTCTTCTAAATAGATTACAGTTAATTAGTAGATGGATCAGCTTTAGTTAAGGTAAAATTTTGATACATAAGCAGGTAATTGAAGAGGAAGACTGTCTCATTAGAGAAAGAAAAATTGACGTATTCATATCAGTAGAATTGGAAGTATACTCTCAGGCCCCTTGCTATATAGTCAATTGTAGTTACCAGCCCCCTACTCATTATTTTTGAGAAGTGATGGAGAATAGGAAATTCCCTAGAGAAGAGAATAAAGCAAATAAACCTATCTTTGAAACAGGAAAGGGAGAAATGCAGGGTAGCCTTACTAATTAAAGACCGTCAGCTTATTGAACTTAGGGAAAAATTGACAAAGAAACATCAAGCAATCAATTTTGTGTCACCTAGGGAATCTAGAGGTACTTCAATTGTAGTCTATGTTTTTCTTTTTGATGGGCATATTATATAGAAACTTTAATTTCTGACAACAAAGGATTAGGACCCGCAGACTGGGAAAAAGTCTCTAGTTGTAGTGTTTTACTAGGAATCTGGGAAAAGTAGACTATTGACCACATTAGTTTAGCAAGCTGAGTATCTGGGTTGAAGATTTGTGGATGATGGAGATAGTGTGCAAATTGCACATTAAGAATGATAGCTCAGTTGGAACTGGTCCTGAGAGGCAGCTTAATCTATTCAGTTTATTTATTGATGTTCCAGACAAAGAAATGAATGTGTGTATCAAATTTGTGGATCCCAGATTTGGTGTGGTTTTGATTTTCTGGAAAATAGTAATAAAGCTCTGATGACCCTATGTATTGGAAAAATAAGCCTATCATAATTAGGGTTGAAACCTAATAAGAGAATGTGCTTGTAAAGACCCAAATTCAGTCCAAATACAGGATGGATATGAGGATAAGAAAAAAACATGTAAGGGTCAGAAGTGACCACAAATAGAATGTGAGTTAGGAACATACTGCGGTTATGTAAAAACCAACACCATTCTGGGATGGAGTAATTCACTCTTTCATTAAATTAAAAAAATAAATTATTACTGAGCATTTCTACTATGTGTTTTCTTGCTTTCACATAGCCACTTTTTCTCCATTAGTCAGAATGTTTTTGGAGCCGGAGAAATCCATGGGAAGAGAATGAAGCTGCTCCAGTCACAAAATGTGAGTTAACTATAAAGACTTACTAGACCAAATCAAATGCCTATGGTTTGGATATTGCCTTCTTTCTTACTTTTTTTTTTTAATATTTTTCTTTTTCTTTCCTTTTTAGGCCACATCCAGCAGTGCTCAGAGGTTACTCCCAGCTCTGTGCTCAGGCATCACTCTGGTGGCCTCAGGGGACCAAATGGGATTGGGGGATAAAATTCCGGTTGGCCACATGCAAGGGAGTGCTCTACCCACTGTACTATCACTCTGGCCCTGCTTTTCTTTTCTTTTTCTTTCTTTTCTTTCTTTTCTTTCTTTCTTTCTTTCTTTCTTTCTTTCTTTCTTTCTTTCTTTCTTTCTTTCTTTCTTTCTTTCTTTCTTTCTTTCTTTCTTTCTTTCTTTCTTTCTTTCTTTCTTTCTTTCTTTCTTTCTTTCTTTCTTTCTTTCTTTCTCTCTCTCTCTCTCTCTCTCTCTCTCTCTCCTTCCTTCCTTCCTTCCTTCCTTCCTTCCTTCCTTCCTTCCTTCCTTCCTTCCTTCCTTCCTTCCTTCCTTCCTTCCTTCCTTCCTTCCTTCCTTCCTTCCTTCCTTCCTTCCTTCCTTCCTTCCTTCCTTCCTTTCTTTTCTTTCTTTCTTTCTTTCTTCTTTCTTGCCACACACATTTGATGCTCAGGGGTTACTCCTGGCTAAGTGCTCAGAAATTGTCCCTGGCTTCGGGGGACCATATGGAACGCCAGGGGATTGAACCGCAGTCCTTCCTTGGCTAGCGCTTGCAAGGCAGACACCTTACCTCTAGCGCCACCTCACCGGACCCCTGCTTATTTATTTCTAACCTACACTTCTAGTCTTTCTCCACAAAGCCAAAACAACTCCATCTCCAGCCAAAACAGATAGTTTTCTTTTGCCCACACATAGCCTAATCTTTATTTTATTGATTTTTAATGATTTGTAGATTCTCTCATTCAATGGCTTTATTTGAGCACCTGTTTATGGATAAAGCATTATGATTCAATACTAATGTCTGCAACATGAATTAGACATGATCTTCTTTTCTTGGAATATCACACAAGTATGCAGAGAAAGACATAAAAGCAAGTTTTTCTAACTTAATGTGATAAAGGGCATAAGAAGTATTATATAAGATTTATTGTTGATTCAAGGAATGGAGAAAGCTACTTCTTCAGTTTCTTTCTGCCTCATGTCTTCACCATACCACTACAAAATTCTCTGTATTTATTGACTTTTTTGGGGGGGTCACACCCGGCAGTGCTCAGGGGTTACTCCTGGTGTGGGCTCAGAAATTGCTCCTGGCAGGCTTGGGAGACCATATGGGATGCCGGGTTTCAAAACAACGTCCTTCTGCATGCAAGGCAAATGCCTTACCTCCATGCTATCTCTCCGACCCCAATTCTCTGTATTTAATCCTTCCTTCCTTCTCTCCCTCCGTCCTTCCCTCCTTCCTTCCTTGCTTCCTTCTTTTCCTCCTTCCCTCCTTCCCTTCTTCCTTCCTTCCCTCCCTCCTTTCCTCCCTTCCTTCTTCTTTCCCTTCCTCCTTCCCTCCCTCTTTCCCTACTCATAATCTTTCTCCTTCCTCTCCCTCAATTTTCCTCTTCTTCCATCTCTCTTTCTCTCTGGTGAACTTAACTTACCCTTCATGGCTCAGCCAAATGTCACCTCTTCTACAATGCCTTCCCTGATATTACCAGGTAGAATTAATAGCTGCTTTGTCTGTGTTCCCATAGTACACTGTTTGTGCTTCTATCAGGCTCTGGTTTAATTCTGCCTTGTATTTTACCTTGATTTGTTTACAAGTCTGTCTACCTCCCTTGACTGAACTCCTTGAGAGCATGGATCTTGACTTATTCATTTGTTTTTCCTTATAGCACCTAGAAGAGTTCCTGGCACCTAGTCAGTGCTGAAATAATGTTTATTAAATATGAAATGAGAGATCCAAAAGTTAGAGGGGTCTGAGGCTGGGCCTCTGGGGAAAATATGCTGAGCTAATGCATTAACTAGGAGGAGAATATCCAATTGCTCTTCACTAGTTGGGTATTCTAGGTGCCGGTTAGAGAAATGATAATTGCCTTTCAAAAACTAGTGTTTTTTTTTTTTTGCATTTTTAGATAGGGAATGGAAGCTAAATTGTCTAGAGAAAATAGAGATAATAAGACTATTAGTGGTTTTTTGTGGGTCCTTAGATTTATGAACTGTGCAGAATTAAATTTTATAAAATATTTTCTAACATTTAAAAATAAGTATCTTTTACCCCAAATGCTGGATTTTTAATTTCTCTTTAAAATTGTCCCTCTAGATTTCTGTGAATTGGGATCATTAGCTACTATTCATCAATTTTTCCTCCTACTGTTCAAGGAACCCTTTATCTAATTTCTGCCTTTATGGATTTGATTATTATGTGTATTTAATATAAATAAAATAATATAATATTGGTATTTTTTGTGTAGTTTATTTTATTTTGAATAATATTTTCAAGATTCATGCTGCTATAGTATAGACAATTTCATTCATGTTTATAGCTGTACAATAATATCCCATTGTATGAAAATAAGCATTTTTTTTTGTTTTGTTTTGGGTCACACTCAGTGACGCTCAGGGGTTACTCCTGGCTATATGCTCAGAAATTGCTCCTGGCTTGGGAAACCATATGGAGTGCTAGGGATCAAATCGAATCGAGGTCTATCCCAGGCTAGTGCGCACAAGGCAGACACCTTACCACTTTGCACCGCTACTCCAGCCCTATAAATAAGCATATTTTGTTAACTTTCTGGACACTGAGATTTTAAATTATTTGACTATTATAAACAATTATGTTACAGTTTTTAACAAATATTTTTTGAGCCTAATTTTTTATGACCAGCTCAACTGGAAACAAAATTGATTTTCACTGATCGTCCCAGTTTCTTTAGTTTTTAATTTTTAAGTCCATGTCAATACTGCTTGGAGACAGAAAGAGAAGGAGTATGCAGGAAAACCCCAGAAAAGGTTAGATGAGGTATCAGGTTGTGGGTACTTCAAGTGTAAGAAAGAGACCTTGGACCTTTTAAGGGGCAAGGAATACTAGAGTGAAGAATGAAATAGGAAATCCAGAGTTCCAATCAAAAGCCTTCTTGTCATCACTTTACTGACCCTGAGAAAAGTTTGTAGCACTGAATTGTGGGAATGACATTGCCTGCTTCATTGGTTAACTACCATTTTCATTTTCTATTTTCATATCTCTATTTGATTTGGTAGAGCCAATATGTGACTTAAGTTTAGGATAGTTTGAACACCAAACCTCATAGCTTTATTCCCCCTTTCCATTTCAGTATAAGACCTGTATGAAAAGGATAGAGAGAGAGAGAGAGAGAAAGAGAGAGAGAGAGAGACAGAGAGAGAGAGACAGACAGAGAGACAGACAGACAGAGAGACAGAGAGAGAAAGAGAGACAGAGAGAGACAGAGAGACAGAGAGAGACAGAGAGACAGAGACAAAGAGACAGACGCAGAGAATCAGGTGGGGAGGATAAGGGAGAGTGGTTGGGGTGGATAGGAATGACATCAGGCAGGAATGTGCCAGTCAGCGGGGGTAAATTTTCCACTTGGATCTGTGTGGAAACCTGATCTTGCCTCTATTTTTGGTCTCCTCTAACAACCTTTCGCCAGATTGGAATTTTTCTGCACCTGTAACACATTTTTAATGTAATAAGTCTAGGAGAAACTAGTCATTATATCATGCTGGGGGTTGTGCTGTGTTTCTAGGAGCAAAGGTAGCCCAGGCCCAAGTTTATCCCTATAGGGGATTAGTGTATTAGTCACCCTGTAAAAGCTCAATTTATTATGATTTTCAAATGTTTCTTTTAGCACTTGCTTATAAAAGGTGAAGAGGGGAGCCACAAATGTGTCTGTTCCCGGTCTCCACCTTTACACACACACACACACACACACACACACACACACACACACACTTATCAATTTCAGATGAATCCAAATTCCAGACAATCGACTCCAGAAGTATTGGCTTTGGCCAATTAGCTTATCATTTCTACATTGGATTTTGTCTGGTTACAGAAGGTGCACATAATGGAAAGGTGAGGTTATTGTACCAGCTACCCCTTCCTTAGTAAGCAAAGAAAGTAAGTTAGATATTGTAGCTTTTAAGTTGCTTTTAAAGGTGAGTTGAGGGTGTACAAAAATTGGATTTGACTTGTTTAGATGGATCCGAGATCTTCCATTTCCATTCCTCTGGACTGGCTATCTTGTGGATGAGCCAGTGGTTGCAGAGGACTCAAGGTAAATGGTTCTGTCAATTTTCCCAAATAACTGGAGAATTATATAGAATACAACTTTTTTTAATGTTTTAAAAAGAAAAGAAAAAAGGGAGAAAAGGAAATGATTTGAAATTTACATTAATATATTAAAATGTGGGTATAGTGGTGGGATCGGGTGAGTCTAGCTGCCCAGTTGTGGCATCTAGATTGAGTCAAGATCTGAGTGGCCTGAATTTTGAATTTGGGTGACTGGTTTTCAAGAAAGTCAAGAAAATCTGTGACTTTTACTTATTCCCTTAATAAAAGTCTTTCAACCAGAAAATTTGTGTTCGAATTTCAGACCTGTCACTTTCTAATTGTCTGCTGAGCAAAGTGGGGCCTGAACTTAATTTAACTTGGGGGACTTTCATTAAGGAAAAAGAACAAAATTATGAATGTGAAATTGTTCAGATCTCTGTGAGAGCCTTGAAAGGGCTGATGCATAAAAATCTGAAGGATGCTAAAGTTTCATTAGCTTCACTAAATCTGCCTCTGTGTGTGGCCATATGTCACTTCATATCTTTGAACCTAAGTTATATTACTCCTAACATGTATTTAATCATGCCAATCTATCCTAAGAGAATTTTGTGAAGGACAAGCAAGAATAAATATGCGCCAATGATACACACATGAAACTTATATAATGTTACATAATGCGATGTTACTTCAAAAAAATAAGTCTTACAAGTATGTGTAAGAAGTTTATTCAAAGTGTTTTATACATACACATATGTGCATATATGTGCATAGTGTAGAAATTTTTTATTATTATGGTCCATTCAAAGCTTGGTTTAATGTTTTGATTATACTTATATGTAAAGCTTTATTCAAATATTTTTTTAGTGTTTCTTATTGGTTTATTAGTAAATTTTCAAAATGACTACTACTTGATGAAGTCTAGATCTGAAAGTAAGAAATAAAAATTAGTTTCTGAATTTTTCTTCTGAGTGAAATATATGCAGTGATTGATGTCTCCATTATTTTTATACTCCATCATTGCTTGTATAAATGGATTCTCATGTATTTCACTGGGGCCTCAATAAATATGCTTTAAGTATGTTAAGAAACTGAAAAGACTACGTACCTGGATGGTTATCAGTAAAATGTCTAAGGCTGTAGGCTCTTCTGGTGTTGACAGAGACTTCCTCTGGCTTTGCAGCTTTGAGATCTGCATCCATTTGCCATTAAAAAACGAATAGAGCATCTCTACTTCTCTGATGGTAACTATGAGAATGTTTCCATGCCGGTCCTTAATGGGTTCATAATAAACTCTTCCCAAATTGTGTGTTCCAAGTAAATTCTAGAAACAAAATATTTTTGGTAGCTTAGATGACAAAGAATCCGAACTGTGAATAGTTATCTAATGCTTCTGCTTTTTTTTTTTGTTTGTTTCTTTTTTTTTTTTGAGCAGAATTAAACTTAGTCTATGTGGTTAACAGTAGCTCAAAGAAAATGTCTTCACCCTAAGCCTACAAAGAATATAGCAAGAGGCACAAAATAATGATTTTCTTTAAAGCAAACTCAATATCTGTAAATATCTTTCACTCACATAGAAACACCAACACATAAACCTCAATTACCAGTACTTGAAGAGAATCCCAGATGTTTTAAAGAAAAATGCCTGATATTTCAAGTATGCCACTTGTGGAGTTTTCAAGAGATCTACAGTAAGCTGGTATGAAGTGGGGTTGTATAAAATGGAAGAAGTGAATTAACAATGTAGCACTTTGTACAGGTCCCCAAATGACTGCTTATTCCCTTCAAGATACTTTAATTGGGAGATTGGCCTGGCTTGACTTATGTACATCTTAGTAATTTCTATTAACATTTTGTTAAAATTATTTGTAAATTAGGTCAAGTCAGGCAGACAATACTTTTAGAAAGGTGAGGAAGTGAAGGGATGCCACATTAAATGTGTAGGGCCATGAAAGGCATTTTTACATATATGCAGCTTTGATGATTTCTAACACTGGATTAATAGAACAAAATCTCTTTTATTTGAAATATCTTTGATTTAAAAAAATGTAAATAGGGGCCGGAACAGTGGCGCAAGCGGTAAGGCGCCTGTTTTGCGCACACTAGCCTAGGATGGACCGCGGTTCGATCCCCCGGCATCTCATATGGTCCCCAAAGCCAGGAATGATTTCTGAGCACATAGCCAGGAATAACCCCTGAGCGCCATTGGGTGTGGCCAAAAACCAACCCCCCCAAATGTAAATAATCTCTGAGATGCTGTTACTTTGGTAAACTCCCATAATGCTGATAATAGGCTTTTAAAAGATAAGCAAAAGTAGAACTGGATTTATGGGAGTGACAGGGATGACAGAAAAATATAAATCAGCTAGTCAGTATCTACATTTATTTTGTGTTAAAGGTAGAAAATTTTTTCTTTACAAGAATTAGATACATGATAAATTTTATCACAAACATTTGACATATTATCAAAATTCATTTGGCAGGTCTGTCACTTTCATTTGTCAGTTCAGAGTTTCAATAACATTTCATTCAGGACATGCCTTTTCAAAAACTGACTTCTAAATCAAAGAGAAGTCATTGGTGGGGAATCTTTAAGTCCAGCCCTTTGTAGTAGTATAAGAGTTTATAGAGACAGTTTTCTGCAAAGAAACACTGGCCAAATAAACAGTAGCTTGCTGGCAAACTGAAAACTAAAAAAAAATTAAGAAGACTTATTTATAGCATATGCCAATTTCTGTAGTGTAAACACCCTCACCATAGCCTATTTCAATCTACCAAGGGTTTGACAACAGACTTTCCAAATTCCTGAATATGTAGCAGTTGGAACTCCTCAGCTAGTACATGTTGGTTCCAGAACTCCACTGCTTTTAAGCCTATCCTTACATTGGTGTTGTGTTTCTAA
Organism: Suncus etruscus; assembly: GCF_024139225.1. Lineage (NCBI taxonomy): Eukaryota > Metazoa > Chordata > Mammalia > Eulipotyphla > Soricidae > Suncus > Suncus etruscus. The sequence goes on from NC_064848.1 coordinate 177,111,065, forward strand.
CCAACAACTAGCTGCTATTCATTAACTCGTAGACTTCTGAAAATTTATTTATCCTCTCTGGCCTTAGTTCCATCATCTGAAAGTGAGGGTCCTCAGAGTCCAGTTAGCTTTTAGCTTAATCTTAACTCATAGAGTGAAGAATTAAGTCAAGCAATGAATGAGAAAATGTTTTTTGTATACTCTCAACTTGATATGTGTAGGGTTTGGGCTTTTACTATTGATTAAATCAGAATTCAATCCTGAACACACATATTCAAGACTCAGCCTAGGTTTTTTTTTTTTTCTGGAAAGACTTGAACAATTATCTCTTTGGTAAAGTTTACCATTATTTCCTCTTACTGCTTCATTTACAAAATTCTATTTTAGAATGACTTTGGCCTTCCAAACATATGTTGAATGTAGAATGTAGAATGTTGAATGTAGAATGTTGAATGTAGAATGTTGAATGTAGAATGTAGAATGTTGAATGTAGAATGTTGAATGTAGAATGACTTTGGCCTTCCAAACATATGTTGATGTACCTGCAATAAAATGATGATTGTTTTATTTCTATACCTCTGAGTTCTTTGAACAGGACCTTTACACAGACATATATATATCTATCTATATATCTATCTATATATATATCTATATATATCTAATATTCAATAACTTGCTGGCTAAATTAACATTATCACTAAGACACAGGAAACTACTACTTTGTATTAAAGTTGGGGGTTAGTCAAGTGAGAAGGTCATTTCATTTAAGCTTTATTAGTATTATTTTTTTAAATATTTATTGTAACCAATGTTTATTACAAATATTTCATAAGCTTTATTATTATAGAGGTTTTAACAAATGGTTCATCATCAACTTACTGATTATCAATATGTTGACTGATGACCTAAACAAGAAAATCTTAAAAGTCTTTCTAAAGCTTCATTAGCATCAAACAGACCCAATTTAAAAACTGAATATTTTTGAAAAGATAAATTGCAGCTATGTACTAAGGGGGATGTGGAATTTGGAGTTCTTTTGCATTGTAAAGGAAAAACACCAAATCAGAACAGTTTAATGAATACCTGTCATGCTATGCAATCAAAGTTAGGAGATTCTTGGAGCCCTACCTCCTACAAGATAAAGAGGAATGAAAGCCATTGATGACTAACAGACATATATCTAAGTTATAATCAGAAAATATTACGGGATGTTCATAAACCTGGAACACATATAATATTTAGAAGTATTTATTTAGTTTGGAGTGACCCAACACATTGGAGGGAGTTGATGGCAGAGATAGAAAGGCCAGGAAAAAAAAGAGTAAAATTCTGGGGGGCCCTCTTTTTATATATATTATATAATATCTGTATTATATAATTATCATATATTATAACATTTACAATTATAAAATTTTATATTTATAAATAATGTGATCTTTACCTATCTTTGACTCACTAATAGTTTATTTTTTAGTTTTTTTAGATCCTGTAGTGCTGTACTACTTGTAGTGCTGAATTGCTTGTACCAGCAATACTTAGAACAATGCTTAGAGCTTAATTCCTGGTTTGTGTTCAGGGAACATTCCTGGCTGTGCTTAGAGCACTATATGGTGTGCCAGGAATAGAACTGGGATTGCTTGTATGCAAGGCAAGCACCTTAACTTTTGTAGTGTATGTTTACCTCTAACAATAGTCATTTCAAATAGGTATGTTGGAGGAAAGTATAATGCAACCCAGTCTATAGATTGAGGCTTTTACTGAATTTTGATGACACAGAGTTTGTACACCTTCAGTAGAAGAATAATTTATGTCTTCCTGTAGAAAGTGAGCAAAACTTCTGCCTCTTAAGCCTCTGCCATTTTCATAGAAAAAGGAAAACCAATGTGGGGTCTTGGTCATCTCATTTTAATTTCCTTATTCAAATACTTGTATTCCTTCTTGCCTTGGAAATATTAACTAATAAATTCTTTCTAACATTGATATTACTATTAAGATTACTAACATAAAATTATTACTAACATTAATAAATAATATAAATTAATATTATAAACAAATAATCAGCATTACTTAAAACTTATGTAAATAAACAATATCTGTTAATCAATACTTTCTATTAAGTGAATTTAAGCCACTTCCAAATAATACAAACCCAACCTTTCCTTTTTTACTTTTAAAACTACAATGTTACAATGTTAATACTTTCTTCAATTTAAAATTTGTATTTGAGTTCTGTGAACAAATATACAAAAAGATGAGGAATATTAGAAAGAAGTCTTAGAAAGAAAGGTCATGGAATTATATTGATCAGCATTTGAACTTAGATTCTTTTCCTTTCTGTGTTCCTATTGGAAAAGTTATTTAACTTCTCTTGGCCTCAGTTTTATCATTTGCAAATGAATATTCGAATAATATCTTCTAGTTAGGTATAGTGAGGATTAAATGAGAGATATTTTGTAAAACACTAAATACACGAATTGGCAACCTGTGAAATGAATGAAGGTGTCAATTTTGACATTTATGTTTGTTATTATGTAATAAACGGCAACACTATGGATCAGAAACTGGAAACAGGTTGCATAATGTTTCATATGCACTGTGATGAATGGCTTAGCCCTTGATAGGAAATAGAGAATAGGGAGAAAGATAGTGACAAAGGCCTTGATGTGCCATGGAGAAGTCTAGAGACCTCTCTTGAATGAGTATGAGTCAGAGAATGACATGGTCAAAATCTTTTAGACTGACCACTCTGGCAAAGTGTGGAGAAAGAATTGAAGGGTTTTAAGACTGGAGCAGAAGGATGGTTTTGGAGGCCAGCTAGTCTACTTAGAATACGTTTTTCTTTTCCCAGAACACTAAAATATTAAGATTAGTAAGGAGTTTTAAAATATGCTGTATTAGTAAGGAGGGATAAAATATGAAATATTAATGATCAATTCCTCAAATTAATTTTTCTGTAAACTTTTTTCTTATCTTGTCCTCTCAGATATTCCAGCCCTCAAATAAAAAAATTCCTTCAATATTTCTAGGTAATTTCTTTGTATAGATGAGCAAATATTTTGCGCAGCTGGTCCCACTAAAATGATAACTCTGGCTCTTATTATTGAACCTGAAAAATGGTAATGTAGAGCAAGAAAAGAATTTATCAGAATATTTGAGGGACATCATAAGAGGTGACTAATGAATATTAGGAAAATATGAAGGGTTACTGGTAATTCAAGCATGAGATGCATTTCTGGGATACTTCTGGGATACTTTTCCTTTGGTTAAAATGAATACTCTCCAGTGTCAACTTTTGGGATGGATGGATAAATTTGTTTATCTACTCATTTAGTATTTTCCAAGGGTCTGCCATATGCTTCATCTGGTAAGTGTGATGAAATCTAGGCAGATGGGTCCTCTATGCTCAGGGGCTCACAGTCCAAGAAAGTCAATAAACAAATAATGACAAAAGTAATCAACCAATGAGCACCATTCTCTATGAAGAATAAAATAGGTGAGAGCTATAACTTATAAAAAAAATAGTAAGAAGATGAAGGACTCCCAGAGAAGTATAAAAATTAAGCTTAGACCTGAAGCATATTTGGGAGTTAGCAAGGAAAGAAGTAGAAGAGAATTCTAAGCAGAAATAGAAACAGCATGTGAACTAGCAAAAGAGTCTGAGAAATGCTGGCCTGAAAATTAGAAAACAGTCTGAGAAGTCTGGAGTCAGGAAAGGCAAAGGATGGGAGATTTTAAAGAGGGGAGTTGAACCACATTTACAAAACCTTGCTAAAATGCCAGTTGCAAATAACATTTAAAAGTACCCACTGGAGGAATAGCTTTGAGAGCTCAGAGACAAACACTCAGATAAAAGGTCAGTTAATTTACAAATAAGCTGGAACATGAGATACAGCCACAAAAGTCTAGTCTCTAGTAAATGATTTTGATAGGAAAACTCATGAGTTACATGCCCCCAAAAGGGGTAAAAGAATAACATCAATCTCCCATCCTACACAAAAGTTAATTCAAAATGGAATAAGAACCTTGATATCAAAGCTGAATGTATAAAATATATTGAGAAAAACATAAGCAGAACTCTTTCCTCATTGATATCAACTTCAAAAATGTTTTCAATGATTTTTATGCCATTGGCAAAGAAAAAAAGAAAAATAAACAACTGGGACATCAAACTAATAGTGCAAACAAATAACTAGAAAATAGAGTGGAAATATCTGCTCAGCATATCTGACAAAGGACTAAAACCCAACATTTATAAAGCACTTACAAAATGTAACAATAAAACAAAAACTATTTCAAAAACTGAAAAAATAAGCTGAACAGATTTACTCAAAGAAGATATAAGATGATTAATGAGGATATCAAAAGGTATTCTTGATTATTTATTATAGGAAAATGCATATCAGAATGACAATGACATATCACTTCACACCAGTTATTATGCTATATATCAGAGTCTCTAGAAACAACAAATTCTGATGGAAATATAATGAAAAAGAAATCTCATCTACTGGCAGAAATATCCTCCAGTCAGCCTCTAGAAAATACTATATACACATCTCAAAATATTAAGTATTGTGCTTCCATATGACCAAACTATTTTACTTTTTAGCATCTACCACACGGGAACAAAAATACAAATTCTAAAAGATACATGCATGCTTTTGTTTATACTAGCCAAAATCTGGAAACACCCAAATACCCAAGAGTAGTTGATGTATATGTACAAAGAAATATGACTCAACTATAAAAGAAAAATTATGAAGTTTATCACAATTAGAATGGAGATAGTATACTAAGCAAAGTGAGTCAAAGAGAAGGACATATATAGTAGTAGAAGATCTTATGTGTGGAGTGTAAAGAAACATAGTAGAAAAATAAACAATGGCCAATGATATCAGATCCTGAGAGTCTACTTATAGAAAAAAGTTCACTCACTGAGGGAGGAAGTGAGAAGGAATATAGATATCTTGGTGGAGGGATCTAGTACTCTGGTTTTGGGTGTGGTGACTGACCTTGTGTTATCCTTAAACATTAATTTTAACAGTATTTTAAATTAAGATACCTTTTTAAAAAGTATCTATTGGAGAGGTTATGAAGGTAGCTAAGTGGTAAAATACTAGTCTTGTATGGTGACTAGGTTTGATCCTAAATTATATACATATATACTTATGTGTATATATATATTATATATAATAAAAGTATCCATTGAACTTAACAAAGCTGAATTTATTAGCAAAATGGATCCTATCTTATTGTGCCTGAACAAACTAACTTGGTACACTCTATTTTTACAAAAAACACAGAATTAAAAATAAAAATTGGGTAAAGAGGATATTTAGAATGAGAGGAAAAATATCATCAATAATAAAATATTTGAAATTCTCATCCCTGATCCACCTGAGATTTTGTCAGGCAGTTTACCAGAAATTCTTCTTGACTAGACCCTACATTAAAAAAGCTCACAATTCCCAAGTGGCAGGGGTTGAAATTAAATAGCTTACTACAGAATGATTAGTGCATCAAAGAGACAATCAAAAGATTCCTAGAAACAAATGAGAATGAAGACACAAATGATCAGAATTTGGGACACAACAAAAGCAGCATTAAAAGGAAAATGTATAGCTTTGCAAGAATTCATTAGGAAAGAAGAAAGAGCCTACATAAATAAGTTAGAGGCACAGCTTAAACATTGAAAGATGATCAACAAAACAAACCAAAAATAGGCAGTTAGAAGGAAATAATCAAATTTAGAGCAGAAATTAATGAACTAGAAACCTGAAAAACCAATCCAAAAGATCAATGAAAACAAGAATTGGTCCTTTGAAAAAAAAATAAAACCCAATGAGATGGATAAACCATTTGAAAGACACAAATATAGAGAAAACTTAATAAATTAAATTAGAAATGAAAAGGGGAGTTGGTGACTACAGATACCACAAACATTCAAATGGTAATAAGCAATTACTTTGAGAACCTTTATGCCACAAAACAAGAAAACCTGGAAGAAATGGATAAATTCTTGGAATCCTAGAACCTCCTAGAGTTTAACCAAGATTATCTGGAATATGTGAACAGTCCTATTACTATTGAGGAAATTGATGCAGACAAAGCATTTGACAAAGTCCAACACTTATTCATGATAAAAACTTTCAACAAGTTAGGAATTGAAGGGACTTTTCTCAGTATAGTCAAGGCCACTTACCAGAAGCCCATGGCAAATATTATACTCAAAGTGGAAGAACTAAAAGCCTTTCTTCTAAGATCTAGCACAAGACAAGATTGCTCCCTTTTACAACTTCTATTCAACATTGTACTGGAAGTAATTGCCATAGCCATCATGTGAGAAAAGATATTAAGGGGACCCAGATAGAAAAGGAAGAAGTCAAGTTCTCACAGTTTGTAGATGATGATACTATATTTAAAAAAATCTTAAAGACTCAAACAAAAGCTTCTAGAAACAATAGATTTGTAAAGTGGCAGGCTACAAAATTAACATGCAAAAATTCCAGGGCTTTTTAATATAAAATACTGAAAGAGAAGAAACATACAATAAAAAATCCATTCACAATTATGCTACAAAAAAATCAATACCTTGGAGTCAACTAAAGAGGTGAAAGACCCTAGGAATACTAAAACACAATATAAAAATGTGCTCTGAACTCCTTTGCTCAGCATAGCACTATTTATAACAATAAGAATCTGGAAACAAGCTAGGTGCCTGACAACAGATGAATGCCTAAAGAAAATGTGGTACATCTATACCATGGAATACTATATAGTCATTAGGAAAAATGAAGTCATGAAATTTGCTTATACATGGATGGACATGACCTTTATTATGCTATGAATCAGAGAGAGAGAGAGAATCCCTCACCTGTGGAATATAAATAAAAGACAATATGGTAATAATAGTTAGAGACAATAGAGATGAGGATCAGGAAGACCAGTCCACAAAGAGCACAGAGTGCAGTTAGAATGGAGAAGGGTCTACTATGACAATAATAGTTGTCTGGACAAGAATTGAGTATTGAAAGGGGATAAAGTGACATGCATGGCACCCCTTCATTAAAAATAATGAAAACCACAGTGTCCAGAGAGAAGTAAAATGCCTGCCCTACAGGGAGGCAGGAGAGAGTGGGTGGAAGTGAAGTAGGACATTGATGTTACACCCCACTCAGGAGTGCAACACACACATCAGAAGTGTTGCACTCCTGAGTGGGGTGTAACACATTGATGGCAGAAAATGTGCACTGTACTGCAAATCAAAGTGTCTAAAAGGGAAATTTCAGGCAGATATTTCTCATACTACTGATAACAGACAAAAGTAAATCTTTCCAGCAAAGATAAATAAGGGAGTCTCCTGTAAATGAACTTTATTCTAAAAGAAATAAACAGTTGAGATATAGCAGCTTGGCAACTCAGACTGGTCAATGATGAAAGGAAGGGGTACTTTGAATTCAGCAGAGTCACTGTGGTCCACATCTAAGAGCTTCTCCTTGAGTTGAAGGAGAAGATACTGTAACCAAAAATTAGTTGAAATAAAAAGTACTATTTGCTAAAATCTTTGAAGACTATTAGGACACCAGGTAGTAGAAGCCTCTGCAGTTGAGCATAATGAAATATAGGATAAAGAGTAAAAGTTATTTTTCAGAATTAAGTATAATAAGAAAAATAGTTATTACTGTGAGAAGTTGACTTATTATTGTACAGATTGAGAAATATCCTTATAATTGTAGGTGGAGGTGGAGTAAAAATGTTGTTGTTTTATTTTTGTGATGTTATTTTTATGACTTGACAGGTTTAGCCTGGCCAACACAATTTATATAATGTCATGTTATGTTCATTTTTGGTTTCTATGAAACTGACAGCTTTATAGATAGATACTCATATTGAAAGAAGCTCAGCAACCTCTTGGAGACCCCTATTTCATGTACCCAAGAACTGTAAATATCAGAACACAATGAATGAAAAAACTCAGAAAAGTTTAGTCAGAATTCAATGTCTATGGTATTTAAAAGAAAAAAAATCAATTCCAATGTCTTTTCTAGAAGGAGCATTATATTCTAGGTAGCTTGTAGAGTTTGGCACACTGATCTGATAGTATGGGAGAATCAAAAAATTTGAGACTAAAGGTAAGATTTAAAATTTTCAAAGTAAGAAAAAATATTAGAATTTATCACACTTTTCTCTTTCTTTCTTTCTTTCTTTCTTTCTTTCTTTCTTTCTTTCTTTCTTTCTTTCTTTCTTTCTTTCTTTCTTTCTTTCTTTCTTTCTTTCTTTCTTTCTTTCTTTCTTTCTTTCTTTCTTTCTTTCTTTCTTTCTTTCTCTTTCTTTCTTTCTTTTTCTTTCTTTCTTTTTTTTTTGTAAGCAACAAGCCAAGAAACTTCTCAAAATATCTGCTGGTCTTTTTTTTATTTCCCTGTATTCATAGATACACAGGATGCCAGAGCAACAAGTATGTTTTAAGTGAAATTAGCTGAATAATATCAATTCTAGAATAAACCTCTTTTCTATTAGTCAGTCCTAGACTCCATAAGAGTGTTCTTATTGTTTGTCCAGGAATCCCCTCACCCCTCAAAAGCACAGTGAGCAATTGTGAAGCCTAAACTGTTCAAGAAACCTTTTTATTCATAAATTTCTCAAAGAAGTACAGCCCACCTTTTTCTTTTTTTCTGAGGTAGAACAGGCAATGGAACTGACCAAGTTTTTCTGAAATTTCCCTGGGGGGGTCTGGGCTGAAAGTTGGTCCCTCACCTGTAGCTGGGCTGTTGCTGCAAGCATCTTCTGCCGAGTTTGGAGGACTGTGGAAGAGGACATGGAGATTGGTACACTTTGCCTCAACCATCTTATATCTTCCCACATACAAGACAGCTGCAAAGGAAGACACGAGGTCATATCATCATCCAAGTCAGAACATGATTTAAGTTGTGGCATCAAAGCTAAGCAGGGAGAAGGAAACCTGACCCCTGATGTTTGTTCTCCAGTCCATTTTCAGATACATGTGAAACAACTTTTTGATCTCTGTCCAATTGGAAAAAGATCTGAATGTTAATGAAACAGTCAGATCCACATTTTAGTCTTTGCCAAATGATCCCATAATTCAGGCGAGTGGAGACACAATCTGACAGGATGCTAACTTCTTTGCTTTGAAAATGTAGTGTAGATGCGACTTTGGTGCTTTTTATGACATAGGTCATATCAGGGCTGAAAGGGACTTTTGAGATTATTTATGCCCACCCCACTACTTTGATCATTAGAGACCCCTCAACTAAAGTTTCAGAGATTTATGTGCAGTAACATTGGTACAAAGTAGGTGAAAAGTAAAATCAGAACTCAGTATACCTTTGTGAACCACAGAAAATCTTGTGTAATGGAACTGGTGTGAGAGTCGTCTATTTCAACAATTGGTATTTGATCTTCATTGGTGACTAGCATATTGTCTTTGTAATAAAATATAATGGCTATGTAGAGTCCCCTAAGAATAAAAAGAAAAAATACTTAATGGGACTTTTTATGAAGCTTGAATCCATGGGAAAATATACTTGAACAAGTTAAAAGATATTTTAAAATATACCTATGAGCATAATATTCTAAATACTATCACACATTCACTGGCTAGAAAAGAATTATTTTCTTGCCTGAGTTCTCAGGAAAAGAAGTAAACTTCATATCTTTTTTTAGTAATAAAAAAGAGGCATTTATATCAAGTTTCTACACAGAACCAAATCTAGCTGATTCCCTAGAAGTTCAGACTTGCTTGAAATATAACACAGGACCCACCGTTTTAAGGTCTTAACAAACTTGTTTGATGAGTGGAATAGATGTTTCAGGCTCCTTGAGACTGACTGCTTGCGACCAGTGGTTTGTAATTTTGAACTTTCTGGAACTCAGGAAAAAAAATACACTGTAAATTTCATTGGCAGAACCATCTTCCCAGTACCTTCTTCCCAACTCCCTCCTACCTTTTACCATATCCTAAGTTTTATGTAAGGACTCAGTTGGTTCATTCCAATAAGAAACTCATACCTTTTGATGCCAGAAGTTGGTAAACTCAATGGAAAACTCCTCAAAAATGTTATAGGTAAATAACATAAGATAATATTCCAGGATAAACCACTTAACAGGATAAAAAGAAATGGAATCAGTTCACTTACCCTTCCGACCTCACCCACAAGATCTTTTAATATTTACAAACAGTTCAATGCTAGACCAGCTTTACCTTTCAGTCTATTTTTGGTTAAGTTTTTCTTATTCTACTTATGAAACAAATATAAACACATTCCAAAAAATTGGCAGAAACACCCTCCCCACACATTATTCCATACTCCAGTACTGCCACTTTGTACTTTTATAATATCTTAGGTGACTTTTCCAGTTTGTATGTTAACTTGTAAAGATAGCTGTAAGGTATGGACACGATTATTCATATTTCTTATTCAGAAGAAGAAACTGAAAGAAAAATTAAAAATGGATTAACCAGATAAAAATGTCTTATAAAAAACTTGATTCATGAAGGAGATATTAGGATTTGACTACGTGCACAGTGCAATGGCTCTAATAGTAGTTCATCATTGCTCGTTTCTGTTCAGCAATTCTACTTAAAACTTGTAACTCTCACTGACCAAAGTAAGAGACTTCCCAAAATAATAATCTTGGTAAACAGTGTTCTATGAACAGAAGTAGATGAACCTTAATGTTCTTATCTTTGAGGTAATAAATGGAAGCTGAGATAGTTGGGATTGTCACCAAACTGATAGACTTGTCACAGGATAGGAAAATTTGGTTCAATCACTGCTGCAAGGCACAAAAACATAGAGGAATGGCTCGTGGCTAAAACTCTGGCGGAAGCCAGGCCCATGGAGATAGAAAAGTTACTGGGTATTTTCTGGCAGACTAAAGCATTCAGGCCAGTTTTTTTCTGTGTGCTGGTATTGGTTACCCCTGACAGAACAAAGCAAAAGTATTTTTTTTCCCCTGACTTGAATGTGCATTTGGCTAGTCATATCATTCTTGAAAATGATGCTGTGGGGACGTCTGGTTACATATTAAATATATTCGTTATATATCACTCTCCCCAAACCTCACTAAAACCAGAGAAAGAAATTAAGAGGAAAAAAATACATAAAACTATAAAGACAAAAAGATGGGAAAGGAAACAATAATAAGTGAATTTGGGTAACTGGAAAGCAGATGGGCAGATGGATTTAGCAGACTTGAGAAAGATGAATCCTAAGCCAGCAGTAGAGAAAGCTGAGAAGTAACCTGATTCACCCCAAGGGCTCCATATACTGTTGAAAGCCAGGGGGGCGGGGTAAGGAGCAGTGGGGCAGATGTGAAGTCAAAATCAGGGGGATTTGTTTAAATCTGTTTAAAAAACAGTTAGATTTCTAGGTTTTTCATCTCTATCTTGCAGAGTTGGACAAATAGTTATCCTTGATTCTAAAAGTAAATGAGTGGTGGCTTTTCTGTAAAATGAAAATTCTAGTCTCCAGAGTGGGATATCTGGGGTGCATTTGCAAAAGCAGGGAATTCTTAAAAAATAGATGAATTAGATGTCACTTTCCATTGAGAATAGTTTTCCACTGGCCTCATAAAACTTTGATATTCAACTCTGAGTTATCTTACCCTCCAAGCTACTGGTGTAACATCTCTGGAGACTCTAACTAGCCTATCTAAGTCTCTAACATCAACTTCATTGGCTACATATAGAAGAGCTCTACCCATTCCCCCCTTTTTTGGGGGTCACATCCGGCAGCACACAGGGGTACTCCTTACTCTACGCTCAGAAATGGCTCCTGGCAGGCTCAGGGAGCCATATGGGATGCCGGGATTCCAACCACAGTCCTTCCATATGCAAGGCAAATTCCTCACCTCCATGCTATCTCTCTGCCCCCCCTCTTTTTTTGTTATTTTTGGGCTACACCTGGCAGTGCTCAGGGATTATTTCTGGTTTGCACTCAGAAATCCTGGCTGGGGAGACAATATGGGATGCTGAGGATCAAACCCATGTTGGTCATGTTGAAGGCAAATGTCCTTCCCACTGTGCTATTGCTCCGGCCCTCACGGCCCCCATACTCCTTTCTCTTCATTCTGAGCAAATAGCTGAGGATCACCAGGCAGTTATGAAAGCATCTAAGATGCCAGAGAGCCTTCAAACCAAATAAATGAGGCAACAATTTAAAAGAAACGCTGTTGAGAAAAGAACAAGTACAGTGAAATGAATCTATCATTAACAACTTGAAAGAAGGAAATACATCAATCACCTACTAAACAGAAGAGTGTAAGAAACATTCAGATTAAGAAAGAACATTGAGAATTACGAAAAGAACTACTATTCAAAACCTAAAAAAAAAAAAAACCTCAACAAAAGTCTGAAAATAGGAGTGGGGAATTATCTAAGAAAATAGAGCAAAAGGACATGAACATGGAAATATGAGGGGAAAAGAAAACTAAGGCTAGTGAAGGAGGTTCAATATCTGAGTCACAGGAGTTTTCAAAGGAGAAAGTAAAGAAAAAGTGGACAAAACAAAAATTAAAATCATATTCATGATTGAAGGATCTATATTTCTATATTAAAAAGGTTTGCCAAGTGCCCAGCACAGCTGATAAAAATAGACTGGACTAAGGCATAAGCCAGTGAAATTTTAGAATATTAAATTAAAAAGTAAATTGTAAACCATTCAGGGTTTTAGATAAAGCCTCTGGAATCAGAATGACATCACTGAAAATCAGAAGGCAATTAATAATGTTTTCAAAGTCTCCAGGAAAATTACTTAAAGTGTGACTTCTATACTTATTATACTCAAATAAATATGAAATATATCTCCAGAAAGTCAAAATGCCAAAGAATTTATTCTTAATAATCTTCTTAGGAAATAGAATAAGGAACAAATAGAACAAATAGAATGAAGGTTCCACCAAAGTAAAGGATTAGCCAGGGAAAAGGAAAACATAAGATTACAAAAAGAAGAAACCCAATATTAGAGAATGGCAAGAAGACGCCTCAATATGGTCATGAAAGGAGATGCAGGATGACAGCTGGGCCCCAGATACCAAGGCAGCCTGTCACTGGTCCAATCGAGAGCAGCCCAGAGGGTTAAAAAAATTAAATTAAAATTTGAATTAATATTGAATTAAAAAAAAGAGTTGAGCTGTCTGGGTCTGGGGTTGAAAAATAAAGAGTTGAACTAATTCTAATGTATTTGACTATGTTTGAGAGAAAAGTAATAGGATCAGACAGTACTTGAAGGTTAAACAGTTATGATTAGAAAATAAAAAAATTGCACAATAAATATTAAAAGCTAACAGAAAAGGAAAAGGTATCCAGGAAAGAAAAATAATCATGAAATTTACATGGTTATAATAAAAACAATAAATACTTATTTTTACTAAAATGACAACAAGAATATGCTATTCCTGGGCAACAAGGGAACACATTTTACACATAAGTTGATAGTAGCATAAAATGTGAATTGTCAAAAAAAGGTGAATTGTCTTTCTAAGTGGTATAATGACCTAAAATTGGGAAAAAGCCAAGCATTAGTCATATAAATATTTTACTTAGAGATAGGAAATATAAAAAATATAAAAAGAATTAAGATTGTGGGGAATAGATAATGGAGGATGGCAGTTTTGTTTTGCTTAGGCTTAATAGGAAACTCCTTGAGATTCTTTAGGCTATTTAGTTTTAAAACAACAGTTGATGGTTATATATGATTTTTGTGGGGGCTTTTGGGCTATCCCCATGGGTTACTCTTGGCTCTGCACTCAGGAAGCACTTTTTTTTGGAGTTTGGTTACACCCTGTGGCACTTAAGGTTACTACTAGCTCTGCACTCAGAAATCACTCCTGGCAGGCTTGGGGTACCATATGGGATGCAGGGAATGTAATTCAGGTCTTTCCTGAGTCAGCTGTGTGCAAGACAAATGCCCTACCCTGTGTTATCTCTCTGGCCCCAGGAAGCACTTTTGATGTTCTTAGGGAACTATATGGGATGCCAGGGATTGAACTGGGTCAACAGTGTGCAAGGTAAGGATCTTACCCATTGTACTATCTTTCCAGCCTTGATAAGCTGCATTAGGAAGAAAGGGGATGTGCAGTTTACTTAAGGTCACACCTAGCCTGATTTGAATTCAGGGAGTCTAACTTCAGAGTATAACATAAAATAAAAGGTAAGCTAAAAACATTTATCTAAAAATTGAAGAGCAAAAATTTAAAAATGCAACTACAACTAGGAAAGAGGGGCATGATAAATGACAGGTAGCTCAGATCTCCTTTATTCTGGTTCCATAATAGAATTGCATTTTCTGGAGTCCCTGTGGCTAGGTATACATAACAGTCCTTGTGACAAGTTCTGTAAAATTAGATATTAGTAAAATTATCTATATAAAGTCATGCTCATATTATTAGTCTCATATTAAAAGTCTCTCCTTATGAAATTGAAAAGGTAGTACAGGGGTTAAGGGGCTTGCCTTGTACATGAGCTGATCCCTGATACCACATATAGTACCCTTAGCACAACCAGGAGTTATCCTTGAGTACTGGTGGTCATAGCTTCAATCTAATTAGAAAAGTGTCTTTCCCTGCTCCACTGGGTACAAGAAAAGTATTTATATAGATAGTGTCTAATAGCACAGATGAGCAATAGTAAGAAGTCCTATTAAATGTTGGAGAAATATTTGAAGCTGGACATTTGGTTACAACACATCAAATAGTCCATCGTGACTGATACAAAGTCTAAACTGACTTTCCCTAAGAACTATCTTGTTCTTTATACTAGCTTTGCTTAGTTCAGGGTTAGTTTTCTTGGCTCCAAATATAATGATTCTTTAGGTTTTAGAAGTATGGAGTATAAGAAATAAATTTTATTCATAATGCTATGTCTAGCATCTGTCACTTGTTAGGTGCTGTATTAATTAATGTTTGGCAGTTGAAAAACTGAATGATAATTGAAATTAACTATGCTGAATGAAACTGACTTCTTTGTAACTTATTATTTATGTTAGATATCAACTATATGGATAATAAAGGTCAGACAACTTTTATTAAATTTCCATTTTAGTACTGTTCACAGATTAATTACACACGGTTCTATAGCCAACATAAAGGAATTGTTGTAGGATTTTGTATCTCCCATGAAGAATTCAGGGAGGGGAAGAAACCTTTTGTGATTCTGTACTTGAAATATACAATATATTTTCTGAGTAGTCCAGGATCATAAATATAAATATATAGTAACAGTTATTATACATTAATTCTAGTACTAATATCTAGATTATATGGAGAGAAAAAAATCTATTCTTTATCTTGTAGAAAACTAAGCTAGAGTTCTTGAAATGTCTACACACAACGTAAGATAAGTTTAACTCATTTATAATTTAATTTTAATAGCAATCCTCAAAGAGAGACCACTTTACTAATGGGAAAGTTCAGAATCATAAAAGTTAGATGCTTTGCTCAAGAAGCATACAATACATATTTGGTAGAACTTGGATTTTAAAGAATAAATTTTTCTTTTTTTTTCTTATTTTTGTTTTTGGGCCACACCCAGTGGTATTCAGAGGTTATGCTTGGCTCTGCACTTAGGTATCACTCCTGGTAAATTCAGAAGACCAGATGGGGAGCTGGGATTAAATATGGCTTCCTTCAGGCTGTACTACTTGTTGCTCCAATATCAAGAAGTATTTTTTATATTTTTAAGTATTTCAAAGACCAGGAGAATATGGTTCAGTGGCAATGCCCTTGTTTTGCACAGGTATGGTTTCGGTTTAAAGAAAATAGGTAAAGATTTATGTATTCAATAAATGATAGTATTTTAATGCAACTGAGTATTTTAGAGATTTTTTTTTGGTAATTTGTTAGGTATATATTTGCAATACCTAAATCTTTTTATCTATTCTTTTCTACTTAGACTTATCTTTAACTCATTTCATTTCTTGGTCATTTCTTTTATGCTGTCCTATTATATAGACCAGCATTTTCTAAATTTTATGCTTTAGAACAGTAATTTTATGAAAATCACAATGGCCAATAAGATAAAAAATACCTGGTTAACTAAATTCAAGTGGGTCTTTATATGTTTTTACCTTAATGTACATTCTACATTTCAAAAGAAAGATGCATAGTGTAACATTTTGTAGGAAAAGTGTTCATAGCATCACATTTTAGGTAGCCAGAGAGTACATGTCAATATGAAAAATATTTTTTTTTGGAAAAGTTCTTTTTTCACATTTTTATCTATTTAAACACCATGATTGCAAATATGATTGTAGTTGTATGATAACAGTCATATAAAGAACACCCCCCCTTCACCAGTGCAAGATTACCACCACCAATTTCCCAGATAATCCCTTCTCCCCACCCCATCCACACCTGTACTTGAGACAGGTTTTCTACTTCCCTCATTCATTCACATTGTTATGATAGTTTTCAATGTAGTTGTTGCTCTAACTGCACTCATCACTCTATGTGGTGAGCTTCATGTCATGAGCTACACTTACATGGGTAAATGGGGGTAAATAATGGTTGGGACTGAGGCAGTAAATGATTAGAAAGGAGCTTTGTAGGGCAGTATCAAGGTCACAATACAAGATGGATATTATGTATATATAAACTATATGCATATAATACTATCAATATATATTGTACACATGGGGGCACTAGCTCCCGCATGATTTTGGAAATGGAGACCAAGGAAAAAAATTTCCAGTGACTGTCCCAATATAAACCAGTGCTGCAACAGCCTGCCCTCCTCCCAAAACGCATTCCCATTAGTGTAGGAAGAGGTATTGGGAAAGCCTGATGACCCCTATAGAGTCCACCTGGACCAGCGCCCAGGGAAGGCATGGAATCCAGGGGAGAAAGAGAGGGATGGTCGGGGGCCTGCCAAGCCTCCCAGCACTCCCCAGGCGAGGGAGAAGGCCTCCGGCATGGGGCCTCCCCAAACCCCAACCTGGCAAGAGCTGGCCTTCTTTTGGAAAAGTTCTACCTCAAGTCTTATTTAAATATTTTCTGACCTCTATTCAAATTTACATGAATGTATATTATTGTATGTATGTGATAAAAGTTAAATGGAAGCTATAGAAATCATTAATCTGTTTAGATAATGCTTCTTGATTTTTAGATAACATTTAATATTAATGGGTAGAACATCTAAACTCCCAGATAAAATGAAAAACATTCCTCCATTCTTATAGTTTTAATATCCCATTCTGATATAAACTAAACACAAGTGGCTTATGATTTTAAAGAGTAATCTCTCAATTGCTCTATTAATTAATTAATTAATTAATTAATTAAGTATTTTGTGATGAAAATGCTCAGGAGCTACTCCAAGTTCTATATTTGGGGTCTGAATACTTGGAATTCATATGGTCCTAGTGAATCAAATTGAGGCTTCCTGTATAAGAGCATACACTCAGCCCACTGAGCTCCCTATTGCTTTATTATATTTGTGCATATGAGATTAATGAGGAGAGCAAAGCATGAAAAATCAAAGAGGGTAAAGGGTCTTCTATAATAGAAAGGGTCTTCTAGTGAAATGGATTCTGAATAACTGACAACTAACTAGATTGCTCAGTGTGGAATGCTTAAGTCCCTAGTTTAAGTAGTTTCCATAACAATCAGGGGGTTAATATTTGGGTTTTCTTTTCAAGTGTTTTTTATGCATATTTACTTCTAATTGACCACTTACTAACAGAATTTTTTTTCTTTATTTTGGGGGCACACCCAGTTGTGCTCCTGGCTCTGTGCTCAGGGAGCACTTTTGACAGTGCTTGGGTACTATCTACTTCCAAAGTGAAAATTATTTTCTTGCTAACGGCCTTATATTTAGAGATAGACATTTTGGAGGCGTTGGTATTATAAACTGTACATTCACAGGGAACAACTTTTTGCTATGGTAATTCCAATGTATTTTTACCTAGCTAAAAACTCAAGTTTTGTGGTGAGGAAGGGTGGAGGGTGAGGTGGGCCCAGAGGTTCTCAGGACTTACTTCTGGCACTGTGCTCAGGCAAAGCTCATCAGGGGATGGTGGCATATATGGTGCTCAGGATTATATAACTATGTATAAGGCAAGTAACTTAACATATTGATACCAGTGTGAACCATGCTATGGCTTATACTTTTTTTAATATTATGGTGGTATAAAATTATATAATAAAATTATATAATAAATAACTCAGTCAATAATTGTCAGCAAAAGAAGCAATAGAGGGATTGTAGTGACAGCACAATGTGTTTGCCTTACATGTGGCCAACCTGGGTTTGATCCCTGGAATCTCATATGGTCCCTTGAGTCTGCCAGGTGTAATTTCTAAGCACAGAGCCAAGAGTGATCCCCTGAAAACTGCTGGATATGGACCTCCAAAACAGCAATAGAAATGGCTATTGCTACCCAAATTTTCTATTACATTTAGTTTGCTGTTACATGACAATGAAAGCACCATTAATGAAGCTGCCAGATGGTGAAACACAAGTTGTAGTGACACTGTCATTAATATCTAAACTATCTTTTAGCCCGAACGTGCCTTAATTTCAACCATGTATTTCTTCACTGGCTCAGTGACACCCTGAATCCAGAGTGTGCAAAATGGAGAACAAATGTAGAAGACACAAAAAGGATGATTTTTAATTGTCCAAATAAAATGAAGTACCTGCTCTACCAATCAATATATGAATCCTGACTCTGTCCCACTTGAACAGCTCAAGTAGAAGAAAAGCTTGGGAAAGGTTCTGAGATTTTCTGGGTAAGTTAGTGAGGTTTACAGATGGCATGCTTTACTTTCTCTTCATCAGTAGGACTAAAGAAGACCAAAATCCAAACCTGATTAAAAGTGGGAGACACAAATGATGAATGACAGGAAGATAACTTGGAGCTCCAAATCATAGGATAGAATTTCAGTTCTCTTTGCATTGTGGCCTTCAGTAAAGTCATTTAACTTCATGGGTAAATGCAAATTGAGGCTGAACAGGAGATAATAGATATTGTACTGGATTGTAAATGTTATAAATATCTATGCAAGTTTGCTATTGTTTTTGCTGCCATAATTGGTTGTATGTTTCCCCTGGGATGTTGAGGGAATTCACTTTTGGAGTGAAAAGTTGAAGGATGGAGTCCCCAAGTTCCAGACACTGAGGCATTTCCATTTATTTAAAGGAATGAAATTATGGCAGTTGCTATTTCCCTTGTGTTTGTTTTCAAACTGTATGAAGTGAGGATGAGAGAAAAAAAAAGAAAGGAGGAAAGTTATTTCTGAAGGGTTAAAGCAAGATAGTGCTGCAAAGTGATTCCAGATGTACAAATATTAATATCTCTCTCTCCTTGATGAATGAGAAGGTATGACCCAGATAGGAAACTGCTAAAATTACCGGCGCCACTGAGACCTCAGTTGATGGCCCGGCGCAGATTTTTATCCTTACCCCGACAACTATAATGCTGATGAAGGGCTCGGACCTGCTGCAGCAGACCTTCCAAGACTTCATTCTGTCCCTTGTGTCTAGGCTCTCTGTCGTCATAGTCTTTCCAGTCTATTGAACAAAAGAAACAAACAGAGTGAACTTTTAATGCAGGGGAGGCTTCTTCCATGCCCTGTCTCTGGAGAGAGAATTCTGTTCAGGCTACCCACAAACTGAGGATAAGCAACCAACACTTGCACAGCTAACGAGCAAGGCCAAGGGTTGGAAGGTGCCATTGTTCAGGGCCCTGTGCAAAACAGTAATTGTGGTTGATTGCTTGTGTTGGGCAGTTTTAGACTAAGAGAAAATGGTCATTGGAAGCCAGAAGAAAATAGGAAATTTTGGGGTTCTGTTCTCCTCCCTCAATTTCTTACATGTCTTTTTACTATCCTATGTTCTAATCAGCTCCCTGGTCACCTCTCCTCTCAGCACCCCAAGTCTCAGCTGGATTTCCACAGTAGGAAAGAAAGGGGTGGGAATGTGTAGACTAGATGAAATCCACAGTCCCAATGCTTTTATTGTAGGTTTCACACTTTTGGCCAAATTGACATTTCTTTCCAAGGAAAGAGCCCATGTCACATGCCAAGAAATAGAAATCTACATTTTGCTCTAATGAATGTCTGCTTTGGTTAGCTGGCACAGCAACTCTTGCACATACTCTGAGCCACCAACCACCCTGTCTGCTCAGTCTCTAAATATACAGTATTAGCTTACATGGCAAATTTAAATTGCAATACCCACTGAGATTTCTCTCTCCCTTCTATTTTCATTCCATTTGGCTATAATGATATCAAGAGTAATAATCCGTATGGGACTAATGTCAAGATTGCAATTCTACTGTCTCCAATTCTTGATTTTTTTTTTCAGTAGGTCAGTTAATAGTCAGTCCTTTTCTTCGTCTATTCCTTCATGCTTCCCACTCTTTTTTTTCCCCTGAATGTTTTAAAAGTAACAGTGTAAAGAAATTCTGAGTCGAAATACTTTCTCTAGAAATGCTAGTCATTCTTGCCCATAAAAATCCTGTTTCTGAGTGTTCTAGTTGTGTAGTTTTCAAATTCTCTCTTGCTAGATTTATTTTGAAACAAGGAATCTCCCTATTCAGAAACTTAAGGAGATGCCATGGAAGTTAAAGTGAGGTAAAAGCAACCCTCCCAAATCATTTTAACTCCATTTTGAAAGAACTTGTAGTTTTGTGGGGGGTCAGAGAATTCCAGGTGTGATTCTTGGCTCTTTAGATTTCTTCCTCGGTGTCTGTGTAAATAACAAGAAAAGGGCACCTCTCCTCCATAATGTGAGTATTGTTAGGATTCACTGAGAGGTCTTTAAGGTTATGGGCATAATGCTACATGGCAGGGGTCACATAAATAACTGAAAAAGGAGGGATTCACTGATGAAGGGTTAATTCTTTTAGTGATAAGAAATATCTGTTGTGACCCTATTAGATATTTATCTCTGAAGGAGACTTCAGAGACTTTCTCTTATTTCCTTCCTAGTTTTCCCATGGCCCAGAAATAGTCACTCCAATTGGTGGCACAGGTAAGATTCTACTGGAGTCTCAGGACCTTCTATAGGGTGCTCATTACAGTATACCATGGAATTGTTTTTGCTTTTATTTTCTCGCAGGCAGGAGAGTTGAAACTTGGTTAAATTTTGTGTGGTGTGGCTGAACTGTGGTCTATTCTGGAGACAGGGATTTGGCATAGGTAACTTTTGTAGACTCTATCCCTTGTGGGCAGGAATCAGGACTTAATTTCTCATGTCTCAGGTTTCTACTGTGTAAAATGATTAATAAAAAACTTTTTTTTGGGAAGCTACACCCAGTGGCATGCAGGGCTTACTCCTGGCTCTGTGCTCAGGGATTGCTTCCAGCCATACTCAAGGGCCATATGGGATGCCAGGGATCTAACTGGAATAGGCTCTGCAAGGCAAGCACCTCAGTTGCATGGCCCCCAAATATTTTTAAAGTTATTTGAGATTTAAAAGAAAAACTGTAAAAAGTACTGATCTGGTCTATAGGAGATATTCATTAAATGGTGAAGCATTATTTGAAACTCTGTGAGGAAAAAAACTTCTGGTTATTCTAAGATTTTTCTGCAATGTCCTTAGTGTCTGGAAACAGAGAAAAAAAGTTGCTCACATAGATATCTAAAAGGATATTATGTATTTATTCTCTGAAGTGCTCATGATAAGAACGACATTGTTGTATTTGTGAGTAAGACTCCTGAATGGCTGAATGACTCCATGGTCCTGAACACACTAATACTTCTTAATAAGTGCTAATACTGCCATCAATGCACGGACAGATAAAATGGACCTGGCTCACTCGGTAGAGCTGTACTTATTACATCAGAGACTAGCTCAAGTTGATGACTTTATGATACATTAGAAAATTGCTAATGCTAAATTGCAGCTCAAGTGGGCATTGGACATGATGCCAAAGTTTTTGGAAAGAATGAGTTTTTCTCATAGATGTTTGGAAGGTTCTGACGACTACATAAAATAGGAGACTTCAGGGATGAGGGAGAAAATTGAAAATATATTAAGAAATCAGGAACTTGACAGGAATAAACTTAGTGTGGTAGGAAAAGAGCAGATTGTGCCACATAATACAGCTCACTGTTCTGGTAATGAGACACTTGCATTGCAACACAACGCAGAGCTTACATTCACTGGCCATATCAGGGCTTTTCTGATCGTAACCGAGACAAGCCTGTCTGGGTCCTTTTCTCTTATTATGTACCATACCATATAACATAACTCTATAAAAACACATTAAGGCCTTTTGTAAAAATATAAAAAACGTTTTTATAGCTTACTGGAACATATTACCAAATTTCCAATTACTCTGACATGTTAGAATACATTGTCCTCTAGTAAATATCTAAATACTGATATAGGTTACATCACAATGTCATACTGTTTACAAACAGAAACAGTGTTTTTTTTATATTTCTATTTTCAAGTGATAGGTCTTGTCTACATCAATGACAATGACATATTTAGATTTCCATTCTTTGCTAGATAGCCCATGCTAATCAAATGTGTCATTTTAGGAGAAAGCGTTACCAATTACATTAATTGCCAATTAAGTGACTGTTCCCCACTCTGGACAACTCATTTTGTTATTCTGGAGAGAGCTCTTTAAACAAGATTTGCTGGAAAATATCTGAATAGAACTGAAAGTTTATAGAACTAGAAAATCTGATAGTTGTAGTTTAGAAGTCAATACTCTAGTATGAAAATAAGAATGTGTATTGGGCATACATTTGTACTAGGTTTCTACTGTTTCACCATCAGGTTGACTGAGACTAGTATTTTCTTCAACTTTTCTGATTTTTTGTCTCCCTTCAGGTCCATATATATATATATTTTTTTTTTCTCTCCCTATGCCCCCAAAGAGCGTGGTTTCCTTAGAAGCTGCATACTGTAATCTTCCAAGTATCTACTTCTGTTAAATTTTTGATGAAAAGGATAACCAAATAAAACAAGAATCACTAAATCATCAAATATTGGTAAATACAGAGATTTTTAAGAGAGCTATGGCATTGGTCCCCAAGGCTTCTATAGTATGGTCCAGCTCTGAGTTAATCAAAAGAATTAGTTAAGAGGATTGGCTAATTCTTGGTTAATTTGTCTGCCTGAGAAATTAGCACTAGTCACCACAACAAGAGTTTGCCCAGTTCAGCATCTACTAGAATGTGTCACATCGTTGACTGACACTCAACTTCCTTATTAATAGATGAGACTTCAGCATTTCCGTATTTGGTGACATTGGACTCCATGACTCATGAACACTGTTAATAAAATGAATCTAGGAACAAAATCACTTCAATAGGTAGTACTGCATGACTATATAAAGTTTTTAGATAAATATGCAACAGAAATTTTAGTTTTCATATTGATAATGATGCTGCTGATAATGATGGTGATGCTTCTTCATGAAACAAAACAATGATCAATCACTGTTGTGGAGATTAAATGAGACTTAATGTGCATGTTTGCTGCCTGATCTGTGGTTGGCTCTAAGTACCACTAGAAAATGTATAAATATAAAAAAATACAGTTTTAATTAAAAATTAAAATGAAAACTAAAATGTCCACTATCTTATAACAAATGGTTCAGTGTTATATAAAACATTTTTAACATAAAACTTACACTGTAAGACTTTCATCCACACTATGAATTCTCTTATAAAAATATCATTTCTTTGCTCCATAGTATAACAATGTATATATTATACTTCTTTTAACCATTAAGTTAGTAATAGATATTTATTCTCAATACATATGTTAGTTCAGTATACTAACACATGACTGCATATCTGTACAACATTATCTGTGTATGTTTCCTTAGGTTACATTGCTTAGATATGTAATTATGGAGTAAAAAGAAATGCATGTTCTTATAGTGGTGGATGTGGCATGGCATACTGTGTTCCACAAAGGGGATAGCATTAGTGCTCTTTTTTTTTATTTTTTGGTTTTTCAGGCCACACCCATTTGATGCTCAGGGATTACTCCTGGCTAATTGCCCCTGGCTTGGGGGGACCATATGGGACACCGGGGGATCGAACCACGGTCCTTCCTTGGCTAGCGCTTGCAAGGCAGACACCTTACCTCTAGCGCCACCTCACCGGCCCCAGCGTTAGTGCTCTTATAAAAAGCAAATGATAACATTTTTAACTATTGCAATTAGGAAAAACTTTTTTAATTATAACATAAATCAGAACAATGGACTTGCACAACTGGTAAATTATGAAAAAATTCAATTACATTGTTTGGAGCTGCTTCTAGCTGGTTACTAAAGAAGTACCCAACAAAATAGGCCAGACCTAATATTGAAATCAGAATTTTTTTGCTTTTTTGTTTTTTACAGACACTACTACAGATACTATTTGTATTTGTAGACAAAAGAATAAATATTTGCAGAAAGTAGCAAAAAATTATTAGTTAAGAAAGCTTTTCTCTGCAGCTAATGTCAAAAATAAGATTTTGTTAGACTTCATTCTCTCATCGGATCCATGAGTTTGGAAGTGAGGAAGGAAGGAGGGACTAAAAGGGATGATTTTTTGGTCTCAGCCAGCCCTTTCTACTGTGTCCTTTTTCTGCATTCTCAGAAAAGCCCTTTAAAGGGCGTGATCAGCCCCTTTCTTCAGATACTGAATCGAGACTCAGAGCCATAACTTAATTTCTGAAGGCCAAATAGCTAACAAAAGATATAAAGGAGAACAAATTCAATCTTACTGTTCCAAATTCCCTCTCCTTCATTCTTTTGAGTTGTCATCCAAGAGAATATTTTTGCAGAGGAATCATTTCTTATGTGGCCTTCTTAGGGGGCCCTCTTAGTCCCAAGTGGCAGGGAGGGAAGGACAATGACTTTGCAAGAAGGGGATAGAGTTGGAGCCAGAAAACAGATCCAAACCCCCCAGCTACCACATACTAGAAGGAGAGGCACAGGCTGGCGTTGTGATCTGAGCAGGTCCCCATCCTTTCATGTTATAGGCTGAGACTTGAACAAAATACTGTTGACCCTGCAAAGTATTGGAATAGAGAGAATAAGGCATCAGGAGTGTGATTTAGTCACTTGTACCCTAAACACAGATACCTGTATAGCTTGACATAACTCATTTTTCACTTGAGAAATCTACTACTCACACTTGAGCTTTCTAGCTTTTCCTGACCACTACATTTATATCTGATAAGCAACATATTTCCCATGCAGTTAGCTGCTTTTGTTTCTTATTTTTCAATATCAAAGTAGTATACTTTTCCTACTCCCAAGCCTAGCCCCTAAAATTATTAAATTATTTAATTTTTATTCCCTCTACTTTTACTATTACACTGAAATTTACAATATTAATGTTAATGTCAATGATAATTTCATGCATATATCATTCCAATATCAAGCCCACACAATTAATTTTTTTTTTTTTTTTTGGTTTTTGGGCCACACCCGGTGGTGCTCAGGGGTTACTCCTGGCTGTCTGCTCAGAAATAGCTCCTGGCAGGCACGGGGGACCATATGGGACACCAGGATTCGAACCAACCACCTTTGGTCCTGGATCGGCTGTTTGCAAGGCAAACACTGCTGTGCTATCTCTCCGGGCCCCACACAATTAATTTTTAAAGTCACAATTATGCAAACTTCTTACCTTTACTTCATTTTTCCAGGAGCAATCATTATAACCACCATAAGTGTTTGTAGTCAATCAACTTGCTTTGTAAAAGTTGCAAGTTAGATAAATATTTTCAAATTAGTATATGAAAGATCTTTATTTTTCATAGCTGCATTGTACTACTCAGTGGCTTAATTATTCTTATTATTTAATAATAAATATGTCCTTCATTGGTGAACATTTAGATTATTTCTTTATTATATGCCATAACAGACAATGCTACAATAGATATTCTTTACTCATCTCCCCAGACATTAAAAAGTTAATTCTTAGATGTTACTTTGACTTTAAAGTTTTTATTAAAACAACAGTTTATATTCCTTAATATCTTAAGATATCCTTAATATCTTATCTTATGCTTTGGCTTTAATATTTTAAAGTTTCTTATATGGTGAGACTGGGAATTGTGAATTAACTGGTAGAGCGCATGTCTTGTATAAGTGAAACCCTGGATTTGATCCCCAGCACTGTATGAGCCCCTAGCATAGATTATATCACCCTGGGCTCCTACTATTATAGGAAGTGGCCTCATCTCCCCATTATTTTGTATGGTTTCATATTTTTGCTTTGAGGAGTTATTTCTTGATGAAACCAAAGAGGACTTTTTGGAAGCCAGAATTTGATAAAAATAAGCCTGCAAAAAATTGTAAAGTGGTATTTGGAGTGAAAAAAAATAAGCAGATTTTTGTAGATCCTTTTCTAGGGATTTAATAATGTTGGTCCTACCATATCATAAAGTTAATAACTTTAGCATTAAAAATGGTTTTCTACGTACCCTCAGGGCTATGGGGATTCTGCAGAAGTGTAAATCTACCTCTAAGCTTTTATATGATTAGGAGACTGTCTGCTTTGCTCTCATTGGATGACCAAGTGGAAAAACTTAATCCCTATAAAAATTAGTTCAAATATTAGAGAAACTCTCCGTGGAGATTTTTCCATTTTTATCACCATATCACTTTTTCTTTTAAGCAATGGAAATTCCCTAGAGTTCTCTTCTGGCCCTCTTCCATCATGAGGGTTATAGGGTTGGGAATCAGTCTTCTGCTGATAGCATCTCTGGGGGCCACCCACTTGGGTTTGTTTGCACTGGTAATGCACAATTTTGGCCCCAAGTGTAGACATGTGATTAAGACTAAACGTTAAGATTCATTGGTGGTGACCCAACCACCAAGAATTCTATTATAATTAGTTGGTTCAAAGTTAAGGAGATGCAACATAATACAGTGTTTTAACATTGGATTTTAAGATTAAGCTTTATAGATAACTGTTTTAATTGACTAGGCTTTAGAAAAACAAGGGAAGTTTTCCTTCTACCTCTCACATCTGAAGATCCCAAGATAACAGTTGTTTGAATTGAACCAAAAAATATACAGGCCTGATTTAAATTTACTGAAGCAAATGGGATGAAAAACACAGATTTGCTAGTTGTTTGTGGGTTTTTTTTTTCTCCCCATTCTATACATTCATATGGCTTATAGTTCTACAACTAATTAATGTTGGGGTTAGATTGATTAAACAAATAAGCACAGTTTGTGCAGTTTTTTCATTCACTGTTTAAAATGGTTCAGGTTACTGAGAAATGCAGCACCATATATAGTTTCTTTTTTTGTGAAAACAGATTTAGACAATTTTTTTTTTTAATTAAGGGAAAAGGATTTCTCTCAGGAAATTGTGTGACTCCAATTGATGACTGATCTCAACTGAGGCTGTGGGGGTGAGGCTTAGATGAGGTTGTTATTTTTACCATAAGACAGGGAGTCAAAATTGGATCTCTCAGAGCCTTTGATCTCTGCCCCACCCCCAGCCCCAAGATTAGACTGTGATCCAGAAAGCAGCAGCTTTCAAGACTTGTATGAGGCCAGTCTTTTTCTGATCTCTGTAGAACATGGCAGCTTACAAAGTGGTTCATGCTGTCTGCTCACTCCTTTGTGAGGTTCAGATTATGGATACCAGACATATGCTTAACGAGTGGCAGTTGTTGCCAGCGGCCTGGGCGTTGGCTGTTGCTCCCAGAGTTAGGCATTTGCTACCAAAATTTCCCAGCACAAACAGCAGGCACAGGGCAATGCGAAGTCTAAAAGGAAGAGTCTATATTTACCCTTGTAAGTCCAGTGATTGTGCATCTTAGCATCTGTAGGTTTTCCATGATGATCTCTCCAGCCAAAGGACAGAAGGTTTTAGACAAACTCCATTCCACTAGGAAGAGAGAGAGGGGAGAGAGAGGGAAGAACAGAGGGAATGAAAGGGAGAAAGTAAGGAGGAGAAAGGTAGGAGAGAGAAAAGAAGAGGAAAAAAGGCAGAAGGTAAGAGGGAAGGGGGAGAAGTAGCAGGGGAAGAGGGGAAGGAGGGAAAAAGGAATGGGAGAGAGAATGAAATTCAGTCAATTATCAAAAAGTATCATGGAAACTCAATCATCTCAAAACCAGTAAGTTTATCTTTTAAAAATATTTTTGCATCTATTGAATAACCACGGATAAAAGTTAGAAAGTTGCCCATAATTGAGTTTCAGCCTTACAATGTTCAATCACTCATCCCTTCACGAGTGTCCACTTCTTTCCACCAATGTCCTCCATGTCTCTCCATCCTTCAACCTGCATCTATTGCAGTTTTCTTTCATCTTTTTTTCCTTGTAGACATTGTGATCTGCAATACTGTTACTGAGAATTTCTTGTATCACTTTACCTCCTTTCAGTATTATTCTTGTCCAGAGGGATCATTTCCCACTATCACTGTTATTCATAGTGGTCTCTTCTGTGATCTAACCTTCCTCTCCATTGTGGCAAACTTTCTTCCAAGGACCAGTCATCTGGCCTTTATTTCTATTGTGTTTGGCACTATTCTACTACTACGTTTATTTGATAATGCAAATGAGTGTGATCATTCTATGCCTACCTCTCTTCTGGCTAGCATATCTTCACTCAGCATATCTTCCATGCCTATTAATGTATCAGAAAACTTTATGAATTCATTTTTTATAATGGTTTTGTAATATTCCATTGTGTAGATATACTATTACTCCTTACGCATTGGCTTGTTCTTGAGCACTTGGGTTGGGCTGTTTTCAGATTTTGGCTATTATGAAGAAGGTTGCAATTGAGCATATGAGTGCAGATGCTTTTTCTGAATTGTGTTTTGGAACCATTAGGGTACATTCCCAGGAATGGAATTGCTGGGCCATGTGGAAAATGAATTCCTAGTTTTGTGGAGGAATGTCCATATTGTTTTACATAAAGGCTGGACCAATTAATGTTCCCAACAGTAGGGAATACGGCCCCCCCCCCCAATCACATCATGCCAAAACTGGTTGGTTTTGTTCTTTCTGATGAGAACCAGTCTCTTTGGTGTGAAGTGGTCTCTCATTGTTTTTAATTGACATTTGCTGATGATTAGTGATATAGAGCATTTTTTCATGTTCCTTTTCAGCATTTATATTTTTTCTTTGAGGAAATTTCTATTCATCTTGACTTCCCATTTTCTAATGGAGTTGGATATTTTTCTTGTAAAGTTCTACCAGAACTTTATATATTTTTCTTACCTTTATTGGATGAATGATGGGCAAATATTTTGTATTCTGGTCTTTGTTTCCTTTGAAATGCAGAAAATTCTTAACTTAATGCAATCCCATTTGTTTATCTTTGCTTTCATTTGCTTGGTCAGTGGCATTTCATCTTTCAAGATGCCTCTAGTTTCAATATCATAGAGTGATTTGCCAATGCTTCCCTCTATGTATATTATGGCTCTTGTCTAATACTGAGGTTTTAATCCACTTTGATTTGACTTTTATGCATGCATCAGGAAGGCATCTAAGTTCATTTATTTTTTTGCACGTGGCCAACCAGTTTTCTGAAAGCCACTTATTGAAAAAGCTTTCCTTGCTCCAGTATATAATTTTTGCTCCTTAATTGAAGATCAACTGATCATATCCCTGAGACTCTGTTTCTGAATGATTAATTATATTACATTGATTATTGATTACTCTAGTAACATGCTGTTTTAATTACTACTGCTTTGTAGTACAGTGTGAAGTTGGAAAAATGATGCCTCTTATTTTCTTTTTCCAAAAATTACTTGAGCTATTTGTTGTTGTTGTTGGTGGTGGTGGTGGTGATGATTATTGCCCATCTGAATTTTAGAAGTGTCTGATCTATTTCTTTGAAAAAATATCATAGGTATCCTTATAGAGACTGTACTGTATCTTAATAATGCTTTGGGAGTATTGCCATTTTGCTTATGTTAATTCTCCCAATTCATGATCAGAAGATGTTTTTCCATTTCCTATACTCTTTTATTTATATAAGTAGTGTTTTATAGTTTTCTTTGTATACATCTTTTACTTCTTTGGTTAAGATGATTCTTAGGTATTTAAGTCTATTTCATCATTTGCAGATAGGAAAACCATAGAGTTTTCCATGTTAATTTTAAAGGCTGCCATTCTACTATGTAAATATATTAATTATAGGAACATTTTTTGGGAGAGACCTTAGGATCTTATAAATATATTACCATATCATCCATGAATTGAGAGAATTTGACTTTTTCCTATCTGGATGAACTTGATATTTTTTCCTTGTCTTCTTGCTACCACAAGTTCCTCAAGTACTATAATGAATAAAAGTGGTAAGAGTAGGTAATCTTGTTTTGTGCCTTATCTTTGAGGGAATGCTTTAAGTTTTTACCCATTGAGTGAGTATATGCTTGCTGTGGGTCTGCAGTAAATCATATTGACTATTGTTGGAGGATAGCTCCAGAATGTCCTCCTACAGACTACATTGAGAAAAATCCCTTAAATTTCTACTTTATTGAGTTTTTTTAAAATCATGAATAGGTATGTTAAATCATCCTTGCATTTTTAAATGAATTCCACTTGGTAAACAATTTTTCTAATGAGTCGTTGGAGTTGATTTGCTAGTATTTTGTGGATGATCTTTTAATCTGTGTTTATCAGGTTTATCATCTGTAATTCTCTTTATGTGTTTCTGTATACTTTTGGTATTAGGGTAATTCTTGCTTCATAGATACTGTTTGGGGGTGTTTATCTTTCCTCAATTTCCTGAAGAGTCTGAAAATTATTGCAATAGGTCTTCTTTAAATTTTGGAAAGAGCTCACTAGTGAATCCATCTGGACCTGAGTTTTTATTTTTGGGGAGACTTTTGATTATCGTTACCTTTTCATTAATTAAGATAAATTTGTTCAGGTGTTCCACATGTTCTTGATTCAGCTTTGGAAGGTTATATAAGTCCAAAAATTTATACATTTCTTTTAGGTTCTCTAACTTTGTGATATTAGATTTTCAAATTAATCTTTAACGACACATTGGATTTCTACGATATCTGTTGTTACGTTCAATTTTGAACATCAATTTTGAATTGTATTTTTCAAAGAACTAGCTTTGATTCTTTAATCTTTTGGATTGCCTTCTTAAAAATATTTTAATACATTAATTTCTGTTCCACATTTTATTATTTTTTTATCCTCCTGGCTGCTTTGGGCTCTCTTTGTTGGTTATTTTCAAATTTCTTAAGTCACTCAGTCAAATTATTTATGAGGACTCTTCTTCATTTCTCATGAATTCTTGCAAAGCTATAAACTTTCCTCTAAAGACCACTTTTGCTGTGTCCCACAAGTTCTTTTAGGAGATATCCTGATTCTTGTTTGTATCTAGGAGTTTTTTTTAAAAGTTTTTATTAGTAAGCTGTTAATTTAAAAGTGTTTAAGTTATTTATCCATTAAGTTTTTGTGAATAACTTATATTACAGTGCATCATGATCTAAGAAGATTGTTGATACAATTTATACTATTTTGATTTTATGGAAGCATGTTTTGTACCCCAGCATATGGCTATATTAGAGAATGTCCCATATGCTTTGGAAAAAAACATATACTCAGATTTTGGGGGATGAAAAACCCTATATATATCTACATCTATCTATCTATCTATCTATCTATCTATCTATCTATCTATCTATCTATCTATCTATCTATCTATCTATCTATCTATCTATCTGTCTGTCTATACTAAGCTTCCTTCTACCCTTTCTTAATCTATCTACAGGTGATAAAGTAGTATTGAAATCTCTAATTATTATTGTGCTGCTATCTATGTCTCAAGTCTATTAGCAGCTGTTTTAATTTTTCTTAGTATATTTTTTATTTATTTGAACATCTTGATTACAAATATGATTGTGATTAGGTTTCAGTCATGTAAAGAACCCCTTCACCAGTGTAACATTCCCACCATCAATGTCCAAAATCTCCCTCCATCCCACCCCACCCCACCTGTACTCCAGACAGGTTTTCCAGTTCCCTCATTCACATGATTATGGTAGTTCTCTGTGTAGTTATTTCTATAGCGTATTCACCACTCTTTGTGGTGAGCTTCATGAAGTGAGCTGGTGTTCCAGCCCTCCTCTCATTGTCTCTGAGGATTGTTACAAAAGTGACCTTTATTTTTCTTAAAACCCATAGATGAGTGAGACTACTCTGCATTTCTCTCTCTCCCTCTGACTTATTTTTCTCAGCATGATAGATTCCATGTACATCCATGTATAGTAAAATTTCATGACTTCATCTCTTCTGACAGCTGCATAATATTCCATTGTGTATATGTACCATAGTTTCTTTAGCCATTCATTTGTTGAAGGGCATCTTGGTTGTTTCCAGAGCCTGGCTATTGTGAATAGTGCTGCAATAAACATAGGTGTGAGGAAGGGGTTTTTGTATTGTATTCTTGTGTTCCTAGGGTATATTCCTAGGAGTGGTATAGCTGGATCGTATGGGAACTCAATTTCTAGTTTTTGGAGGAATCTCCATATTGCTTTCCATAGAGGTTGGACTAGACAGCATTCCCACCAGCAGTGGGTAAGAGTTAAATTTTTTCTGGTTCATAATTAGCTATGTATATATACTTTGAAGTACATTTTTTTCTAATGTTCATATCTAGAAAATTAAGAAAAGACCCTCTTTGTCTCTTATAAACTTTTTAAGCCTGAAGTCTTCTTGATCATTAAGGAAAGATCTTCTCCATCTCTTATAAACCTTTTGAACCAAAAGTCTACTTTGATCATTAAAAATGACCCTCTTTGTCTTTTATATAACCTTTTAAAGACTGAAGCCTATGCTGTCTGATATTAATATGGCCACCATGATAGAGTTGTTCACTTGAAGAATTATCTTCTAACCTTTGTGTTCTGACCATTCAAATGTGTTTTTTCTTTTGCAGGCAGCAGAATATTGGATATAATTTTTCAATCCATTTAGCCACTCTGTGTCTCTTATTGGTGGTTTTAGACCACTGAGAGGAATTATGGTCAGGAGTTTTGTATCATTTTTCTTGAGAAATTTGGTATGTTTCTGATGTTTTCCTTGCTTTAAAGTAGGCCTTTAAGTTCTTTTGAAGTGGTATAGCACAGCAGGTAGACTACTGACATTACAGGTGGTTGACTTAGTACTATGCCTGCTCCTCAGATGATTTCTCTAGACTACCAGGAGTGATACTAGAATACAGAGTCAGAAGTAGACCCAGGGCCACAGCTAAGTGTAGCCCTCACACATCAAAAAATAAAGTTGGATTCAAGTCTTAAGTTCCTGAGCTGTTGTTTATCTGTGAGGTTGAGTATTATTTCTTCAAATCTGAATGATGTGGCTGAATATAGTATTCTTGGTGAAGAATTTATTTCATTGAGTTTTCTTTCACTGTACTCCTCTATTGCCTTTGAACCTGGAGGGTCTTATTTGAATGAACTTCTATACATTGTAAGGATGCTCCTTTGTATGTAATTTTCTTTTTTGATCTTGGTGCTTTCTGAATTCTCTCTATGGTTTTCATTAGTCTGATTAGGCTGTGGCTTGGAGTCTTTATTTTGTATCTCTTTAGCTGGTACCCTTTGGGTCCCCTGGTTCTGAGTACTTTTATTCTTTAACTCTGGGAATTTCTCAGCAATGATGTGTTTGACTCTTGTTTCCTCATTAGGGTCATCTTTCTGGTCCACTAGGATTCTTAAGTAGTGGTTCTTTTGGAATTTATCCTACAGTTCTCTTTTCTGCTTTTTATTTATTTATTTTGAGTCTTTTTTCTACCTTCTGACCAGAGTTTTCTGCATCTCATCTTGGAGCTTTGTTTTCAGCTTCTACTACTCTGCTACTGAGGTTTTCTAGTGTGCTTTTCATTTCACTTACCAAATTCTTTAGTTCTGTTCATTTCTGCCTATAGTTTTCTAATTCCTTTTTTTTTTGTTTTTTTGTTTTTTTGGGCCACACTCATTTGATGCTCAGAGGTTACTCCTGGCTAAGCACTCAGAAATTGCCCCTGGATTGGGGGGACCATATGGGATGCCAGGGGATCAAACTGCGATCCTTCCTTGGCTAGTACTTGCAAGGCAGACACCTTACCTCTAGCGCCACCTCGCTAGCTCCAGTTTTCTAATTCCTTATCTTATATCTTCTTGTGTTTTACTAGCTATATGTTTATTTGTTTCTTGGAGCTCCATAAACATATTCAACATTCTTCTCTAAAGTCTATATTAGGGAGGTTACTTAGGTATTTTACTTGTTGGATCTTCAGGAATATGATCTTTGTTCTCTAAGTGTGATGTTTTATGTTGCTTTCCCAGTGTAACTTTTGAAGTCTGGAGGTGTATTTGTGTGTTGTTGTGTGAATAAGTGAGAAGAGTCAGGATGTCAGTGAGATATAGAGAGGTAAAGAAATATGCGGCCATTAATGTGGCTGCACACTTTACAGGTCCTTATCTGGGGGCAATATAGCATATTCTAAGTGCAGCTTCCCAGATACTTCCTAGATGCTTTATAAGATTATCTTTTTGATAATATGGCACGGCTTAATTCTCTCTTTGGAGTGAGAATTAAGTTTGCTTTCTAAAATATGGACAAAGATATTTAATAGTGATAATTGTGTCTAAAACATGCATTTATTAAACTATACCTAAAATACTTGTATACATATACCCTTGTTCATGCAAATGGATGTAAATATTTAATTGTATAGATAAGACAAATTGGATAATGGATGTGAGAACTAAAGAGGATGTTAGCACCTTACCTCTCTATTTACTCCTCAAGTTGGCTTCCACATTCTACTGAAAGTGACACTCTTATCTCTGACCAAAATATTTTGCATCTCTTATGTCACTGACACCTCCATCAGCAAGAATCTCTTTTTCTCTACTGGCTTGTAAGCGGCTTCCTTGTCTTCCCATCTCCCTAATACCTACTTTTAGAATTTTCCATTTCTTTTCAACCCTGGGTTCTGGCATATGTGATTGATTTTTTTTATCTCCAAAGTAAATATTAATTCACTATAAAAATCATTGAAGTTCTAATATCCAAGGTATTAAAGATTCCATCTTACCATGAGACCATGTTTTTAGTATTTGTTAAAAAACCCTGGTCATGTGAGATAAATTGTGAATTCTCAAAAATAAGTGTTTGATTGCCAATTTATACATGGAGAAATATAAGATCTGATGCCTAAAAGGGTGAAGTCAATTAGTGAATATAAAAAAAAATGTGCACATTTTAAAAATTCACGATGACACATTGTAGGTATTTTTAAAAAAAAAAACAGCTTTACTTTGGTACTAGGGTTTAAGTAATTGTTACTATAATTTTTATAATTTTTATAGATACATCATTTTATCACCGTAACCACCACCAAAGAATCCACTTCCCTTTCCCAGTGTCCAAAGTATACATCCTCCCACTCCCACCAGTTCTATAGAAAAAACTTCAGTTCTGATGATTTTGATTATTTGTTATTCCCTTTCTATGTTTCTTATTACAATACACATTTTGGATAGAACTCTTTTTTTTTTTTAATATTTGGAGGTAGTAAATCTACATACATTTAGATGACTACTGTAATTCAACAAACTGGAATTCAATAAAATAGTAAATCAATGATACACTGATAAAGTAAAAACCTTTTTCCAAAAATTACTTTTATAACTATCAGATTAAAAATTAGGATTATGAATGATTCTGTGCAAATACATTTTGAGATTTACATGCAATTCATAAATCTTACAAATGTAAAACTAGTAAGAGTGAAGAGAGTTAAATAAAATGTTAAGGGAGAAATCTGAATAGGCCTATTGAGGCATAAAAGTATATTTTATACTTAATATTCCCTAGGAAAGGGAATATTGACTTTATGTTAGACAATATTAAACATAGATTACATTATAATATAATGTTATAAGCCCTCTTGTATCTCAGTGCCTATATTTCTCAACTCTAAGAAAATCTTATTGTGATTTCTTAAACTATTGTTTCTGCTTCTTCTATCTCCTTGCCATACTTTCTAGGTTCTTACTGGTATCTACTCTCCAGCTTTAAGAAGTTCCTGGATAGGGCCAGACCAACAGAACAGTGGGTAGGGCATTTGCTTTACATGCAGCTGACCTGGGTTCAATCCCCAGTATACCTGACAATCCCCAAAACCTGCCAGGGGAGGGGAGTGATATCTGAGCACAGAGCCAGGAGTAACCAGAGTGCTGTTGGGTGTGGCCTCAAACAAACAATAAAAGAAGTTCATTGAAGGCTTAAATTGTGGGTCCTTTTTAATCCACGTCTTTGCCCCAAGATGTGGTATTATTTACTTTTATGGCTACGACAGTGACTTCCAAATTCACAATTCTAGGTCTAACTCCCTCTGGAACTCTAACTTTTTGCAAATATCCATCTGAATATGTTCTAAACACTTCTCTTTGTCAGGATATTTCTCCTTTTATTTTCTTTTTTATTCTTCTCATTTAAGCACTTCGTGTACTAATCACTACAGCCCCAATATCAGATCATCACTCTTACCTCCTTCTACCAGTGTTCCCAGCCCATATCATGTCACTACGACCCCTGCCTGCCATTATAACAGGCATATTTCCTAGACTTATTTTTAATTCTTCTGATTATATAAGTTTAGAATTTATTTGAAGAAAACCTGGAAAACAGGAAAAAATCAAAATGACACAGAATCCTCTCACATAAAAGTAAGAACTGTAATATAGTCCCACACAGACTGCACATATAATTTTTGTCTTGCATTTTACTTGGCCCTAAATATTTCTCCACAGCCTTACATTTTTTTGGTTAACATTCTTTTTAATGGTCATTCAATATTCAGACTTATTGATGTGTCTTGACTTTTTTTTTTTTAGCTATTTCTCTTATTACTTCTTTTTTTTTTTTTTTTTTTTTTTGGTTTTTGGGCCACACCCAGTAACGCTCAGGGGTTACTCCTGGCTATGTGCTCAGAAGTTGCTCCTGGCTTGGGGGACCATATGGGACACCGGGGGATCGAACCGCGGTCCGTCCAAGGCTAGCGCAGGCAAGGCAGGCACCTTACCTTTAGCGCCACCGCCCGGCCCTCTTATTACTTCTAACGTAGTTTGGTTTTGATTTTCTACTACGATAAATAATATTGCAGAAATGGAACATAATTTTCTGTCTGACTTCTGATGGTGTGCTCAGATTTCTTTTTATTCATTTTTAAATTTTTTCTTTTTATTTAAATACTGTGGTTAAATTTTATTTTATATAAATACCGTGATTGTTCATGATTGAGATTCAATCTTACAACGTACTCCACCCTTCACCAATGAACATTTCCTACTTCCAATGTTCCCAGTTTCCCTTCATTCTCCCTATTGGTTGCCTCTGGGGAAGACATTTTACTCCTCTCTCATTCTACTCTCCTTATTTTTTCCTTTTAGACACTGTGATTTGAACTATTATCAATGAAGGCATTATATCCATGTCATTTTATCTCCATTCAGCACCTAGATCTTGTCCAGAGTGATCAGTTCCAACAATCATTGTCTTGGTGGTCCCTTCTCTACCCTAAACGTACTGCTGCTCCACTATTTGTGGCAAGCTTCCTACCATAGACTGATTCTCCTAGCCCTGGTCTCTATTATCTCGGGATATTATTACCATACTAGCTTTTCCCCCCTTATAGCCCACAAATGAGCAAAATCTTCTTTATGTTCTACAGCAGGTTTTTTTTTTAATAATAAGCACCAAAATAGATTTTCTTTTAAACATAGAGAGAACATTCTTTTCTATGAATCTTCTCCAGGCTCTAGTCTTTCGACAATCTCAAGAATATTATAAAACTTTAATTAGAATCAAATTATTAAGGTTAGATATTAATCTAAATTTAGGTCTCTACCTTTCAAAATAATATAGTACATTGAAATTTTGATGTTTTATATATTATATGCATAATTTCTTCCTGAAGGATTTTATTCTGACTATAAATTACTGGTTTAAAAAAAACCAAGGGGCCAGAGAAATAGCATGGAGGTTAGGCATTTGCCTTGCATGCAGAAGGACGGTGGTTTGAATCCCGGCATTCCATATGGTCCCCCGAGCCTGCCAGGAGTGATTTCTGAGCATAGAGCCAGGAGTAACCCCTGAGTGCTGCCAGATGTGACCCAAAAACTAAAAAAAAAAAAAAAACCCAAACAAAAAACAAACAAACAAAAAACAAAAAACAAATCTGGGGCCGGAGAGATAGCATGGAGATAAGGCACTTGCCTCTCATGCAGGCGGTCGGTGGTTCAAATCCCAGCATCCCATATGGTTCCCTGAGCCTGCCAGGAGCGATTTCTGAGCAAAGAGCCAGAAGTAACCCCTGAGTACTGCCGGGTGTGACCCAAAAACCAAAAACCAAAACCAAAACCAAAAAAAACTAAATCCTTAAAAATAGAATTGAAGAATAAGGATAATAAACAAAGAATAATGTTGCATATAATTCTATCTTAGAGCAAAATAAGAATGACTAAAGAAAAATACATTGAGAGCATTCACATGAAAAGCAGTAGATATGCAAGGACATCCAGAAAAAGCAGAAAATAAAAAAATTCTGTAAAACAAAATACCCCTGCTTGTCAGACAGGTCAGAAAGTGGTCTGGTAGAGTTCCTGGCTGTAAACTGAAAATCAGAACTTCTTTGATTCAAGGAGATTTCCCAAAGGGAGTGTACTAGGGATTAGTGGAGACAATATCAGATTTTTGGTACATGTGTTTCCTGGGTCCACGAACATAATCTCTAAATACACATCTTGCACATATCTCTTCTCGAGCTGTGGAATTTCATGCTGGTTTGTGTACCAATGCTATTTCCACCTCTGGAAAAGCCCAGGTTTTATCTTGAGTGTGTTACTCTCTTTTATTTTCTCCCTTCCCTTCCTCAGAGACTTTAAAAAAAAAAAGCCTGTTTTTATTTAAAAACAGACAAACAAACAAACAAACAAACAAAAAACCCATACCTGATTTGGGGGCAAAGAATTGACCAAACAACGTACAAAGATAAAGTGTTGAAAATTTCTGAAGAAAACCTTTTTTTAAAGGTTTTAAAGATTTTTAAAGTCCAACCTTATGGAAAACAATATGGACATTTCTCAAAAAACTGGAAATTGAGCTCCCATACTTTCCAGCTATACAACTCCTATGAATATACCCTAGAAACACAAAAATACAATTAAAAAATTTGTTCCTCACAACAATATTCATTGCAGCGCTATTTATAATGGCCAGACTTTGGAAACAACCAAGATGCCCTTCAACAGATGAATGGCTAAAGAAACTGTGGTATATTTACACAATGGAATATTATGCAGCCGTCAGGAGAGATGAAGTCATAAAATTTTCCTATACATAGATGTACATGGAATCTATTATGTTGAGTGAAATAAGTCAGAGGGAGAGAGATAGACACAGAACAGTATCACTCATCTATGGGTTTTAAGAAAAATAAAAGACATTTTTGTAATAATTCTCAGAGACAATAGAGATGAGGGCTGGGAGGTCCAGCTCACAATATGAAGCTCACCAGAAAGAGTGGCGAGTGCAGTTAGAGAAATAACTACACTGACAACTAACATAACAATTTGAATGAATAAGGGAAGTAGAAAGCCTGTCTCAAATACAGGCGAAGAGGGCGGGTAAGGAGGTGGGAGATTTGGGGCATTGGTGATGGTAATGTCGCACTGGTGAAGGTGGGGTGTTCTTTATATGTCTGAAACCCAACTACAATTATGTTTGTAATCAAATTATATAAATAAAGACATTAAAAAAAGAATTTTGTAAAAGATTAAAGCAATAACCAAGAACAAAAAATAAAATAAATGTAATCTTTTATTGAAATAATTGTGATTTGGGGCTGGTGAAGTGGTGCTAGAGGAAAGGTGTCTGCCTTGCAAGTGCTAGCCAAAAAAGGACCGTGGTTCGATCCCCCGGCATCCCATATGGTTCCCCTAAGCCAGGGGCAATTTCTGAGCGCTTAGCCAGGAGTAACCCCTGAGCATCAAATGGGCGTGGCCCCCCAAAAAAAGAAATAATTGTGATTTACAAAGTTCTTCATAGTTGGATTGTAAAGTGAATTCATTCTCCCTTGGAAGTTTATAGGACAGATTAATTTTAAGTATTTAAGTTTTACTAAACTTCACAGTATCAACTATCAATAAATAAATAATTTACTGTTTAAAAGCATATATTTAAAAATTTATGTAATTTAAAAAAATATATATTAAAATATATAATATACATTTATATATTATATATATTTATATTATATATTATATTATATTATTATATAATATATAATATATATTATATATTATAAATATATATTTATATATTTAAAAATTAATGTAATTTAAAAATCTATGTAAACATCATGGTCACAAAATTGTTCATGGTTGAGTTTCAGTCATAGAATGTATACCACCTTCACCAGTGCATATTTCCTGCCACCAATGTCCTTAGTTTCCTTCCACTTCCTCTCCCCTGCCTGCCTCTGGGGAGGGCATTTTACTTCTCCTCTATCCTTTTCTCTCTTCTTTTTGACACTGTGGTTTGCACTATTGTTAATGAAGGGGTGCCATGCACTTTATTCCCTTTCAGCACCCAGTCCTTGTCTAGAGTGATCAATTCCAACTATTATTGTCACAGTGAACCCTTCTCTACTCTAACTGCACTCATTGAGGCTCTTTGTGGCAAGCTTTACACCGTGGACTGGTACTTCTAATCCTCATCTCTATTGTCTCTGGATATTATTACCATGCTACTTTTGATAAAAAAAATACATTTAATTAAAAATTAAATTTTAACTTAAATTTAATTTTTAAAATTAAAACACAAACAGGTGTTTGTGTTTCTTAAAATTTGGCTCGGTCTCAAGCAATGCTATATTATATTGATATAAAGTAACTATAAATTATTTAGGGTTATGCTCTGTTACATTAACAGATCTTTATTTTTTTTTTAAATCTAAGCTCTAGAAATAAACAGTTGGACAGGGGAGTTCTAGTTGACTATCACTGGTCTCCTGATGACAGTTTCATAAAGCACAGGTCATAAACATTTTAAGTAAAAAGAGCTTCTGAGGATTTGGCCTTGTCTTTAGTGTGAGGAGAAAAGTCAAAATGTCACCATATCAGTGACAAGAGTAGAAATTTATGACTCCATGTGCTAGGTAGGGTGCACAAGCAAAGAACATAGTCTGAAGCTCAGGCAAGTCTTCTGATGTGACTGCATGATTAAAATATCATTTGTTTAGCGGGCATCAATCAAGCTCCAGGCCAGCTTATTGAGAAGCTAAAAACAATATACAAAAATAAGGCATAAAAAGTAATATTGAAGTAATACTTAATCTCCATACGATTGTTTTTTAAAAGCACCTATTACTTAGGGTTCTCCCTAATGTTTAAAAAAATGTTTCAAAGACCAGAGTTGATTCATCATGCCTATACATTAAGGATACTGTAAAAATTAGACTCTTGCCTCTTACTCAGGCTTTATCAAAAATACTTTACTCTTGGACCTTATCAACACTTGACCTGAGATCCATTGCTTATGATGTGTTGTTGTTATGCTCTCCTCTAATCTCCAAGCTTCATTTTCAGTTAAGCAAGCCTGAAACAAAATCCCTTCCTTTCCACAATTTTCCCTCATTTTGTAAAAGAAGCTCTTTTGCCAGTTTCCCCAAAGCTAATTTTTTGTTTGTTTGTTTTTTGGGCCACACCCGGGTGTGCTCAGGGCTTACTCATGGCTCTGCACCCAGGGATGACTTCTGGCGGGCACTAGGGACCACATGGGGTGTCTTAACTGCTGCATTATCTCTTCAATGCCAGAAATTTTAATATATCTCTAGCATTGTGTTTATTTATGTTTTCTTTTTAAGAGAGAGATTTCTCTTTTCTATTCTCTGTAAAATCTTTGCAGGCAAAGATCATACTGGCTTAATACTTGTTTCCAAAATTCCTATCATAGCACCTGGTATAGTGTAGGTGACTTTAGAAATGTTAAGTGAATTAAGTACCTGCAATTTTGGAATGTTGATACTCTAAGGTAGACAGACATTTGATGCTGGCACATCAAGAATAAGAAAATATTCTGTTATAACTGAAAAGTCATCAAAACAAGAATAGAAGCTGCTTGAGCTGCACAGTTGAAATGGAAATTAACTCCTGGTCTCCAGATTTTCAGCATCTCAGACTCTTAACTAACCTATATATCTCCCCTCTTAAAAAAAAAAAAAGCTTATTTCCTATTCACTATCAGCACTTCTATGGAACCAAAACAGCCCTCTGACTAGCCACACTCACCCTGGCGCCTTAGCTAATGAATGGAATTTGGCTAGACTGCCTAGCCCAGCACCCGCACATTATGAAATCTTCCCCTGATCCATCTAATTGTTCAGTTTCTAACCTTTCAGGCCAACCATAGCACAAGTGGAAGAATGTGGGAGAGAGGGATGTGCCATGAAACCCCAAGAGAGATCAAATACGGTTATTTCTAGAGATGAGAAGATGAGTCTTGCTGAAGCATGAACCCGCACAACACTTGTGGGTTTTAAATTGGGAACTGACGTGAAAACTCTGGATCTGGGAATCCTGTTTAGCTCTGGCAAAGTACAAGGTTGGAGCTGCTTACATTTTTTTTTTTTTAATTCCCTTGGTAGTCCTAGGATCAGGGGCATGCATTGCTTTCAAACAAAAATCTTTATTGTTTTCATAGCACACAGTCTTCCAGTTAATTAGAAAAACATTTTTCCCAAATTAAATTTCCCTAGAAAAACAATGATTTAAATTAAGGGCAAACTTCCTCCTCCCTTTTCTTTTGGTCACTAGTAAAGCCATCCTGCACCCACAACTTCTAGAACATTAAAAGCCAAGTTGGAATTGGAAGACTATATTAATTTATTTCTTGTCTGATTCTGCCACCCATAAATATAAACTGTACTTATCAGCACATGCTGTCTCCTGTCACAGTTTGTATGACCTATGTCAAGCTATGTACACAAACAGAAAACAGGGGGTCTGAATATTGGGAGTTTCAGAGCACATAAACACTACAAGTTATCCCCCCCAAAAGGGAACTCTATATCTGATCCATTTGCTTTTTTATTCTTTCCTCTGGATTTCACTCTATGTTCACTTTATTATTGCTCTTACTGAAATTTATCCTAACTCTTGATACTCTTGATTTTTTTAAATAAAAAGAATTATACACCCTCTATTTTTTTTTTTGTAATTCTTATTCTTATGAACAGTTCTTTCTTTTTCCAAGCTGAATACCCAGGGAGTGTTTATTGTCTGCCTGTCAGTCTTCTAGCAGCCTAGTAGTTGTCAGCCCACTGTATCCAGTGAGACTCCAGCAGCTTTCCTTTGTCACTGTAACAGACCTTCAAACAAATTGTCCTTCAGTGATTTTTTTCAATTTGGTGGTGAAGAACTCTGAATAACCTGTACTAGGGCAGCTATGGCAAAGTGATGTAATCTCTAAGCCTCAGATCACACAGATATCACTTCCCCCCTTTACTGTTTCTTTTATTTATAAAACATCTTTCTTTAGTAGGTTCACCTGATACTTTTCCTAGAATATTAAATGAAGAATTGGGAAAGTTTCCATTTATTTTTTGTTTGTTTTTAACTCACAAGACGGTGTGCAAAACTCTACTTGTCACTTCACGTTATAGATTAGGTATAATAGAGACAATAAGAGTTCATACAAATTGGA
This sequence comes from Suncus etruscus, assembly GCF_024139225.1. Classification (NCBI taxonomy): domain Eukaryota; kingdom Metazoa; phylum Chordata; class Mammalia; order Eulipotyphla; family Soricidae; genus Suncus; species Suncus etruscus. Next base: position 177,154,713 of record NC_064848.1, read on the forward strand.
AGATGGAGAAATTTAGGGCTTCACCCCAATCCACGTTTGGATGGGAAAAATGCAGTGGGATGCTAGAGTTGACCAATATGGCTCATGAGGACTGGTGGTTAAAATAACAAGAATTTGTAAGTTGGTGGCTAAATATTATTGTTAAAAATTAAATTGTAGGGACCAATGTGATAGCTCAGAGACCACAGGTGCATGCCTTACATATTCTATGGTAGAACCCCATTACCACATGTTCCCCTAATCATCTCTGGGTATAGTAGTCTTAGTAGCACCTGAGCACTGCTGGAGTGGCCCTGATGTCCTCTAGCACTGCCAGGCTGAGTAGTATGGCATCACTATTGGCTGATGGGAAAGTATAATGACATGGAACTCCACATCTCTCTCTGGCTATTCAGTAGCATCACATTGGTAGCCTGAACTTGACCAGGATGAAAATATTTACATCACAGAAACTAGCAAATGCTATATTAAATGATGTTTTATTTCGTGGGATGACTAAACTATTTATCAGCAACTATAGTTCCATAAACCAATTCTGTCTAAGTTTCAGTTTTCTGGAAGTTATATTTTTAGATGACTGGAAAAACACACACAGACAGACACATCATCTTATGTGCATGCACACACAATATGCATGTAAACTCACATGTAAACACACAAAGAATCTGTAATAGATGCCATAGCTAGCCCAAAGCCTAATATATTTAAACTCTGACTTTTTACAGAAAAAATAATCAATAATATAAATGGAATAAAAAGTTCTCTGACTTTTATGTTGTGACCAGCACACAAATATTGAGGAAATCTTATTTCAAAAATTGAAAACTATTACCTACCTAATTCAACAAAGAAATCACTGTCATTACTGATAAAAGAAGTAAAATGTTAACATCAGTCTTTGTTGATTTTTTATTTTCTTAAAGTAAATAAAAACATCAATGAATACATGCATAAGAACTGCAGTCATTGTGTTTTTAGGGTACATCCCTAGTTGTGGTATTGCTAGATCATGTGGGAACTCAATTTCCAGGTTGTTGAGGAATCTCCATACTGTTTTCCAAAAAGGCAGGACTAGATGGTATTCCCACCAACAGTGAATGAGAGTTCTTTTCTCCCCACACCCCCACCAGCACTGATTGTTCTTGTTCTTTGTGATGTGTGCCAGTCTCTGTGGCATAAAGTGGTACCTCATTGTTATTTTGAGTTGCACATTCCTGATGATTAGTGATGTGGAGCACTTTTCATGTGCCTTTTGACCATCTGTATTTCTTCTTTGATGAAGTGTCTGTTCATTTCTTCTCCCCATTTTTTGATGGGATTAGATGTTTTTTTCTTGTTAAGTTCTGTCAGTACCTTGTATATCTTAGATATTAGCCCCTTATCTGATGGATATTGGGTGAATAGCTTTTCCCGTTCTGTGGGTGGCCTAAGTATCCTAGTCACTGTTTCCTTTGAGGTGCAGAAGCGTCTCAGTTTAATGTAGTCCTATTTGTTTATCTCTGCTTTCACTTGTTTGAACAGTGGTGTTTCTTCCTTCAAGATGCCTTTAGTATCAATGTCATGGAGTGCTTTACCTACATGTTTTTTTTTATATATTTTATGGTTTCAGGTCTGATATCTAGTTCTTTATTCCATTTGGATTTGACCTTTGTGCATGATGTTAGATGGAGGTCCAAGTTCACCTTTTTGCATGTAGCCGACCAGTTGCAGGCATATTTACAATTGCCAGAATCTGGAAACACCCCAGATATCGACAACAGATGAGTGGTTAAAGAAACTGTGATACATATACATAATGAAACACTATGCTGCTGTCGGGAAAAATGAAGTCATGAAACTTTCCTATATATGAATGAACATGGAAACTACAATACTGAGTAAAATGAGTCAGAGAGAGAGAGAGATTTCCAATACTGAGTAAAATGAGTCAGAGAGAGAGAGAGAGAGAGAGAGAGAGAGAGAGAGAGAGAGAGAGAGAAATAGACACTTAATAGTCTCATTCATCTGTGAGGTTTAAAAAAATAAAAGACAGTAGGGTAATAATACCCAGACACAAGAGAGTTGAGGTTTGGAAAGACCAGCCTGTGATATGAAGCTTACCACAAAAAATGATGAGTGCAGTTAGAGAAATAACTACACTAACAACTATCATGATAATGGTAGTGAGTGAGAAAATTTAATCCCTGTCTTGAAGACAGGCAGGGTGTGGGGGAGAAGGGAGTTGGGGGCATTGATGGTGGGAAAGTTTCACTGGTGAAGGGGGGTGCATGTTTTATAACTGATACCCAACTACAAACATGTTTGTAACCATGGTGCTTAAATAAAAATATAACATAAAATAAAAGGAAAAAACTACATTTATTTGTTCACTGCAGTGACAGACTGACGTCAGATTCAAGCATTTGATTGAAAGAAAAGCATTCTGGGAGAACCAAGAAAGCTGTTTAACTATTATGATTGCTCATATTAATAAGTAGGGATGCATTCTGAATAGGAGTTTGTAGTTTATGACAGGTATAGATATGTCATGCAAAATTCTTGTAATCTGTACCCAAAGCAAGAATGAGTTACATAAGCCCCTTTAGGAGTCAGGAGTGGTGCAGTGAAGAAATCTGGGGCAGAAATTCAGTTAGCAAACAGTCACCATCTGGGAGGTCTTCCTGGTGGCCAGGCCCAAGGCACTGGGCAGTACAGGTGTCCAGGCCCTCTGCGTCAGTTCTTCTTGCACAAGCCAAGACTAGTCCAGAAACTGGCACAGGACACAGTCTACACAGGGTGGCCGCCCATGAACTTGATTACAATAAGGATGGCAGAGTCAGGAGCTAACCAACAGAAACCTAAATGGGGACCTATGTATGGCAAGGCACACCAGTTTAGTTCTCCTGAGGGCCTGAAAGAGTGCCAAGCCAATGTGGGATTATTGGGCTTCATTATTATTAGTATAGTCTTAAAATTATAATTTCATTTATATTTTACTCTTAAGCATAACTATTATATTTTATTTCATGATTTTCTAAGTTTTGTGAATGGTTACTTTTAGGACACTGTGGATCGTTAATTCATACAAATGCCTGGCCTTTCCTTTTCTTTGGACTACTGCCATTATCTTGAACTATGAAATGGGCAGAAATATTTCCATTTGTGTTACACTTCTTTTTAAGAGATACTGACCAGATGATGTTTTTGGTTCAGTAAAGAAGTACAGGCTTTTCAAAGACTGAAATGGATCTAGAACTTGGACTGGAGACCTGAAGGTTGGCTCTGAAACCCTGTCACTCTTCTTCAGAGAATGGGCAATGCCTGATACTACTTCTCCTGGGATGCAAAGATTTTTGCTTTGTTTCTATTAGGAGTGATATTCTTCTTATCTGTAGGGAGAGTGTGCTGGAAAGCTGTAATAATTCTAAAAGCTACAAGGCAGAGAAGCACAGAATCAGCTGTCTGATTCACACACAAATATGCAAAATATGAGGCCAAGTTACAACTTTCTGAATTCTCTTGGGCCCTTATGGAATCAAAACAACCAGCCACAGGGGCAAAAGCAAAAATATCATGATTTTTGTGCCAGTAAAGGAATCTTCATTCAGAAAAGGGAACCCTACTTGGCTTTTTCTTCACTACCTTTTCAGCTATTTTAAATATTTCCCTCATTCTGACTTTAACAAATGAAAACTCTTTGAGGACAGGACTCATGCCATAGTGATTTTTGGCTACCTATTCTATTACCTATTCTTTTTTTTTTTTGTATAAAGTAGTTGCTGAGATCAAACAGATATGATTTATTTGTGGACAGCAATAAGGGGGGGCAATCTTCATTGTTCTGTTTCATCCCCTTTAATCTGCAAACTTAAGACTCCTTAGCTCAACACTTCACTTAATTTCTGAGCTCTAATTTGTATTGCACTAATCCTTATGTTTGCTCTGTGTTTTGGGAAGAAAAACTTATAATAAAAATATGCCTACAATTATATCTGTCTTACCTGATAATTTATTCATTTAATTCTCATAAATCTCTTCAAGATAGGCTATACTATTCATTTAATAATTCAACCTATTTAATATATATCAGAATTGGTAAGTAGTCATTAGATCTGCAGGATGTCAAATCTCACCTACAACTTATGAATGCTGGGATAAAATCTTTAACCCTTGACTGGCTTAAAATACCATTAATGGCTTATGGTAGATTGCTTCTACTATATTGAGAAAAGTTCCTTTTATTTCCATCTTGATGAGAGTTTTTATTGAGAATGGGTGCTGGACCTTATCAAATGCCTTCTCTGCATTTATTGATATGATCATATGGTTTTTATTTTTCTTTTTATTGATATGGTGTATTAAGTTGGTTGATTTACATATGTTAAACCATCCTTGCATTCCTGGGATGAAACCTACTTGGTTGTGGTGAATGACCTTCTTGATGAGGCATTGGATCTTGTTTGCCAGAATTTTGTTGAGGATCTTTGCATTTGTGTATCTGTGTTCATCAGGGTTATTGGTCTGTAATTCTCTTTTTTTGCAGCATCTCTGTATGGTTTTGGTATCAAGTGATGTTAGATTCATAAAAACTGTGTGGGAATGTTCTTGTTTCTTCAATTTCATGAAGGATCCTGAAGAGGATTAGTAGAAGTTTTTCTTGAAAGGTTTGAACGAATTCATTAGTGAATCCATTTGGGCATGGGCTTTTGTTTTTGGGAGGACTCTTAATAACCATTTTAATTTCCTCAGTAGTAATGTGTATGTTTATATATGCAAGGTCATCCTGGATTAATATGGAAGATTATAAGCGTCCAAGAATTTTTCCATTTCTTCCAGGTTTTCATGTTTCGTGTCATAGAGTTTCTCAAAGTAGTCTCTGATTACCCTTTGAATCTCTGCAGCATCTGTGGTGATCTCCCCCTTTTTATTCCTAATCTGGTGTATTATATTTCTCTCTCTCTGTTTGTGAGTTTTGCTAGTGATTTATTGATCTTGTTTATTTTTTCAAAGAAGCAACTTTTGCTTTCGTTGATCTTTTGAATTGTTTTCTGGATTTCCATCTCATTGACTTCTGTTTTAAGCTTTATTATTTTCTTCTGCCTACCTATTTTTGGTTCCTTTAGTTGAACATTTTTTAGTTCTAAAAGCTGTGCCATTAAACTTTTTATATAGGCCCCTTCTTCCTTGCTGATGTGTGTTTGCAAGGCTATAAATTTTCCTCTTAGTACTGATTTTGTTGTGTACCATAAGTTCTGAAATTTGTGTCTTCATTCTCCTTTGTTTCCAGAAATGTTTTGATTTCTTTTTGATTTCATCTCTGACCCACTGGTTGTTCAATAGTGAACTGTTTGGTTTTCAGGTGTTAAAGTTTTCCTTCCATGTTTCTTTGTAGTTCACAATCTAATTTCAGTGTCTTGTGATCAGTAAAGCTAGTTTGTACAATTTGTATCCTTTTGACTTTATGGAGATATGTTTTATGGGCCAGCATGTACTCTGTCCTGGAAAATGACCCATGTGCATTGGAGAAGAATGTGTACCCAGGTTTTTGGGGATGGAGTACCCTACATATATATTTCTACTAGTCCACTCTCTTCCCTTTCTCTTTTTAGAGATAATATATTCTTGTTAGGTTTTAACCTGGTTAACCTATCAAGGGGTTTCAGGGCAATGTTGAGATCTTCTACTACTATTGTGCTGGTATTGGTATCTTTTTTCAGGTTTGTCAAGAGTTGTATTAAATATTTTACAGGTCCATCATTGGGTGTGTATATGTTTAGGAGTGTGATTTCTTCTTGTTGCATTTTTTTCTTCTTTTTTTTTTTTTTTTGGTTTTTGGGCCACACCTGGCGGTACTAAGGGGTTACTTCTGGCTGTCTGCTCAGAAATAGCTCCTGGCAGGCACGGGGGACCATATGGGACACCGGGATTCGAACCAACCACCTTTGGTCCTGGATCGGCTGCTTGCAAGGCAAACGCCGCTGTGCTATCTCTCCGGGCCCCTTCTTGTTGTACATATCCTTTGATTAGTAAAAATGTCCAAATCTACCACAAGCCAATGGCAAACATTATTATTAATGGAGATAAACTAAAAGCCTTTCCTCTAAAATCTGGTACAAGACAAGGCTGCCCTTTCTCACCACTACTATTCAATGTAGTGCTGGAAGTTCTTGCCATAGCGATTAGGCAAGAAAAAAATATCAAGGGCATCCAGATAGAAAAGAAAAAAGTCAAGTTCTCACTGTTCACAGATGACATGATACTATAGTTAGAAAAACCTTAAAAACTCTACTAAAAACTTCTAGAAACAATAGATTCATATAGCAAAGTGGTAGGCTACAAAACTAACACAAAAAACAGTGGCCTTCTAGTATAACAGTAATGATAGATAAAAATGAACATTAAAAAACAATCCCATTTAGTTAGTGCCACACAAATTTAAATATTTTGGAGTCAACTTAACTAAAGATGTGAAGGACTTATACAAAGAAAACTACAAAACCTTGCTTTAAGAAATAAAAGAGGATATGCAAAAAAAGAGACATATACCCTACTCATGGATTGGGAGAATTAACATCATTAAAATGGCAATACTCCCTAAGGCATTGTATAGATTTAATGCAATCCCTCTAAAGATACCTGTAACATTCCTCAAAGAAGTGTATCAAACACTCCTAAAATTCATTTGGAAGAAAAATCACCCAAAAATAGCTAGAGCAACCTTTGGGAAAGGAATATGGGAGGCATCACTTTTTCCAACTTTAAATTGTATTGCAAAGCAATAGTCATTAAAACAGCATGATTATTGAAATAAAGACAGATCCTCATATCAGTGGAATAGACTGGAGTATTCAGAGAAAGCTCCTATCAGTCAATCTTTGATAAAGGGGCAAGAAATAAAAAATGGAGCAAGGAAATCCTCTTCAACAAATGGTGTTGGGACAACTGGTCAGTCACTTGCAAAAAAAATTAACTCAGACCTCCAGCTAACACCATGCACCAAGTTCAAATGGAAATGGATTAAAGACCTTGATATCAGACCTGAAACCATAAGATATATAAAACAACACATCGGTAAAACACTTCAGGACATTGAAACTAAAGGAAGAAACAGCACTCTTCAAACAAGTCAAAGCAGAGAAAAACAAATGGTACGATATTAAGCTGAGAAGCTTCTACACCCCAAAGGAAATAATGCCTAGGATATAAAAGCCACCCACAGAATGGGAGAAGCTATTCACCCAATACCCATCAGATAATGGTTAATATCTAAGATATACAAAGTACTGACAGAACTTAGCAGGAAAAAAAATTGAACCCCATCAAAAAATGGGGAGAAGAAATGAACAGACACTTTCTCAAAGAAGAAATACAAATGGCCAAAAGGCACGTGAAAAAAAGTTCTACATCACTAATCATCAGGGAGATGCAAATCAAAACAACAATGAGGTATCATCTCACACCACAAAGACTGGCACACATCACAAAGAACAAGAACAATCAGTGCTGGTGGGATGTGGGGAGAAAGGAACTCTCATTCATTGCTAGTGGGAATGCCATCTAGTACAGCCCTTATGAAAAACAATATGGAGATTCCTCAAAAAAACTGGAAATTGAGCTACCATTTGACCCAGCTATACCACTCCTAGGTATATACCCTAGGAACACAAAAATCCAATACAAAAAACCTTCCTCACACCTTTTTACATCTTTTTCCTCAGCACTTTTTACAATAGCCAGACTCTGGAAACAACCAAGTTGCCCTTCAACAGATGAATGACTAAAGAAACTTTGGTACATATACACAATGGAATATTATGCAGCCTTCAGGAGAGATGAAGACATGAAATTTCCTATACATGGATGTACATGGAATCTATATGCTGAGTGAAATAAGTGAGAGGGAGAGAGATAGACACAGAATAGTCTCACTTATCTATGCGTTTTAAGAAAAATTAAAAACATTGAAATAATTCCCAGACATGAGGGCCAGAAGGACTGGCTCAAGATATGAAGCTCACCACAAAGAGTGGTAAGTACAGTTAGAGAAATAACTAAGCTGAGAACTATCATAACAATGTCAGTGAGTGATGGATATAGAAAGCCTATCTCAAATACAGGTGGGGGTAGGGAGGGAAGAGATGGGGGCATTGGTGATGGAAAGGTTGCACGGGTAAAGGGGGTGTTCTTGTTATGACTGAAACGAAACCAAAATTATGTTTGTAATCATGGAGTTTAAATAAAGATATTATAAAATAAATAAAGAAAAAAAATTTTCTCATGAAAAATAAAAGACCAGTAATGGTCTGGATCTTCTCTGTCTTCTAAGTCAGTTTTGTGATCTCTTTTATTCCTATTTTCTCTCTGACATTTTGACCCTTTATACGTTATGCTCTCTCTGTCACACATATTGCTTTTATATTTTGCTTTAAATGTTGCTCTACTTCTCTAATTTTTGTATCAATCATCCATTAATTTTCCAGTAATAGCGTAAATGTCATTTCTGCACTTAAGCATTCTTTGATGTCAAGGTCATAGAACTTAATAATATTCATTCAAAAAGATGTATTCACACCATTATTTACTGTTGTACTCAGTACAATAGCTAAGATAAGGAATCAACCTAAGTGTCCACTGACAGATGAATAGATTATGAAGATGTGGCACATATACTTAATAAAATAGTATGTAGCTACAAGGAATGATTTACTCATGCAAGTTGCTGCAACTTGAAGTTATGATTTGAAATTTGAAGATAACACTTTCAGTAAATAAGAAGAAAGACAGAGGATAATCTCATTTATTTATGGTATATAGAATAACTGGGTGAGAAAATATAATGTAGTAAAAATCACCCTTGATGTAGAGCCTATGGAGGAGAAGGATAGAGAAGAGAATAAATCAAGCTAGGAAGAAAGAAGATAAGAAAAGGAAGAAATAGGGAAACAGGTATCTGGGCTTCAGTTATTTTGGGATATAGGAGAATGGTATAGCTATACATCGATTCAACAGCATTTAACACTAGAGATCTGGGGCCAGAGTGATAGCACAGAAATAGGGCATTTGCTTGCACAAAGCTGACCCAGGACATACCTGGGTTCGATCCCCAACATCCCCAAGCCAGATCCCCCAAGCCAGGAATGTTTTCTGAGTGCAGAGCCAGGAGTAACCCCTGAGCTTCACCAGGTGTAGCCCAGAAACCAACCAACCAACCAGCCAACCAACCAAACAAACAAACAAAACCCGAAAATAAGATATCTAAAATGAAACCCCTGTACTTTAATGTGCCTGCCAAGGTAGAGGAAGGGGTTGGGGATGACAGAATATTGTATTATTGGTGATAGGAGTTAACGCTGGTGGTATTAACTTATATGAAATCTTATATGCCTAAAACTCAACTTTATAAACTACAGTTCTTTAATTAAAATAAAAAATTAAAAACCAGATTGTTAGCAACCAAACAACAAAGTGCCTGTAAAGATGGCAGGTTTGGTGGGTGGAATATGGCAGGAAACATGGGAACAATGGTAGAAAGAAGTTGATGGTGGTGGAACTGGTGCTGGAACACTATATGTCTAAAACTTAACTATGAATAACTTTGTAAATCACAGTGCTTTCATTAAAAATAATCAGATCTCATGCAATACAGAAAAAGAATGTAAAAATTTAGTGTCCATAAATAAAATTTTATTGGCATACCCTGTTTTTTACATTTTTTTCCCAATGGCAGAATGGAATGATTGCAAGAAAGACTATATGGCCTACAAATCCTAAAATTCTTATTATCTTTGTTTTTCAAAGAGCCTTTCTCTCATTTTTCCCTCTTTTTAATTGAGCTTTCCACTTTTTTATATAATATTCTTTCAAAATTATTTTATCTCTTTTACTGTTAATATAGTTTATAATTAATAACACAGTAACAACTGTTAACATTCATAGCTTTGAAGAATTTACTATTCTTGCCACTGTCAAAGTGCTCAAGACACTATACTACTGATCTAATTTTATTTATAGTCTAGCTTCTTCATTCCCACACTCTCTCTATGGTAATCTTAGATTTGTAATACAAGTTCACGTGTTGTCATCATTTGATATTGTGCTTCCTTGTTTTGTTACTCTATGAATTACAGATGAATGAAGTGATCTGGTATTTGCCCTTGGTATGACTTGTTTTGCTTAACATAGTACCATCCAGTTCCATTCAACTTGCAGTATAATTTCATCACTTTTTTTTTTAACATCTGTGTTGTATTCTATTGTGCATATATACAATAACTTATCTATCCATCTGTTGGACATTTATATAGTTTCCATATCCTCAATATTTTACTAACCACTGAGATGAATACAGATGCATATGTATTGTTTATGTTTTGTAGGTTAGTGCCAAGAATTGGGATATCTGGAATGTAAGTAGGGAAGTTCTGAATTTAAATTTTTAAAAATTCTCCATACTATTTTCCACAGACCATGAACTAGGTAACATTTTTATCAATAGCAAATAAGGGATCCTTTTTCATTAGATCTCTACCAACACTGGTTGTTTAAGTTTTGTTATCTGCTATTCTCACCAGTGTGAGATATCTCATTGTCATTTCGATTTTCATTTTCCAACTAATAAATGACAATAAGCTCTTTTTTGTTTGTTTTTTTGGGCTACACCTGGTTACTCCTGGCTGTGCGCTCAGAAATCACTCCTGGCTTGGGGGACCATATCGAACCACGGTTAGTCCTGGGTTAGCATGTTCAAGGCAAATTCCCTACCACTGTGCCACCGCTTTGGTCCCTATTTCTCTCTCTCTTTTTAATGATTTTTTGAAATGCTTCTTAAACTTTTCCCACCCTATCACTGTTATTGGGTCCAATTTTAGTGCATCTCTATAGTTATCCTCTTCTAAGATAGTCACTCATATGTGTATAAGAATGTCAGAAAGTCCCAGGGTCCACGTGATAGTGCAATGGGAAATTTTTTGTTATTATTATTTGGGGGTACCAAACCCGGCAGTGCTCAGGGGTAGCTCCTGGCTCTGTGTTCAGAAATCGCTCCTGACTTGGGGCACCATATGGGTTGCCGGGGATTGAACCGAAGTTTTTCCTGGGTCAGCCGCATGCAAGGCAAAGGCCATACAGCTGCGCTATCTCTCAGGCCCTGACAATAAACTTACTTATGCTTACTGCCTGTTTCTATTTTGAGAAAGCAACTACTCATCTACTCTCATATTTTTATGGTATTTTTGATTGTTCTTGGTTGCTGTTGTTGAGTTTTGTTGAATGGTCTCTAATACTGTGATTCCCTTGTTGTGGTTTAAAGAGGGAGGGAGTGGTTGAGTGCAGTTATTGAATAGAATAGGGAAATTCACTGATGCTGGGAGACTAAGACTAAGATTCATGAATATGTTCAATCTTTTCATGTCAGATACATAAGACTGTATTGCCCAGGATTTAAAAAATAGATTTAAAAACCCAACAATATAGTTACTGACAACTCATTTTTTGAAATTGCTGACACATCAGTTGAATCTGGTTCATGTTATATAATTTCAGTGTGTACCAGACTTCCTTTCCCCTTTCATTCCCCCTCAGTCACTATTCTGAGCCAACTTTGTATCTGAATAAGAGTCATCCCTAGTCCCCCCATCACTATCCCTCTTTGACTCTCATCTTATCAAAGTGGGAGCAAACCCTAAGAACCCAAAGAAATTTGTGGGAGAAGGAAGGAAGAGAGAGAAGAGAGAAAGGAGAGGAAAAATGTAGGAAGAAGGGAATAATAAAGGAATGAAGGGGAAAAAGGGAGGAAAGAAGGAGGAAGAGAGCTAAGGTGAGAGAATGCAGAATGAGAAGGAGAAATAATAGGAACTAGACCACCTTGGGAGCAGCCAGTCACAGTCCTCTCTTTGTGTCTTACCAAGGGGAATGTGCTGTTTGAGACTCTTCCCTTCTCTATTTGCTTTCACATTCTACTGTAAATTACTCAACAAGGTGTCCTATTGATCTTGAAAAATCTAATCTTTAGATTTCACATCAAGGCAAAGAGAAGTTTTCAGAATTTCCCAAGGAAACAAAGAGCAATGTCTTCCATATCAATGCTCAGACGCTGCTTCTGTGTGGATTGTCAAACTGGACGATATTAAGAGCTTAAGTCTCAGTATACTTATGTAGAGGTTCATTACTTGGGATCCAGGAATCTTAAATAGGATTCAGTGGATCAAAGAACTTCCTTCATATTGTTAAAGACAGATATGCATTTCTTCTGCCAGATCTAAACGAAAGTTACAATGAACATCATAGCTGGAACTATATGAGTACCTAATTACTTTTCTTGGGTAGGGCTATTATTTCTGTTTCGTTTGCTGCCTTTTAATTTCCACATATCTGCTTATATTTTATGATTTTGAATTTTCAAATAAAAAGCATGAAGGTAATAAAACACATTAATCAGGCGCTTGTACCAAAAATGTATAATATTGAATATTTGCAACCTAATCTCTTTAACTAGAAGATTAACACATGCCTTTCTTTGGTCATGGTCCCTGGGCACAAGTGTCCATGTAGTGGTTTTTTAATAAATATATCAAAATGAACAAATGCATTATTATTAATGCATTCAAGAAAGAATACCTCATTTTAACTTTGCCACAATAAAAAAGGAAGAACAAGACCTCAATTTTATAAACATTCAACAGGTTGCCCACTATGGTGCTATGGGGAAGGAGAAAAGGTTTTTTGAAATGTGTTATTTATCCAAAGACATTAAGTCAGGTTGATAAAGTGATTAATAATGCATTTACATGAATGTTTACATATTTGAGTCTTGGTATGTGTAAGCCCATAGAAGTTGAAAAAAAGTTATATGTACATTAGGTTTAGGGGAAATATACATAAGAAATTCCCAATGAATACTGTTTAATAGACCATACAGCTTAATTGATTGAATTTTATATCTATAGGTCCAATATTGAATAACAAGATAATTTTTGTCACATTTAGCATAAGAAATCTTTATAAAGCCTGATCATTATTCTTTGAGACCATTCAAGTCTCAAAGTTATAATGCAGTTTGATGAGTGCTGCTAGAGAAGAAGCAGTGAGAAAGAGGGGAGTGTGACTTCCATCAGAGATGAGATGTAGCTGGGAGGCAGGAGGTGCTCAACATCATATTATTAAGTGTCAATATAATTCTGAAGGCATTTTCAAGCTGTTGAAAGACTAGATTCGCAATTTTGGACGATCATTCTTGAAGAATGTGGAGGCAAAACTGAAAAAGGATAAGGCTGTAGTCATGGAGACCAGCAGGATATTAGTGCCATAATCCATTGAAATGGGAATACCAACTCAGGACTGTCATTATCCTCCTCCTCTGTGATTAGGAGGAAACTGTCTAACTTCCTGTTACCCACTGAGGGACAACTTTTCCTATTCACGGAGGCATTTTTGAACCAAATTTTTATGTAAACCAAAATATTTGGCATCTGAAGCTCTCAAAGGAAATCTAAAAGCTGGACTTCAATCAACTTTATAAAACAGTTAAACTAAGAGCTATTAGAAACACTGTATACTTAACATTTTCCAAATCAAATATCGTGGTCATATCAAAAACTATGCCTTCTTTTCAGGTGTATGGAACAGGTCTGAGCTTTTGACTCAAAGTCAACTGCAAAAAGTCATAAGACATTGACATCTCACTGCTAATTTAATATTTATTTAACTGTCACTATCCCACTTTTACACATGCAAAATCTCAGAGTTGGTTATATTGGAGGTGAGCAGAAATCCCCTTTGACAGTAGGGTTTTTGGGGGGCTACTTTCATCCTTAAATAGATTTTAAAACAACACTCAGATAGTGGCAAGAGATCAAAGAAGCACCCTGTTACCACAGGGGCTGCTGAGACTGTTATTTCCCTCCAGAAAAATGTCTCCCTTTGCAGAAAAGAAAGTTGATCAGACTTATCAGGGATCAGAGCAAACACTCCTCTGTGCAAAAGTATTCACAAGCCCAGTCTGATATACACTAGTATTGTTATACTTTTGTAAAAGCTGTAGGAATAAAGAAGGGGGAATTAGTGACAAGGGAACCTGAGACTGTGGCTGGTACTTATCCATTTCAGATTACAGGAGTAACAGTTTTTAGATCCATTAACATTTTAGTTTTCAAAACTTATACCACGTTTTTCTCATTTGATTTTCCGACAATTCTGTTGTACAGTCTGTTAATTTTGCAAGCAAGACCCTTGTCTCCGGAAGACCAACTGTGCTATACAAGGCTACATACTGGGAGTAAGTGGGAAGGGGAGGGCCATATTTCATATTCAGGTCTGCATTGGCTCAAAATTCAGTGCTTCTTTTTATCATACTTAAATGGGGCTTAAAGTATATACTTAAAGGTCAGAAAAACAGTAGGTAGAAAGAAGGAATAATAGAGGTACATAGGCAGGTCTGAGAAATGGTCTCTCTGAACTTCAATTAGCTATCAGATGAAACAGAGAAGTTGAAAAAAAAAGTATAGCATTATCCTAGTGATGCTCAGGGTAACATGTGGTGTCAGAAATTGAACCTGGGTCATGTGCATGCCAGGCCCACACCCTTCTGCTATACTAGCCAGGCCCACACCCTTCTGTTATACTAGCTCTGGGTCCAATTTCTTTCCTTTCTTTTTCTGTTTATTTTTGGACACATGTGACTATACTTAGACTTTTTCCCTGGTTTTACATTCAGAGATCATTCCTGGTGGGTTCAGGGGACCCTATCAGGTACTGAGGACAACCATATTGAAGCAAGTGTCCTATCTGCTCTACTATCTCTCTGACCAATGCCATATTTAAAAGAAACTTAAAATCTATTGGAATTTGGGCTGGAGTGGTGGTGCAAGTGGTAGGGCATTTGCCTTGCACACGCTAACCTAGGATGAATCGCGGTTCGATCCCCAGGCAAACCCCAAGCCAGGAGCAATTTCTGAGTGCATAGTTAGGAGTAACCCCTGAGCATCACCGGGTATGGCCAACCCTCTCCCCCCCCCAATCTACTGGCTGAAATGATGTGTTTTCAACATCTTACTGGCCAACGTGACATAATTTTTTTCAACTCATCTTGAATAATAAAGTCTCACATCAAGGTACATTATCCTTATTTATTTAAATTTGCCCTTATTATTTATTCATTTATTTAAATCTCAAAACAGAAAAGTAATAGCTACTTAGGATTATGGATTGTTATTTTTACAATGCATGTACAAACACTAGATACTGATTATTTAGCTATTTAAAATTTTTAGTATCTTCTAAAAAGAAGAAAAGCTGAAAATGTGTGTGTGTGTATGCAGGAGGATAATAGGCTTAATACATCCTGGGATTAAAAAATAAAATTATTTTAGTATTTATTGTATAAATATATCTGACACAAAACTGGAGTTCAATAATTTGACTGAAAACTAATTTGCTAGTAAAAGGGCAACATGACTAAAATTGTATTATTATAATATAAATCAAGAGATATTGTTCTGAAAAGAAATTGACTTTTATATTTATTTATTTATTTATTTATTTATTTATTTATTTATTTATTTATTTATTTATTTTGGTTTTTGGGCCACACTCAATTATGCTCAGGGGTTACTTCTGGCTATATGCTTAGAAATTTCTCCTGGCTTGGGGGGTCATCTGGGATGCCAGGGGATCAAAACGCGGTCTGACCTAGGTTACTGCATGCAGGCAAAAGCCCTACTGCTAGTGCCACCACTCCAGACCCAAGAAATTGAATTTTAAAAGCATAATTGTCTAAGTTTTATTAAGAGATAAATGAGATTTTTAAATGGTTTATAAAACGATTTTATTTATGATTTTTTCTAAGTATCACTTCATAAAATTTAAAGGGATAAAAACTTAGGTTTCAAAGCAGGTAAAATATTTTAAAAAGAACAAGTGACATTACACAAAAATTTTTTATACTATAAATAGTGGTATACATTCCTTCTAAACTTGTTTCTCAGAGATCATCAGTTCAAGAACCAGGTTAATGTCCTGTTTTCTCATGAGTAAGAGACTTGCTTGGATTGTTAAATGACACAATGACAAAATGAAAAATATTTGGAAGGATCTGTAAATACTAATGAGCCCATACCTCAGAGTTCATGGACTGCTGCACAATCTAAATATCTACACTTAGATGTATGTAGTCACAGTGTCCACAAAATATTCCTGTGCATAAATGTATTTTTTTGTTTTGTTTTAAAGTGTTTTCCCTGAAGGATAGACATTGTGAGCTCTGCACAAAATTTTTGAAGGAAAAATGATGGTTAAACGAAAATGGGTTAAAGGTTCTGAGGTCTGTTACATGGGCTTGTGTCTTATTCTTGGATTGTATTTTCTCTGTTACTAGGTCATATATAGTGGTGCTCAGGGTTTACTCCTGGTGGGATTGGAGGACCATATGTAGTAGCTGGGATGGAACCAGTGTCATCGGTTGTACTACTTTCCTGCAAAAGATTGCGTTGGGTCCAAAGCTCCTTTTTCTGGGTACCCTCCTCCTGCTCTGGCATTCATCATAAGTAACCTCCATGAATTGCTGACTGTGCAATATACCCTGGAATGCCATTCCATTATTCTATACCTCTGTGTCCAGCTTTCAAGATTACCTCCCTGCCCTCTCCAATGATCAAAACTCTGGACCCAACTGTCACAGAAAAAGTTGACTATCTAATTAAAAATTAAAGATACTTCTAATGGTAATTTACTGTATATTAAAGTTTGACAGGTGACTAATAGCATTGAAATGTATCAGTTACTTTCTTTTTACACATTTAAGTTATTTTTTCTAAAGCATTTTCATTTTAAATCGGAAAGAAGATACTATATACAATACTAATTTATACTGCAGAGTTGCAAACATGTTTTTTCTACTCCCCCTCTATGTTGTACTCTGACAAATCCAAAATCATGCCTATGACCTGTATATTATGTATAATTTCACTTCTGTCATACATAGAATTTTGTATATCAGAATGCAACTGAGTTAGAGCAATATTATAATTTTGAAATCCCCAGGCTTTTAAAAAATATTTATACTATTACCTCATTCTAATCATTACTGAAAACTTGGATATATACCTTATCACCAATAATCACAATAGCACTGTGATTCAGTCGGAAAGTTGACATAGAAGAAGAGTAGTTTTAAGTTTTTTTGAATAACATCTGAGGTTACATCAGGGAGGCAGGTATTTTTATTGAGTTTCCCTCAATTTTTTTTATTTTACTCATTCCTTCCATTTATTTTCCTCTTTTTCACTAAATTTTCTGTCAGCCATAGGAGGATGGGAAGTCATGCAATGAAGAAGGAGAGAGTACAGGGGCATTGAAGGTCTCAGGACAAATCTAAAATTAGGAGAACACTTAGTGATTCTGGCTTTACAACATATGATGACAGTTATTGAGAGATGAAGCTGGACAAGTCAATGAATTATTGAGACCAAGTTGTAGAAAAACTGTAGGTTAAGGACTATGGGTTCATGTAGTTATCAGAAAGAAAAAAACTAGATAACTAGTTATGCATAAATAGAATTCACATAAAAGTAAAATCAGATTCTTAATTTTTTTTTTTTTACAATCATGGCAATGTCCTAAAAGGTGTGAGGATGGTGTTAGTGTTGGATTTCCAAGATCTAATTGAGGGTACAAGGATGGTGGGCAATTCTCTAAGGATTTTGACCTGGTGAGTTGATTTCCATGATTCACTCATTCAGAAATGCAGGAATCTGAAGTCTGAGGTGTGAACCTCTGAGGTCAGCAGAAGTAGCAGGGGTCTATGAGCTCAGCATGTTACTCTAATCCCTGCAAGATCAGAGTTGAATGAAGCTCCTCTTGAAGATTCTCAACTTCAGTAAACTCAAGAAATCTCACCCCAGTTCTACAAATTACTCAACTTATGGGCCAAGTTGCATTAACCCCTGATGCTCCTCATCTGGGTTTCAGACTTCTCTATGGTTTCAGGTGATTTTTCATTCCAGAACTTCAGAAGTAAGATAGTAGAGAGGAAATAATAAAACTGAGAGTCAGCAGTATAGCAATTTTTCTTGGCTCTGCCAAATATTTTTTTCAGCCTCAAGTAAGATTTTCATCAATCCAGATCTTAGTTTCTTTAGTTTTAGAAAAGTAGATGGGGTCAAATGATCTTTCTTTTCCTTAGTTGATAAATTCCAGAATAGTTTTGTTTTCTTTATTGTACACATTTTGTATTCTTAGTATTTGAAGGTTTTGTTCTTGCTTTTAGATGGTACAACACTGTTTTAAATAAAACTGTTTTCTAAAAATTAATCTCTATATTTTCATTTTTATTATTTATTTTATCCTTATTGTACTGTCTTTGATGTATTTAAAATAAATAACTAAAACAAACAAAATACAAAAGGTTATCTATTAAACATTAAAAATTCTTATTTTTTATAACATATTTATTTAAGCACCATGATTACAAACATGTACAATTCTTATTCATTTGTCACCCTTTACTGGGTTTTGATTTTCCAAACTTAGATCAGACAATCTGAGCAAAAGATCCATAAGCTCATCCCTAAGCGCAAAGAACATCAAACACATTCTTTGGCTTTGTTAATGCCTCACCAAATAAGAAAGAATTTATCACTGCAGTGTCAAATAGATTCAACTGTTTAAACATTGAATAATAAAATCACAAAAGAAAGGCAGGTGTCATTTAAAAGGATATCATTAGAAATCATTTACTATTGGTCAAAATGAATTTATTTAGAGCTCATGGAGGATGTTTTGGCAAGCTATTCTATTGGGTATAATTACTCAAGTAATCACTCAAATAAGATTTTGTAATAACTTAAATTCCCTTGTCCTGAAACAAGAATGCAAACATAGTATATTTTGATTAAATGAAATAGACATTGGAGTCTTTAGGAATTACTCTGCTTCCAATCTGTACAAAACTATCTTCAATCTATTTTGTTGGAGAAAGACAAGGACTTCGGAGATTTCTTGAAGGTTTTCAAGTACAACAGGGCATAAAGATAATGAAATGTCTCACTTTGGGTTCCCCCCAACAAAGCCTTTCTTCTGCTAATTGGTAATTGTATTCTGATATAATGAATTACACAGATTTAAAAATAACTATGGAACCATTTTTTTTTCTGACTCTGAAGATAACCTAAATATTACCATTCCATTTTAGGAAGAAACTGATGATAGCAAGATTTTTATCATTCTACTAGCTCCTTAGGCTCTGTTTATATATTTTTAGCTTATTTAATTTTGATTATTCTTAATTTGTTTTTCTTTTAAAATTCTTTTGGGAGGAGTTTGGGCCACACCCAGTTGTACTCAGGTCTTACTACAGGCTCTGCTCAATGATCATTCCTGATGGGGTTGGGGGGCCATATGTAGTGGTTGGATCATGTAGAACAGTTATCCATGTCTAAGACAAATTTATCCATATAGTATTTAGCCAACTTCTAAAATTATTTTTACAAATTAAATCATCCTAGTTTGTTTTAAAACATAATATAGGTTTCAGCTGTATAGATATATGTTAACATCTATATATGCTTCATTATAGTGTTCCCCCAAATCTTGTTACAATCTATCACTATAATATGATCCCTTTGACCCAAATTTCCTTCTTCAGTACCTCTTTTCTTTGTTTCTTAAAGAAGATGCTTCTTTTTTGTTCTATCTTTCAGTTTATTTATTTTTTTACTCCTTTTATCTCCTTCATTCTGCTTTTGATCTTTCCCACCAAGTTTTGCATTTCAGTTATTGCATTTTTAGTGGTAGTTTGTTTCAGTTTTTCTTTATATATTTAATTCCTTACTAAGATGCTATGCCACTTTTTATTAAAATGCTTTGCAATTTTTAAATTTATTTAAAAAGTGCATTACATACATAATTGACAGTTGATCACAATACATTTGTTTCTAGATAACTAAAAGTAAAGTTATTGAAAAAAATGAAAATAAAAAGTAAAATGGAAGAGAGGAAAAATAAAAGAAAGAAAAAAAGAAAAAAGTATAGCAGCAAGTTCATTTGTGAAAATTATTGTATTACCAATGAAATCACTAATACAATGGCAGTAAGTTTTGTAAGCTCTTGTTTTATGTCTAGTCTGTTAAATTGGTGTATTCCTTTAGGGATGGCATGACAGCATTAAACAAATGAAGTTATCCTGAAACTCAAAGCTATGATACTATGAATTTTAGGGCCAGACACAAGCTGCAGGGCCTCCTGGATAAAGGCCTAGTTCAAACATGGAGATTGTGTTTGTGTGGTGTGGCTAGTTCTTTCTGGAAGAAGGAAGATATAGGGGTTACGCTCCAAAACAAAACAAAACAAAAATCCTGGTGATATCAATCCAACAACTGGAGAACCTGAAATGTGGTCAGATTGGTGTCCTTGCAGAGAATTGTAGAGTGTCAGTGATGAGGCAGACTGTTGGGGAAATGGTTATTCTGGGTGATGGAGGCAGCAATCATGGTTTTTGCTGAGAAGACCAGCTTTGTGCTGCATGGGCCAGTGTAGCCAAGTAGCTATAATCTTTCACTGCTCAGTTTACATCTGTTTGAGAAAAGAGTGAGTCTATGTAGCTGGTCCAGCTCGAACATGGCGACTGTGTTTGTTTAATGTTTTGAAATTGTTATCAAACATGCTTGCAATAATCTCTTAAAACTTTTTTTGTTTTTACCATGACTGCTATAATCTCTGCCAGGAAACTAATGTCTTTCTCATCCTGATAAGAAACTTCTTGTCTTTTTCCCCTTTGGTTTGGAACTATCCTAGGTTTTGTTACTATCAGTATTTTTAAAATAAAAGCTGGGCATTTTTAATACTGTTTTATGAATGTTGAGATACTTTTTAAGTCTTCTGTTTGAGCTGGCTTCCTCACAACAGCACTCTAGAAGGGGAAGTAGGGATTTCTTCCTTGTAACTGCCAGATGGTGGTTAAAGTCCAGGTTCTCTTCATGGCCTTCATTGATACCTGAGGGGATCTTATTAATGCTGAGCAGGGTGGAAGTTCCAGCTTTCTGTGTGGTCTCTACTGACATCATGGTCAGCTTGACCTTATTACCGCTGGGCAATGGGGAAAGTTCCAGCAGTCCACTAGACTTTCAGTTTCAGGCCAAAAGGGAAGGGGACAGGAACTTTTTACTGGGGATGAAAATCCTCTTTGGACTTATCTGACACTACACCAGCAAAAGTTTTTGGGCACTTCATCTTCATCATAGTTTCCTCTCTGGGCCTTTGCTGCCAAGGGTGAGACGGAGTCACAGGTTTGTTTTTTTTTTTTTTTTTTTACTGTAGTGTCTAAATAGAGTAGTGCTATGATTTTCTAAAATTTTGTTGATAATCTATTCCTTTATGGACCTAGAATTGAGGAAGAAATGATGTCGAACTACTGAACTACTTTCTTTTCTCTCTCTCTCTCTCACTCTTTTTCTTTCTTCTTTCTTTCTTTCTTTCTTTCTTTCTTTCTTTCTTTCTTTCTTTCTTTCTTTCTTTCTTTCTTTCTTTCTTTCTTTCTTTCTTTCTTTCTTTCTTTCTTTCTTTCTATTTTTCTCTTTTTCTTTCTTTCTCTTTCTTTCTTTTTTCTTTCTATTTTTCTTTTTCTTTCCCTTTTCTTTCTTTCTTTCTTTCTTTCTTTCTTTCTTTCTTTCTTTCTTTCTTTCTTTCTTTCTTTCTTTCTTTCTTTCTTTCTTTCTTTCTTTCTTTCTTTTTCTTTCTTTCTCCTTTCTTTCTTCCTTCCTTCCTTTCCTTCCTTCCCTTCCCTCCTTCCCTTCCTTCCTTCCCTTCCTTCCCTTCCCTTCCTTCCCTTCCTTCCTTCCCTTCCTTCCCTTCCCTTCCCTTCCCTTCCCTTCCTTCCTCCCTCCCTCCCTTTCATCCTTCTCTTCCCTCTTTCCCTCTTTCCCTCCCTTCCTTTTCTTCCCTCCCTTCCTTCCTTCCTTCCTTCCTTCCTTCCTTCCTTCCTTCCTTCCTTCCTTCCTCCTTCCTCCTTTCCTTCCTTTCCTTCCTTCCTTCCTTCCTTCCTTCCTTCCTTCCTTCCTTCCTTCCTTCCTTCCTTCCTTCCTTCCTTCCTTCCTTCCTTCCTTCCTTCCTTCCTTCCTTTCTTTTTCTTTCTTTCCTTTATCTTCTTTTTTTCGTTATTTCTCTTCCCCTTTTATTTTCTCTTCTGCAATCATTAGTTATTCTGGGTTACTAATTTTTTTCAGCTTCAACTCTTGATAAGGCAAAAAGAAAACCCAGGGAAATTACCTGTGTGATGCTGTGGGGTACCAGTATCCTTAGAGTCTGATTTATTTTCTTTGTTTTTCAGGGACATCTTATATTGCTTCATGTATGTCACCCACACTTTAAGGTATTTTGTAGGAGAAATAGAGTAAAATATACTACCACATTCTCCTGTTAGTACAGACTGTCCCTTAAGTCTTTAACTTTTTTTTTAATTAAAGCACCATGATTTATATAGTTAACTCATTCCAGCACTGATACCACTACTAGTTTCCAATCTAGCTACTGCTTGAGAATCTCAGAGGATGGAGAGACACATTATAAAGTGACAACTTTATAATAACAATTTTCTTAAAATGTATTTACTTTTCTGTATTCCTAAGTAACACAATCTCATGAATTCCTCTCATATGCACCAATAAGTAATTTTGAATGTTGAATTCAGTCTGAAGGAGAATGGGACATTTTTGTTTCTGTACTAATTTTAGCATCTTTCTAGACTACTATGCTGAAATTTCAGTAGCCAATTACCTATGAAACCAGGAAAAAGGTCAGCATCACAGAATATTAAAATTAGTTTTATAAATTTTAACTTTATATACACATATAAAACTTTTTGTTTGGGGCCATTCCTTGTAGTACTCAGGATTTTCTACTGCTTTGTGCTTAAAGTTTGTCCCAGGGCATGACTATATAGTGCTAGGAATGAAATGGGGCTTTTGCATGTGTTCAGCTCTTTGAACTATTTCTCTAGTCCTGATATAAATATATTTAAATTAGATAATAGAAGATTTTTCTAATTCAGTAATTTAAATTTGTTATTTCTTATCCTCTTTTTTTTTTGATTTTGGGGTCACACCTGGTGGCACAGGGGTTACTTCTGGTTCTGTGCTCAGAAATTGCTCCTGGAAGGTGCGGCAGACCATATGGAATGCCAGGGATAAAACCTGGGTCCATCCCAGGTTGGCTGTGTACAAGGCAAACACCCTATTGCTGTGCTATTGCTTTGATCTCCTATTCTGCTTTTTATTTATAAAATCTGTGAACTGTTATCCAGAAAGAGAATACAGGGGTTAAGGTACTTGCCATGCATGTTACCGACCCTGTTTATATCTGAGGTACCACATATGGTCCCTAAGAAATGCCAAAGAAGATCCTGAGTGTACAGCTAGAAGCAAGCACTTCCCTTCCTTCAAAATATGTAGCTTTTGAAAAAAATAAATAATTGCTTGCTAATGTTACTACCAAGATAATAGAAGTATACCAAATGGGTCCAGATAAAAATCCTCATTCTTTCCCCAGTTGTATTTATGTTAATCTATAAAAAAATTTATACTGTTGCTAATTCCTAATAAGAAAACAGATTTAGCTAGAACACCCGAAAGAAAAGAAAGTGCTATGGTGAACAAATGTATACAGGAAGATAAAAAATCCCATAAATATCTATAATATTGTTCAGAAAAGCATCCAAAATATTATGATAGGAAAAAAATGAACCAATATAAAGAATATAAATATGTAGATTTTTTTTAGTGCCTGGTAAAATAATCTTCTAGAAAGTCTCCATGATTTTAAAAGTAGCAACAATTGTGACCTCTAAGGAAATTTACTATAAGATTATTCCAAGACAGTACAGTTGGTAGGGCATTTGCCTTGCATATGGCCTGGGATCAATTCCTGGCATCCCAAATGATCTCCCATGATCACCAGGGGTGATTCTTGAGCACAAAGCCAGGAGTAACCCCTCAGCACTGTTAGGTATGGGCCCCCAAAAGACAAAAAAAGATTATTACAGTCTATTTTTTCTCACTCTTACTCATTTTAATCTTCTCTGTATTGTTCCAGTTTATTATATGTGTTGCTGAAGTGAGAGCATATATGGAACACTTTACAAATTTCCATGTCATCCTTGCTTTTTGTTCTCTTTTAGATGGAACTGAGATGATCTACAGTTAACATAGTTGGCTTTTTTTTTAGTAAGAGTGATCTAAATTATATTCTATATTAATTTTTAAAACTTCTAAAAACTTCTTGTTTCATTGGAGATGGAAAAATGTAATACATCTTTACAAGATCTTTAAAAGGATAACAAATTAATTAGTTAACCTTTAGTATAATATAGGAAAACATTAATACTGTCTTCCAAATGAGTCAATTGTTTAAATTTACTTTATCTGAAGCACTGTGATTTACAAAAATATTAGTGATAGTATTTTATTCATAGAATGTTCCAACACCAAAGCCTTCACAAAATGTCTGTTTCCCTTCATGATTGTCTCAGGATCCCCCCCTAACCATTCCATGTCCCTTCCCATCCCTGGCCCTTAGTAAGATAAGTTCTATATAAACCAGATATCAGATTTTATTGTTTTTGACCATGTGTTATTTCCATACTATATTTATATCCTCCGGTACTCTACCAGCTCTGAAATGCGAATGGCTGGGTCTCCTTTCCCTCAAGTCAGAGTTCTAGAAATCACTATCAAATATAAAGAACCTTTTGTTCACTGATAAGCCTTGTACAGAACCATATATGCCCGAATTAATGTTTTTTTAACACAAATGGGTACCTATTGAAAAGATTATACATTCTGCACTAGTCCTTGCATAGCTTCTTATAATGTCCTCATCTACAAGTTGAGAAATAAGAAAAAAAAATCTTACCTCTTAAGCTTGCTGAGATTTAAGTGAGATAATATATATACACACCATTTTGCTTGGCACATAGTGAGAGTTTGATAAATATTCCCTACTATTATTGCTACAACTTCTACATTTCTATCATAAACCACTATAAGAATAAACTTTGTTCAAAATACACTGTCAGGTATATGTTTTCATCAGATAAAATTTTTCTTTACTCTGATAAAACAATTAAACTGTTTCTGAATTCCTGGTCTATGTTCAGATCGGGGACCAGATACTACTGGACACCTTTAGCCTGTCAAAATATTTGGTTTTGGAACATTTCCACCCGCATCAACATTTCCCCCCACATTCTCCCTTGCATATTGATTTGGTTCCAGGCCAGAAACATCTTGGGGGTAATTCAAATTAGCATCCATTAGAGGTCAATCTCGAAAAGGTTGGTTATTTGTTGTCAGTTGGCTACATGAACCTTGGCAGTTTCAGAAACCAGAGCTAAAGTGATCTTATAAAGTTCCAGTTAAGTCAACAAGTGATGTGCTAGTCTTCTGATGAGTTTCACAAAATTACCTCTGAAATGCTAAGTATTTTCCCACTCAGAACCTCAGTCTAACTCTATAACTTATCCAAACGATCACACTGTACCTGCTCTTAGCCTTATAAGTCTTACAAAAGCCCTTGGCCAAAAGCAATAAAATTTGACCTGACCTAATCCTGGAGTCGCAATGGATAATGTGTGTATTTTTCATTCAATAATTTAATGTGGAAATTAACTGCATGTGTCACATATTCCCCATCTTAAAGAGAGAACTTTTATGGTTCTAATGTTACCCCCAAATTAAATATGTAAACACTCTTGTCATTTAAGACTCTTCACTTTCCTGATAGCTTAAGTAAGCACTACAAAAGGCTCCTTTGGAGAAACTTGTTATTTCATAAAGCATGGGAGTCTGCTCCATGAAATTTACCTCCGTTGGGCTAAGAAGTATAGCAACAGATTTTTAAATTTATTTTTGTTTTGGTGGGAGGTACACCCAGCAGTGTTCAGGGGCTACTCCTGGTACTGTTAGGGAGGAGGTAGGGTCACTCTGGCGGGTGTTCATGGAACATATGATGCCACAGATCAAATCCAGGCCTCCCACATGCAAAGCATATGTTCAGCCTGTTGAGCTCTCCTTGACCCAACTTTTAAAAAATATTTTGTCTGAAAGAAATAAGTGGAATAATTTCCACTTTAAATTTTTCTGTTATTTCTTCTGTTTATTTATTTATAGAAATTGTATAAAATTCATGTTACTTTTTTTAGTCTACTCTTAGACATCTCCAGGACTGGAGATGGAAACATCTCTTCCTAGCTTTGCTTCATGAAAGGCTACAAATTTATAGCAGTCTTCTGTCTGATATGTCTTTTTCTCCTCTTGCCTCATTTTGTTTCCTCTGTATCCCATGAGATTTTTCTTTTGATCCTTTAATCAAGTGAATTAATGTTTTGACTAGATTCACATGGTTCCAAAGATAAAAGTTGTAATACAGTAATATTCTCCTCAATTTCTTGTCTGTCATCTTCCTAATTTCCTAGAATTTCTGTTCTATTATCTACCTATACAAAGTTCTTAATGTTTTATATATCTTTCCAGAATTCTTTTATGCAGCTTCAAGCAAATATAGATACTGATCCCTACTTTATACAATAGGGAGCATATTATCTATACTTTTTTAAACCCCTTTTTAATTTCTTATATTTATTTCTTTTATTTAATTGCTCTGGTCCCCTCAATCCCCTTTTAAATTTTAAATTTATCTTAGAGTGCTTTCCACATGGATAATCTCACATTCTTTTTTAATGCTGTTTGATATGAATATATATTGCAATTTAGCCAGTTCTACATTGAGATTCTGTACTTTATTCTTCTAAATTACATGCAATAAAATCTACTCTTTTTGCTCCTACAAATTATACTAATGTGACTAGCCTGCTGCACATTTCACTTTCTACATTTCTAAGTGTACCTATAGGAGAAATGCCCTTAATTATAATTTCTAGGTAAAAGGTTACTTGCAATTTTGAGATATCGCTAAACTTTTCTTCATAAAGGCCATAAAAATGTATACTTCCACCAGTTTTATAGGAGAGAAATTGTTTCCTAAACCTAGTATATGCAGATCATATTAAACTCTTGGATTTTTGCCATTTTGAGAAGGGGAAAAGTAATACCTCATGTTAGTTTTAAATTACATTTTTTTTAGAATGAGAATCTTCATATAAGTTTAGAAGCATCTGTGTTTCCATATGAAGTATACTTTCATCATTTTTTCTTATGTTTTAAAAGATATTTATTAGACATTTATTAGAAAGATGAGTCTCTTGTCATTTATGTGTGTTTTTGTCTTTTATTTACATAATTTTACTTGGTTTTGGTAAATATTATTTTATAATAAAATTGAATTTATTTTAGATTTTAAATCACCGTAATAGAGATTTTGTTCTAGTATATCCATGATATATTGTAGAATTTTTATGATTTTATTTTTACATTAAAACCATGGATTTTGATAAGTTTAAAATACAATTTATTGAAGGAAATAAATTGTAACTTTCCTTTACAATTTATCTTGCAATTAATTGTGACTATGGTCCCAATTACATTTGATTTCAGATGACTTCACCAAGAGCCTTCTTAATAAATTATTTATCTTCCCCCCCCATCTCTTTATGTTACCTTTATAAAAGAAAAGTTTTGTATTTAAAATGTCTGCACTTATGAATTTTACCTGTTTTATCCTACTTTATTATTTTGGAATTATGTGTTAAGATAATGACTTATGTTAGTAACAGTGATAACATCATCTTGAATTTATACAGGACATCATCATTACAAAGCGTTTTCTCTTATATTGTCTAATTATTATCAGCCTATGACGTCATATGGGGCAGCTGCTACTGTCTTTACACAGGAAGAGACCGAAACCCAGAGGGCATGAACTTGGTCATTTCACCATCATGCCTTAGAACATCTCAGTTTCTTCACTAGAAAATCGTTCATTTTCACAGCTCTAAATCAATGCAAGTTCTTCAATTTTATCTAATCTTAGATTTAGGAAAAATAAAATCATCAAATCATAGAATTGTTAAAACAAGAGATTTAGGATATCAAAGAAAATAACCTTTCTGGTTTATCAGGAAGAAAGCAAAGCTCAGAATAGTTGTGATCTCTTTCCACAGGCAGGACTAATTCTAAACATAGTATTGAAGATAGAGAGAAAAACACCAAGATACAGAAACTAATCATGTCCATATTATTAAGAACCTCCAGGGTCAGAAATGAGAGGTATGAATTTTTTGTTTAAATCTATACATTAATTAATTTAACCAATAATCATGTACCACGTTCCAGGTATGGTGCTATTATCAGTTTATCATGGTTAGATAAATAGGCACAAACTGTTTCTAAGGAGATTTAAGTCTAGAAAATGATACAAATATTAAGCTAATAACATGTAGATAAATCTGTAATTATAAACTGGGAAAAAGACTATGAAGGAAATGCATGTGAAATCCTGAAAGACTGTAACAGGAAGACTTATTTACACTGTCATGTTGTGTATCTACATACCCAAATGTCTGCATTATCCCTAAGGTAGCTTCTGCACACATAAATTTTCATTTCTTACCAGGAGGACCTAGGATTAGCAGAGGATATCTGACTCAGCCAAGGAGGTCACCTAGCTTGCAGAACTAGGACCAAGACAGAGGTCCTTTTTGACGAGGGCCATTTTCATGTCTAAGTGTAAACCCCTGTTGATTTGCAAGAACACCTTACTTTATGCCCCAATAGTCAGTTCCTGTAAGATCACAACACTTACTTAAATCAAGTCATACCCATGACTGCCACATTGTAGAGAAAGGAGAAATCAAGATTTTTGACAACGACCTGAAAATAAGGATAGGTACTTCTGGGAGCTAGAACAATAGCACAGTGGTAAGGCATTTGCTTTGAAATCAGGATGGACCTCGGTTCGATCCTCAGCATTCCATGTGGCCCCCTGAGCCAGGATCGATTTCTGATCGCATAGCCAGGAGTAACCCCTGACCATCATAGGATGTGGCCCAAAAGGAAAAAAAAAAAAAAAAAAAAAAAAGAATAGCTACTTCTTAGAAAATAGTGTTTTATTTTTCTTAAGCTATTTTATTTCCATCAGTTATTTTACTGGAGAGTGAAATGGACATCCCTAAACTGAACAAATACACAGTTTTAGAATATAAAGCACTTTTGTGGAAGAGTCTTTATCAATAAGCAATTCTTCTTTGGCAATAACCAAGTTTTCTTGATGAATAGGTTTTCTCCATCTATCATTCTTAGCATAGACTTTATCAGTCTGGGTGAGGATTAATTAGAATAAAAGAAAAGTGGTCTTATTTATTTGATTCCACTAATGCATGTCAACACTTTCTGTGTGCCCCATGCTCATCTTTCATTGATGTATTCCCATTTAACACCTGATGCAGTGGCTTAAGCAGAAGTGATGGATCCCCAACCTATTTAAATGTTGTTTATTAATTTAAAGCTTACTGCACTTTACTACTTTTCTTAATTTTATTCATACTTCCTTGGGGTGGAATGGACATAATGTTTTGATCTCGTTACAGCTACATTTACCTATTGATAGCTTGTGACTTCAAATGATAGAAAGATCAAGATAAAATTTAAATTAAAATTGGAAGCAAAACTCCTAAAGAAATCTCTTTTTAAGGCATATACCAAACATGCAGGGGGAATCATAAACACATAGGATCCATGGCAGAGGCAATTTCACAGTGAAAATTACTGAAAACAATTTGATGAGACAATAATTGAGAGTGAAATGCATATTGATAGAGTCCGTATAATGTTATATACAAATTAAAACAGTGCTTCAAAGTCAAGTCTAATAAGAGGTGTGAAGTGAGAAAGAAGACAATACAGTATAGCCACTAAGCATAGAGCCTTTGGCAGAGCTGGGATTGTAGCTCAGTAGAGCAGTTGCCTTGCATGGGGGGTACCCTGGGTTTTACCACTGTCACCAAAAGAAAAAACATTCGTAGGATCTATGACCAAAGTTAAATTATAATCTAGTAGGATTAGAGGTTCTTCAGCAATTCTTTCTCTCCTCATTTATGTAGAAGGGATTTGAATCCAACTATTCCATAGGACTGGGTTAGCAGAGGTGTTTCCAGTAAAGCTTCAACTGTACCTGTCATGTGCTACTGTGTGCTGATCTGGACAAGTACTGGCCATTATTATTAAATAAATTATCTTAATCTAAGGATAGCTATATCAACAAATACTAGCACTTTCTTTCAAGGAGGCTTTTTTGGAATGTAATAACTAAAGGTGACCAATTTTCTGATTTATTTTGTGTGGTGGTGGTGGTAGAGATGGATTACTGTGTTCAGGGCCTGCTCCTGGCTCTGTATGCAGCAGTAACTCCTGGTAGTGCGCAGGGAACTATATGCAATGCTAGGATCAGTCTGAGGTTGTGGTCAAAGTGGCCAAATACAAGGTCAGTGCATTAACTTGTGTACTATCTCTCAAGGTCTTATGCCTTTTTTTTTTTTAACTGTCTAGTTTTTGCAAGGTTCAATCATAATTTCACTGTTTTCCCATTTGTGTCACATCTTGTTCTTAACCCAGGATTATTTTAACTTTTCTGTAGTACTCTGTGTTTCCCAGAGTCTGAGGTCTATGAACTGTTATCACTTGGGTCTCTTTGCCCTTGGACTTCCAGTTGGGTTGAGTCAGCATGTCAGTTTGGTGGTGATATGCAGCACTTTCACAGGGCAGTTGGGAATGATGTCCTCATCCCAGCTTGCGCCCCTCTTTGTTTCAGAAGTGAGAACTACCACTCCATGTTTCTAGCCCTAGTGTGCCCTGCCAGGAGCTCATTCCCTCATCCTCTGCTCACTCTTCCATAAGAATCCTTTTGTTAACATATCTTCAAGTTTCACACAAGGCTAAATGTGTGTCTGTCTATTGCTGCAACCCTAGCAGATACAAGGAATATACATTAGTTTGATAATTGGAAAATTATACATAAGAAGCACAAAGGACCCCCTCCCACATACACCTCCCTAAAGGAAGCACTCTTCATGGATTGGAGAGGCTTCTCAGCTTCCCGACTTGAGGGTGATTATTTTTGTTTCATATTTGAGCCCTCACATGAAATTAGGCTTCAGGCTAGAACACCTATTTCTTAGAAAAACACACTTTCTCCGGGAGAGAAATTCTAGAAAGCAGTCGCGGGCTATCGACAAACTATAATGCTGCAAAGGGAACTGGCCAAGAAGGAATCAAGAGAAAAATCTCCATGGGGAGAAGGTGGCCCAGAAAGTGGCTCATCAACTGCAGTGCCAGCTGTATACTGAGTTAGGTTGTCATGGACAGAGCTGTGACTTGAGTGGAGACCTGCCTCTGTGGCTGCGGGAAACTCACCAGCCCCTGTGGCGTCTGGGTTCAGCCACTGCCAGGCTCCCAGGGGGTAAGTGATACAGTTTGTTCAGTCTGGGGGTAGAAATGGTGGTGTGAGGTGGTGATGGGGCTGGTTGAGGGGGGCGGGTTAGTAAGAAGGCTTGGCACATCACAGAGCACTGCTCCACTGTTAAAATCTCTATTGGCAGGCTGACTTTCCCCCAGGACGCAGCATGGGGAGGAATCTCACCATTGCATGGCAATAAAGAACTGCCTGGTGGGCCTCCCTCTCTGCCAAGATGCTTCATGGCTCCGAAGTTCCAGAGGAGAGAGGGGGCAGAGGAGGGAGAAAGGAACTGCTCTGCTCAATCAGTACTGATGTGATCACCTTTGCAGAAAATTTCCAGTAGCAAGTGTGTGCAAGACAGCAAGTTTGAGGTAGCCAGCACAGGGCATAGAATAAAACTGGAGGCAAGGGGGAGGGACCCCAGAAGTAAACTGTGGACTAATAAAGAAAAGGAATGAGAAGTGAAGCTCAATAAAAAAGGGTGTTGGACAGAGCCAGTTAAAACTCCAGGCTCAACACTTTGCATCAATGACAGACCTTATTTTCCTTACTTGTGATATGAATTCTTAGGTTGGTGAGCATTGTTTTTCCCACTAACATCTAAGCCTCATAAAACAAAGGAACTGTGTTGATTGGGTTCCCTGTGATTCTCACAACAACTACTATGTAGAAAGCACTTAATATTTTAGATAGGTGAAGAAAAGTATGACCAAACATTAGCAAGTTTCTGAACTGCTGAATGAGGAACTCCATTACTCTTGGAGTCTTTTTGATCATGTTCTTTGTTCTGCCCAAGGATACTGTAGGAAACTCAGGAGTAATTGTTAAGTGATGAGTGAATAGACAAATCAACAAATCCATGACCACTTGACTCCATACTTCCTGAAAGAACAATGATAGGCAATACAGTATTTGTTGCGTCCACATTCCCTAGTAAAGCCCTCCCATAAATTTGTGGAATAATAATAAACAGGTAACATGGTTGCTGTACTCCTTTGCACAGTCTTGCTGTCATTTTTTTTGATCAAAAGTTTGGTTCAGTTCAATAATGAGCAAGGTACTAAATAATGAAAATATGAAACTGAGACACAACTTCTTTTTGCTCTTAAGTTGCTAATCATTGACAGCCATGCAAATAAGCGAATGCCCGCTAATATGTTCCATAGAAATTGTTTGTGAGGAAATGGTGAGTTACAGAGGGTACAGCCAGCCTATTCTGTCTAGGTGAATCAGTGAAAGTTTTATGAGGAGGTGTTAAACAAAGCTTTGCATTCTGCTAGGAGGTCTGTTGGGTAGAGAATATTCGAAGAAAGGGGTGGACTTATTAAAGATGAGGTTAATGTTGACCAGGCTTTTCTGTAGCAGTCTAAGAATAAATTTAGGGGATGCTTGCAGGGTATTGCACCCAAATAGCAAAATAGTCCTACTGCTATTAGTACTACTTGGGACTATAGACTACAGAACCCTGGTTTAAGTCTTAAGAGGGATAGATCACATTCTAGAAATTTCAAAAAGATGAGATCTGAGATCTGCAAAGCATCAACGAAAAGGCAAAGGGATAGATGGGGTATTTAACCAATTCTAATGAACTATGAAAAGAGGGGGAAAGATGTGAGTGCAAATTTCAAACATTTGGAGAGCAGCTATCCAGAAGACTTTCTGGATGCAATGAAAAAATCTGAATGAGTGGGATTCAAAAAGCTTTGCTTAAGGGATTCAGGATAATGCCAGACACATGATAGACATTCAGAAAACATGGATTTTTTTTGAAATATGATTAACATAACTCCTGTTATGAATGCCAGCTTCATATTTTTAGTGGAAAAGATGTTTAAAAGTGTCCTTAGACTAAGAAAGCATAAAAGACTCTATCTGAGTCTGCTTAGTTGCCAGACCAAAAATCATATCAATGTTGCATATTTTGGGCTGGTTATTTTATACCCCCATTCTGTATTTAAAGTTTGGAGAAGAGTAAGTGTTCTTATAGTGTGCTTTTTAGGTGTAGAATGTATTAACTTTATTAATATCTCACTAAGCAGAAAATCAGAATTTAATTAATTCAATTGAATTGAAGAAAATGACATGTAAACATAAAATTTTTATTCAACAATGGGAAAGACTGCCTAGTGAGATGACTAGAACCAGAGCGCAAAGATTCCCTCTAAGAGTCACCCATAGCAAGAGGTAAGAGATTGGATTTAATAATGGACTAACTAAATGTCTCAGACACCCTTCTATACTGTAGAGATGACAGAGAAAGACTGTACATTTGTCTGTTAATTCATTCAAAGAAAATGAATAGCCCAGAAAGACACAGAACATGAGCAATCCTCAATCACCCTGGCATGCATTCAATCCCCTACTTAGCCACTGTGACTAGGGGCAAGTTTCCTGACTCGACAGTCTCAATTTTCTCAGTCATCAAAGGTGATAATATTGCCCAGATATTTGTCATGAGGATCATGCATATAGAGTTGTTAGACTACAGTCTGGTGTACAGTAACCACTTGATAGGTACTATTCTTAGCCCATAGAATGTAAGCTCCAGAACATGGGTGATTTTTTTTCACCTCTTTTGTTTATGGATACATCTCCACAGTCTAGTATAGAAACTAACACAAAACAGGTGTCAATAAACTCTTAATAAGCAAATAAATTAACTGAATATATGTATATATATATATATATATATATATATATATATATATATATATAAAGACTTGTGCCAAGTACTATGAGTACAAAGATGAACTAAAAGTCTTTACTCAGAGGAGGTTTACACTCATTGCCCGAATATACATTATTTTTTTCTAGTAGCTTTAGAAAAATATCTTTGGTTAAAGTCATTTCCTGAAAGGACTCCGATTTGATTAATTTTGGAAAGACCATGGCCAGGATCCCAAGGTGATAGTAAAGTGCACCTTAGTTTGAGAATTCCTATCATGAATATTCCCAGGTTTTTTGAGCATTAGTACCATAAAACATACATCAATGGTCAAATTAAATATGGAAAATAATTCATTACATACATCAGATATCAAAGAATCTAATATTTTCTACAATAAAGTAATATTTTTAAACTTAAAAAAATGTAACACAGAAATAGTTACTTCAAGCTGTGAACATTACTTTGAAGAAGTGGTGAAGGACATGCTAGAAGTTATAATAGATTTGACTTGTATTAAGGAGAAAATGTTTCTCTAAAGAAATGACTTTTAGTAATGACCTAATATTTTCTAAGAGTTCTGACCCATTCCATCTGGGTCAGTTTTTCAAATTCAATCTATGGATTGATATTCATGTCTATGTGTGTGTGAGTTTATGTATGGTGGTCACCTTATGTTGTATACAGTCCTTCCCCCTGTTATATATAACAGTTCCTTTTTTCATAGAATCTTTGGACACAAATTGCTTTGTTTTACCTCATATTTCTGCATTATTCTATAAAATTAAAAAGAGAGAAAAAAGAAAGAACGGGGGCCCAGAGGCTAAGTAGTCTCAGGTGCATTGGTGGAGATAAAAAATGGACAGAACTAAACATCCAAGCCAAAGCCAACAACACTAGAATTAATAGACCCAAACTGTAACAATCTAAACTTAAAATGGACCAATTATACTGGCAGGCCAGGGCACAAAGGGTGGTAGTCTAGAATGTACTCTGGGAACCTTAGTGGAGGGGGTTGATGCTGGTGGTGGGATTGGCCCTGATTCATTGTATTTATGCCATCCAACTATGAAGGACTTCATAATTTACAATGGTTTCAATAAAATTAATATGTAATTAATATACAATAAAATTAAATTATAATGATAAGTGGGTAGGAAATGAGAGGACTGTGTTCCAAGCAGAGGGTACATGGTGTAATGCAGGCCTTATGTAAGGAAAACATTTTAAGAACAAAAGTGCCAGTGCTACTGGAATACAGTAGATAAAAGATAAAAACATGAAAATAACAAGATTTCTACTCTTTAAGAAACTAATTCTTTAGAGAGAAATGTGCATATTTAGAAAAACTATTATTCTATGTTTCTATAATTTTCTAAATATAACAGGAAGAATCAGTGTCAGAAATAATTCTTCCCTAGCTGACATAATAACCCAGTTTCAATATTGTCCCTTGTTTAGTTACATAGCAGCAAATATGCTTTCATAAGTATGTTGGCTTAGGCTAATATTATCCGTAGGTCATGTTGACTGAGCATACCATTTGGATAAGATGAAGTGAGTTAGATATTGGATCAAGACACAAAACTAACCCATATATCTGCCTATCCTTTTCTCTCCAAATCCTTTAAATTGTAAACAAGGCATTAATAGACACATTCATAAGCTAAAAGAAAAATAAGGGGAGTAATATACATCCATGTCACTATGTTTTCTTCTTTTATAATTTTAGACATTTGATGATTCTGATATAAATGAAATAATATACTATATAATTTAAAAAATGTTTTGGGTAACCACACTCAGCAGTACTAGAGCTTACTCCTGGTTCTACCGGAGAAATAATCAGGGATAATTTCTGGCAGAGATTGGGAGACATTAAAGGGGATTGGGAATTGAGTATGGTTCTAACAAGTACAAGGCAAGCACCCTATCCACTGCTTTAGCTCTCCAGCCCAATTCCTTTTACACTGGCTTTTTTCACTCACCATAATTATCTAGAAATTCATCCAAGTAGTTGTGACTATCAACTCTATTACTTTTTATTATTGATTAGTATTCCATGGTATAACTAGAACACATTTTGCTTAACTACCCATCATTTCAAAGATATATTAATTGCTCTTATTCTCAATTTCTACAAAGATACCATTATAAATATTTATGAACAAGTTTTTATATATATGAAATTTTAAATTTACTTCAATTAAGCCAGTGGTACAAGTGGGAGTATTCAGTTTTTTAAAAGACATTTCTAAGCTCTTTGTAGATTTAGTTTTCTACAGTTTTTAATGATCCCAGGGTTTTTTTTTTTTTTTTTTTTTTTTTGTCATCCACATTGGTTCTTTTTCCTCCTTCAAAACTGCTGCTGTGATAGGGATAAAGTGATATTTCATTGTAACTTCAATATATATTTTCCTAATGGAAACCCAATGAACATAGTGGAACATGATCAGAATATTCTGATAGGGAAGTAGGCACTAGCCTGAAGTTAGTAATAAATTTGAAGTAAATTTTGAATATAATATTTGTAAGTAGCAGAAAAAAGAGGAATTAGAAATTTGAGAAAAATATATAGAGAGGGAAATAAAATCATAGTACACTGGTTGACTTTGCAATGTCAAAACCAGTAAGGGTCTGGAGAGATAGCATGGAGGTAGGGCATTTGCCTTGCATGCAAAAGTACAGTGGTTCGAATCCTGGCATCCCATATAGTCCCCTGAGCCTGCCAGTAGCGATTTCTGAGCATAGAGCTAGGAGTAACCCCTAAGCACTGCCGGGTGTGACCCCAAAACAAAAACCAAAACAAACAAACAAACAAAAAACTAGACATACATAATAATACAGATAGCATTCACTGAAAATGAAAATACAATTATGTTGAGAGAAAAAGAGTATAAGTAAGTATGTATTATGGCAATTGTTTCTCTTATTATTGTCTTAACTGCATGGATTAGGCTGAAAGTGGACAAATGTACAAATAATGAAAAAATGAGGACATAGCCATAGAACCATATTAGTTTGAGCAGACAAGTATGTAGAACAAAAGAAATCAAAAGTGTCTCACTCTGAGAAAAGGAAGTGAGGAGGAAAGGAACAGATAACTATTGTGTCTTTTAAAATTATAAGGCTTTCAGTAAAAATTTTAATTCCCCTTTATACCATTTTGAAAAAAATAGACACATATAAAATAGATATTCTTCTATTGATTCAATACATTTAACTATAGATATATTTTTTTGGTTTTTCGAGCCACACCCATTTGATGCTCAGGGGTTACTCCTGGCCAAGCGTTCAGAAATTGCCCCTGGCTTGGGGGGACCATATGGGACACCGGGGGATCGAACCGTGGTCCTTCCTTGGCTAGTGCTTGCAAGGCAGACACCTTGCCTCTAGCACCACCTCACCAGCCCCTTAACCATATTTTTAACACAAGTGAGTGTATTTCAAAAATCATAGAAAGGATTTAACAGATTGGAAAAGGTAGCAGACAAGAAGAAATAATGAAAACACAATGTTACTTGCTAACAAAGTAGAAACTAAAGCAAATAACATTAAGCAATAAAAATAAAGCAGCTTTTTAGAAAGCAAAAATAAATGCTTGAGGATAAAATGAGATTTCAATGAGACCATACATTCAGACTTTATGCTCAATGAAATCCACACATTCTTTTCAAATATCAAATAGTACTTATACAGTTGATTTGCAGATAGTCACAAGTATGAAAGTAGAAACTCTCAAGAGGATGCAGCTCTTAGATTTTTTTTTTTTTAATTTTTTGTCTTGGCCTTTGGAGAAAAATCATTGAAGATACCTCTGAGATCTATGGTCTATTTCCTGGAGAGTTCTACCTATGCTTTTTTCACCCAGGTAACTTATAGATTCCTGTTTATTATGGAGGCCTTTACTACATTTTGAGTTAAATTTATGAATGGTGTGAATTATAGCTGAAGTACTTAAATATAGGGATTTAAAAACAAGAAAAGAAAAAAATGAGTAAATTAGATTTTCAAGTAAAAACAAAACTAGGAAAGAAACAAAACTAGAGAAGCTGAAAACTGGAGAAGCCAAACATTAATAAAATAAATGTAATAGATTTTTTAAATAAAATTTAAAAAAACTAAACATATATCATATATATATCACTTTTCTAATGTGGCTATAGGCACAGAGGATATTGATATTTTAAAATTATGTATATGCAGTCATATGCTTGCACTTGGCCAGCTCCATGGACTTATTCTTTTATTGAAAGAGATGTAAACCAAGTCATGAAATATCATGGACACTCTGGCTTATGCAACAGAAAGTTGGCAAACTTGGGAGGAAAAGGTGGGCCAAGGTCCTGCCCTGCCAATGCTACACCTGCTGCATCAATCATCCAGAATCACCATTTTGCCTCTGGCCCTGCCTCAACACCCCTCTATGATTATCTTTGGGGACACCAATCTGACCTAACTTCAGGTATGCCAGTATTTAGGCTGATATCACCAGGGATTTTTAGAGCAAGTGTGGACACCATCTTTCCCATATATTCCTTTTTCCAGTTGAGTCCATGCCCCTAAAATTTGTTATATCAGTAATAGTGCTTTAAATTTCTGGACAACTTCATTTTTTTGATGCTGTCATCCCTATAGGAGCACCACAATTTAACATAATGGACAGATAACAAGAGTGTACTAAATTTTCTGCCTTTATATCAATTATATCATTGAAGGTACAATAATTTCACAAATGTGATTGTTACTGTATTTCTTTTTAAAATTTTTCTTTCTTCTTTTCATGTTCCTTTTCTTTTTAATTATCTTTCTATTCTTTTTAGTAATAGTTTTGCCTTCACTTATCTGGAAAAAATACATTATGTTCAAGTATATGATGCATTTCTTTTAATAAAGTAAAATGTTTATTATTGTAAATGAAACTTCCTTAATTTGCATAAAAAAGACTATTAAATGATATGTATGGTATCCCTTCATTAACAATAGTGCAAACCACAGTGTCTAAAGGGAAATAAACAGTAGGAAAGAGAGAGAAAGAAAATGAGGTAATGGAAGGACAGGGAGGGAAGGATAGGGAGGGAAACTTGAGACATTGTGATGGGAAATGTGCACTGGTGAAGGGTGGTGTAGATTGTATGACTGAAACTCAAACATGAATAGTTTTATAACCATGGTGTTTAAATAAAGTAATAAAAAGGGAAACCTACAGTAGATGTCAAACTTAATACAAAATGCTAGATTTGCTGAAAAAGTTAACGATCTCAGTTCTTCACAATATAGTGAGAACTGGACTTCACACCTTTTTGAGTTAATAAATGAGATTCAAAAATGAATAAAGAGCATTAGAAAGGGCTAGGATACTCCTTACATAATTATAAAAAAGTAATTAGATTCAAAACAATTTACTGAAAAATGTCATTTCTCAAAGCTAACTGCCAACTAAATATTTTTAAATAATAACTCTTCTACTATGCTATAACAGCCAATTAGAGAACTATCTTGAAAAGATAGTTCATTCAAAATAGTCACAAAAACCGTGAAATTTTTTCAGCATTGAGACTCAACAGGAAGTATAAGTGACATAATAAGAAAATCATTTAAATTTCATGAATAGATAATATTGAACTTAACTAAGAAGAGAACTCATGGATGGGCAGGTTTTTCCCAATTAATTTAGGAATATCATGCCACTCAAATATTATTTAAAATTAATTTTGACAAATCAATTCTAAAAGTCATTTGGGAGAGAAAATGTGTGCAAACAACTGAGATATTTGAAAAAATTTCTATTAGGGATTTATCTTGCTAGGTGTTAACAGATTCTAAAATTAGAATATACTAGCACAAATAAGTCAGTGAGATGATGTGAATGGCCAGACAATGTGAATGCTACATCCTGTTAGCAATGCTAGAAAATGCATTCTCAAAGGTAAAATAGAAGCATATGGAAAGGTTGCAACATTATATGATATAGGTGAAATGAATTGATGGTTGCATGATATATAAGCAAGATATGTTTACCAATAAGAGAATAGTTAAATAAATAATTTCAATGTAGGGAATAGGAATACTATGTAAATATTAAAAAGAATAAAAATCCTTTTAAAGGCTTACACAGAAATATATATATATATATATATATATATATATATATATATATATATATATATATATATACATAACTGAACTGAAGATAAAAATCTGTTGCATGGTTAGACCACAGTGTAACAATGATTATATTAGATTACTCAAATCAAACTATATAATTTTAAAGCAGATGTAGTTCATTTATACAATGGATAGATAGGTTCACTCCTCATATACTTGCAGAAAATAATGTGGAACAAAAATGAATCAGAAAGCAAATGACAAGTATTCAATTATTTTACTAATACATGCAAGATTAGGATATAAAACTGATAAGCAGCATTCAATGTTTAAAAAAGTCCCGTGGATAGTAATAATAGAATTGAGGTTATTTGAGGAGCACAGGGTAAATAGGGCTATAGGCTAAAGTGAGAGTGTTAAAAAAAAAATAGAAATGGTAAGTAACACAAGTACGCAGTGAAGAGTTGGCTAGGAAAATGATGTCTCTGCAAAGATTCAGGAGCAGTCAGTATAGATACATGTAAAGCATTCGCTGATCATTCCAGATAGAAGAAATGGCTTGTCCCAAAGTCAGGAAAGAGATATCAAACAGTATCATAAAGAGGTCATAATGGTTATCAATTTGAGAAAGCTAGAAGACTGGAAAACTAGTCAGGGATAGATTATGCCAGTTATAGAATTCATTCTGAGAGCAATGGGTAGCCACTGGAAAACTTAAGTCAAGGGGGAAAATCTAATTAAAAGTATGCTTTGGACATATCACTCGAGTGCCTGCTAGCTTTAGTTTTGTTGTGTTATGTAGAAATAAATGAAGATCACTCAAATGAGAACAGAGGCTGCTTATTCACATTCTGCATTGTGAATGTATTTCTCTCACTTATGCTTGGTGGAGACACAAAGGTGGTCAGAGTAGAGACTTTTAATGCAAAAACGAGCCCTGATTTCTCTGGTCACAAATTACTGGCACATGAGAGCTGGAGACAGTGTGCTAAATCAAGGCACACTTTGGGGAGCACTTTGATTTAGAGAGAATACATGACTATCTTTGTTCCAAAAGTTAAAGTGAGAGGCAAAAAGTGGAAGGAAAGGACACAAACCCCCATTACCCAATACATCCATGTATAATCTCACCAAGAAGGATTTATAAGGACAAAACGTAAATTCTCAAGATTAGCTATGTGTGCTGGGAGAAGGGGATCTCAACTTTTGTAAAAGTCTGAACTCTGGAGTGTCTTATTTGTTTGATTATTTTTTTTCCAAATGATGAAAATGTCAAACATTTATTTGCCTTATGACATCTTAATTAGAGAAAAGTTTTTAGGGCATTTCACAGATACAAATTGGCTGAGTCCCTTTTCAACATATTGCTGAATCTAGGAGGACAAAGGATACAATAGGTAGGGCAACTTAGAAGAAGTGACTCCAGTGCTGTTTCCATTCTTGCTATCACTAGACCTACCATTCATCCCACCATTTAGTTCACTTCTACATTTTCACTGGAATGCAAAACAAACAAACAAACAAACAAACAAAACTGTTGATTTATTGAGTGGCATTTCCTCTAGATATAACTTCTTTTGCCTTTTTCTTTTTTTTTCTTTTTTTTCTTTTTTTTAACTTGGCTTAGCTCTTGCCCAAACAGGCCACAGATAGCTATTAATCTTTGGTTCATGGAATTATAAAACTTTCAATCTGGTCTTTCAATGCAAAACCCAATAATGCAATGATGCTTGAGCCTGTGCTGTGCTGAGGGATATCTGCATCTGATTGATTATCCTTAGGGAGGGACTCTGTGCTGTTGGAAATTGAACCCAGCAGGGCACATGCTAGGGATGTGCCCTAACCACATTATTATCTCCCTCCCCCTCTCTGCAGTTCACTAGTGTTCTCAGATGAAAAATAAAACAAAATAAAACAAACCCCAAACCAAAAACTGGAGCTTTTTGTCAGAAGCACTGGTTTGATTTTTGTAAAGTAGATATTACCATCTTCTGCAAGGTCCTCGCTGCAAAGATAAATGCTTAATTGTTTTTACTTTTATTTAAGGCCACCATAGGAGGAACAATAAAAAATATTTGATATTATAAGACTTTATGATGAGGAACTACGATGAAGATTTCTATTCCATTACAAAGCATCCAAACCAATTCCAGCTATTACTGCAGGATCTTGTAATTAGCAACCCCCAAAGTATGACCACTTAAAGGCCACTTTGTTGTTATTGTTTTTTTTTCAGAAACTAATAAATATTTCATCCTGCAGATGAAAAACAGATGCTGTATTACACCTGCTACAAGTTTCCTTCTTATTTATGCCTCAACCCTGCAAAGAGCAAATCAATTTTTAAAATGTTTTCAGCTTTGGGCTTACAGAAAAGAATATATCTTTCACAAATGAGAGCTTCAGCAGCTTACTGAGTGGAAGGAAAGATGCAACCAAGTTCTGGAAGTTATCCAAAGGCATCAAAACATTTAAAATGACCCTAATTTTGCTTTAAAGGTCACAAAAATGGGTGCAATAGGAAAAGATGCAAGAGCTCTTTGAAACCAAGGCAAATACTTTGAAGTGAAGGAATTTAGGGAGAAAAAGGCTCTCTTAGATCCATTTTCCTGTGTTCAGGGCAGAGACCAGCAGAAAAGTTGTGGAGATCACACTCAAAAACTATTTCCTGCTTAAAGCTGAAACAGACACCTATAATCTCAGAGTGAAGGCAACTGCTCTGGTGTGTGCTGCTTACGGACTGCTCCTCTATGTCTACGTCCCAAAGAGAGCATATCTATTTACTTACATCAAAAACACTTAAAAATAAAACCCCAACAACCCGAAGTACTGATG
This sequence comes from Suncus etruscus, assembly GCF_024139225.1. Taxonomy (NCBI): domain Eukaryota; kingdom Metazoa; phylum Chordata; class Mammalia; order Eulipotyphla; family Soricidae; genus Suncus; species Suncus etruscus. Next base: position 177,197,689 of record NC_064848.1, read on the forward strand.
CATTTAATGTAGACAATTAAAACACAAAGATTTTAAACAAGAATTTATATTTTCTTTAAATACCAATTTAGGCAAGAAAGGGACATCCCACTGTCAAACTAGGTTTGAGGTTTTGCTGAACCCAGAAATTCTGGAGAGCAGTAAAAGATGTTTTTGCAACTAAATACCACAAAGTTGGGCTTCCCTCTAACCAATTAGATAATTACCATTTTATTCAGTGGATTTTCAATTGTTTCTTCTTTTTAAAAAGGAAACAAAATAGTTAGGTTTGTCCCAGGGTAATTTTGTTAATATTTTCATAATTAAATAATTGCTTCAATCCTGAATTAAAAACTGTCCTGCTGTCTCAGGGTACAGTAGGCTGCCAGCTGTTTTAAATAACCCTTGGAGCAGTCAGGTTAAGGACTCAATTTATGACCTTATAAATTAACCCAAGGAAACCTACTCCATAATGCAACAGACAATTCTATTTATAATGCTTAATTAATCCCCTCCAGTCACTAACAGAACCCACTTGTGACCTTTCGTTTCAACCTCACCCAAATGCAAGTCTCCTGAGATGAGATATGTTAATACGTGAGTGCTGACTGAATTTGCTGGCATTATAGTCAAGTATTAAATATCTGACAGTCTGGACAAATTAGTTCCGATAGCTCACTAATCAGATGTAAGAAGAAAATGTCACATTGGGCAGCATTGATGAAACCCTTCATCAAAACCCTGAGCTGGAGAGAGTTAGAAAGAAAGGAAAATGTCTGCATCTATCAGCCTGCCAACAATTTACTTGCTCTAGACTTGAGGAAATCTTGGCAGATAAGACATCCAAGAAAACATATTCATGCTGTATCAGAGAATGGCTCTGGGAGGTCATTCTGGAGCTACATTTACTTGCTGTTGCTATTAGTACCCTTTCACTTTGAGTACAGGAAACTCAAAGTGATAACCAATTTACTGCTGTCTTGTCTAAGGTGTTAGATAAAATGGATTTATCTGGAAAATCCCAAGTTCCTCAGAACACTTCACAGAATCTGGGTTTAGACTCTGAAGGGAAAAAAAATGAATCACATATACCACTTGGGCATTTTTGTGGCTTAAAGGAGTAGTAGTGAACCAAGTACAGAAGTTTTGTCTTGAGTGAATTTACTTGCATCTTGGAATATGTAAGGAAAGCTTTATCAGACTTTAGGGCAGCGCAGAGCATTTCCATCTGTGCCCACTTATCAGGTTAACAAAATCAGCTTTTGTCCTTTGTTGACCACCACATTCAAGAGTCCGCATGATGTGATACTTTTGTGGGTATGCAAGTCCCTTAACTTCATTGCCTCCATTATGTTATTCACAAAATGGAAACAGTATATGGGTTTGATGTGAGGGCTACACAGAGTAAGTGCATGTCAAGGCGTCTTTGCTTGGCACAGAGTACATCCTTTGTCAGTCTTGTCTATTATTGTTCTGATATCACTGCAGTTATCTTTCTTCAGGCTTGCTTTCCTCTCCCAGTAATGCTATAAGCAGCATGGTCAGGTGACTGTGATATCACTCTTAAAGAGTTTCCTAACTCATTTCCTTCTTCTAAATCCATATCTTTCGCAGTGCATTCATTATACACAATGTTACATTTAACTATTTTCAAAGTCTACCTAGGTTACTGATTCAGTAGTCTGCATGGTTCATCAAATATAATTTAAAGTCCTTAACATGTTTTTCAGCATTATTCCATCCATTTCTCTTGATCATTGTTGTAGATTTGAATTTTACCTTCTAAAAATCTCTCCTCCTGGTGTGCCACTGTTTCCACACACTAGATGGTTTCCATAATCTCTTCTATTGTCCCAACATGCTCTAGCTTTCTTAGTTGCATTCACTTTACTCTCCATTTGAGATTTACTTCCACCCATAAAATCTCCTGGTTTAAATCCTAGTCAATCTTGGAACCCAGGCTTTACTCGACTCACCTTGGAGTCTTCATGATCTTATTATTTAATCATCATCCTTTCTTTTCTGCTCACCAATTCACTTTTTTCCTTCTGAAAAATCTTCAGCACTAGTTATTATTACAATATTTGTTTACATGACCCCAATTATTTTTTAAAAAATTCGAGGCATTGTAACTTATAATACTGTTAGTGATACATTGAGTTTCAACACCACACCCTCCATCAAAGTGTCTGGTTCCCATCTCCATTGTGTTAGTGTCCCTTCACTTCCCCATCTTCTTCCTTGCTTGGCAAACTCAATCTATAGATTAGTTCTATATTCTGTGGCTATTGTATACCCCATATTTATGGTGCCAGCGATAGAATACCTTATACTAATGAGCCCCAAAGGTGGCCCATCTTGGCCATATTTTACTATGCTATGTCCCCATATCCCAGATTCTAACTTTCTTGAATCAATGCTGCTTCTCTAGGATGCCTTTTCCAATCTTATGATTATCCCATGATATACATAAAGCAAACCATCTTCAAAGCTGAAATGACTGCCTGTCTTGTGGTTCATCTTTTTTAGTCACTTTATTGCTTTAAAATATTTCTATGAAAATATTTCAACTCCAAAAATATATGGAGCAGAAAGCAATACCATCAGCAGAAAAACAAACAGGCAAATGCATAATCGATTCACCAAACAAACACAGATTATTCGTTAAAGGAGAAACAATGAAAAACTATCTGGCATCCAGTACCTTTATATCTGGTTACTACAGCTGCGTTGACACTAAGAGGCTCTTGAAAGCTGACAGTGAGTGCTGTGCTACTGGTTACCATGAGACAGGCATTGGTTGGCACCTCGGGGGCTCCTGGGACACAAGGGAAAACACAGGATCTTAACTTAGCAAATCCTTTTAAACAACGTTTCTGCCTCTTCAAAGGGTACCCTGAAACACACACTATGGAAACATTTGTTTGTAGAGCCTAATAGCTTTTGCTTTTGAACATTTTCATTAGCAGTCTCAATGACCTTTATTTGTTGCCATCGTGGTTTTATTTGAGCATTAGGACATCCATCTTCTGAAGGGGTAAATAATACCATTAAGCCTTTCCAATGTATCCTGGAAACACAATTGGGAATTGGGCTGGACCAGTAGAGAGGAGGCCAGAAAATGTTAGCAGGAATAGAGGTTGTCAGCAAAGGCTGTTCAATTTCATTAAGTTTTTTTTATATATGTCATTGCATGGAGCCAGTTACATCCTTGTTGTGTCAAAAGGAAAGTAACATCATTTTAAGGATAAGCAAACTGTAGCCTAAAGAGACTAAATTACTTGTTCAAGGACATAGTGAAGAGACAGTAAGGATGAAAGCCCATGGCTTTGGAAATTTGGTTCTGGGCTCCTTCTAGTCTGAAATGCTAACTGGCCTTGTGCTCGTGATGATTCTTGTTATATTAGTTTATTTCTAAGAAAGAATTCACGGGCAAATGCCATGGCCACTAACCTCAGGTTTTAAAAGACTCCTGATGGTTTTAGACATTCCTTAATGCCCAGGAGGTGTTTTGTAATTTAAAAATTACCCTCAAATGGCATCAAGTCAAAAAATATGACTGCTTCTAGTATTAATATTTCACAAATGAGGCTCAATAGCCAATGCATTTACTAAAGCAATCTTTCAATGTTTTTGTAAAGCGACACATATCAGCTTGTTAAGAGATTGCTAATATTGAAATCAAACTCTCATTTAGATTGTAGGAAAGTATTTGTTGAAAGAGAGAGAATTAGTCATAGGTTTGGTACTTAGTAAATAACATGATTTTAGAGAACAAGATTTTTACTGTCCTTACTTTTTGATTGTATCACAACTGAGTCCCAAGAGCAGAGGCAGACAATTTCCAACCTAATAAATTAACCTTTCCCTTATATCTAAAACATCAGGTTCAATCCTTGGCATTATTTCAGTAAGCTCTCCCTTTAGAATAAAAATTTCAATAAGATCTCCCTTTGAAATAAAATTTAGTATTTTAATGTGTTTAATATATATAGAATGTATATACACAACTCTGTATGTATGTATATTAATATATATATAATATATATCAGAGGCTGCATTAAGCAATGATTCTCAGTGCCAATAAGTTTATCCAGAAACAAGGTCTTTCTGAAAGTAACAAAAATAAATGGTCTAGTAAATGGAAGTGTGGACAAAGTATAATTCATGAGGCGACTGACCATCCTTTTCTGCTACCTGCAAGAACTGAAGGTCAGTTTATATAAACTCTATATTAAAAAAAATGCAGCAGAGAGTTGAAAACAACTTAAACGAGCTTGAAGCAGAACTGGACAAATAGGCAAACAAATATTTTTCCACCTTCATATCCCAAAATATAGCCACTTAGGGCATCAGACCATCCAGATCATTAGGCATTAGGGCGTAGCGGGTGGAAAGTGCTAGATGAGTGTGACATGGTGGAGAGGGGCCAACAGCACTGAAGCCTCATGGCTGTGGTCAGAGAACCAATCAGGAGCCAGGAAATCAAGCAAGACAAAAGATCTTTTATTTACAGTCTCCCAGAGTCTTTCCTCCAAATAAGCTGACAAGGGCCATCAATGACTGGAGTTGCAAGAACTCACTAACAGACGTCCTGGCAGTCTTAAACCACGATCTAGTCTAGTGAAATGTCGAAGCTCATACTCACTGGCATGTTCGAAGCCTGTTTTCATGCGTCTGTAGAGCCGATACCTCCATTCCCAAGCTCTCAGCTGTTTCTCTTTCTCTGTGTTGTCTAGGCTGAATCCTTCATTCTCCACCTGAGCTGACAGTTCATTCACTCGCTCCTGGGCTTCCTGTACCAGAGTGTTGAGATGCATTGCTCTGCTCTCCAGGCTGACAACTAAAGGCAAAGAAATGGTTGGACTCCTTTTACTTTCAGGAGAAATGTCACTTCGCTAGTAAAATCTCTGAAAGGTTACAATAGGTTTTTAAAATGCTTCGGGACACAGGGCTTGTCATTGTTATTATCTTATTATAATGATATGGTCTAATTAGTGCTATTTAGAAACAAACTGAAGGGTCAAGCTATCCATGTAAGATATTCTCACTATCTCTGGCCCTCTTAGCACTTTCAAATAGGTACTTAACACAGTTAATTAGAATTCTGCTGTGAATTACCCATGAGGACCAATGCTAATACACATTGTACACAGTTATTTCCAGGATCACCAGAGAAGCAAAAACACTTAGGGAAATACTTAGGGAAAACAGTTTCTGGTGGTTAGGAAAAGTCATCTATGACTTAGAAAAAATCCTTAGGAAAAGCCATCTATGAGGCAAGTGGCATTTGGCTAAAGGTTTCTCTCTCTCTCTCTCTCTCTCTCTCTCTCTCTCTCTCTCTCTCTCTCTCTCTCTCTCTCTCTGTGTTGTGGTGGGGGATTAAACCTGGGTTAGCTGCATGCAAAGCAAGTGCTTTAACATCCATGTATTATTTCTCAAGCCCCATTTAGTTATTGATTTTTTTGAGTAAGACTCACATTTTCTGCTCTTATCATATTCTGTCTTATAGCATAAACCTTATGTATACTTATACTCTTAGTAATCAATTTATTTATTGTGAACTAAGCATTTCACCTTACTATCCCTGTAGAGTTAGTGTTAGGTGGCTGTATGTCTTGATATGATCAGACGTTTATCTTTGATCAGCTTAATTTTTTTTATTATGGTTGACTTGTAGAAATTGCCTTCTAAAGGGCCCCAATATACAGAGTACCGTATTTTTCGGCGTATAAGACGACTTTTGAAACAAAAAAAGTCATCAGAAAATCGGGGTCGTCTTATACGCGAGTATATCCCGAAAAATGTTTCAATATGCCGCTAAATAAAAATTGTCTGAATATTGCCACAAAACGAATTTTCCAACTTGATCCTGCACCAATCACTGCAAGGCTGCTCGGACCGCCTCTCTAACCCAGCCAATCCAAGCAGGCTTTTTATGCATGCAAATTAGACAATGGTCTGTACCCAAATCTACACTGTCAAAAGCCTGCTCAGATTGGCCAGAGTCAGAGAGGAAGTCTATTACAGTATAACCTTTGGACCTTTGCTTGTTGTGATTGGCTTACTGTGGTACATACAGTTGCAGCACAGGAATGTTCTGTCTGATACAGCGAATATAGGCCTAAACCTATGTTTTAACTGCAAAATTAGGGGGTTGTCTTATACGCCTAGTTGTTTTATACGCCAGAAAATATGGTAAGTTCTATTAGAGCCCCTGTGTCAAAAGAGGTTGAAAATCTTGATATTTCTTTGATTCACAGATTCACGTTTCTTGTGAGAGAAGTAGCTTCTGTCAGTGTTAATACAGTTCACATTCCTGCTTCTTGTGGTCTCTTTTAGGATCTGATACATGGGAAGATATGTTCACATAGTCAGTTGATCACCACAGAGGAGACCTTCTTGATTAGTATAAAGACATGGGCATTCAGAAAGAATCAGAAATAATGAGATAGATCAGAATAGGATCCTGTCACTGGTCACTGATACAGGTCTGACACCCCTCATGACCAAAACCCTATTCCCCTTGGTGGGTAGGAAAGAAAACCAGCCATTTTATTCTTCTATATCTAGAGGAAAATATTATGAAGATAACTCAGGTAAAAATTTGTTAGGTGTATTTTGAAATGGAAATTAGGTGGTTATATATTCATATTCTCTGTGTTCATAGCATGCTTGCATTAATTATAGGAAATGAATACTAATTTATTATTGCTCCCACTCACCATCAGTCTAAATTTATTAATAGATGAGGTCAATGAAAAATTAGTAGAGTCCTTTTTTCTTTTTTCTTTCTTTCTTCTTTCTTTTTCAAGTTGCTGTTTAGAACACTCAGGACTGTGTTTTGCTGCAGATTTGTCATGGTTAATGAATGTTGCTATAGCAGTCAATCATGTACTCTAAATACTGTCACACTTTTTTTAAAGCCTCAGTCATGAGCCATGACAGAAAAATAAACAAATAAATATAAAGCTAAAAAACTCTTTCACTGAGCAGCTACACTATGCAGAATCCCCTGGGAAGGCTAAAGGAGGCCAGAATAAATGATAATGTAAGTGCTGTGGACATAGGGAGCAATGATGGCATATGAACACCGAGGTTCTGGGGAGAAAAAATACACACACACACACACACACACACACACACACACACACGCAAGTGGGCGCATACTCAGTGGAAAAATTGGCAATATTAGTAGCCTCAAGGTGCAATTTCCTGGAGTCGTGAGATTGACAAGTAAGTACTAAATGCTGTTAATTTAACTAACTTCAGATTAATGGTAGAGTCTGCTAAGACTGAAGCCCTCAAACACAGTCTCATTATAGCCTTGCTGGGAAGGTCCTAAATATAGGCATTGACAGTTTAAAACAAATTCGTATACATTTGTGTATTTTTAGACATAGGTTAGGCGTCAGAGTTTGTGTCACAGTTTTCAGGTTGATTAATTGACCCAGTAACTGCACCCTCTACCCACTCTCCCCCTCCTTCTTCCCCTCCAAATTATAGAGAAAATGGAGGGATTGTCCTTGCTAAGTCATTCAGTGAGCTTTTATTGTAAGCCTGGTGTTTGAATTGCATGCATGCGTCAACACTTGGGTGATAGACACATGATTTATAAAAATAAATTTTTCTAATACTATGAAATCCCCCCTATTAATTTTTATATCCACAACAGTTATTACTGGTGTGAATTCCAGGTGGCATTTCAGATGGACAGCTTCTCTTAAGCTAGGTTTGGCTCTGCCATGGAAATTTTTCTGCTTTCCTTTGCACAACACATTTTGTTTTGAGGCTTTCTGAGGCTGCAGACTTGATGCTGTTTGAATTGTAGGAGTACAAGGATTTTATATCTTTAACATAAGGTTCTCTCCTTGTTCATAGACCAAAGGGAAGAGCCAGAGAATTTTATGGCCAGGCGGATTTCTCTAAGGACATCTAAAAAACCCTTGCTTTTCAAACTAGAATGCCTGTCCTGCCACATAATATAATGACAGTGTCAGAGGGATGCAGTAAGCATGTCAGAAGTGGCAGGATAAATCGGTGTATCTCCCTATGAGCTTTTTGATGAAAATACATTATTTATAAATTAAAACAAGCACTTCCATTATAAAGAAGCATGGGATTTTTTCCTTCAAATCAAAGGATTCTGAAAAATAGATACTTCCTAAAAATTCCATCTCTCATCCTCACTTTTTTTTTTTTATCATGTTATATTGTCAGGTGTCTCAAGCACTCACTTGCCTTTGCTGTTAGAAGCAATTCCATGGCAGAGTTGGAAAGACTGGGTTTCCAATGATTTCACCAAGCACACCTTTTATTGTTTTTTTTTTCTATGGATTTTTATTGGTTTAATAAAAGATTTGTTTGAAAGGCTTTATTAACTACCAAATCATCTGACTTATAATCATTTTCTCCCTATTATTAATTACTTACATAACTCTCAATAGAAGCATCTGTTCAGTATGAGATAATCAAATTAACAAACTGGTTAGTATATTTTAAGCACAAGCAAGCACATATGATAATTATATTAGACTGTGTAGTTTTATTTTGAATAATGGAATTCTAGGTTAGGCAATTTTATGCCTTCGATATTATTCTGGGAACCCATTTTTCTCTTTTTGCCCCCTGGGGATGAGTTTTTTCCAATTCCCTTGTTTTAAAGGTGGGAAAATATCCCAGGGAGGGGAAAATGATTATTTATCTGAGATTTTCTTTAAAACTTTAAAGAAATTTAAAAATTTATCTAAATAAAATATTCCAGCCTATTAGCTACATTTGAAAAGTTTCTAATTGCTACTTACCTGGCTGAACTCATGAGCAAATAAATTAGAAAATGTCTATTTTATGATTGATTTTTCTGCCTATCCACATCTCTTATTCTTGGATCCTTTCATTCTTCTCTTCCATGCTCTGGATATTCTCTGTGTAGCCCAGAACTCCTGATTTGTTTGCAGGGTTTGGCCCTTTTTCTCTTACTGGAGTTTCTTCCTTCTCCAGGCAAGCCAACTACCCCATCCAAGTGTACAATAGAGGGTCTGTGAGCACGTGTGGAGCAGTCCGGCTGGGGCAAGACCACTCTGCGGCTCCATGCTATTGTGGCCTTTAATGATCAGCAGCCCTTCCTACCACCCAGTGTTTCTGAGTAGGCATTTGTTATAAGACCTGCCCAGCTAATTAACTACTGGGTGGGAGTGGGGAGGGGGAGGGGGCTTGGTGTTCAAAGAATACAATTACAGTTTCTGTTTCAATCCTGAGATAAATAATGATCCGACTGAGTGGATTTTCTTCATCAAAATCTAGCCTATAGATTCTCCAGATACTTACTGTTTCTGAATTTCACCCTTGTCCTGTCATTGGTGAATTTCAGTCTGATGGATAATTGCTTAAAGGTGCAATTATGAAGGTAAGTGTAAACGAATCTTAATTTTTAATGGAGGCTTTTAGAGAATGCATCGTGTGGGTTGCTTGGGAAGAAAAAGAATATAAGTATTCATCACTAATAATATGTCATTTTATAATTTAGCACTGTATTTATCTTAATGGCATTTTCCTCTTTTTTATTTTTTATTTTGGGGGGGGGGTTGGGTCACACCCAGCAGCGCTCAGGGATTCCTCTTGTCTCTACGCTCAGAAATCACTCCTGGCAAGCTCGGGGGACAATATGGGATGCCGGGTTTCGAACCACCGTCCTTCTGCATGCAAGGCCAACGCATTACCTCCATGCTATCTCTCCATCCCCGGCATTTTCCTCTTTGATGAGAAAGAATGAGACACTAAGGCAGCTATTTAATGTCAGTGTTAGAACCAACCTTGGCTGCATCTTCCAGTGGGACCCTTGAATATGATAACCTTGGGGTGGGGGACAAACACGGCTTAGCAAGGCAAAGTGTCCATTTTATTTTAATTTTAATGTAAAAGAGTTTAACTTTCATTATTAATTTGTTTTTATTGCTTTTAGATATCATCCAGTTTTTCTGTTATTTCTGACATGGAGGCAATGTAGTGAAAGAACTTTGCTTTCTTCAAATCAAGCACTAGTTCCTCAGGACTGGATAGCTCTAGTCAGTTACCAGCCTAGGGGTCACTGCAGTAAAAGTGGCATAATAATAGCCCCTTTCTTGTGAATTGTGTTAAGATCATGATAGTCTTTAAACGGTCTTTAAACTCTTAATTAGTGGAGGTATGTATCATGATCATACCAATTGGCCTAGGTTACATGTTTTAGAGGGGCCCACAAAACATCAAATATTTGTTTTGTTTCTTCCACTTAAAAAAAACCTCTTATTCAGATAAAAATTTTCTGTTCCAGTTACCATTCAGAGATACATTAGCAAGTGGTGTCAATTTCAAACCTATCTGTTATTTCAAAGCAGAAAGTGAGGTCATTTAGGTATAAACCTTGCATGGTAAGCCAATATCCTCAGAGTAACTAAGAATAGCAGTTAATAAAATTTATCTTTGCAGATCATAAGTGCCAACCTTCTAACAACCTCACAACTGATTTGTTTTCAGGTAGGAACATCAAAAGAAATAATATAGAGCTCTTCAGCCACTAATCATTGTTAATTCAAAAAACTATCATACCAAAAAACCTGAAAACATAACTTTCGGTGTGTCAGTCTTGTTAATATACTCAAAGTTCACTTTGACTTCACTTTGGTCCCAACCTGATGTCTTATTTACAGATTTTTACTGTGAAAATTCCTTATCCCAGAACTCAATATGCTATGGTAATGGAGTCTGAAATATTCTTTCCTGCTATTGCCCAGCAAAACGTGGATTCTTACAAAGTCCAATTAATAATTTGGATTGTAATTGGTCATTCTTTTAATGAACAAGAACCAATAACATGGGGAAAAACTTCCTACATAGATGTTTTTAATTCTCAACAATTCTAGATAGAAGGGGAAAAAATATCCTCCTGGAGGATATTTAGTGCTCTTTTTATCCTTTCTCAACACCACATTGGATTTGTCTGCAGTCAATAAGATAAGCAGTAAATGATAATGCATCTGTCATTTTAAGGTGATATCTTGGTTGGTTTCTGTTTTATTCTCAAGCTACATTTGTCCCAGGGAAGGTCATGCCATGCAAATGCATTCATATGGAGATGCCCATGCAGAAAGGAACACAAGTCTCTTGCCAATGGTCACTTAAAACTTGCAAGTGAACTTTCTAGCACAATACAGCTAAAAGATGACAGCACTGTGTTATGATGGATGGGGGGAATTAGATGGCAACATCTAATGTGAGCATATGCATGTGCAATAATAAGCTGGCTTTATAATTTTCCCCAAAGATTTTGCTTTTGGGAATGAACTCCCAAACAGTGCTCAGGGGATGTGGCCAAGGGCCATTCCTTTGATACTTGGACATCTGAATTGGATGATTCAATGTTAGCATCAGGCAATGTAATGCTGATCAGACACAGTGGTGCTTATGGGCCAGCAGGGCTATACCCAGCAATGCTGGGGGCCACCAACCCAATACTCAAGATGTTTTGGGGGGCATACAGTTCTAGGAATTGAATCTGGTTCATTGTGTATACAAGATATGTGCTCTTATATATATGTACCCCAATACACTGTTCTTATTTTTAAGAAGAATATATTTTGTGTTATATATATTTAAAATTCAAAAATAAAAAACAAATCATTATCAACTTTTGAAGAACAGGTGACAAGAACCTAGACTGTGAACACCTCAGGTTGTATCATTTTAAAAATATTTGAAAACAGAAAAATATCAATTCATCTAATATCTATAAAGTCATTCCCTTCAAAAGATATAACATGTTTATAGTCTTCAAAGATCATGTTGAATTCCTCAAATACTTATCAAATATCTCCTGTTTGCTTGGTATATACAATGATGAACAAGACAGACATGATCAACTTTTGTGAAGTTTACATTCTAATGAACAGACACAGTAAATAAAAAAATTAAAAACATTAAAAAATGTACTAGAGTGGTGAATCCTATAGAATGATGTGATTAGAACTTAACTCTAGAATTTGGACCTGGCCAGAGATAGTTTCATTTCTTTCTTTTTCTTATTCCTTTTTATTGAGGGGGGGCACACCTAGTGCTGCTCAGGAGTTTACTCCTGACTCTGCACTTAGAAATCGCTCCTGGCAGGCTTGGGGGACCATATGGGATGCTGGGAATTGAATTTGTGTCTATCCTGGGTCAGCCACGTGCAAGGCAAACACCCTACCACTGTTCTATCCCTCTGACCTTAAGAGATAGTTTCTCATGAAGATGAGACATTAAAACTGAAATGCTCAGAAGTAGATGACATATAATGATTAATATTGAAAATATTCCAGGGCCTGGAGAGATAGCACAGTGGCGTTTGCCTTGCAAGCAGCCGATTCAGGACCAAAGGTGGTTGGTTTGAATACCAGTGTCCCATATGGTCCCCCGTGCCTGCCAGGAGCTATTTCTGAGCAGACAGCCAGGAGTAACCCCTGAGCACTGCCAGGTGTGGCCCCAAAAAAAAGAGATTGAAAATATTCCAAAAGCAGAGGATATAACCAATATAAAGGCTCTCTGGAAAGACAGTGTGACAGTGTGATGTGATCAAACCTTGGAATGTGGGCTGGTGGGGATGCATGCCATGGGTGAGGAGTGGCGAAGGATGAACAGTATGAGATTTGGCTTGAATAGCATATTTTTTAGCCAGACTAAGGATTTGTATGCTTATGTTAAGGAAGCAAGTAAAAATATCTGGGGATTCATTTCAGGGACTTGCCCGTGGCTTCAAATCTTTTGTCCTTTGGGGGAAAATTTGAATTCAGGAAACCTCTTTAAATCATTTGAACCGATTCTCGTGAACATGGGGGTGATGACGCTTAGGAAATACTGTTTTGGAACAAAAATCAGGTGTGACTCTAGGAACGAGTCAGATTTTCTCATAAACCAGCTCTGAGGACAAGTCCAAAAGTGTTTAGAGCAATGGCAGCACTGTTGGAGAGAGTGTGGGGTCTCCCATGAGGATCATGTTAAAGGATAACATTTGTTTGGATTGTAGACTTTCTGGTGTGTTTGTTTACTTAAAGCCAGCCTCATTAGTTTATAGTCACACCTCTCAGACGTAGCCTGAACCAGTCCCAGCACCAACACAAACCCTAGACTATGCCAGAAACTAGTGGTGCATCCTGACAAGTCTGCCAAAATTGTTACATTGGTGCCTGTGCTCCACTCAGATGGCAGCTACTCTGCACTAGCATTGTAAGAAATAACTAATCATAATTAAGTGGGGTGAGCTTTCCCAGGTCTATATAAAATATCTTAAAGGGAAGACTTCATAAAGCAGGGAATAGAGGAGAGAGGGAAAGAAGTAGGGAGAGAAAGAGAGAAAAAGAGAAGACTAGAAGAGAGTAATACAGATGAAGAAAAGGGCAGAACATGAAAAATTAGGTAACTTCTATTATTTTTACTGATGCAAATTATTATTCAACTGTGTTAAAAATTTAAAAACCAATCAGGCTATGTCTAGAACCAAATTCCACAATAATGAATACTAATAATAGCACTTACAAAAGGAATTTTGAAGGTATATCACTGAAAGACTACTTCAAGGTTTCTTCCACATGTCATGTGCACAGACTACCAGCCATTATATATATAATGAGTATATATTAACCATTATATATATATTATATATATATATTATATATAACCATTATATAGTTACCATTAACCATTTTATATATAAAATATATCAATATATTAATAACTATATAAGCATATATAAGTATATACTTATTCTTTGTTAATAATTATATATTTAACAAAGAATAATTATATACTTATGTATAAGTGTGTATATATACATATATATGTATATGTATATATATATACATTCTGAACTTGAGATCTGCAATTTATAGCAAAAAAGGCAGGGCTTGAAATTTCAACTAAGTTTTTCTGACCACCTACCAGGGGTCCTCAAACTTTTTAAACAGGGGGCCAGTTCACTGTCCTTCAGAATTTTGGAGGGCCAGATTATAGTAAAAACAAAAATTATGAACAAATTTCTATGCACACTGCATATATCTTATTTAGAAGTAAAGAAACAAAATGGGAATAAATACAGCCTGCGGGCCGTAGTATGAGGACCATTGAGTCCTACACTATAACTTGAGTCAAAAAATGAGAGAAAATTTATGTCCATGACCATATTTGTATATGGGTAGGCATTAAAAAGGAATTACTTTCATTAATAATGACTGTTTAAAAGTCCTAAATGATGCCAAATAAATAGCAGCCTCAGGAAGGTAAGGGCCTCATTGGTGATGAACAAATTCTTACTGGAGACTGTTGGACTGTGACTTGAGGGTGGGGATAGGATGTTAGTCATAATATAGGAGAAGTTTATGTGTGTGGATTTTCATTTAAGTGGATTTTCAGATAGCTGTGGTTCAGTTGAGAATGAATAATTATTACTGGGATACTGAGTTTGTGAAATGATTATAGCATAGCCCCCATGTAATCTAAGGTGCTTCAATATGTTAAATATACTAGTTCTTGTCTCTATGGAATGAGTATTGGCATTTCTTGACTAAATGTTGGAAATCAGGTAAGTCTGTATCAATATAAAGAGAATAACTCATCTTCTAAATAGGTTGGGGTTCTATATACATATTTAACTTAGGCAGTGAACAAAATTGTCTGACCAATTCTAGCATTTTTCCCATCAATAAAGAAATGTACATGGTTAAGTTTCAAACATGCCTGTAAATAACATATTTAAATAAGTCAGTGATTGAAGAGCTTAAGGCAAAGAGGCAGGCTTCACCACTGACTTAGTAGTCAAGCCTCTAAATTCTCAGATGACCCAGCAATCCATCTTTTTGCCTGGCATCTACCCTCAAAACACAAAAACATTTAATTTAGAAGTCATATGCAGATCTATGTTCACTACAGGGCTTAAGATAGTCAGATTATGGAAACGTCCAACAACAGAATAAAGATGTGTTGGAACATATACAAAATGGAAAACTATGCAGCTATAAGAAAAGATAAAATCATGCAATTTGCTGCAAAAATGAATGAAACTGGAAAGTATCATAGTAAGCAAAGTAATTCAGAAGGAGAATATCAAATACCAGATAACCTCATTCTTCTGTGCAATATAAGCAGGCAAAAGCAATAGTTCATATAGAATGATGACAAAACCTTGTTCTGGCATCACAAAACTGATTAACAAGCTATGTGTGGAGAGTAAGTGGAATGGGGGAAGAATGAACTGGAGGGGAAAAGGGACTTTCTCCAGTGGGAGAAGATATGGGCACTTTAGTGGTGAAGGGCAATAATTTATTACATCTATACCATAAAACATTATAACTTAACAATTTTATATAAAATATAATAGTCTTTGATTCCTGAAATGAAATATGAAGATTTACAGTGGACAGAGTTGTGTAGTAATCTTTGATTAACACTTTGAAAAGAGGACTGGACTCGTTTATAGGAGACTATACATCTGGGAAAGGGAAAACAGAAAATAAATATTAAGTGTTGAAGTGATAGGAAGTGATAGGGTAGGATGCTTGAATTGAAGTGAGAGGATAGACTGCTTGTCTTTTTTATTTGGGGGAGGCACACCCAGTGACGCGCAGGGGTTACTCCTGGCTATGCGCTCAGAAATTGCTCCAGGTTTGGGGGAACCATATGAGACACTGGGGATCAAACCGTGGTCTGTCCTAGGCTAGCTCAGGCAGGGCAGACACCTTACCATTCTGCACCACCACTCTGGCCCCTGGATGCTTGTCTTTTATTTAGCAATCCTGGTTTGATCCAAGGCATCCCAAATGACCCCTGAGCACCTCCAGGAGTATTTCCTGAGTGCAGAGCCAGGAACAACTCCCCGTTCATTGTCTGGTATGATAACCCCTCCCCCCAGAAAAAAAGGAAAAGAAAAAAGAAAAAAATAAAGAAAATCAAGCTGCATGCTGCTTTGAAATACTTGACCTATTAGAAGAGGAGCAAATGAAAAGTCTGAGAAGAGACTGAGCATCCACTGTGTGAATAATAAGAATTTTCCTCACAAATACTGAAGCACTTAATACAGAACTGGGTTCAAATCCTGACTCTATTAGCTTTAAAACACTGGGTAAATTATGTGAAGGTTTTTTTTTTTTTTTGGTTTTGGGTCACACCCGGTGACACTCAGGGGTTACTCCTGGCTTTGCATTCAGAAATCACCTCAAGCAGGCTCAGGGAACCATATGGATACCAAGAATCGAACCACCTTCTGTCTTGGGTTGGCCTCGTGCAAGGCAAATGCCCTACCACTGTGCCATCTCTCCAGCCCCACGTTATATTTTTTTTCTTATTTCAGTTTCCACAATGGTCAAAATGAGGAGACAAAACTCTCCTCTCACATGCCAATAAAGAGGTTCAAGTGAGGTGGTACGAGCAAAAACATTTTTGTGGTATGTAAAACAAACTGAGCACTTAAGTTCTCATTAGTTTTCTTCTCTTATATCCTGCTTCTGCAGCTTCTGAGAAACACTTTGTAGCAGGTGTTTGCTCATCTGGTACTGACCTACAGACTGTGGACTTTCTCATGGGCTGGCTCAAACTCATACCTAGAAGCAATTCTATTTTCTTTGTATGTGTACTTTCTTTGTACTTGATATGTAAAATGGATGAAAAATTCCCCCAATACTGATTGCGTTCTTAATCCTGCCTCTACCAAAATGATGCCTGAATGCTTTGAGCAGAACAAATAGACCACAGCATTTTGTTCAACAGAAACCGGGGAAAGATGTAAAATGTCTACTTGCTGCAGCTTTCTAGAGTTGCTCTTTGTAATGGCAATAAGTTTGTACAGATGGATTTTCAGTAGCGGAGCACAACACACCTGGGCTCGTGTATTTGACCTCATTCATTTGATCAGGTAGATAGATGACCTTTAGTCATGGACCTAAACTCTTACATCTACAAATTCCTCCTCTTTGAAATGAAGTTGAATCTCATCCTACAGATCTGGTGTGAAATCTGCAGAGAATATGTATAAAAATTTTGTAGAGAATCAAACTTTTTCCTTTGCCCTTTTTGCACTCAGGGCAGTATATGGATGGTATTTATCTTTCTGATTTCACTGATTGCTTAAGCACAGGTGACTTGAGTGACACATTTTCTGTAGGCAAAGACTTAACTTCATCTCTTACCTTGATTTACAACTTTGAGATGATAGTGTGGTTATCATTCTAGAGAGAAGGAGGAAAAACCAAGAGATCTGGAAGAACTTTGTTTTGGGTATAACAAGATATTTTGTACTTATATTCTTTTATAAAGATTTAATTATACACAGGGGATTTGGGGGAGAGATTGGAAGTCTTACTGGTTTGACAGAAAATGCAGGGTTCTTTGTATCATCTCAGGTAAATAGGACTAATGTTTCATCCAGCCTAGTGCAGGCAACAGCTGAATGAATGGTCTCCTTGTTCCTATAGAATGAGGTTCAGTATGCATTTTGTGTTCAGACCTCTGATTCTCTCTCCACCACTCTCTCACTAGATCTTTGGAACAGACATTATTGCAGCAAAATAAGAGGGTAGCAAATGTGTCTTTTCCAGCTATGTCTACCTTTAACTTGCTCTTCCCTCTAAATTCTAGAGTTCTACTTATAAAACGAGAATGGCACTTTGATATTTGACAATAGATCTTATTGAAGATCCTCAAATTCTACTGAACCTAAATCCCTGCTCTCTTGGACTTAGAAGTTTTCAAATAAAGGGTTTTCTGATATTAGGATCAGCCTCTGAAGCTAGTCTTTGGCAGTGGGAAATGGAAAATTGAGGAGAGATGAGATCTTTAAATAAAATGTTCTGTTTTTCTTTCATTCTTTTGGGTCTCATCACTTGGAAGTAAACAAATCAGTATTCGGGAGCCTAATAGTTTGATGAGTATATCAAAAAAACTGAAGTATAAAAAACTGAAGTTCTCGGCCATTTTGGGTAATTGGATCAAAGAGGGTTTTTTAAAATTTTATTTAATTTTATTTTTTATCAAGGGTAATGTAGTACTTCATTAGATCTGGTTATGAATTTGGGGATGAAAATGTTGTAAAATTGATTGTGTAATGGGGTACACAACTCTACATACACTGTAAATAGAATTATATACTTTAAGTGGGTGAACTGTATGGCATGGAAATTATATCTTACTGAAGATACTGAAAATATATTCAGATATTTGGAACTGGAGAGCCACATTTTAAGCAAAGCAAATGAGCTAAAGAGCAAATAATACTAAATAATCTCACTTGTCTTCGAAACATAGAGATGCAAAACAAGAAAACAGTATTGAGCAATGACAAATCTATCTTGGGCTATAAAACCTACCAATAAATATTGGGGAGATAGGTGTGAGGCAATAAAGATCAGATCAGGAGTAACATTAGGAAAGTGATGGTGGGTCATGGGCACTTTGGTTTTGGTGGTGTGTAGTAACTTTGCACATCAATACTATAAAGTTAAATATCATTGAAAACATTTTACCCAAACTAAAACAAAAATACAAAATACATCCAGAATTTCACTCCTACTCCATATTACCACCACATTGGCTCGAGCAACTGACATCTATTTTTTGTTTGTTTGTTTGTTTGTTTTTTGGCCACATCCGGTGATGCTCAGGGGTTACTCCTGGGTATGCGCTCAGAAGTCGCTCCTGGCATGGGGGACCATATGAGACATGGAGAGTTGAACTGTGGTCTGTCCTAGACTAGCGCGAGCAACACAGATGCCTTACTGCTTTCACCACTCCAGCCCCACACCTATTTTTTTTTTTAACTACTAAACTCACATAGCCTCTTTACCCCTTTTTCTAATTTCCCCATTTCCTTGTAACCATTTGTTCTCCACAGAGCACTGTAATAATGTAAAGTAGCATATGCCATTCACCTTCTTGACAGCTCCCGCATTTTCACATCATACTATTTCCCATCATACTATGGTGCTTGATGAGCTAGACCTGCTAACTTTTCTCTCAATGATCACTTTCCATGGTCACTTTTTTTTTTCTAGTCTCGGCATTTTTTTTGTCCTTCAGATGCCAATTTCATTTCTGCCTGTTTAGTTACCATTCTACAGGCTTTTATTCTGCCCACAATTTTGCCCTTCATGCTTCTGATGGCTAATTTACTGCAGCAGAGATATTTTTCTTGCTCAACTTAATTTTTTTAATTGCTTTATTTAAGAGCACTGTGGTTATAAGTTTTTATTGTTGGTTTTCAGTCATACAATGTGCATTGCACTGTCTTTCATCATTGCACCCTTCCCATCACCGATGTCTCCCATTTCCTTCCCACCCACAACTCCCTTACCCCAGCTTTGCTCTAGGGTAGGTAATTTGCTTCTCTCTCTCATTCTTATTCTATCACACCCTCTCTTTCCTTTTTGACACTGTGGTTTGCACTGTTAATGGAGGGGTGCCTTGCCTGTTAGTTTCTCCACTGTCAGCGCTGAGTTATTGTCCAGAGTGACCCGTTCCAACTATCCTTGCTCTAGTAGACCCTTCTCTAGCTAAATTCACTGCTCTTTGTGGCAAGCTTTCTATCCTGGGCTAGATCTTTTGACCTTTCTCTCTATTGTCTCCGTGTATTATTACTGTTGTGTATGTAAATATTTTAGGGGATTACTATGTTACTCACCCTAAACTGATTGGTGATTGTGCCCTACCCTAGGGTATGACCTGGCATTCTGCCCCCACCCTAGGGTAGTACCTGATTCTGCTTCCACCATTGGTTGGTATCTGATCCCACCATTGGGTGGTACCTGATTCTGGTGGATAAAAACAAGAGTCTGTGAAAGGCCAGGGCTTTTTGGCTGGAACGGAAGCTGAGTCTTTGGACTTCAGTTTTGTCCTCTGAATAAAGCGAATATTTCCACGAGCCTGACTGTCTGCGAGCTGTTTACCCGCCGTTTCACCTCAGAACCGTGGGCTAGACAGGGTGGCAGACGCGTGCTCCGAGCTGGAAGAAAAAGGCCTCATCCTCCATCCCACCATCAGTCAACATCTTCAGGGGCTGACTTGCTATAATTACCACACTATCTCGTTTTTCTTATAATTCACAAATAAGTGAGATTATTCTATGTCTATTCCTTTCCCTCTGACTTACTTTACTCAGCATAATAGTCTCCATGTCCATTCATGTATAAGCAAATTTCATAACTTTATTTTTTCCTAATGGCTGCATAGTATTCCATTGTATAGATATAACACAGTTTCATTAGCCACTCATCTGTTGTTGGGAACCTGGGTTGTTTCTATTCTGGGTATTGTAAATAGTGTTGGAACGAACATAGAAGATATCTTTGTATTGTGATTTTGTGTTCCTAGGGTATATTCCTAGGAGTGATACTGCTGGATGTCCAGATTGCTTTCCAAAAAAGCTGGACTATATGGATTCCCACCAACAGTGAATGAGATTCCTTTTCTTTTCGCATCCACACCAAAACTGATTATTCTGATTATTCTTGTTTTATGTTATCTGTGGTGTGAGATAATATCTCATTGTTGTTTTGATTTGCATCTCCCTGATGATGAGGATCAGTTTTACATGCCCTTTCACCACATGTATTTCTTCTTTGAGAAAATATCTGTTCATTCCTTCTCCTCAGTTTTTGGTGGTGTTAGATTATTTTATTGTTAAATTAATTAGGTTAGATTTTTTTTATTGTTAAGACATAATATTTATATCTTAAGATATTAATCTCTTATCTGAATGGTATTGGGTGAACAATTTCTCCCATTTTGTGGGTAGCCTTTGTAATGTAGCTCCATTTGTTTATGTTTGCTTCCATTTGCTTGGCCAGTGATGTTTTATTGTTGAAGATGCCTTTAGCTTCAATGTCATGGAGTGTTTGCCTATGTTTTTTTCTATATACCTTGTGGTTTTAGGTCTGATATCTATATCTTTAATCTATTTTAATTTGACCTTTGTGCCTCGTGTTAAAGAGAGATTTAAGTTTATTTTTTTCATGTAGATGACAAGTTTTCTCAGTACCACTTGTGGAAGAGGCATTCTTCATTCCACTTTGCATTTCTCTGTATTTCTTGACAATTTATCAAAAATTAATTGATATTGGGGCTAGAGAGATAGCACAGCAGCAGGGTGTTTGCCTTGCATGCAGCCGATACAGGACTGACAGTGGCATCCCATATAGTCCCATATAATCTCTGTGCCCATATAGTCTCTGTGCCTGCCAGGACCGATTTCTGAGCACAGAGCCAGAAGTAACCTCTGAGCGCCACTGAGTGTGACTCCAAACCCAAAAATTAATTGTTTTTAAACCTGTGGATCCATCTCTGGATATTAAATTTTATTCCATTGATCTAAGAGTCTGTCTTTATTCCATTACTATGCTGTTTTAATCTCCATTTCTTTGTGTCCTCTTTTATTTCTAAAAGCAGTGTTTTACAGTTTTCTTTATATAGCACTTTCACCTCTTCAGTTAAGCTGACTCTAATGTATTTGATTTTCTGAGGCACAATTGTGAATGAGATTATTTTTAATGTATTTTTATCTTTCACTATTTTGTATAAAAAGCCTAAATTTTTTGCATATTAACATTGTAGCTTGCCACTTCACTACAAAAATCTATTATTTCTAGAAGCTTTGTGTAGAGTCTTTAGGATGTTCTAGATATAGTATTATGTCATCTGCAAACAATGAGTGCTTCACTTCTTACTTTACTATATGGATTCCCTTGGTGTCTTTCATGCCTAATTGCTATGGCAAGTACTCCAGTACTATACTGAATAGAAGTGGTGATAGAGGGCAAATTTGTCTTGTTCCAAATCTTAGAGGAAAGACTTTTAGTTTTTCCCCATGAGTATAATGTTTGCATTATGAAAAACAGCTTTGACAATATTGAGAAAAATTCTTTCAATTCACATCTTATTGAGAGTTTTTAATCATGAATGAGTGCTGGACGTTTTTAAATACTTTCTCAGCATTCATTAATATAATCATATAATTTTTATTGATATGGTATATTATATTGATTGACTTGCTTATGTTAAAGCATGCTTGCAACCCTGGAATGAATCCTACTTGGTCATAGAACTCAACCCTATTTAAAATAGTATATTTTTCAGTATCTAGTTACTCAATTTTCTTCATGGTCATTCATCACCATCAAAGCTTATTTCTTTGTTGTATTTACTTGCTTATATAAGTTTCTATTCATTAGCATGCAAGTTCTATGAGAACATGGGTTTTTGTCTTGTTCACTACTGCATGTGTAGAATGAAAATGAATAAATCAAGGGACCAAAACAACTAGAGATACAAAGATACTATCATATATATATATCCTCATTAATTTTTAATGTATACTTTTTATTTATTCTATAATCTCATTTGAACCTCCTAACACATTTTAAAGATTAGGTCAATTCTCAGTGATGTGCATGTGTGTTTGTGTGTGTGGTGGGGGAATACCTTGAAATATTATTTTAAAAACCACTTGGTATTTTCCATTTAGAAAGTATCTGAATACTTACACTAATAAACTATCACCTATTGCATGAAATTTCAAGAAAACATACAAATAATTATAAAGTCTATAACTTAGCAAACTACTTCTATGCTAAAATCAACAAGATTATGCTAAAATATGGGTATTCATGCTATAATAGTACAAGTTTTTATTGTCAGGTTTACTTACAGTGTGGGCTTTCTTGGGCACCTGTCCTCAGAAGAATCTTAGCAATGGGCACATTGTTGGTCATGATGGCAATATCCAGGGGTGTCAATCCCTCACTGTTTGGTGTGTTGAGATCTAATTCTTCTGGTGTATATTGATATAGAAGGATTTGCACAGCATCTATGTCTTGCTGTTCAACTGCTTCAAACATAGCTTCATTGCCCTGGAAGTTCTACAGGAGAAGAAAAGCACATTTTTTTAAACTAGAGTGGAATGATTTAGCAGTTATAACATTTAAATATAAAAGTTATAAAGATTGTAACAGTAACATATTCCAAGGTATTCAAAGTAAACATGATGTGCCATATATCATTTTTTTAAAATTTTTTTTAATATCATTGATTACAAACATGTTTGTGGTTGGGTTTCAGTCATGTAAAGAACACCCCCCTTCACCAGTGCAACATTCTCATTATCAGTGTACCAGATCTCCCTCCTCCCCACCCTACCCTGCCTGTACTCTAGACAGGCTTTCTACTTTTCATATTCATTCACATTGTTATGATAGTTCTCAATGTAGTAATTTCACTAACTGCATTCATCATTCTTTGTGGTAAGCTTCATGTAGAGAGCTGGAACTTCCAGCCCTCCTCTCTTTTGTCTTTGAAAATTACTGCAAGAATGTCTTTTATTTTCCTTAAAACCCATAGAATAGTGAGACTATTCTGCATCTATCTCTCTCCTTCTGACCTATTTCACTCAGCAAAATAGATTCCATATACATCCATGTATAGGAAAATGTCATGACGTCATCTCTCCTGACGGCTGCATAATATTCCATCATGTATATGTACCACAGATTCTTTAGCCATTCATCTGTTGAAGGGCATCTTAGTTGTTTCCAGAGCCTGCTATTGTGAATAGTGCTGCAATAAATATAGGTGTGAGGAAGGGATTTTTGAATTGTGTTCTTGTGTTCCTAAGGTATATCCCTAGGAGTGATATAGCTGAGTCGAATAGGAGCTCAATTTCCAGTTTTTGAAGGAATCTCCATATCGCTTTCCATAAAGGTTGGACTAGGTGGCATTCCCACCAGCAGTGGATAAGAGTTCCTTTCTATTCACATCCCCATCAGCACCGCTTGTTCTCATTCTTTGTGATGTGTGCTAATCTCTGTGGTGTGAGGTGGTACTTCATAGTTGTTTTGATTTGCATCTCCCTGATGATTAGCGATGTGGAACTATTTTTCATGTGCCTTTTGGCAATTTGTACTGTATTTTCCAGCGTATAAGATGACTTTTGAAACAAAAAAAAAGTCAACCGAAAATCGGGGGTCGTCTTATATGCCGAGTACATCCCGAAAAATGTTTCAATATGCCGCTAAACGAAAATTGTCTGAATATTGCCACAAAATGAATTTTCCAACTCTATCCTGCATCAATCACTGCAAGGCTGCTCGGACCGCCTCTCTAACTCAGCCAATCCAAACAGGCTTTTGATGCATGCAAATTAGACAATGTCCTGCACCCGAATCTACACTGTCAAAAGCCTGCTCAGATTGGTCAGAGTCAGAGAGGAAGTCTATTAGAGTATAACCTTTGCACCCTTGCTTGTTGTGATTGGCTCACTGTGGTACATCAGCACAGGAACATTCTGTCTGATACAGCGAATATAGGCCTAAACCTATGTTTTAACTGCAAAATTAGGGGGTCGTCTTATACGCCCGGTCATCTTATATGCCGAAAAATATTGTTGCATGAAATAATTAACGATGTGGCTGGATGGCGATGGATGGTGAAGGATTTCTTTCTGCCATCCCAGGCCACGTGGCTCAGCAACCCCATGAACCGGCGAGTTCCAGGCCCAGGTGAAACGCGAAATCACTCACTCACAGGCAGGCATTAGGAACCATCAGCTTTATTCATGCCCTAGCCACCACGTGTGTGTGGCCTATCTCATAACCTTTTAAGCATTCAGCCATTCCAGGCTACCCTGCATCTAAACTCTTTCAGCCATCTTCCTCAGAGCGCCCAGCAGGGCCAAAAGGCAAAGACCCTTAATCCCCTGGCTTCCGGGTTTATCTACCTATTCCAAGACCCCTCCCAGGAATGGGCCGGGTCTTGCAGATAAGGTCACACCTATTATCCGGTTCCCAAGACCCCTCCCAGAAATGGGTGGGTCT
Source organism: Suncus etruscus (assembly GCF_024139225.1). Lineage (NCBI taxonomy): Eukaryota > Metazoa > Chordata > Mammalia > Eulipotyphla > Soricidae > Suncus > Suncus etruscus. The sequence continues at coordinate 177,222,522 of NC_064848.1, forward strand.
CAGATAGGTACCCTACATTTCCTCCTTTTTTGAAATATAAAAAGAGCCTTTTGTAATTTTGACTCCACCTTTAGCCAAAGGTGGGTTAATATTTTCATGCAGCAACGTAATAAAGTGAAAATTAATATACCAGCCCTTTTTAAAAACATAATATTTTTGCAAAATATCCTTCACCATCCATTGCCATCCAGCCACATCGTTAATTATTTCATGCAACAAATGGCGCTCCGAACTTTGACCTGAATCCTGGACCCAAGAAAACAGCAATGATGGTGAGATTTCTGCTTTTCAGTTTCATTTGGGCTTTTTTCAGTTGCGGTGAGCCCAAAACCTTGGGCTACCACGTGAAGCCATTTTCAAAGATGGCCAACACCCCATCTGGGGGCTCAAAGGCCATTAAAACAAGAGAGGTGGAAGCTTGCATCACCTCCAGCCCAGGCCCAGGCCTAGAACTGAAACTTTGTTACAAGAAACAAAAACCTTGGCCTGTACAAAAACTGATTAAAAGCTTAAATTGGAAACGGAGGAGAAAAAAGACTATTGAAAATGGACTAATTTTCTGAGAATGACCTTTGGCTTGAATTTGAATTTCGACTTTGGAAATTTCGAACTGAACTTTTAGTTTAAATCACTTGAAACTCTGAACATCCAAAAGCGCCCTGTGAAGATGTGGGCCATAAGCTGCTTCCAAAGTGCGCCCGAAGGAAAGAAAAGGCAGTGGTGAAGCCCGTCCAGCATCAAAGAAGCGGCGAAAAGCTCCAAGCGGAGGCTCGGCTCCACCCTCCAAATCTCAAAAGTGAAATGGCTCGAGCGAACTGGCGTGCACAAAGTTTACAGAAGCCACATGGTGAGATCAGCGTGGAACAAATTAATCATCTGGACTTATAATTTTAGGTGTAGGGACTAAGCGGGTAGTCATATATTTCACTCATAGTTGGTAATGGGATAAGTTTTAGTAATAGTTGGTAATGGGATAAGTTTTAGTGAGTTAGTGGTTAAAAAAAAGGGAGGTAATACAGCTTAGCCCATTTAAACATCTAATTTCTAACCACCTGCATCTTTGTCTTAGTCATTTTCTTTATAATTTAAATGTGTTTTGTTGTCTTTCATAGTTAATAATTTCAATTGCAAAATGTTTTACTGTGTATTTTAATGTACTTAGCCTGTTTTTAAAATGTATGTTAAGCATTTATGCTGTAGTACTTGTGTATAGAAAAGGTTTTTAGGAACAAAAAGTTCCCCCAATATAGTTTAAAAGTATAGGAACATGAAAGTTCCGGAATAGTGCTTGGTAAAAAAGCATTAATAGAATTTTAGGTTACAAGTGTATAGTATATTTTGCAACAATGTTATGTTTTTGAAAAGGGCTGGTATATTAATTTTCACTTTATTACGTTGTTGTATAAAAATATTAACACACCTTTGGCTAACGGTGGAGTCAAAATTACAAAAAGGGTCTTTATATTTCAGAAAGGGGGGAAATGTAGTGTACCCAAAACCCACCCATTTCTGGGAGGGGTCTTGGGAACTGGATAGTAGGTGTAACCCTACCTGCAAGACCCGGCTCATTCCTGGGAGGTTCCTGGGACGGGTCTTGGAAAGAATAGATAAACCTCTGAGCCAGGGGATTCGCCCTTTTGCCGTTCCTCTCTTTGCCCGGTTGGGCTCCCTGGCTTTTGGACCTTGGCCCTTTGGCTCTTTGGGCCGCATGGAGCCCAAAGGGAAGATGGCTGAAAAGAGGATAAGATGCAGGGCAAACCTAGAATGGCTGAATGCTTAAAAGGTTATGAGATAGGCCACACACGTGGTGGCTAGGGCCTGAATAAAGATGATTCTTCCTGAAGCCTGCCTGTGAGTGAGTGATTTTGCGTTTCACCTGGGCCTGGGACTCACCGGCTGAATGGGGTTGTGAAGCCACGTGGCCTGGAATGGCATCCATCACCATCCAGCCCCATCCAGCTCCATCTTTAATTATGTATTACAACAAAATATGATATTCCTTTTTTGTCAAAGTGTCTGTCCATTTCTTCTCCTTATTTTTATATGGGATTAGATGTTTTTATCTTGTAAAGTTCTGTCAGTGACTTGTATATTTTGGATATTAACCCCTTATCTGATGGGTATTGGGTGAATAGTTTCTCCTACTCAGTGTATGGCTCTTGTATCCTGGGCACGATTGCTTTGAGGTACAGAAGCTTCACATCATAATATATTCCCATCTGTTTATTTCTGCTTCCACTTGTTTGAAGAGTGCAGTTTCCTCCTTGAAGATGCCTTTAGTCTCAATGTCATGGAGTGTTTTACCTATATACCTTATGTTCTATATACCTTATAGTATTAAGTCTGATATCAAGGTCTTTAGTACATTTGGTTTTTACCTTCGTGCATGATATTAACTGGAGGTCTTTTTTTGCAAGTGGCTAACCAGTTCTGCCAACACCACTTGCTGAAGAGGCTTTCCCTGCTCTATTTAGGATTTCTTGCTCCTTTATCAAAATTAGGTGATTGTAAGTCTGGGAAACATTCTCTGAGTACTCAAGCCTATTCCACTGATCTGAGGGTCTATTTTTATTCCAATATAATGCTGTTTTGATAACTATTGCTTTGTAATACAGTTTAAAGCTGAGGAAAGTGATGCCTCTCATATTTTTTTCCCAAGGAGTGCTTTAGCTATTCGAGGGTGTTTATTGTTCCAAATGAATTTCAAAAGTGTTTGGTCCATTTCTTTCAAGAATGAGAATGGGTATCTTTAGAGGGATCACATTAAATCTGTATAATGCTTTGGGGAGTATTGCCATTTTAATTATGTTAATCCTGCCAATCCATGAGCAGGGTATGTATTTCTATTTCCTAGTGTCTTCTCATTTCTTGGAGCAGTTTTATAGTTTTCTTTGTATAGATCCTTCATGTCTTTGGTCAAGTTAACTTCAACATATTTGATTTTATGTGGCATTAGTGTGAATAGGGTTGTTTTCTTAATGTTCATTTTTTCCCTATCATGATTGGTGTATAAAAAGGCCATTGATTTCTGTGTGTTAATTTTGTAGCCTGCCACATTGCTATATGAATCTATTGTTTCTAGAAGCTTTTTGGTAGAGTTTTAGGGTTTTCTAAGTAGAGTATCATGTCATTTACAAAGAATGAGAGCTTGACTTTTTTCTTTTATATCTGGATTCCCTTGATATTTTTTCTTGCCTAATCGCTATAGCAAGTATTTCCGGTACTATGTTGAAGAGGAGTGGTGAAAGAGCCTTGTCTTGTACCAGAATTTAGAGGGAAGGCTTTTAGTTTTTCTCCATTGAGAATAATATTTGCCATTATCTTGTGGTAGACGGCCTTAACTATATTGAGAAATGTTCCTTTCATTCCCATCTTGCTGAGAGTTTTTATCAAGAATGTGTTGGACCTTATAAAATTCTTTCTCTGCGTCTATTGATATGATCATGTGATTTTTATTTTTCTTGTTGTTGATGTTGTGCATTATCTTGATAGATTTATGGATGTTAAATCATCCTGCATTCCTGAGATGAAACCTACTTGATCGTAGTGAATGATCTTCTTGATGAGGCATTGGCTCCTATTTGCCAGGATTTTGTTGAGGATCTTTGCATCTGTCTTCATCAGGGATATTGGTCTGTAATTTTCTTTTTTTGGCAGCATCTCTGTCTGGTTTTGGTATCAAGGTGATGTTGGCTTCATAAAAGCTGTTCAGAAGTGTTCCCATTTTTTCAATTTCATGAAAGAGCCTGGCTAGGATTGGTAGTAGTTTCTCTTGAACAGTTTGAAAGAATTAATTAGTGAATCCATCTGCACCTGGGCTTTTGATTTGGGGCATATATTTGATTACCGTTTGAATTTCCTCAATAGTGATGGGGGTGTTTAGATATGCTACATCCTCCATACTCAAACGTGGAAGGTTATAAGAGTCAAAGAATTTATCCATTTCTTCCAGGTTCTCATGTTTAGTGACATAGAGTTTCTCAAAGTAGTCTCTTATTACCCTTTGAATCTCTGCAATATCTGTCGTGATCTCCCCCTTTTCATTTCTCATATGGGTTATCACGTTTCTTTCTCTCTTTCTTTGTGAGTTTTGCCAATGGTCAATCAATCTTGTTTATTTTTTCAAAAAACCAAGTTCTACTTTCGTTAATCCTTTGGGTTTTTTTGGGGGGGGGTTCCACTTCATTGATTTCTGCACTAAGCTTTGTTATTTCCTTCTGTCTCCTATTTTTGGTTCCTTCTGTTGATCATTTTCTAATTTTATAAGCAGCATCATTAAGCTGTTCAGGTATGCCCCTTCTTCCTTCCTGATTGTGCTTGCAAAGCTATATATTTTCTTCTCAAGACTGCTTTTGCTATGTCCCATAGATTCTGATAGTTTTTGTCTTCATTGTCATTTGTTTCCAGGAAAGTTTTGATTTCCTCTTTGATTTCATCTCAGACCCACTGGTTGTTCAGTAGTAGGCTGTTTAATTTCCAGTTGTTAAAGTTTTTATTCTGTAGTTTTGTAGTTCACATCTGATTTAAGAGCCTTGTGGTCAGCAAAGGTAGCCTGCAAAATTTCTATCCTCTTGATTTTATGATTCTATCCTCTTTATTTTTATCCTCTTGATATATATATATGTATATATACATATATATACATATATATATGTATATATATGTATATATACATATATATACATATATATGTATATATATATATACACACACATACACTAGTTCTCTTTCTTCCATTTCTCTTTTCAGGGCTAGTATATTTTTGTTAGGTTTCAGTCTGGTTGACCTATCAAGTGTTGACAGGGCCATGTTGAGGTCTCCCATAATTGTTGTGTTGTTATTTATGTCTTCTTTCAAATTTGTCAATGATTGTATTAGATAATTTGCTGGTCTCTCATTGGGTTTATATACGTTTAGCAGTCTGATTTCTTCCTGTTGCACATATCCCTTGATTAGTACAAATTGTCCATCTTTGTTCCTTACAACTTTTCTGAGTCTAAAGTTGGTGTCATCAGATATTAAAATGGCCACCTCAGCTTTTTTAAGGGTGTTGTTTGCTTAGATAATTTTTCTCCATCCTTTGATTTTGAGTCTATGTTTGTTCTGACTATTCATGTTTGTTTCTTATAGGCAGCAGAGGGTTAGGTTCATCTTTTGATCCATTTCACCACTTTGTGTCTCTTAATTGGTGCATTTAGTCCATTGACGGTGAGGGAAATGATTGTCATAGGATTTAATGTCATCTTTGTGTATAAGTGTGATGTGTTTCTTGGTATGTCTTGTCTTAAAGTAGACTTTCAGTTTTTCCTTAAAGGCTGGTTTTGCATCTGTGAAGTTTCTGAGCTGTTACTTATCTGTGAAGCTAAGTATTCTTCCTTCAAACCTGAACATGAGTTGGGCTGGGTGCAGTATTCTAGGTGAGGCATACATTTTACTGAGTCTTGTCACAATTTCCCACCACTGTCTTCTGCCCTTGAGAGTTTCCTTTGACATGTCTGCTGTAAGTCTTAAAGATGCTCTTTTGAAAGGAATTTCCCTTTTTGATCTTGCTGCTTTCCGTATTCTATCTATATCCATGAGATCTGTCATTGTAACTATGATGTATCTTGGGTGTTTTTCTTTGGGTCTCTTTTAGCTGGTATTCTTCGGGCATGCAGGATTTGATTTCATGCAGTCTTTAGCTCTGGAAGTTTCTCTGTGATGATGTTTTTGACTGTTGACTCTTTCTGGTATTTTCTTCCTGGGACTCTGGGACTCCAATGATTCTTATGTTATTTCTGCTGAGTTTATCAAAGACTTCTATTTTCATCTGTTCACATTCCTTGAGTACTTTTTCCATTGTCTGATCATTTGCCTTGAGATTATTTTCCAATCTCTTCTGCTGTATGGAGTTGTTCTGCATTTGATCTTCTAGTTCACTGATTCTGTCTTCAGCTGCTGTTTCCCTGTTGGAGAGGCTGTCCATTGAGTTTTTCAGTTGAGCTACTGTGTTTTTCAGATCTGTTATTTCAGTTTGGAGTTTTCTGATTTCTGAATTTGTGTTCTGTTCAGCTAGAGCTATGTTTTCTTTGATTTCCATGAGGATCTTCCATATTTCTATTCTAAACTCCTTATCTGAGAGGTTGATCAGATGGTTCCAGGAGACAGTTGTTTTTTCCCCTTATACTCTGAAGAGAGCTTCAGGAGGTCAGAGAAAAGAAATACGCAAAGCCAAAAGGTCCCTTCAGCTTTTCCCAGTCTCTAATCTCACAGTAGGGTGGAATCTCTCCATCATTTCTAATAGGTATTAAATAGATTGGTATTTTGACATGCATTGTGTCAATATAAAATAACATAGCAAGTATATGTAAATAACAGGAAAAATATTCCCTTTGTTCAAAACAAGTTCAATAGGCCATTAAAAGGTATTCTATAAAGAATATAGGCTTGTCTGATTTCTGAAGACAAGTACCATATAACCATATAAAACCAAGTACCATATAATTTTACTTTAAGACTACACTTAGAATCTTGATATTTTTAACATGATACAACTATGACTTTTTAAAAGTGAGAAACATGGCATGCCTCAAATGTTTATTTCTCATTACATTTTTTTTTGTTTTTTTGGGCCACACCCGGTGATGCTCAGGGGCTACTCTTGGCTATGCACTCAGAAGTTGCTCCTGGCTTTGGGGACCATATGGGATGCCGGGGGATCGAACCACGGTCCGTCCTAGGCTAGCACTGGCAAGGCAGACACTTTACCTCTAGCACCACCACGCCGGCCCTTATTTCTCATTGCATTTTAAAATCATTCTTTTGAATAATGCTTTGCATAAAAAGATTTGGAAAATGTTAGCATGGGTGATTTTATAAAGTAACAAGTAGTTTTCATTTTGACCAATTTGGAACTGAGAGGATGCTCTCTCTGATTCTTTCAATGCATCTTCTTCCCTCGCTTTCTATCCCATGTCTATACCTTTGCTCAGAAATTGCATTTCTTGCTTGGTACCCCACAACATAACTGCTATAATCTGTTCAAGTCTTCTCCTGTTGGTACTCCATGTTGATACAAGAATATTCTTTCTAAGATATAAAATATATATATTTTTTTTGGTTTTTGGTCCACACCTGGTGTTGCTCAGGGATTACTCCTGGCTGTCTGCTCAGAAATAGCTCCTGGCAGGCACGGGGGACCATATGGGACACTGGGATTCGAACCAACCACCTTTGGTCCTGGATCGGCTGCTTGCAAGGCAAATGCCACTGTGCTATCTCTCCGGGCCTAAGATATAAAATCTTACATATATCTTCCCTATTTACAAATTAGTAATACCTCCATACTGTCTGTAGGTTAATTCCAAACTTCTTGATTCCTTTGTATTAAATTCCTATTTAGTAATCCAGCACCCAATCACTCAGAACCTGGTATTTCTCGGCCCTCATGTGAAAGGTTCAAGAGAGTGGTGTTCAGGGAAGGTTTAAGTTGGCTGGGTAGCAAACTACCTGGGAGGGCCAGAAGTTGGGTTATTTGTCAAATATAAATCACCTACAGAAAAACAATAGCTAAAGATATGATTCCTTTGAAAAGTTCGTTCAGAGCATTAATAGTAAACAAAGAAGAAAACTCTTGAATTATTAATATATATTTCTATTGTTACAGAAGACTAACACATATATTATCATCTACACATCTGTCTAGTATCTTCTCTATGTGTTGTTTGGTCTTTCAAATGTTGAAATACCATTGATCCTAACCCAACATAGTGATGGCCTGATTAAAACATGGAAGATCATTAGTGACAAAATATTTAGGTTGGCAAGTCTTATTTTCAGTCTCATCAAGAGTTAGATCTGTCAAAGGTCAATTTAGCTGAGTACATAACACATGATTGGAATGCGGAGAAAATACAAGGCTATTATGTAAATGATTATTTTGAAAATGGGAATCCAGGGGATAGAACTATTTTGGTATGCAGCAATTTTTGCTACAGAACAGTGTTGAACGGAAAAGTGTTCTGTTGACAATCTGCCAAATAGATGAGTCTCTGATGCTAAGCCATAATTCAGCCACAACCACACCTTCCTGGAAGATGAGTTTGAAATAAAAAAACAAATGAGAGCAAAGTTCAATACTGTGCTGTCCATGGTTGTGTATTTGTTCATAGTTCTAAGTATGTCTAATTTCTTATGAACCATATTTGCTTTCAATCTAAAGTTATTTCTTCCTCTATGTTTTTGTTGGCAAATTCTAGCAATGAAAGGGTAGGGTCCATTACTGTCTTAAGCTAAAACAAATGGTTCCACTACCCTCTGCAGAAATACTCTAGCCAAACATGATAATATAAAATCCCTATATGTTACAATATAAGAAATGACTAGCTAAGAATGTCTGTAACATCCTCAGTACTACACTTTATTATAATGTAATTATTTCATCTATGGCATCTTTTAAAGGTCAGAATATTTTGTAACAGAAAATGTCCATTACTTTCAACAGATGATATATTTTTCAGATAGCAAATAGTAGAATGACTGCATTTTCTTTTCTTCCTTGATTGGGAATTTAGGGGCAAATTATATGATAAATTTTAGATAGTATATTTGTGTAGTGTTTGGTCTGCTTGTCTTCCATCCCATTATTTTATTTTGCTGCTGTTTTCTTTGCCACTCTCTTCTTGTTTTCTTTATATTTCTAATCCTCTATATCTCCAGTATCTCATTATTTCCCTTTTTATAATAGCTGTATGTTTTTGGCTTATGTTATGCTTTGAATGGCTTTACCTGTAGTACACATTATAAATAATAAAAGGCTCTTGTTCATAATTCAGGAATCAAATGTACATTAAGTTCTTCAAAAAGCCTATTTAGTTTCTAGTCCATATTATCAAAGTTCTAGTTTGTGGTAGTTTCTTGCTACAGAAAGAAAAGTTCATGGGAAAAATTCAACAGAGAGAAATTAGAAAGAAAAGAAAAAAAATCAAATTCAATACTCAAACTTTGGCTAACTCTCTGGATACGTGCAGCTCCTGTCTTTCCGACTTTCTGTATTCTTCAAATTGTAACTGTCAGATTCTGAAGCAAACATGGATCATCTTAGGATAGTATTAAATCCAAGCACAACAGAGACTCAAACCAAGACAAGAATAAGAAGAATTTTATTACCACTGAGGTCTTTCGGAGACTCAGCCTGTCAGTCCTTGTTCTGAAATAGGCTTCATCAAATGACGAGTGACTCCCCTTCAACTTCTCGGAAAGATTCCTGTATAGGCGTTTGGCAGCATTAGGAGAGGATGGAGCACTATGTTTTTTGGATTGAGAAAGATGTAAGTTCTGCATTTGTTGTGTCATTTTCACCTGGAAATTCCTAAAAAAGAGGAAAACCTGATATTGTATCATTTACAGAACATAATAATTTTGTCATCTCCAGTAAGCTTCTGGAACCTATAAAATATTATAGTTGGAAGGAATCTTAGAGATCATTTAATCCATAATCTACCTAAGAAAGTTAAAACACAGGGAAGGTAGCAGCTTGTTTATGAGCTCAAACCTAATTGTGGCACGAGTGAAATTGCAATCTCTAATTAAAATGTACATATACATCTATATAAAAATAATGTATATGGCATAAACTTCTACATAAATACTTGGCTCTCCTCAATTTGAAACACTTCAATTTTATTACCTAATGAGTCTGTTATGTTCTTGATAATATGTACTGGAATTATTCACTTATGTCCTAGATTTTGCCCTCTATTGGATGTATATGAGTGTGATTGCTACCTGTAGATCCCTTTTATTCAGAGGTGTAAAAACGGGCCTGTTGTCTGAGACTTGATGAACTATCTCCATGCTTGAGGGATTGGGGATGGGAGGATTTGAGAAATTTGCTTTCCGAGATCCATCCCCTCTCAGCCCAGAAGCCCCAAAATGTGAGTGTCTGTCTTTCAGGGCATGTGTGCCTGGCTTTCTCCAAGATGTGCCTGTCTTATCAATGGATTTCTTCTTAAAGAAATGATCAGCAAGGTCATACCTGAAGACAGTTTCCAGGATGACAGCCATGCCATTTCGAAAATATTTCATCATTATGTTGGATAGTGCTATTGAAATACTGATGCCACTAAGATTAAAGCTATCTGGCATGGTACAGCTCATTTTTATTTTAAGTTCAAACTCAAGGTTCCATTACTCTCTAGAGAAATATCCTTTCAGGCATAGTAATATTGTACCCTCATTTAAAAAATTCTTCATAAGGGCCAATATAAGAAAATATGATTATATATGAGTATATAAACCAACTGTTACTTTATATTTTCCACTGTGACAGATCTTATAGGCCAGAGAATTTGTAATAGCAAATACTTATTTCTTTCAACAGATTATGCTTTCTGTTATTAGCTAATAGATGCTAAAGCATGTACATGTTTGAGAGAAAGTCTTCTTAAAATTTACAACCATAACCCCTTTTCACCAGAGAAATGAACCATGGGTGAGCACTGTCATAACATCTCATATTCATAACATGTTTTATTTTAAATTAATATTTGTTCATTGCAAGATCCAAAATATTTTAATTGCTCTCATTTTTTGTGACCCCATATGGGGTTGTGGTCTCCTGTTTAAAAAGTTAGGTATCAGATAAACACATGCATAAATTAAAAAATTGACCAAAGCAGTAATGTGCAAAGCTTCTCTGCTTGTGGCAGACTCTGGTATACTGGGCTCAGGTCTCTGGAGCATGCTGCTGCCTTTTCATCACCTTTCCTCTTTTTGAATGCAATCTTCTACTTATAATGCTGTCAAATCTACCTTCTAGTCATGTCCAATTCTTGAATTTTTGTAGATCAATGGAGTCCATGATATAATATCATATAGAATCTTTTTATTGATAACCATCTTTCATAGGGCTGACTTTGATAACTTCCCACTTCCTATGAGATAAAATCTAAATGTTTTATGTTCATATACAGGTGCTTACCTCTCTATCTTTATCTCTTCCTTTATCTCTAATTTTTGTGCTTCAGACTTTCTGATTTTCATAGAATGTCCTAAATATTTCACTCATTCATTGTACAAACTGTGTTTCATATATTGTAAATCTATCTGTGGCTCATGACCTAGGAAATAATTGCTGAGTTTAAAATTTATGCTCAAGAGGTCTCCTACACCCAACAAGCAAACTGAAATATTTCTTTATTCATTCACTTAATATTTGTTTATTATTAAAATTATTTTATTGGATTACACTGTTTCCTTGCCTTTTTAAATCTAGACTATATGTCTCAAAAACTGCCAACAATTAATTTTCATATCACAAGTATATACCTAAAATGTGCTTGTAAAAACAGGCATCAGATAAAAATATATTTGAGATTAGGATATAAATTGTTATTAATCCATCTAATGACTATGTGATTTTTGGAGAAGTTATTTAACATGTATAATTTAATTTTCTTTATTTTAAAATGGGGACAATAATCACATTTACATATTAAGGTTGTGATAATTTGGTGAGCTAATGCATGCAAAGAGACTGGAATATAGGAAGACTCATGGCAGCTTTCATATGTTTCTAGATTACCCTCAACAAATACTTCAAATTAAATTAATGCACATATTCTACCAAATATGACATACTCAGGAGCTACCCAAAAAGCTCACTTCATCCTTTTGCCTCATATTGGATTATGTGTCTACAAGCCCCAAGTAACCTTGACTTACTTTTATTTTAATAAATGGAAATTCAGAAAATCAAACCTAAAGCAAACTTCTAAAAAAAAGAAAAACAAAACAAAACAAAACACCCAAATGGAAATTCACCTTCATTACATTTCTCAATGTCATTAGACCCATTTTATGCCTTGTTTCCATTTTCCTTCAAGACCAAAAGACTTCCAAGTGTCTTCCAAGGTCATACTCGTATTAGTCATGTCTATTAGGCTCTACTCTGTTTTAGCTAAATGGCACATTTATATTGGGGAGGAGGATATAAAGCACTGTCTGTAGGGTGTGTGTTTATGTTTTCAGAAACATTTAATGATCTCTAATTTACACAAAAGCAGAAATGGAAGTTTAGGTGATCTAACATCTTTCCTTTTCCATCCAAAAGTACTTTGATGCAATAACTATTGCATTTTATTTATTTTGTTTCTGTCTTCTCAAACTTCCAGACTGACATGAAAACTGGCTCAAATGGGGATTGCCTTAACCTCTTTCTTTCTCCCTTCTGTCTCTAGGATTCTTTTTTCAGCATTTATGCCCCAGTTCAAGCCATCTGTCTATCTCCATGATTATCGTTCCAAAAATAACTCCACATTCTTTTGTATCTCTAACAGTGTCCTGAAGTCCAGAAAATAAATTCTTGTCAATTGATCAAATTCCAGTAACTTGCCCTCTAACTAAAGACACCTACCCACATGGCCCTTTTTTGTCTTTGCTCATCTCCCATCTGTTCCTTTCAGTCAAAATAGGTGAACTTTCACTTCTCTTTGATTTCCTTCTCATACTGTCCCAGCTGTCTCTTCCTTCCAGGCCATCCTATAATATGTTTTTGTACTTGTAGATTTCACCTCACATTATACTTTCCTTTTCACCTTCTATATTTAAAATTCCATCTGATGAGAAAACTTAAGAAACTCAACCTTTTTTTTTTTTTTGGTCACACCCAGAAGTGATCAGTGTGATCTCTCATGTCTCTGTGCTCAGAAATCATTCTTAGCAGGCTCAAGGGACCAGATGAGATGCTGGGGATCGAATCTGGGACAGCCACATGCACTGCAAATGCCCTACCTGCTGTGCTATTGCTCTGGCTCCAGAAACTCAAGTTTTTAGGATTTGCTTCCATAAACATGTATATTTCTTCCAACGAATTGGGCTCTCACACTTTTACCCTTATGGGAAGGAACAAGTACTTGCTAGGTAGTATAGTTTTAGCTTTAGAATTCAACAGACCAAAAACTGAACCATAATTTTTGTTAATTACAGTCTCATGGCTTTGGGGAATTTATTAAAATATTTTAATTTTTAATTTAAAAACTATGAAATCACAGTTATTGATTATATTTAATCACAATATATTGATTATATTGAAACCAAATTATTCATAGTTGAGTTTTACACATACAATATTTTAGCACCATTCATGTCACCAAATCTCACCATTCATGTCAATCTCCCTTCACCAATATTCCTAGAGACCACCCCATATCTTACCTAGTTAAACATAACAGGCACTTTTTAAGTTTGGTTGTTAAAGTTTGGGACTCATGATTTCAGTGTTGTTGATATCATAGTTTATATGTTTAATTCTATACTTCCTTAGCACCACCAATGTACCTGAATTCCCTTGATGCTTGTCCTCCATTATTTCACATTTAACTATGTATCCAAAAGTCAATAATAATGAACTTTTACAGGCCTGGCAAGATAGCCCAGCGTTGCATGCGGAAGGATGGTGGTTCGAATCCTGGCATCCCATATGGTCCCCCAAGCCTGCCAGGAGCAATTTCTGAGCATAGAGCCAGGAGTAACCCCTAAGCACTGCCAGGTGTGATCCAAACACCAAAAAAAGAAAATGAAATTTTACAGAGTTGAGAAGATTAAACATACTCTGTTTGGTACATAATGATACAGAGCATTATTATTATTAAGGTTGCATCAAATTTTCTTAACACAGAGATATAAACATATATTATAATCATTCAATAGTATTCTTGTTTTGTTATATTTTTTTCAAATATTTTATGCACTGATGATTTTGAGTAGTTTTGATTTTGAATTAAAAGTTACAGTATATTGAGACTGGAGTGACAAGGCACTTGCCTTGCTTGTGACTGACCAGGGTTCAGTGCCCAACACTCCATGTGGTCCCCCAAGTCACACAAGAAGTGATCTTTGCACATAGAGTCAGGGAAAATCCCTGGACACCATCAGCTTTGACCCCAAAACATAAAAGAGATAGCAAAGAAAAGAATAAGTATAGCAACTTATAATCAAACAGGAATAGAAAGTAGAACTTGAAACTATCATAGGATTGAGAAGAGTAATATGTGTTAAAAAAGCATTTAAGAATGAAACAGAATTAAAACATAAAAATATAAATGGTTACAGTTCTTATCCCTGCCAAAGGCCAAGAGTGAATACATCCGTGAAAATACTATAGTCAAATAATTTTCTTTTTCTAATAAAAAATAAAAATCTTCAATTGAAACTTTGTAAAAGCTATTTAAAGTGATCCACCTTACAAAAGGATTAAAAACCAGGCCAAAGTGGGGGTATACCAGAAGGGCATTTGCATCGTATATTGCTAACCCAGGTTCTGTTCCTAGAGTTTTATATGGCCTCCCAGTCCTTACCAGGAGTAACCCCTTAGCTCCAAGCCAAAAGTAAGTACTAAAATGTTGTGTAATACCCCCTTCATAAAATAAAGACCTGTAGGAATAGTATGTCTGTAGAAATTACAAAATAAAGACTTCTAAATTTTGGATTTTTCATAAAGATACTGAAAACATTAGCAAACTATGTCATAGTCAGGGCTGGAGAGGGACAGTAGGTGGGTAGTTTGCCTTAAATATTGCAGACCCTTTTGATCTTTGGGCCAGCACTGCAAATAGTCATCCACCAGGAATGATCCCAGAGCACAGAGTCCAGAATAATCGTAGAGCACTGCTATATGCAGGATGCTCCCTATCCCCTTCCAAAAAGAAATTCTAAATTAACTTTCTAAAAGTACTGGAAATCAACCAGTTTTTATTCCCCAGAAAGATAATTTAGTAGAAAAAGTAGATTATTTTGTAATAACTGAGATTTGTGGCATTAAGAAATTTGCTGGATTTCTATCATCTCCAGCTTTGTGGTAGCCTGGAAAACAAATAGCATATGATCATAGTAAAAACCATATTCTGGCAACCACTGAATAGTGCAGAATGGTGCTGGTGTTTCTTCAGAACCCCACTTTGAGGGATTCCTGTAAGACCCCAATCATAATATTTTTTTATTTAGCCTGACTCAACATCACTAAGTGCAAAGAAGCTTTTCTTCTTGGGCATTTGTCAAAAGGAAACATCAGCTATTATTTAACATCACAACTACTAGAAGAAGTGGCTGAGAATGAGACCAATAAGCTTAAAATAGAAAAATTTAGAGAATGAGATACCATAGAGAATTTTGAAAAACTGACATATTTACAAGAATCTTGTGATCACATATATGTCCAGGACTGGGGATACTAGTAAAATACCTGAGAAAAGTTTTAAGTTCTCATCTCTATCTGGTTTTGAGAGGCTCTAACAAGCAAGAATTAAAAACAAAGGTCGTGGGGTGGGAGAAATAGCACAGTGGTAGGGCATTGATTGGCCTTGCACATGGGAGACCTGGATGAACCCAGGTTCAATTCCCAGCATCTCATATGGTCCATTGAGTCTGCCAGGAGTGATTTCTGAGTTCAGAGCCAGGAGTAACCCCTGAGTGCTGCCGGGTGTGACCCCCAAAACAAAAAAGGAAACAAATAAAAGAAAACAAAGGTAGTGTTATCAGTTGCCTGATGAATTTTAAAGCTGAGCCTCCCCCATCAACATGTAAACAGAGAACTTCTGTAAAGAATGAGACACTTCTATTTAATATTCTATTTAGATGACCACTAAGCTACCTGGAACATAAGTCAACATAAGACCAAATTTAAAAAATTACAAACTAGGGGCCAGAGAGATAGCATGGAGGTAAGGTGTTTGCCTTTCATGCAGAAAGACAGTGGTTCGAATCCTGACATCTCATATGGTCCCCTGTGCCTGCCAGGGGTGACTTCTGAGCATAGAGCCAGGAGTAAACTCCTGAGTGCTGCTGGGTGTGACCCAAAAACTAAAAACCAAAAAACAAACAAAAAAATTAAAAGCTTGAGATATTATATTCAGAAAAATCACTAAACATTGAACATTGAGTGGGTTCCCCTGTTTGGGACATCAGGCGGGGAAAATCCACGAAACTACGCCTGCCCAGTGGGGCCCAACTGTGAAAAACTGTGAGTGCTACCAGTGTATGTCTGTCTACTGTCCTCTTGTGTGAAACTCTTAGGAGTGGGGCAAAAAGACGCTCCAGAAAACTCGCTCTCCCAGAGGCCAATTTCAGGGCAGGACTCCAGAACATAAAAACCTGCAAGCTTTTGCAGAAGCCGGGTCCCCTGTTGGGGATATCAGGCGGGGAAAATCCACGAAACTACGCCTGCCCAGTGGGGCCCAACTGTGAAAAACTTTGAGTGCTACCAGTGTATGTCTGTCTACTGTCCTCTTGCGTGAAACTCTTGGGAGTGGGGCGAAAAGAGGCTCCAGCAGAGCACGTGCTTCGCTATGCGGCCGTGCGCTCTTTCTAAGAAAAGAACACCATCGCAACAAGGAGAAAAAATCACACTAAGAACTGTGCTATATCACAGAAGCAAGCATTTCTCTCTGGACTGTCTTCTCTGTTGCATGGTCGGGCCTAAGATTTGATCCAGTGTGAGGCTTCATCCACGGAGGACTCCCCTCCCTTAGAGGCAAGTCAGCCCATCCAGAAAGGGCGGAGCCAGAGAAGTGTGCTGCCTGCATCACATAGCCAATGAATACCACCACAACACGTAGAAAAACCCACAATACAAGTCTGACAATGGGGAAACAACGCAGGCCAGCATCAGACATAGAGAATGAAGATGACAATTCTGATGACCAGATAATGACCAACCAACTAATCAACCTCTCAGATAAGGACTTTAGACTAGCAATATGGAAGATGCTCAAAGAACTCAAAGAAACCATGGATCGAGTTGAACAGAACACTAATAAGAACCAAGAAAATATGAAGACAGAAATCACAAAACTCCAAACTGAAATAACATGTCAACAAACAGGCCTGAAAAAGTCAGTAAACGAAGTGAATGACAAAATGGATAAGCTCTAGGACAGGGTATCAGAAGCTGAGAATAGACTTGGTGCTGTGGAAGATGAGATACATAACAATTCCATACAGCAGGAGAGATTGGGAAAAAACTTAAGGCAAATGAGCAGACAATGGAAAAATTAGTCAAAGAATGGGAACAGATAAAAATAGAAGTCTATGACAAGATCAACAGAAACAACTTAAGAATCATTGGAGTCCCAGAGACCCAGGAAGAAAATTTCCAGGAAGAATCAATGGTCAAGAACATCATTAAAGAGAAACTTCCAGAGCTAAAGAATATATGTGATCAAATCCTGCATGCTCAAAGAGTACCAACCAAAAGAGACCCCAGAAAAACCACCCCAAGACACATCCTAGTCACAATGACAAATCCCACAGATAGAGACAGAATTCTGAAAACAGCAAGATCAAAAGGGGAAATTACGTTCAAG
This sequence comes from Suncus etruscus, assembly GCF_024139225.1. Taxonomy (NCBI): domain Eukaryota; kingdom Metazoa; phylum Chordata; class Mammalia; order Eulipotyphla; family Soricidae; genus Suncus; species Suncus etruscus. The sequence goes on from NC_064848.1 coordinate 177,239,861, forward strand.
CAAGCATCCTTGAGATTTACAGCAGATCTGTCACCAGAAACACTCAATGCCAGAAAGCAGTGGTGGGATATTGTGACAAGACTGAATGAAATGAATGCTTTACCCAGAATACTATACCCAGCAAAACTCACTTTCCAATTTGACGGAAGAATACATGGTTTCACAGACAAAAAGCAGCTCAGAAACTTTACGACACAAAAGCAGTCTTAAGAGAAAAACTGAAAGACCTAATTTAAGACAAGACTAACCAAAAGACACACCAAATTTTGATATAAAGATGGCATTAAATCCCAGGACAATTCTTTCTCTCAACGTCAAAGGACTAAATGCACCAGTCAAGAGACACAGAGTGGCTAAATGGATCAAAAAACTCAATCCAACCTTCTGCTGCCTACAAGAAACGCACCTGAATAGTCAGAACAAACATAGACTCAAAATAAAAGGCTGGAGAAAAATTATCCAAGCAAACAACACCCATAAAAAAGCTGGAGTGGCCATACTCATATCAGATAATGCAAACTTTATACTCAGGAAGGTTGTAAGGGACAAAGATGGACATTTTATATTAATCAAGGGGTATGTAGAGCAGGAAGAAATAACTCTCCTAAACATATATGCACTGAATGAGGGGCCAGCAAAATATTTAATACAACTGTTGACAAATCTGAAAAATAATATCAATAACAACACAATAATTGTGGGGGACCTTAACACGGCTTTGTCAACACTGGATAGGTCAACCAGACTGAAACCCAACAAGAATATACTAGACCTGAGGAGAGAAATGGAAGAAAGAGGTCTAGTGGATATATATATAGGACACTCCATCCCCAGAAACCTGGATACACATTCTTCTCCAATGTACATGGGACATTCTCCAGGATAGACTACATGCTGGCACATAAAACATACCTCCATAATATCAAGAGAATAGAAATTTTGCAGACTACCTTCGCTGACCACAAGGCTCTGAAATTATTTGTGAATTCCAAAGGGACTCAGAAGAAAAACTTTAACACCTGGAAGTTAAATAGCCTCATACTGAATAACCAGTGGGTCCGAGATGAAATCAAGGAGGAAATAAAAAGGTTCCTGGAAACAAATGACAATAAAGACACAAACTATCAGAACTTATGGGACACAGCAAAAGCAGTACTGAGAGGAAAATTTATAGCTTTGCAAGCACACATCAGGAAGGAAGAAGGAGCTTACCTGAGTAGCTTAATGACACAGCTAATAGAACTAGAAAGTGCTCAACAAAAGGACCCAAAAATAGGAAGAAAGAAGGAAATAACAAAGCTGAGAGCAGAAATCAACAAAGTGGAAACCCATAAAACAACCCGAAAGATCAACGAAAGCAGAAGTTGGTTCTTTGAAAAAATAAACAAGATTGATAGACCACTGGCAAACCTAACAAAGAGAGAGAGAGAGAGAGAGAGAGAGAGAGAGAGAGAGAGAGAGAGAGAGAGAGAGAGAGAGAGAGAAACTTGATAACTCGTTTTAGGAATGAAAAAGGAGAGATCACTGCTGATATGACAGAGATTCAAAGGGTAATCAGAAACTACTTTGAGAAACTCTATGCCACTAAAAGTGAGAACCTGGAAGAAATGGATAAATTCTTGGACTCTTATAATCTTCCACGGTTGAAGGAAGAGGATGTAGCATATCTAAATACCCCCATCACCATTGATGAAATTAAAACGGTAATCAAATGTCTGCCGAAAAACAAAAGCACAGGCCCATATGGATTCACTAATGAATTCTTTCAAACTTTCCAAGAGGAACTACTACCAATCCTGGCAAGACTCTTTCATGAAATTGAACAAACGGAAACACTTTTAAATAGCTTTTATGAAGCCAACATCACCTTGATACCTACACCGGACAGAGATGCTACAAAAAAAGAAAATTACAGACCAATATCGCTGATGAATGCAGATGCAAAGATCCTCAACAAAATTCTGGCCAATAGGATTCAATGCCTCATTAAGAAGATCATCCACTACGATCAAGTAGGTTTCATCCCAGGAATGCAAGGATGGTTTAATATCTGTAAATCTATCAACATAATACACAACATCAATAACAAGAAAAATAAAAACCACATGATCATATCAGTAGATGCAGAGAAAGCATTTGATAAGGTCTAACACCCATTCTTGATCAAAACTCTTAGAAAGATGGGAATGGAAGGAACATTTCTCAATATAGTTAAGGCCATCTACCACAAGCCAGTTGCAAATATTATCCTCAATGGAGAAAAACTAAAATCCTTCCCTCTAAATTCTGGCACAAGACAAGGCTGTCCTCTCTCACCACTCCTATTCAACATAGCACTGGAAGTACTTGCTATTGTGATTAGGCAAGAAAAAGATATCAAGAGAATCCAGATAGGAAAGGAAGAAGTCAAGCTCTCACTGTTTGCAGATGACATGATACTCTACTTAGAAAACCCTAAAGACTCTATCAAAAAGCTTCTAGAAACAATAGACTCATATAGCAAGGTGGCAGGCTACAAAATTAACACACAAAAATCAATGGCCTTTCTATACACCAATAGTAATAAGGATGAAATGGACATTAAGAAAACAACCCCATTCACAATAGTTCCACACAAACTCAAATATCTTGGAATCAACTTGACTAAATATGTGAAGGACCTATACAAAGAAAACTATAAAACTCTGCTCCAAGAAATAAGAGAGGACACGCGGAAATGGAAACGCATACCCTGCTCATGGATTGGCAGGATTAACATCGTCAAAATGGCAATACTCCCCAAGGCATTATACAGATTTAATGCTATCCCTCTAAAGATACCCATGACATTCTTCAAAGTAGTGGATCAGACACTTTTAAAATTCATTTGGAACAATATACACCCTCGAATAGCTAAAGCAATCATTGGGAAAAAGAATATGGGAGGAATTACTTTCCCCAACTTTAAACTGTACTACAAAGCAATAGTTATCAAAACAGCATGGTATTGGAATAAGGACAGACCCTCAGATCAGTGGAATAGGCTTGAATACTCAGAAAATGTTCCCCAGACATACAATCACCTAATTTTTGATAAAGGAGCAGGAAATCCTAAATGGAGCAGGGAAAGCCTCTTCAACAAGTGGTGTTGGCACAATTGGATAGCCACTTGCAAAAAATTGAACCTAGACCCCCAGCTAACATCATGTACGAAGGTAAAATCCAAATGGATTAAAGACCTCGATATCAGACCCCAAAGCATAAGATATATAGAACAGCACATAGGCAAAACACTCCAGGACATTACAGGCATCTTCAAGGAGGAAACTGCACTCTCCAAGCAAGTGAAAGCAGAGATTAACAGATGGGAATATATTAAGCTGAGAAGCTTCTGCACCTCAAAGGAAATAGTGCCCAGGATACAAGAGCCACCCACTGAGTGGGAGAAACTATTCACCCAATACCCATCAGATAAGGGGCTAATCTCCAAAATATACAAGGCACTGACAGAACTTTACAAGAAAAAAACATCTAATTCCATCAAAAAATGGGGAGAAGAAATGAACACACACTTTGACAAAGAAAAAATACAAATGGCCAAAAGACACATGAAAAAGTGCTCCACATCACTAATCATCAGGGAGATGCAAATCAAAATAATGATGAGATACCACCTCACACCCCAGAGAATGGCACACATCACAAAGAATGAGAATAAACAGTGTTGGCGGGGATGTGGAGAGAAAGGAACTCTTATCCACTGCTGGTGGGAATGCCGTCTAGTTCAACCTTTATGGAAAGCGATATGGAGATTCCTCCAAAAACTGGAAATCGAGCTCCCATATGATCCAGCTATACCACTCCTAGGAATATACACTAGGAACACAAAAATACAGTACAAAAACCCCTTCCTTACACCTATATTCATTGCAGCACTATTTACCATAGCAAGACTCTGGAAACAACCAAGATGCCCTTCAACAGACGAATGGCTAAAGAAACTGTGGTACATATACACAATGGAATATTATGCAGCTGTCAGGAGAGATGAAGTCATGAAATTTTCCTATACATGGATGTACACGGAATCTATTATGCTGAGTGAAATAAGTCAGAGAGAGAGAGAAAAATGCAGAATGGTCTCACTCATCTATGGGTTTTAAGAAAAATGAAAGACATTCTTGGATTAATAATTTTCAGACACAAAATAGAAGAGAGCTGGAAGTTACAGCTCACCTCAGGAAGATCACCACAAAGAGTGATGAGTTTATTTAGAGAAATAACTACATTTTGAACTGTCCTAATAATGAGAATGTATGAAAGAAATGGAGAGCCTGTTTAGAGAACAGGCGGGGGTCGGGTGGGGAGGAGGGAGACTTGGAACATTGGTGATGGGAATGTTGCACTGGTGATGGGTGGTGTTCTTTACATGACTGAAACCCAAACACAATCATGTATGTAATCAAGGTGTTTAAATAAAAAAATTATTATTAAAAAAAACAAAAAAAGAAACATTGAACATTGAAGATAATGTTATTTAGAAATCTAGCTCATTATATTAATCAAAATGCCTGGATTTCAACAAAAGTACATGCTGTGAAAATATACAAAAAGTATACAATATTGTCCCTAAATCAGAGAGACCTATAGATATATCACCAAGAATACAGGTATAGGAATAGAAATCCCAAAATTTCTAGGGTGAAGAAAAAATATTTGAAGACAATCATAGATAGTGCTTTTAAGCATACTTTTATAAGTAGGGATGGCTATAGGCTGAAATAAATTGAAATAAATTTGGCTTTTATTCTTATTAACCAAAGTATTTAGATTACCTAAGCTTTCTTATTCATTTGGAATATTACTTATCTTAGTCATAATTGTAATGTTTAAAAGGGTATGAAAGCATTAAATGAGATAAGGAATATATATTATTTAGTGGAGTGCCTAAAGTAAATATATGTTTAACAAACATCTTTGACATCTATTTATTTCAGGTGTATTGGTCCTGTCTGCTTTCTGATGCTACCGAGAAAAATTTGGCCTAGGATTTCATATACATGGAATTATCAAATGTACATAAAAATCTTATTTTTTGCCTCCACTTAATTATTTTGAAATTCATATATATGTTGTATTTATTCACTTCTATTGCTGGGATGTATTGCACTGTACAGATCTAACACTACTTATCATTTTGTTATTAGTTTAATACAAACATTAAAACCCATGGGCTTTGTTCTTAAGAAAGAAGAATTATATTTTTCTCCCTTTCTTTCAATAGGTTTAAAGGCACCTGACCTACGCAAAGAAGAGGGCACCAATCCTTGATTAAAGGTGGTTTGGGGGGCCGGAGAGATAGAATGGAGGTAAGGCATTTGCCTTTCATGCAGGAGGTCATCAGTTCGAATCCCGGCGCCCCATATGGTCCTCCGTGCCTGCCAGGAACAATTTCTGAGCCTGGAGCCAGGAATAACCCCTGAGCACTGCCGGGTGTGACCCAAAAACCAAAAAAAAAAAAAAGGTGGTTTGGTCATTGCAGTATAATTCTAGTATCAAAGGAGAATTTTCAAGCAGTATTTTTTTTATTTACAAGTATTTTAATTTTGATAATGTTTAGTTTTAGATAAGTTTGCAATTAATATATAACATTATCTAGAATATATTTTGCAGTATACTTTCTCAGCCCATACATGCATAGCTTTTCTTTCTTTCTTTTTTTTTTTTGGAGGTGGCACACCCCTCACTTTGTATCCACAAATTCTGCCAGGTCAGCCACCTGAGCAAGGGGAGGGCCCTAAGGTAGTCAGAAGCACTGGGAGGGCACAGTAGCTACCTGTCTGCCTCTGCCTCTTTTTTTTTTATTTTTTTATTTTTTAAAATATCTTTATCTTTATTCAAACAGTGTTCTTGACTCATATGGAAAGCTAATTTATAGTTTTACACATTCTTTTGTATGCAAATACTTTTTATCTCAAAATACTTAATAAAAATAAATATTAGGTGTTTCAAACTGCCATATATTTATAAGAAAAATATGTCAATGTTACATATAACTCAAAAATTGTCTTTAATTAGAGATTATTGTTGCTCTGAAACCAAACCCAAAAATGTATCTCAAAATAAGAAAGTTATTGTCTAAGATCTCTTGTGAATATATGACAAAAATACAACAAAATATTAGTAAATAGAATTCAGAAATATGCTAAAAGATAATATCTAATAAATAAATGGAGTTTATTTTAGGAAAGTAAGGTTAATGTATTCACAGATATAATGTATTACATTAATGGGATTAAGATGGAAAAGCATTTGGTCATCTAAATAGATGGAGAAAAGCAGAATTTGATCAAATTCAGCACCAATTCATGACTTATAAAAGCTTTCAGCAAACTTTCAGAATGTAAGTGAGATCCTTAACCTCCTAAATAGAATCTACAAAATTAAGGACTATTTATGCCCTCCTAGGAACAGAAATTAGGTATGAATGTTCATTACTGACTTTTCTATTATACCAGGCATACTAGAAGAAAGACAAGTAAAAGAAATAAAGTGGATGTATATTGGGAAAAAAGAAGCAGAGCAATCTTTATATGCAGGTGACATAAAGCTTTATAGAATAGAGCAATAAATTTACAAAAATACTTAGAAATTCATAAAACAAAATATACTCAAAACTGTTACTGAAGGTTACATGATATCAACTACTTGATTTGATGCTGATCAAACTATCAATGAATAGAATTAAAGACCTAACTAAAAAGAATTATTCCTTGAACAAGGATCAAATTAGAGAAATTAGCATCACCATAATATTAATTTTTCCACATTATTCTATCTATCAGGATAACCACAGTCAAAATCTTAGCAGATTTCAGGGCTAGAACAATAGTACAGCAGGTAGGGGCATTTGCCTTTCAAGCAACCAACTCAGGTTTGATCCCCAGCATTTCATATGGTACCCTGTGACTGCCAGGAGTAACTTCTGAGCACAGAGCCAAGGAGTAACTCCTGAGTGCTGCTAGGTATTGCCCCAAAACAAACAAAGAAAAGTTTAGCTGACTTACTATTTATCTATTTATTTTTGAGGTGCTAGAACTAGAATTCAGGGCCTTACACATGCAAGTTAAGTCCTCTACTATGAAGCCATAAATAAACATACTTAAATTTTTAGAAATTTACAAGCAAATAAGCAATTTTAACTCAATTTTAAAGAATTAAATTCAGGGCCCGGAGAGATAGCACAGTGGCTTTTGCCTTGCAAGCAGCAGATCCAGGACCTAAGGTGGTTGGTTCAAATCCCGGTGTCCCATATGGTCCCCGTGCCTGCCAGGAGCTATTTCTGAGCAGACAGCCAGGAGTAACCCCTGAGCACTACTGAGTGTGGCCCAAAAACCAAAAAAAAAAAAAAAAAAAAAGAATTGAGTTCAGTGTGGTGGTGCATGGAGGAGTACCTACCTTCCATGTGAGGTGGTGAGTTTGATGTCCCCACAACACTAAGTGTAATACCTATCATTGCTGGTGTGACCCATGGAACAATCAGGTATGTGCTAGGACCTCAACATAATGTATAGTCCCTGGGCAATGCAACAACAATAAGAAAAAGGGAGAGGAAAAAAATAAAAAATGTTTAAAATTGCCAAAAAAAATGAAACTGAAAAAAGAACAAAATTCAATGACTTTACATCACCCGATTTCAAGACCTGCTATAAAAATTCAATGATCAAAGGTAACATATAGATAAAGATAACTGCATAAGGATAGACATGAATAAGTAAAATGAAAGCCCAGAAATTGCCCAAATTTATATAATCAACAGATTCTTAATAAAGTGTCATAGTACATCATTAAAAAAAAAGAATAATTTCTCCACAAAAGAGAAGGAACAATGGGATATGCATATAGAAAAAATGTAAGAACCTCAATTCACACTTAATAATAATTAATTTGAAATTATAAATTCAATTAAAAAAGTTGAAAGTATGGATTTCCTAAACAAAATCTAGGCAAAAATCCTGTGAACCAGAGTTAGACAATTTCTACAAAAGTGCCAACAATAAATTAACTTGATAAATTAGATTTATCAACCCTTGAAACAATCTGCTCATCGACACAGTATAGTCTGACCTCAGTACACTTTTAGAAGGAAGGTCTGTGAATACATCTGGAGTCAAGCTCTAGGGAAAATATGGCAGTTGCTTGGAAAAATCTAAATCTAAAATAGCAAGAGTCACCTGTGGGGAGTAAAATCTCAAGTTTACTTCAAAACTCATTTCCTTGAATTTTGGCCAGTTTCTCAATAAGAATCTTGACTGCCCCTATCATCATGGTCAAGGCCTCAATACTGTTTGTGGTGACAGACCCTGGAACAGCTCTAACTCAACTCATTCCAGGCTACCCTGAGGGTGTAAATATCACTATTTGGAAGTGGGAAAAACAGAACTAATTAGAAGAGGAGTATGCAAGAGCCAACTGATTTTCTCTTTATTCATCTATAGTCAATTGCTATGAAGACTTCCTAAAAGTGATTATATATGAACAAACAACAAGATGTGATCTTTTGGGGTGAAGCGTTGGCTAGTTCACTTACAAACCACCTTTATTTGTTTCTCTCATTCTTTGACTATCTCCCTCTTTCCTTCATTCTTGAAGTCCTGGGGCTGTATTTCCATTTACTCAATAGAACTCTAGCAACTGACATTGCCTTAGGCTGTGCTTTCACAAATGAAGACAAAATGTACTAATAAGCCTATGAAAAAATCAGGTCCATTATTAAATTCTTATTTTATAAACAAGGTAATGGAGCCCTAGAGAAGTTAGGTAATTTGTCCAAAATCTTACAGCTCAGTAAATAGAGGAGGCAAGATTTGAACTGTGACTCCAAAGTCCATGCTTTTAGCAATTCTGCTTTTGTTTTTCCCAGAAAATCTTGATCTGAATCTGTCAGATTCTTTTTACAAAACCCTGAATTTTAAGACAAGAGATCCTGCCCTTGTTAGGAGTTCTGGCCTAACTAAAGTTTCCATTTCATCAAGACATATTCCTGAGAGTTTCTCATATTTGTTCTATGAAAACAGATCTTAGGCATTCTGGGTAAGGGGAACTTGTAAGATAAAAACATGTACAAATGAATTCCATCATGCTTGATAGCTTGGTAGAAAGATACACTCCAGACTGTCTTCTAAACTAGGGACCATCAGATTTCAACTTAACTATACTATACTCAAAAAAAAGTGTGACCCTATTTCTATCTCCTACTTGATATGACAGGTATGTTGGTGATTGCTAACAGGTGGCCAACTCTGTTATACTGATGATACATAACAAGATGGAAGTAATCTTTTTAGGCTCTGAGCATTGTTATTCAGTAAGTTTTGAAAAGGCAGCCATGACTCCACACTAAGGATAGATGTTTGAACCTGAATGCGTAAGGTTATAGGGAAGAAAATGAAAAGACAATACTGATTCTAGAGTTCAACAAATCTTTATAGATGACCAACTTTGTGACTATTATAATATAAATGATCTTGGAAAATTCAGAAGGGTGAGTAATATAGGAACCCTCACATCTTTATTTGTCTGGGACTTACAGGGTCCCAGGATACAGGAACATATGGGATACTAGGGATTAAACATGGGTCAATGCATGAAAGGCAAGCGCACTACCTACTCTACAATGTCTCCTTCCCAAGAACAATGCCTTTATGCTTAAACATATAAGTCACACAATAACCCTTTGAAACAAGAACCATTATTATTCCAGTTTCACATAGTGAAAAATGGTTGTATCTCCGAGGGAGGAATGTCTGGGATTTATACCCGGGAAATTTGAGATCTTAACTTTTAAAATACTGCTCTCAGCTGCAAGGCCAGGAAGTGATGCAGCAGGGTGAATAGTTAGCTTTTTTTTTTTTTTTTTTTTTTGGCTGTCAGAGGTGATTAAGGAAGGGACAGAGTGACACAGGTCCTAGGAGCTGATACCTGATCAATCCATTGACAAGAAGAAAAGAAAAGAACATCATTAGGCCTAGTAACTCAAGTTAGGACATGGAAATGTGAAAGGCAATGGTACAGCTGGAAGCAGGTAGAAGGAGGGGAAGCTCTTAAACTTCCAGTGATGCATTTCATCCTTCCTGCCAGGATCTTGAAAAAGAAGCATGACAAGATAGAAACAAGGGCTTCTAAATCTGTGCATGACAAGGACCATAAACTTCAACCTAGTGACAACAGTAAATCACTAGATAACTTATTTTAAAAAACCATATTTAGAGCAATGTTCTGGTAGTGTCAAAAGGTGGTTTGAGAAAAAGTAGGATATGCTAAAACCAACTGAGAGGGGATAACCAACTATGAAGCTTATGAAACAATTGTGAGAGCTTGTGACTTTAGTGAATAGAGAGGACTGAGGCAGATGAAGAAAGTACAGGAAATAATATAGTGCAAAATTGGCTAGTGATTGATTGGAGGAGTATAACTCCTCTGAGAATTTTTTGGTTGATTATGTATAGAAATATTTCTGCAATAATTAAAAAAATAAAAAAGAGACAAAAGGAATATAGGAGGTAGGGTGGACAGAGAACTATAGTGAGTCCTACTTTCCACCAAGTTGTTCTCAGGAGCCTATTGTAAATGTAGATGGAATCATCTAATCTGAACTTTCCATACAAAGACTGAAGTAGGTTATTTTGGGGATACTTAGTTTTCCAATCAAGAGTGAAATACTTCTCAAGAGTGTTTATTTATTTTTGAAGATTAAACCAGAGTGATACAGAGGTAATTTTGTATACTAAAATATAAATGTTATGCTATTGTAATTATATTACTTAAACTATAAAATTAAAACATTAAAAATAAATAATTAAAAAATAAAAAGTCTACATGTTATAAAAGACAGCAAGACTTTACTGAATTCCCAGTGAGAGAATTTCAGGTAACATAATCCTATATATGGAAGTATTTATTTTTTCCAAATGAGCTGTCTGAAACTCAAGTCTTAATACATCTGCACACTAATTCCATGTGTACAGGATAATTGGAGCAACTGAAAGTTGCTGAGTTCTATACTTAAATTCCATTGTAATTTGAACTAACTCTTCCCAAATACTTAGATGTATGTTTCCTTAAAAACCTTTAAATCTTCAGTATATTGGCAATTAAAATATTAAAAACAAGTCACTAGTGGTCACTATTGAAAAAAGAATGTATATGACCTACTTATTTAAATTTGAGGGCTTGGGGGGTGTTGGACCACACTCAGAGGTACTCAGGGGCTATTCTTAGCTCTGTGATCAGGAGTAATTCCTGGCAGTGTTAGAACACTGTGGTGCTGATGTTTTGAACAGGGGTTGGCTGCATGGAAGGTAAGTTCCTTATCCCGTTTGATTTATCTTGTGCCAGTTTAAGATTTTTTAAATGATATATATGTATTTTAAATATTTAAGCACCATGATTACAAGCATGTTTGTTGTTGGGTTTCAGTCATAAACAGAATACTCCTCTTCAGCAGTGCAACATTCCCACCACCAATGCCCCCCTCCTCCTCCACTCCTGCCTGTATTCGAGCAGGCATTCTACTTCTCTCATTCTTTAATATTTTCATGCTAGCTGTTAGTGTAGTTATTTCCCTAACAGCTTTCACCACTCTCTGTGGTGAGCTTCAGATTGTGAGCTGGTCCTTTTGGCTCTTCCAGCCCTTAACTCTATTGCCTCTGGACCTTATTAAAGATAGTAATGTCTTTAATTTTTCTTAAAACCCATAGATGAGTGAGACTATTCTGTATCTATTCCTCTCCCTCTGACTTATTTCATTCAAAATAGATTCCATGTACATCCACATGTAGGAAAATTTCATGACTTCATCTCTTCTGACAGCTGTATAATATTCCATTGTGTACATGTACCACAGTTTCTTTAGCCATTCATCTGTTCAGGGGCATCTTGGTTGTTTCCAAAATCTGGCTATTTGTAAATAGTGCTGCAATGAATATAGATGTGAGGGAAGGATTTTTATATTGCATTTTTATGTTCCTAGGGTATATCTCTAGGAGTGGAATACCTGGATCACATGGGAGCTCAATTTACAGGTTTTTGAAGAATCTCCATATTGTTTTTCATAAAGGCTATACTAGACGGCATTCCCACAAGCAGTGAATAAGAGTTCTTTTTTCTCCATATCCTCGCCAGCACTTATTGTTCTTGTTCTTTATGATGTATGCTAGTCTCTGTGGTGTGAGATGGTACCTCATTATAGTTTTGATTTGCATTCCCTGATGATAAGTGATGTGGAGCATTTTTTTTCATGCTTTACAGCTGTTTTCTTCTTTAATATCATTCAGTATGATAGGAGTGCTTAGTATTCCTGAAATGGGGAAAGGATCTAGAACATTCTTCTTGCCTATTTAAACTCCCATCTGTGGATTTCTGGTGCACGCTCTCTGGATTAAAGTGCACGAACAATGATACTAATTCTGTAGTGCACTCTTAAATAAGACAGCTTAAAGAAGCAACTCCTGAATGTATCAACTGAACTCAGCATACCCTCTTTGAAACAATTGGGAATGGAAAGAATGGAGGAACAGAGTTCCAGGAAAAGCAATGGACTTTCTCAGACACACATACTTTATGAAACCCAGAAAAAGTACCCTACTCCCCTCATATGTCATTGGGTCTCTAATTACTGGGAGATTCTGCCTTCTTGTTAGAATACCATCATTTGTGAAATAGCCAGGTCACACGGGAGTATAGCCCTGATTTTGTGATGAAGTGGCTTGTAGAGCATTTGTACAAGGCAAAACTTTACCCATTTCTCAGGTTTCCTAACTTTGGTTTTTGTTTAGAAAAGCATGCTGCTCCCTGTTCCAACATCATCAGTCTTTGTCAGCACCCAAGGCCACAACTTCATCTCACCAGCCAGTAATATACTGCAAATAGAGTGTATCAAAGACGTTCAATTCTTTATGGCATTTATATGGACTCAGAGCCCCCTGGAGATGGATTAATGTTGCCATAAAGCCTTGAAGTAGCCAAGAAAACAAAAGACTATGGAGATGTGATGTTGTTGTTGCTTGCACTGGTGCAGCTGGTGGTAAAAGCAAAGGCTTTCTCCATTTACTTTCCACATCTGCAGAGATTGCCTTTCCTATTATTCAGGGAAGGGAGAAATCAAGGGAGCATGGGGCTTGAGGCATAGGGGGCTCTGCATAGAAGAAAACTCAGCCTTAATTATCGGCATGATTTTCAGTGGCCTTGATCAGGTCCAAGAAAGGCACTGGTAAAATATCCCACTTTGAATGTAGTATACTCTATCAACTATCTTCACTGAATAAAGCAAGGACATAAAGAGAATGGCTGCAAGTTAAGGGGAACTAAGCAAGGTTTGCATGCATGTCCATTATGCCTTTACTGCCCTAGCAGTTATCTTTGACATTATAGTCATGATGCTATTTATGAATATGCTAACTCAGATGGACACAGCATTATGTCCATTTCCAGCCTCCACTCCCCCAACTTTACATTCCCAACTCTGTATCCCCCAAACCACATCCCAAGCCTGCAAGCCAAAGAAAGCAGTCTGCCTCTATTTGTGTTCAGAATTATCAGCCTGATAGGTCCCATCTTAACCTGATCCAACAGGTATTTTATAGGTACTTGGAAATCTAATTAGAAAATGGTGTTGAAAGAACATATCCTCCTTTATAGCAAATAGTAGTCAGTTATGCAAGTACTTCATGTCCCTAGCTTGCTCAAACAAAATGCCCAATTGCCAGACATGGGGCTTCCTCATCCTCATTCTGGTCTCTGCACATGGGCATGTATGTGTTCTTGCAGACCATTGTGTATCTGATTCTGAGAATTCTTCAGGGATTGCCTGAAGCTAACTTTGGAAGGAGCAAATATTTTAAAAATAACATCTAAACCGCGGCAACACATACACATTAAAAAAAATCATTAGTGCTAAGAAAGCCCCACATGCACATGAAAAAAAAAACACAATATATTTGACTTACCAGTGTAGGTTGCTTGAGGCAGCAGGGGAACAAGTTGTTGGTAATTGTACAGAGCTTTCATTCAATAAATCACATTGGCTTTGCTTTCTCCTGTGGCTCAGCCTCTGCGCAAAGCAAGCGATCCTCCTTCCTATTCTGTGTGAAGAATCAAATGCGAACAGGATTACTATAAGCAAGAGCTGAAGTCCATGATCACTAATCTACTCTTAATGTAAAAATCAAAGAGCAAATGATGCCCAGGGAGAGATGGGGGGAGGCAAACAGCTTGACTCGGAATCTAGGTATATTCTCGGGAATGCAGCCCCGGGAAGGTTTGAGTTCTCAAGATCGTGTGCGTGTAGTAAAAGGATGCCATGACTTCAGTGTTTCTTTAGCCTATTGTATCTGCGAGTTTCAATAGGAGCGGCAGAACAACTAGCTTCATGGCAAACAAGACTGAGTCAGAACCGACTGCCACTCAAAGATGAGCAAAGGCCAGCAAGACAACCAGTTAACTTGGCACAACATCAACTGCAGAGAAAGCAATATCAACTGACATCCTGAGCACAATCCAGCAATCTGTGATGCATTGAGACATAGCTCTCCTGGGGACAACATATCCCCCTTCCTCATAGCTGCCAAGGACCAGAAGCAAACAGGTGGCAGCCATATTCTCGAATCTCTGGGCACCTAGGAAGTCCGTAGGGGTTCTCTGCAGGAGCCAGGAGAGTTAAGGAAGCCCCTTGGTCCAGTCAGAGCTCCTCAACCCCATGCATGAGTTTATTGTTGTTATTTATCTTTTTGTCTAAGTATATTCTGAGAAAGTAGCCAGCAGCAGATCTGAGATTTAGGATAGCACAAGATTCATTCTGCAGAGAAAGCTTTTCTATGTCAGTCATGGGTGGGTGTGCCTGACTCCTCTCACTGTACTATGCTACACACGACTAACAACACATGCTGAATAGACTTCCTAGAAAGCTGCTTACATAGACATTTTCATAATTCTCTCTGAAATAAAACAGCAAATGATCTTCTATTAATGAGGCAGCTTATTATATTGGGGAGACACTACTGATTGAGAGCACATATGAATATCACAAACACATTTACACACACATTCCTAGCAACAGCATTAAGACTCTAAAGCTCTATTCAAATTATCTCTCTGCCAAATGAGAGTTTAGCTTTGTGATGGCTTCAGAAATAATTTTGGACCCTTATTACAGGCACTGACTTTGATCTGTGATTTATACCCAGAGTCAAATCAACTGCCAGATTTTGGACGTGACTTGGTAGCAAATTAAAAGTATTTTGATTGTAAACCAGAAGGTAGACTGATTATCTTTTGCTCAGTAATTATTATATCAGAGCTCTGAGAATGGCATCTTGGATTCTTAAAATTCTCAACCTTTCTAGAGACCACATCTCTTCCCAGCATTTTATTAGTCCCAGACAGGTGGTACTCCAAGACAAGGCTCTGTGACTCATGAAATTTGCAGGTCCAAGCTTACTTTAGCTTCTCACAATTATTTTTTTCTCCTTTGAAAGGCAAACTATCTCCCTGGAACAATTACTATTTTTTTTCTTCCTTGAATTTATCTGTTCTTGGAGTCATTGCTACAAATAATCTAATTAAGGAATATTCATGCCTTGAGGTTCAGAAGACTATTTTTTTTTTCAACCTGGATTAAGAAAAAGTCAGGCTACCCTTTTACAGTTTAAATCTAAATGACTGCCAGAACTTTACCCTTATCTAACTTTAATGCAGATTTACTTAAATTCCAACTGCTAGGGTAAGCTGGTGATTCTGAGTAATTCTCTGAAGGTTAGGGTACTTCCTTCCAGGGGTCATGAGTTCAATCTGCTGTGCAAACTTTAAGAGGAACCCCTTCTCCCATTACAGTAACATTCCTCTTTGGAGCAAAGGCTTAAGACAGAATCATTTCACAAACCCATCTCCATGGTAAAGGAGCTCCATCAATTCATCTACACAGCCAATCAAGCATCTATTCCTCAATGGGCACTTATTAAGTACTTAGTTTCTTACATACAGCTTGTTAGATGTTTTAACATTACAAAAGCCTATTGAAGACATATAAACTCTTTGGTATATATAGCTACATTTTCCTTAATCTGATTTTATGATCTTCTAATCTAATTCCTTATCACTTTCTTAATTGTCATGCTGTTCCTTCTTGAAGTGTCTTCCAGAAACTTGGCCATGGTTTGCTTTATCTCTTTCTCTCTTTCTTTCTTTCTTTCTTTTTTTTTTTTTTTTTGAGTGAGGGCACTCTCCAGGGATGCAAGGAGCTATTAGAACTGCTATATTCAATGAAACCCAGTGGACAATAGGTATGATGGGCCTTGTGCAAGCCAGGCTTGTGTTATAGTCCATGGAACTATATATAATGCTGGTCCTATTACTCTCTCTCAGATTCAGAATTCATTCTATGATATCCTTCTGCCTGAAAAGTCATTCCCTTTCATCAAGTTAATTCATGGATAGGCTTAAAACCGTGGTTTAAACATCAACTCTCAGGGGACTCTTTCTTTCCAATGTGTTCTTATATGCCTAGTTCTATAGTACCTTAAACTCCCCCATCACTATAGCCATCATATTTTGTTTGGTTTACGTGTTTAACATAAATCATCCGTGTTGTACTACAAGAGTTTAAGAGCAAAGTCTCTTATTTACTGCTCTATTTCTAGTGTCAAGCAGAATTCCTGGTACACAGAAAGCAGTCAGTAAATATTTAGAGAATGTTTTGTTGAAGTGCTTAGCACGTATTTGTTGAATGAGTGAATAAACCATCTCAAAAGATAACAAGAGTCTGAGAATTGAAAGTACCCTAATGTTAACTTAGTCCATTTAATATTTTGGCCAAGAGGCTATCACTGAAGGCCAGCTCTTCTGATCAGATCTTCTCTTTCAATCGCAATTCAAACTATTCACACTAGTGTATAGATTCCCCTCACC
Source organism: Suncus etruscus (assembly GCF_024139225.1). Classification (NCBI taxonomy): domain Eukaryota; kingdom Metazoa; phylum Chordata; class Mammalia; order Eulipotyphla; family Soricidae; genus Suncus; species Suncus etruscus. Next base: position 177,256,802 of record NC_064848.1, read on the forward strand.
CTCCAGTACTTTTGCAGCATGTTCTTGCTTTTTTTTGTACTCCAGCTGTTTCCCAGAGTTTGCCTCATCTCTACAAACTAGCATTCTCTCTAATTCCTAACACAATCCTGCAATTATGAAATGCCTGATTCATTCAATACCAAACATTTGAACAGGGAGTGAAATAATCAGAATCTTGCTTTAGGGAGATTATCATAGTACTAAGAAAAGAATGGATTGGATCAGCCAGACATAGGCAGGACTCTCTTAATGACCACAACATAAAGATGGGATTTAAAAGCAGCCTTGCCTGTTTTTTGCTTCCTGGCTCCCTCACTTACCACACCCACCCTATCATAATACCAGTGTTCCCATTTGGAACACTGCGAATGTTTATTCCACACTCAGTACTTCCCCTCCACCCAATTCCACCCCCACAGTGAGTTCACTGGCTTAAGTTATTGGTGATAGAGTCTGCCTGCTTAAAACACAGCTCTTCTAAAGGCAGAGAATGCATTTTGGTTATTTTGTGTCTTACTCCTCCAAAATTTACACCACTTGGCCCAGTGCTTTGCAAAGAGTAAGTGCTCAAAACACATTAAGAGAAAAGCACTTGTTATATGCAGAGTATTAGATGGTACACTATGGTGAGAAGGGCTACAAAAATTAATGAGACATATTTTCAAAGATAAAAAATATACTGATACAATTCTTTAATACAGGATAGGATTAAATAAGTTCCATAAAAAGAGTATGAGCAATGTGCCAATGAGCATAAAAGAATCAGCACAAGGAAATACTGAACTGGATCTGAGACATGAAGACCACTCAAAGATGAAAAGTCTAGAGGGGAAAGAAGTCATTGCAATATTTCTTAACTATTTGGGAAAGGACAAGTAATTCAGTTGGGTTGGAGTAAATGGTTTCCAGTAGAGCTGATAAAAATAATAGGCTGCAGGGTTGGAGAGATAGCACAATGGTAAGGCATTTGCCTTGCAGCCAATTCGAAGGAATAGTAGTTTGAATCCCAGCATCCGATATAGTGTTCCCCCCCCCCACTCCTTCACTCTCCCCCCCTCCCAGTGCCTGCCAGGAGCAATTTCTGAGCATAGAGCCAGGAATAACCCCTAAGCACCACCAGGTGTGACTTAAAACCAAACCAAACCAAAACTAACAACAAAAAATATTAGGCTCAAACTGAAGACAGGAGTTAGACTAGAGAGAGCTCAAATACTATATTAAGGCACTTAGACTTTATCTTACAGGTGACAGGGATTTTAGCAGGAAACTGATAATGCAGTAGAACAAGAACCTTCCAGTGAAGTCTTTGAGGGCCAGAAACTATAGGAATGAGAACCTGGAAACAGAAAGATGGATGGTGAGGAAACATATTGAGGAAATATGAATGTGGTGATGAGTCCCACTTTGAGGTGGTCTCACAGGACTTGGCAATGATACAGGAGAGAATAGATGAGCAAGTTGAGAAATAAGGTAAAGTTGACTCTTGAGCTTTTAATCCGCCTAATGGCAGATACCGATGACAGTCTACCAACACGGAGGTAACTTGGATCCACACACCTCGGAAATAGAGAAAAGAGCAGAAGGCAAAGTCCTTGGTATCATGAGAATTTACTAGCAATGTTCTGGAGAAGACCTCTATAAAGAGATCCTGTAACAGATCATATGCAAGGGAAAGAGGTAGAGTTTCCTACAAGAAGAGCTTCCTATTCAATGAGAATTTACAGTTTCCCATCACAGTTGTTGAGCTCAATGAGGAGATAAACGGGGTTTGGAATGAAGAATTCGAGCTAGAGTTCTCCAGTTCTTCATCTGCCAGCCACATGACTGTGGGCAAGTTACTTTCTAACTCTACGTCTCAGTTTTCTCACTCATTTGATGAAGGCATTAAACTCCATCGAAGGCCAATTGTTGGAGACTGTTGTCTAGTATGTGAAGTGCAATACAGGAATTTCAGAATATCTGTGTCATTGGGCCAAATTTACCAACATCAGAAGCTAAAAGTGTCCACTCCTGCAAATCATGACCATGTTCTGAGAATGCCCATACATCACTGCAAATATGTGCCTGCACTGTGGTTAGCTCCATGTGGTTTGTTTGTAAGACATAAATTTGAATTGATTACTTTTTGATGACCATTTTCTAACAATTTTTCACTTTTTAAAAAAGTAATAGTTGGTTTAGGGGGTGCCTTTTCATAGAAGTCTTGAAATTAAATTATGAGAAGAAAGCAGCAATTCCTTACGTGGTCAGCAAAGAGGCTGGCCAGCCTACTTCCGTTCCCTAATCTCTCCTGACCTTCCTTAGGGCGCGGTGGCTCAATAACGCCTCTGATTCTTTTTTTTTCCCCCCTCTCTAACAGAAAATGTGCTACTTATCGAAAGCTGCTAAAAAGGAGACAAAAAATAGGAAAAGAAAACTAACACCCCAGGGTGTATCTGAACATGCTTATTATGTGCGGTTGTTAGTAATGAATGTGAAACTCTTCCTCCTCCTCCATAAGCCCCAAAGAAAAAGGAAGGGCTCGGGGAGGGCACTGGCTATTCAATCCAAAGAGACCTTTTCAAAAGGTGCAGACTGTTCATGGGCATGGCACGGCTTGATTATTTTGTTTTAAGCACCGGTTGACCTTTCGGACTACAAGTAAAGGTCCCCAAATATCCTGAGAAACCCTTGGATGCCGTCCCCCTCCCAGACTTGGAGACTAGACTCAGGACATTGAAAAAGACTCTCCAGTCAAGAGATGGTCCTCCGGATGACTTCCAGTGTGATTTGATGACAGAGTGTTTATCTGAACTAATCATGTGAGATTTTCCAGTGTCGCATTTTTGAGAAATGGGACTCTCTCAAGGAGGTTACAAACACTTCACTGAAAGCTTTCCAAGAACGGCTCACACTGCCTCTCAGCAGCCTCTCGCCGGCGGTAGCACCGACGTGATAATCAGGGTCCCGGCTTCTGAAAAGTCTTCTTGTTCTGACTGCCACCCTCCTTTCAGTCATCATTAGAATTCTCCAGCTATGAATCCCCTATTGTCTGTGTTAGCCCGGGATCCCCCACACCATGCCGGGGAAGGAATGTGAACCTCCGAGGTCTGGCTCGAAGTCTCCACCTGATCCAGCAGGTCACAAAGCCCCATTGATACGCAGCTCCCAAGTTTTATCATAATTCTTTATCTGCTCAGCTCCATATATCCTCGCAGGCAGTCAGGAGACATTGGAAAATGAAGCCCATTTATCCTCATTTTCTCAATTGGCACGCTTAAAGTTCTAATATTTATGTTCACACTGTCCTAATTTTGGATGTCAAAGATACTATACTAGACAAGCAACATTGCAGAAGGGTTAAGGGACTGTGGGGAAGAGTTCACCAATCTAACCTGTGATGTGGTTGGTCTAATAGCAATCATTGCATCACAAACAGTTGCTTTTAAGAGCTCAGTGGAAAAAATAATAATAAACGTTGCCATTTATCAAACACCTCCTGCATGCAAGGCAGCTATAGCACCAAATTCTCACACCCTACAAAGAGGATTAACCACTTTTCATTGAAGAGGGAAATAGGGTTCAGAGAGATTAACTGACTTGTTTATGTGCTCTAAGGGGCTGAACTAAGACTCAAACCCAGATCTCTGCAAAGAGTCTGAGTACAAAGTCATTTGTAACTTAGTCCTTGCTTTTTGCCAGAGATAGTTTGTGAGTTGTTTTAAGTTAGTATAGCATCTCTTTCATCACCAATATATGAAGAATAATGAACTTAGAACTGTTAAAGTATTTTGTCCCACTGAATCATCAGATCTATTCTGATAAGTATTAGCATAATGTCAGGTCAAAGTAGGAATTTGTGGCATATATTTCACCTATCAATAGGTGGCAGTATTCACCTAACTCTCTCCAAGAAAAATTAGCACAGGTCTCTGCTCATAACCATCCCCAAGGCCATCTGCATTCTTTGAGGTACTGCTTTTTTTTTTTTTTATCATAATAAGTAGTATTTATAATAAAAGGTTTGCTTGCTTGTTCTTGACCATGACTCTAAACAGTCAGATTTGAATTCTAGGGACCTTTCCAAGGAAGAAGATTTGTCATTGAGAAGTTGGGTACACTCTCCACTTGCAAAATTCATTTAGCCATGTCTCCTGAAAGGTCTTTAGGCTACAGTTTAAAGCCAATGATGGTTTTTGTGCCTTTGCTTACTTTAGAAATATTCTTCAGAGATCTTAGTTTAAAAATAAACTGTTACTACCCTAGGATTTGATAATTAATACATAATTCAGAAAAAGAAGATGTTCTGAGCAGGACAATAAAGTCTCTGATAGATGGTATGGCTTCAACTTCTGATAAGCGATATGTACATGTATAATCTACTCATCAGATCTTCCAAATCTTTTCCAAGAAATATGAAATTGGAATTCATAAGATAATTTAAGATAATGTTCAGGTCAAAGTGGTCATGTTAATTAGTTAAGGTACTGAAAAAATACAAACTTACATATTAGACGTATCCTTCTTTCCATCCTTGTTTTCTGTATTCTCTTTCTTCATATATATATTTATATCTTTTTATGGCAATGAAAATCTCCACAGCAAAACAATTGTAGTTAACAGCATTAGCTCTAAATTTTTTTCTGTTAATAAGACTATTTTAATAGGATTTGATTTTTAACAAAGTCAGAAAAATAGGTACAGTGTCAGTAAAAGGATAAGCTTTTTTCCATTGGGGATATTTGCAACTGATCATTATCAACAAAGACCAAGAAGCCCTTAGAAATGAGGTAAGTTGAGGAGTCTTAATTCTGGGAACTAATAAATTGACTCAAGAAAGTGTCTCAGGAGACCAGATTCTCTCAAAAGCATACAAATTGATTGGTAGATGAGGGCCGAGAGCTGCGGGAGACAGCACTTTCTCTTTTGTAAGGCCAAATGGAATGAATGTCTTTCTTCCTCTCATAGAAGTATTTGTCTATGTTAACACTCCCAGTGTGGCCCATCTCATTTTGTGAACGTCACGTTGACCCGAGGGCCTGCTTTCTTTAGGAACTGAAATCTTCAGGACAGCAGGCTTTGGACCTCATTAACCTCTCAATTCAAGGACTGGGACCTTATGCATAGTAGCTGCTATTTTAAGACTTAACAAAAATGCAGGGGAAAGCATTTTATACTTTCCCCTTAAGCTTAGAGAGAAATTGCCTTTTCTGTGGTGGATTCTTCTAGTGGGTAGCATTTATTATTTCTCCTCTGGTTCTTCTATCCCAGGGCAGCACTGTTCAACAACTTTGAGACATATCAGGCCAAAGCCCAGCCTACCCCACAACTATTAACTAGTGAGTTATATATCCTAGACAAGGTCACTGAATTTTATAGAATGCTCTGGCTACATGAAGGTTAAAGGCAGAGGCAGGCTTAGATTCAGTTAAGCGACCCACATTTAGTGTATCATTCTAATCACTAATGCTTCCTGCCTTTGTGGTTTGGAGTCCCAACCTGCTCTAAAAAGCCGAACACTACAATGCTGTTTCCTAATGGTAACTATCATTGTTTCCCATATTAGGGCATAGTAAGGCACATAGGGAGACATTCATCTTTCAAAGCTTACAAAATTATATTCAACCCATTAGGCATATCAGAAGATATTGCCAGGCTAAGGAAATAAATTACCTAGCTGAATATCAGAGGCATAATGAAGCTGTCAGCAACAACAATGTAGCTGTAGATTGTTTGATTATGTGTTGAGTGTGCTAGCTGGCCATTTAGGGACACATCAGGGGAAATTGTAGTCATATTGTCTATCACATTCTCAGTCCTTCCACCAACCATGGTGATAAACCTGGTATTCCTAGAAGCACATGGAAAACAAGAAGAACAACAAACCAGAAAGAGCATCTATTTGTTCTCAGCGTAGCTGGAATCTTCCCCTCCTGTGGCTCTAATCTGTCATCTTCTTTTTTAAAAAATGACCATGACAAGGAGGGTAAGTTTAGATTCTGGTCCTCCACACAAACATTTTACAAAGGACCTCCTTAGCCATTGTGAACTTTAAAATAAGCAGAGGTTCAGCAAGAAAGTGTGAACTACATGGGTGGGATCTATATCTTTAATGAGTCAAAGATGGAGGTAGGACGAATAGTTCCTATATGCAGAAGGCATTGGGTATTTTGATAGGGTGTGACTTTTGCCAGTGACTAGATGCTTCAGCCTTTGCTCACTAGCTCTTTCTTTTCTTTTCTTTTCTTTTCTTTTCTTTTCTTTTCTTTTCTTTTCTTTTCTTTTCTTTTCTTTTCTTTCTTTTCTTTTCTTTTCTTTTCTTTCTTTCTCTCTCTTCCTTCCTTCCTTCCTTCCTTCCTTCCTTCCTTCCTTCCTTCCTTCCTTCCTTCCTTCCTTCCTTCCTTCCTTCCTTCCTTCCTTCCTTCCTTCCTTCCTTCCTTCCTTCCTTCCTTCCTTCCTTCCTTCCTTCCTTCCTTCCTTCCTTCCTTTTTCTTTATTTCTCTTATTTATCTTAGAAAAACACATGTGCACTCTCTTCGATTAAAGCAGGGATCCTCAAAGTTTTTAAACAGGGGGCCAGTTCACTGTCCCTCAGATCATTGGAGGGTCGGACTATAGTAAAAACAAAACTTATGAGCGAATTCTTATGCACACTGCATATATCTTATTTTGCAATGAAGAAAAAAAAAACAGATACAAATACAATATGTGGCCCGTGAGCCATAGTTTGAGGATCACTGGATTAAAGGGTAAAAATTAAACAATCTCAACAGTCAGGGCACTTTTAACTTTGACATGTCATAATACCAACAGGCTCCTAGAGTATTTAGCTTATAAAAAGTATTTCCCCCACAAAGATGAAGTGCTATATTTCTAGCCAGTTATTCTTGGTTTGTATTGGAAATATGCTCTAATATTTCAGAACCCATATATGTAACTTTTCTTTCCCTAGAGTAAACTGAAATCTTTTAAACTTGTGTTATATGTCAGGAATGTTTTCTTTAACAAAAACAATTAATGTAGACGTGCCTCCTCATTAAGGGAACCATATATCTATTCCTGTTTTCTTTGGATAAAGCCAGCAAGATATTTCTGTTGGTGGGGCTGGTGCTTTTTACATGCTTACAATTTTTCACGGGAGCATTTGATCCTTTGGTTACCCTAGGTGGCCCCACTCAGTGGGTAGTGATTTGCATGAGTAATCTGGGTAGTTTTGGTGGGCAGTCAAGCCATCGAGAAAATTCTCCTCCTTCTACTTTCATTTATTTTTTTTTTCTCCCAAGTGCCAACCAAAATGGATTTTCATAAACCACTCCAGGAATAAATAAAATAAAAATTCCAGGAGTTTGAGTCCAGGCATAAGTTAAATTTTAGATCCTGAAGACTAAATTTCAGACAGGGTCCTCTCTCCTTTGGTTAACTAAGAAATAAATCAGTCACTAAAGAGATGAATTTTTCTAGGACTTTCCCTTCTTTCTAGAAACCCTCTCTTCCCCGTTGCTTTGCAGCCTAACTGTTCCTTGCATGGTTATTTATAAGGCTGATGCGGAATCCAGTCTCCTGATGAGTGGCTCATCTTCTGACCCTCAGAGAAAATACTTATCTCACTTGACAAATCACTTATTCCCATAGCTTTATGGTATCAGATTTTTAGTGGACCAGAGTGAAAGTTTTGTAATTAATCTGATAATTCAAATACTAAAGCATAAGAGAATTGAGGTTCATCACAGCTGCATTAGCAATGAAGACTTACAGCTATGGGATAGGTCCCAACAATCATAAAAGCAGTTTAAACTGTCACTTAAAATCAGACTACAAATGCCACTTCACTCATTAAAATGGCACTCCACTGAAAGGAAAAGGTGCTTGTACTGAACACCAGGTTAACTAGACAATCTGCAAAGGTGCATTTTGAAAAACAAAGCCACAAATAGATATGAATGAGTTTAAGGTGAAATAAAAACAAAGCAAGATATAAACAGTTAAAGAAGTGGTAGTGAGAAGGCTTTAGAGACTTATCTCTTTAAAATTTAGCTACATTTCTCTGATTCCATCTTTTTCTAAGTGAGCAAACCCAGTAGTATACAGGGGTTACTCCTGGCCCTGTGCACCCAGAATTACTCCTGCAGTGCATGGGGGACCTATATGAGATACTAAGGATCACATCCAGGTCTGCTGCATGCAAGACAAGTAACCTGTCTTCTGTACTATTACTCTGGGCCCTGTTACCATCTTTTAAGCATCAACATGGTCCTTCTTGTCCTGCCCTTCTTTCTCTAACTTCAGACTTCTACTCCTTACTTTCTTCTCAGACCCAGATTCTGAGCTCCCCATAGAGCAGACCCTCAAGGGAATTGAAATGAAGTTCTCTGGTCTCTTTGCAGAACTGCACAGAAGAGCTTTCTCAAGAACTAAAGTCTGCCTATGCCAAGTAAGTACTCAATGTAATTCATCCATAGCATTGTCAGACTGGATGTACCTCACAAGAGAGCAATGGCATTGAATAGAATTAGAGACTCATTGACTTATTCACTGCATTCCGAGTTCCATGGAGGAAAAATCCGAGACTTTGCTCAGAGAAGATTAAAAGAACTGCGACAGGCACCTTCCATCTGGCTTCAGATATAGCAAGGATAGCCTCCTCTGGGTTTGTAAAGTCACTTTCACTGATTTCCCAGATCTTCCAGCTCTCACACCCAGTGAAGAGGTAGTTTATTCTTTTGCTGTTACTTTCAGGCATTTGCCTTCAGCATTAAGAAAACAAATTTTTTTTCTGTGATAAATTCCACTTTAGAATACATTTACTTCTCAAAGAAAACAATAACATATACCACATATTCATCCACTATGCCAACAGGTGAGAAAAATCAAATGCATAAAAGCATTTATACATAATGCACCAAATAGAATTTTAACACCAATCAGCATACAGAAAGGAGAAAATGTTGCTATTTTAATGGACTGAATTTAAAGTCAAATAGGCTAAAGAGAATTTATGCATAGCCACCATCAAGCAAGAAGCATTTATTTTGAATTTAGCAGCACTGAGCAGTTGAGACTGAGGATAGATTCCCCAGTGACAGCTCCAAGTTTTACACAGGGACCCCACTGGGGCTTAAAGTGCCTGAGTGCCTGGGTTTTGATTGTTGATTTGAAAAAGAAATGCAGGGGGTCGGCGAGGTGGCGCTAGAGGTAAGGTGTCTGCCTTGCAAGCGCTAGCCAAGGAAAGGACCACGGTTCGATCCCCCGGCGTCCCATATGGTCCCCCCAAGCCAGGGGCAATTTCTGAGTGCATAGCCAGGAAGTAACCCCTGAGCATCTAATGGGTGTGGCCCGAAAAACCAAAAAAAAAAAAAAAAAAAAAAAAGAAATGCAGTTGCTTTCAGTTTACCTAACATGATTCTCCTGTTCTTTTTTTTTTTTCTATGTCTATAGCTCTTTCTGTCACACTATTATCTAATAGGCCCTAAGGTTCATTTGGTATAAACTATTACAGAGAGGAAGGCAGAGGCTGAAAATTCACTGTCAAAAAAAGAGATCATAATATTGGAAACAAAATACCAGTTACAATCATGAGATGTGCATAAAGGACTCTTGTTTGCAAATTACAGGCAAATATTTGCTAAGAAACTTGACTTATAGCCAATTTTCTTATCTATAAAATGAAATTATTAGTAGCCACCTAACAAAAGGCAAGTTAAAATCACAATGAACTACCAATATAGACCTGTCCTAGTGACTGAAACCAAAATAGTGACAATTGCTGATGAGAATGCAGAGAAAGAGGCTCATTTGTATATTAACAGTGGGAATATATAGTCTAGTCACTCTAGAAATCAGTTTGGACATTTCTGAAGGCAATTAACTTATATCCTATAAGTCAACTTATATTTTAGCAATTAAGTTATATTAAATTATATTCTAGTAATTTTACTACTCAGTATTAGTCTGAAAAAATACAGATGAATTTGGCTCAAATACATGTAAATGTTTATAGCAATTTTATCCATAATAGCCTCAAATCAGAATCAACTTATCTATTTTTCAATAGATGAGTGGTTCAATAAATTATGATAATTCTGTACTATGAACTACTATTGAAAAAGTACAAGGAACAGTCAAAAAATTATACTCAAGAGCCTAGATGAATTTCTAGAAAACTAGACTAAAAATAAATGTCACCTCTAAGAGGCTACCTTATTGTTTACAGTAGGTAAACAATACATTTCTAAGTGTTTTATAACATTATTGAAATGAAAACTTAACAAAGAAGATATATTATGAAGTCTCAAGGGAGTAGAGGTAGCAATGCTGGTTACAAAGAGTAAGAAACCTGGCATTTACTTCCCAAACATGAAAATATTAATTCAAAATATATCTGTGTTTTCACTACAGTTAGTGTCATAGCCAGGATATGTAAACAACAAAAATGCCCTATGGAAGACAATTAAAGAAAGAAGTTACGGTATATATACACAATAAAGCATTATGCCACCACAATAAAAGATGAATCATGTAGTTTACAGCAAGATAGATGGAAATGGAGGGTGTCATGTTAAGTGCTGGTGGGAATGCTATCTAGTCCAGCTCTTTTTTGTAAATCAATACAGATATTTCTCAAAACCCTGAAAATTAAGCTCCCATATGATCCAGCAATACCACTCCTAGGATTATACCCTAGAAACACAAAAACACAATACAAAAATGTTTTCTGCATTCCTATGTTAATCCCAACACTATTTACAATAGTAAGAATCTGGAAACAACCCAAGTGCCTGACAACAGATGAGTGGCTAAAGAAAACATGGTACATCTTCACAATGGAACACTATGCAACTGTTAGGAAAAGTAAAGTCATGAAATTCACTTGGGCATGGAGATTATTATACTGAGTAAAATGATAAACATAAAATGATCTCACTCATCTGTGGTATATAAAAAAATAAAATATAGTATGGTAATAATATTCAGGCATAATACAGATGAGAATCAGGAAGACCAGTCCATAGCAGGAAGCTTGCCACAAAAAGTGGAGAATGCAGTTAGAATAGAGAATAGAATAGAGAAGGCAATAATAGTTAGAACTGATCATTCTGGATAAGAACTGGGTTCTAAAAGGGGACAAAGTGACATGCATGGCACCCCTTGCAAACCACAGTGTCAAAAAGGAAAAAGAGGGAGGGTAAAAGTGAAAGAGAGAAAGAGGAGAGAGAGAGAGAGAGAGAGAGAGAGAGAGAGAGAGAGAGAGAGAGAGAGAGAGAGGAGAGAAGCAAAATGCCTACACCAGAGGCAGGCAGGGTAGGGTGAGTGGAAGGGGAACTGGGGACATTGATGGTAGGAAATGTGCACTGTACTACAAATCAAAGTGTCTAAAAGGAAAAAAGGAAGTAGAAAGACAAACAGAGTAAGAGAAATGCATGTCCTTGAGACAGGAAGGGGAGATGGCATCAGGGAGGGTGAGAGAGAAACTGGGGACATTGTGGCAGGAAATGTGCACTAGTGAAAGCTTTTGTACATTGTCTGTCACTCAATCATAAACAACTTTATCTGTGAAAAATAAAACAACTGTATTATGAACAACCTTGTAACCATGCTGTTTAAAAAATAATAATAGAACAAGAAAAATGGGGAGAGGAAATGGACAGACACTTTTCAGGGGAAAAAAGTGGCTTGCTAACAGGCATATAAAAAAAAGTGGATTGCCAACAGGCATATAAAAAAGTGTTCAGCATTATTTATCATTAGGGAAATACAACTCAAGACAATACGTTATCATTTCACACCAGTGATAATGGCATATATAAAAAATAGTAGTAACAATCTATGCTGGCAGGATGTGGGAAAGAAGAAACTCTCATCCACTGTTGGTGGGAATGTTAACTGGTTCAGCTATAACAACCTATTAGTCATGATAGCATATTAACATATTGTTCAGAAAACGATATAGGGAGTTCTCAGTAAACTTTGAATTGAGCTGCCACATGACCCACTTTGACTCATCTACACCCAGGTAGTAATTTCACTTAGGCTATCTACCCCCAGAACTAAAAAACATTCATTCCAAAGAACATATGCATACTATTATATATTGCGACACTTATTTTAATAGCGAAGGTATGAAATAAATCTAGGTTTCCAAACACAGATAAACGGATTATCAAGATGTGGTACATATACACAATGGAATACTATGCAGCTGAAAAGCACGATGAAATAATGTAATTTTCTGAAATCTGGCTGGAATTGGAAGATATCATATTGAGTGAAGGAAGCCAGAAGAAGAAAGATAAACACAGGATGATTTAACTCTATGGTTTATAAAATAATTGTATTAGAAAATGTAAATGTAGTGAAGGGTGGGTGCCTAGTTCACCCTTGAATTCAGAAAAAGGACAGAAAAGGAAATAAATGGAGGTGGGAAGGATGACTAATAAGAGAAGTAATGGAGGGTTATATATGAGATATGGGAGCACATACTGAATAACACTTGAAACATGAGACCAGAAATGAAACCACCAAGCATCAATGTTCTTGCCAACATGGCTGGTAGGAAATATGTGAGGCTGGTTAAAGGTGGGGGAAGTGACTGTGTATGGGAGTACTGATAATGGAAGTTGACTATGGTGGTGGGATTGTTGTTGAAACATTATATACCTAAAATTCAACTATCAATAACTTTGCATATGTTGTTTTTAATTAAATAAAATATATTGTTTTTGTTTTTGTTTTGGGGCCACACCCATTGACGCTCAGGGGTTACTCCTGGCTATGTGCTCAGAAATCACTCCTGGCTTGGGGGGACCATATGGGACACCAGGGGATCGAATCACGGTCCATCCTAGGCTAGCGCTTACAAGACAGATGCCTTACCTCTAGCTCCACTGTTCCGGCCCATAAAAATATTTTTAAGTTAAATAAAAATAAATAAAAAACCCCAAAAATGTGATCATGATCTCTTTCTTGGTGGTGTAAGTGTACAGACCAAGATTATAACTATGTTCATATAATAACTTTTCATTACTATCACAAGATGCAAGAAATTACCATTGAATGTAACTAGATTAAGGCACATATGTGCTCCTTGTGTGACTTCTTGCTATTGTACGTGGATCTATAGTTATTTCAAAAATAAACATTTAACTTGAAAAAATGATCAGCTGGAAAATAATGTGTTTTATAGTATGAAGTTTACTTCCTATATCCTGTGCACTGGTGGTTCTATGGAATAAAAAATTATTGGATGGTTCTGACATATCAGGATTTTTCTACCTGAGCAGCAGATGGGTTTTGTACATCCAATTGACTTCATTGTCCTGAAAGGCTGCTACTTGACTCACCACTGTTAACCAGGGTCATTGGTAGCTCTCCATGCAATTTTTAAATCTGTAAGTATGTATAGAAGATAATATTGAAAACCGGCTAAGCTTTGCAAAAGCCGGCTCCCTGTGTGTGACACCAGGCAGGGAAAATCCGCGAAAGTACACCGGCCCAGTGGGGCTCAACTGTGAAAGACTGTGAGTGTGACCTGTCTATGTCTGTCTACTGTCCTCTTGCGTGAAACTCTTGCGAGTGGGGCAAGGAGAGGCTCCAGAAACCTCGCTCGCCCAGACGCCATTTTCAGGGAGGGACTTCAGAGCATAAAAACCGGCTAAGCTTTGCAAAAGCCAGCTCCCTGTGTGTGACACCAGGCGGGGAAAATCCGCGAAAGTACACCGGCCCAGTGGGGCTCAACTGTGAAAGACTGTGAGTGTGACCTGTCTATGTCTGTCTACTGTCCTCTTGCGTGAAACTCTTGCGAGTGGGGCAAGGAGAGGCTCCAGAAACCTTGCTCGCCCAGACGCCATTTTCAGGGAGGGACTTCAGAGCATAAAAACCGGCTAAGCTTTGCAAAAGCCGGCTCCCTGTGTGTGACACCAGGCGGGGAAAATCCGCGAAAGTACACCGGCCCAGTGGGGCTCAACTGTGAAAGACTGTGAGTGTGACCTGTCTATGTCTGTCTACTGTCCTCTTGCGTGAAACTCTTGCGAGTGGGGCAAAAAGAGGCTCCAGAGGAGCACGGCCGCGTAGCGTTCGCTACGCGGCCGTGCACTCTTTCTAAGGAAAGAACTCCATTGCAACAAGAAGGAAAAATCACACTAAGAACGGTGTTATATCACAGAAGCAAACATTTCTCTCTGGACTGTCTTCTCTGTTGCATGCTCGGGCCTAAGATTTGACCCAGTGTGAGGCTTCATCCACGGAGGACTCCCCTCCCTTAGAGGCAAGTCAGCCCATCCAGAAAGGGAGGAGCCAGAGGAGTGTGCTGCCTACATCATATAGACAACGAATACCACCACAACACGTAGAAAAACCCACAATACAAGTGTGACAATGGGGAAACAACACAGGCCAGCATCAGACATAGAGAATGAAGATGACAATTCTGAGGACCAGATAATGACTGACCAACTAATCAACCTCTCAGATAAGGACTTTAGACTAGCAATATGGAAGATGCTCAACAGACTCCAAGAAACCATGGATCGAGTTGAACAGAACACTAATAAGAACCAAGAAAATATGAAGGCAGAAATGACAAAACTCCAAACTGAAATAACATGTCAACTAACAGGACTGAAAAAGTCAGTAAACGAAGTGAATGACAAAATGGATAAGCTCTGGGACAGGGTATCAGAAGCTGAGAATAGACTTGGTGCTGTGGAAGATGAGATACATAACAATTCCATACAGCAGGAGAGATTGGACAAAAAACTTAAAGCAAATGAGCAGACAATGGAAAAATTAGTCAAAGAATGGGAACAGACGAAAATAGAAGTCTATGATAAGATCAACAGAAACAACTTAAGAATCATTGGAGTCCCAGAGACCCAGGAAGAAAATTTCCAGGAAGAATCAATGGTCAAGAACATCATTAAAGAGAAACTTCCAGAGCTAAAGAATATATGTGATCAAATCCTGCATGCCCAAAGAGTACCAACCAAAAGAGACCCCAGAAAAACCACCCCAAGACACATCCTAGTCACAATGACAAATCCCACAGATAGAGACAGAATTCTGAAAACAGCAAGATCAAAAGGGGAAATCACGTTCAAGCAAGCTTCCCTGAGATTTACAGCAGACCTGTCACCAGAAACACTCAATGCCAGAAAGCAGTGGTGGGATATTGTGACAAGACTGAATGAAATGAATGCTTCACCCAGAATACTATACCCAGCAAAACTCACTTTCCGGTTTGACGGGAGAATACATGGTTTCACAGACAAAAAACAGCTCAGAAACTTCACAGACACAAAACCAGTCTTAAGAGAAAAACTGAAAGACCTAATCTAAGACAAGACTACCCAAAAGACACACAAAATTTTGAAATAAAGATGGCGTTAAATCCCAGGACAATTCTTTCTCTCAACGTCAATGGACTAAATGCACCAGTTAAGAGACACAGAGTGGCTAAATGGATCAAAAAACTCAATCCAACCTTCTGCTGCCTACAAGAAACGCACCTGAATAGTCAGAACAAACATAGACTCAAAATAAAAGGCTGGAGAAAAATTATCCAAGCAAACAACACCCATAAAAAAGCTGGAGTGGCCATACTAATATCAGATAATGCAAACTTTATACTCAGGAAGGTTGTAAGGGACAAAGACGGACATTTTATATTAATCAAGGGGTACGTAGAGCAGGAAGAATTCATTCTCCTAAACATATATGCACCAAATGAGGGGCCAGCAAAATATTTAATACAACTGTTGACAAATCTGAAAAATAATATCAACAACAACACAATAATTGTGGGGGACCTTAACACGGCTTTGTCAACACTGGACAGGTCAACCAGACTGAAACCCAACAAGAATATACTAGACCTGAGGAGAGAAATGGAAGAAAGAGGCCTAGTGGATATATATAGGACACTCCATCCCCAGAAACCTGGATACACATTCTTCTCCAATGTACATGGGACATTCTCCAGGATAGACTACATGCTGGCACATAAAACATACCTCCATAAGATCAAGAGGATAGAAATTTTGCAGACTACCTTCGCTGACCACAAGGCTCTGAAATTATTTGTGAACTCCAAAGGGACTCAGAAGAAACACTTTAACACCTGGAAGTTAAACAGCCTCATGCTCAATAACCAGTGGGTCCGAGATGAAATCAAGGAGGAAATCAAAAGGTTCCTGGAAACAAATGACAATCAAGACACAAACTCTCAGAACTTATGGGACACAGCAAAAGCAGTACTGAGAGGAAAATTTATAGCTTTGCAAGCACACATCAGGAAGGAAGAAGGAGCTTACCTGAGTAGCTTAATGACACAGCTAATAGAACTAGAAAATGCTCAAGAAAAGGACCCAAGAATAGGAAGACAGAAGGAAATAACAAAGCTGAGAGCAGAAATCAACGAAGTGGAAACTCAAAAAACAATCCGAAAGATCAACGAAAGCAGAAGTTGGTTCTTTGAAAAAATAAACAAGATTGATAGACCACTGGCAAACCTAACAAAGAAAGAGAGAGAGAGAAACTTGATAACTCGTATCAGGAATGAAAAAGGAGAGATCACTACTGATATGACAGAGATTCAAAGGGTAATCAGAAACTACTTTGAAAAACTCTACGCCACTAAAAATGAGAACCTGGAAGAAATGGATAAATTCTTGGACTCTTATAATCTTCCACGGTTGAAGGAAGAGGATGTAGCATATCTAAACACCCCCATCACCATTGATGAAATTAAAACAGTAATCAAATGTCTGCCGAAAAACAAAAGCCCAGGTCCAGATGGATTCACTAATGAATTCTATCAAACTTTCCAAGAGGAACTACTGCCAATCTTGGCAAGACTCTTTCATGAAATTGAACAAACAGAAACACTTCCAAATAGCTTTTATGAAGCCAACATCACCTTGATACCTAAACCAGACAGAGACGCTACCAAAAAAGAAAATTACAGACCAATATCACTGATGAATGCAGATGCAAAGATCCTCAACAAAATCCTGGCAAATAGGATTCAATGCCTCGTTAAGAAGATCATCCACTACGATCAAGTAGGTTTCATCCCAGGAATGCAAGGGTGGTTTAACATCCATAAATCTATCAACATAATACACAACATCAATAACAAGAAAAATAAAAACCACATGATCATATCAATAGATGCAGAGAAAGCATTTGATAAGGTCCAACACCCATTCTTGATCAAAACTCTCAGCAAGATAGGAATGGAGGGAACCTTTCTCAATATAGTGAAGGCCATCTACCACAAGCCAGTGGCAAATATTATCCTCAATGGAGAAAAACTGAAAGCCTTCCCTCTAAATTCTGGCACAAGACAAGGCTGTCCTCTCTCACCACTCCTATTCAACATAGCACTGGAAGTACTTGCTATAACGATTAGGCAAGAAAAGGATATCAAGGGAATCCAGATAGGAAAGGAAGAAGTCAAGCTCTCACTGTTTGCAGATGACATGATACTCTACTTAGAAAACCCTAAAGACTCTATCAAAAAGCTTCTAGAAACAATAGACTCATATAGCAAGGTGGCAGGCTACAAAATTAACACACAAAAATCAATGGCCTTTCTATATACCAATAGTAATAAGGATGAAATGGACATTAAGAAAACAACCCCATTCACAATAGTGCCACACAAACTCAAGTATCTTGGAATCAACTTGACTAAATATGTGAAGGACCTATACAAAGAAAACTATAAAACTCTGCTCCAAGAAATAAGAGAGGACACACGGAAATGGAAACGCATACCCTGCTCATGGATTGGCAGGATTAACATCATCAAAATGTCAATACTCCCCAAGGCATTATACAGATTTAATGCCATCCCTCTAAAGATACCCATGACATTCTTCAAAGAAGTGGATCAGACACTTTTGAAATTCATTTGGAACAATAAACACCCTCGAATAGCTAAAGCAATCATTGGGAAAAAGAATATGGGAGGAATTACTTTCCCCAACTTTAAACCGTACTACAAAGCAACAGTTATCAAAACAGCATGGTATTGGAATAAGGATAGGTCCTCAGATCAGTGGAATAGGCTTGAATACTCAGAAAATGTTCCCCAGAGATACAACCACCTAATTTTTGATAAAGAAGCAGGAAATCCTAAATGGAGCAGGGAAAGCCTCTTCAACAAGTGGTCTTGGCACAATTGGATAGCCACTTGCAAAAAATTAAACTTAGACCCCCAGCTAACATCATGTACAAAGGTAAAATCCAAATGGATTAAAGACCTCGATATCAGCCCCCAAACCATAAGATATATAGAACAGCACATAGGCAAAATACTCCAGGACATTACAGGCATCTTCAAGGAGGAAACTGCACTCTCCAAGCAAGTAAAAGCAGAGATTAACAGATGGGAATATATTAAGCTGAGAAGCTTCTGCACCTCAAAGGAAATAGTGCCCAGGATACAAGAGCCACCCACTGAGTGGGAGAAACTATTCACCCAATACCCATCAGATAAGGGGCTAATCTCCAAAATATACAAGGCACTGACAGAACTTTTCAAGAAAAAAACATCTAACCCCATCAAAAAATGGGGAGAAGAAATGAACAGACACTTTGACAAAGAAGAAATACACATGGCCAAAAGACACATGAAAAAATGTTCCACATCACTAATCATCAGGGAGATGCAAATCAAAACAACGATGAGATACCACCTCACACCCCAGAGAATGGCACACATCACAAAGAATGAGAATAAACAGTGTTGGTGGGGATGTGGAGAGAAAGGAACTCTTATCCACTGCTGGTGGGAATGCTGTCTAGTTCAACCTTTATGGAAAGCGATATGGAGATTCCTCCAAAAACTGGAAATCGAGCTCCCATATGATCCAGCTATACCACTCCTAGGAATATACCCTAGGAACACAAAAATACAATACAAAAACCCCTTCCTTAGACCTATATTCATTGCAGCTCTATTTACCATAGCAAGACTCTGGAAACAACCAAGATGCCCTTCAACAGACGAATGGCTAAAGAAACTGTGGTACATATACACAATGGAATATTATGCAGCTGTCAGGAGAGATGAAGTCATGAAATTTTCCTATACATGGATGTACATGGAATCTATTATGCTGAGTGAAATAAGTCAGAGAAAGAGAGAAAAACGCAGAATGGTCTCACTCATCTATGGGTTTTAAGAAAAATGAAAGACACCCTTGTAATAATAATTTTCAGACACAAAAGAGAAAAGAGCTGGAAGTTCCAGCTCACCTCAGGAAGCTCACCACAAAGAGTGATGAGTTTAGTTAGGGAAATAACTACATTTTGAACTGTCCTAATAATGAGAATGTATGAGGAAAATGGAGAGCCTGTCTAGAGTACAGGCGGGGGTCGGGTGGGGCGAAGGGAGACTTGGGACATTGGTGATGGGAATGTTGCACTGGTGATGGGTGGTGTTCTTTACATGACTGAAACCCAAACACAATCATGTATGTAATTAAGGTGTTTAAATAAATTTAAAAAAATAAAAAAAATTAATTAAACAAGTAAAAAAAAAAAAGAAGATAATATTGAATAAAAGGATGCTTTCAGAAATCCAACTCTTCTTACTTAAAGTTGGACCATGTTGGTTGTTTCTCAAATCTACTGGAATTACTGGCTCTCAAATTCCTTAGCAATAAATTCCAATAGAACTATGCACCTCAGAAGACCAGCTGACACCTGACATCTCCCCTCCTGCCAACACTCTGCCACTTAAGTTTGAAGTTATCGAGGAGCTGGCGCATAGACCTCAATCTGTGCCTTGCCAAGCTTTGGAAACGACTGAATCAAGGGTAGCAGATGCGGTGACTGGAAGCCCCACACCTCTTCACCCAGTGTGGCCAGTCCACCGAGGCACGTCTGTCCCTTCTATATTGTATACTAAACAGGGGGAGATGTGGGAGATCGAGCACCCCACATATCAAAGGAACTCTGAATGAATTTTCCACCGCCTGTCTGATTCAAGCCACAAAAGTTTGCATAGCTCCGAACCAACAGAAAACTCTGCAAATAAATTTAGCTCAGCACAAAGAATCTGGCTTAACCAGATGCCTTAACCTTTCCATGGAACCTGTTTTTGTAACTGCTCTCAAGCATGTAGTTATAGATATGTTTTTGTAAAGTTTAAATTATGATCCTTATTGCTTGCACAAAAGATAGATCTAAATGGAAAATAGGCTAAACAAATAATTGTATTTGCGTAAATATCAATTAGCTATTTAAGAATTTGCTTCCCCTCCCCCCATCCTGCCAGGTTCCTCTTTATCCTTCCCGCCATCAAAATGTGTTTATGCTCCCATTGGTTAAAATTGTTGTACTTGTACAAATCTGATTGGTTTATGTTTCAATCCTATGTTACTAAAATAGGCCCTGGATTGAGCTATTATGAAAGGGGCCCTTGGGCTACTGTGAAGGTAAGAAGTGCTCAGGCCATGGGGGTATTGTTGGAAAGATGTGTGCAGAAATAATGTTAACCGTATATTAACTTCTGATCCTCAATAAAAATAAGCTATTATAAAATAAAAAAAAGGAAAAAAATGAAAAATAGTTACCTGTCTAAATATTTGGTACCCAATTTTTTCATAAATTAAAGGAACTAGAAAGCCAAGGGAAGAAGCCTAATATAGTAGACAGAACAGGGGTTCAATATTACTGTCCCCAACAAGTCTGTACCTAGGAAAATAACTGATAGTTATCCCCCTACAAAAGTGCACTGACTTATGAACAGTGATATTTCATTGCATGAGTGCTCCTATGTGCCAAAGTTGAAATAATACTATTCAACCAATTCAAATAAAACATAGTAATCTTTATAATAAAATAGCATGCAGCTATTTAAAAAGACCCAGTAGGTATGCATTATTGATACAGAAAAATATTAAAGGCAAAAACAAAAGCAAAAATAGAAAACAAAACAAAACAAAATAACCCCAAAATATCACCCTCACTTTAAGTTAGAAGAGTTTTCCTTTTGTGTGTGTGAAAACATAAATATATGTCTCTGATTTTGGTAGTATACATATATAGATAAATAGAAATAGTCTGTGTTATTAATTTGATTACCTTGGGAGGGAATATGAATATGTGGGACTTAATTTAATGTTTGGATATTTGAACAAGTTACTATTAATATGAATAACTTTATAATTGGGGAAAAGTATCCCTTCTTTAAAGAGAGAGCATGTATTTTGGAATATAACTGACTTGTGTCTGAATTCCAGTATTTACATTAATTATGCAGGTATGACACCTTACTTAATCTCCCTAATAAGTAACTTTAGAAACCTTGTTTAAATTTTTTAACCTATAATATGAAGGCAATAATACTTAGCTGATAAAGTCACAATGTAAATTCAGTAGGATGATATAAACATTTAACCTCAGAGTCCTTTGCACACATCTGCCTCTATCAGATTGTTTTGTAAACATGGTAAATTCTGACTACAGCAAACCCAAAACTGTTTTTGGCTGAGTAAGTTCCAGTTGGGCTTGAGGAACTTTATATAGTGCTGAGCATTAAACTGGGTCAGCTGTGTGCAAGACAAATGCCTTATCTACTATACTGTCTGTCTGGCCCAGGTTTCAAAAATATTCCAGCAGAGAAAGTCATCACCTGGACCATTTTCTCTGAAGAGCTCTAGTGCCACAGAGTGAAAGTTTAATGGGATACTATCTGGGATTAACTGAGCCATTATGGTTGATCTATCCCAAATTATTAGATACCATACACTGAGACTCTGTGATCCCGATTGTCCACAAAGACCGCATCCAGTTCATTACTAACCACCTCCTTTCTGGTCTAAAAGGAGCCTGATAAAGTTTAACTGGCTGGTAACAGAGATTGTTTGGCTAAAATTTGGGACCGATGCAGCACATATAACCCTGGGTTTTTCCTCCAAGAACTGAGATGCAGCCCCAATGCACAGCACATCTTCTGCTTGAACTGAAGAGTCTATAAGTCATTTTCATGACAGGAAAATCACTAACTCTAGGGGAATGCCCTATTTACCAAACTTTGTGAGGCCACTCCAATGGCCATTAACACAAGCATGCCAGCTCCTGACTTCTTTTTATTTTCTCTCTTGGGATGTTGTGGAAAACTAGATTAGAAAACAGCTGCTGCCTGTTAAAATTAGTGGTCTCAATTCTTTTAAACTACCTAAATACATGAATTCTGATGCTGAACTTTAGCATTAGACGAAGGTAGAGAGACCCACATTTTAAGGAATGGGAGCTCTCGCAGCAACACTCTACAAAGAGGAGACTGTCAGCTTGGTGGGCAAACAATCAACTATCTGAAGACTCTATCCAGCACACTGCTGCTGAATGCCCTCTGCCTGTGTATGAAATCGATCTTCCTTCCACCCCGGGGCCCCACAGGAGCCGTGGGAGATGCCATTTTCTCAAACTCAAGGCTCCTAGAGCTTGGTGTCTGACCCATTAATATTGACCTTGAGACTTTCAGTTTGATTCATTTTCTTTAAAAAAAAAAACGCAATTTCCTGTGTCTAAGGGAGGGGAGAAAGGTTAAAAAATATCATTATGAAGGCTCCAAAGATTTTGGGGACATCAAATTGCTCTGACAAACCATTTTTATGAGTTAAGTGTAAAGGAAACAGAAACATACGGATTAAATTTCCCTTAAAATACACATGGGCTTAAAAATTAAGGGGAAAAGAAGGACTTGGCAATGTGGGTTTCAGGCTCTGCCAAACCCCAACTCCTGAGGAATAACTTGAGATGCTTGACAAACCCAAAAAGCAGCTGGTTTTGCCCTCTGCCCCTGTTGAGCGACATCTAGAGCCCCCTGTGATTGGAAGCCCTGGAACTGAAATAGACTCATTTACAAACTCACGCGCCGGTTCTTCAAATTACCCCCAAAGTGTTCTTGTTTATAAAATTTCTCCCTAAAGGCATAGTCATCCTCAGGTTTTCCTTATATCCAGACAAAATCATAGATCAGCGTTATAATTTCCATTTCATGGGTGAAAACACAGAGTGCGATGGGGTCTAAACTAGATACTTGATGGCAGTTTTCAAGGCAGAAAATGTATCCATATGGACTCCACACTTGCCTTGAGAATGAAAGAGAAGCATTGGTTCATTAAGTTCTAGAATGAAATCACAGACAGATGGTATCTGTGAACTTCTCTATTGAGTATTGGAACTTCACAGGCGTATGCATGGACTTAATAGCTTTCCTTCTTTTGTGCACTGAATAAATAAATGCTTATGGAGTACACCATTGAACAATTGGAATCACCATGGTAAGCAAAAATAAAATAACTAATTCTATTGGGGTTTATTATGTGCCATATGCTGTCCTAGACCTGTCAGTACTTCATGCAAGGCTTGATCCCTCAGAAGTCAGGGCTGTGACTATCTTTATCTTTTAGCCGTGGGGGGAGGTACAAAGGAATTGAGTGATTTGTGCAAGTCTGGCTAGACAGGGCTGAGCTTAGATTCAAAGCCAAGACTCATGTTAAAGACACTCAGATGCTGCAGTTAGGAACAGAAGATTCCCAGAGCAAGTGAAGATGTATTCAAGTGAAAGTATAGAATAATAATCAACATCCCAGAGGCACCAAGAGCGTGGTGGGGCTGCTGCCACTGTGGCTGGGAAGATTTTTGCAGAGAAAGTGTCCTCTGCAGATGATTTTTAAAAGGATGAATAAAGTGTGGATGTTAGAAAAGAGGTCAGACTTGCCTGCATGGAGAACAACTGAGGGAGCAGAGAAGTGGACCTTAGGCAGGTCTGCTAGGAGGTGCTGCAGCATAGTGGGGAAATCTCACCAAATGCACCTTTGACTCAGCAAATACAATTATATAATCTCCAGTGAAACAAAAGAAAGCAGACTTTCCAAAACAAATGAAATAGCTCTGGCAATTTCATCTGCAATTGCCTCAAAAATAACTATTCTCAGGCAGGAGGAGACTGTTATTTCTTTTCTTGGCATCCAACCCGAGCACCTCCTGTTATAGGAGGTGGTTTTTATTTTTATTTTTGTTTATCACGATGATTTCAATAATACACTGGTGTGCTCCATAAGCATTTGTTTATTCAGTGTACAAATGAAGGAAAGTTATTGGGCCCATGCATACCTCTCATAGGAGCATGCCATGACACTCATGGCCCATCAGAAACATGGGCACATATTTGCATAGAACTTCCCCCTCCCCCAAGTAAGCTGACACTCATGTGAAATTAGCTCCAGGGCTGCCACTAGTATGGAGGTGGAGTAATTTTTTTTTTAGTGGAGACCACCTCTTCTGGTGCTCAGGATTTACTACTGGCTCTGCATTCTGGATTATTCCTGGTATGCTTGGGAAACCATATGTGCTCAAGGGGACTTTGATCAAAGTCAGTCGAATTGCTTGCAAGGCAAGTATTATACCCACTGTACTTTGATTTCAGGTCCAAAATAATTTTGATATCAAATCAAATATGATATCGATATGTGATCTCGATCTTAATTGTTAATTTTAAAACTCAAACCTCCTGTATGAATGCAAACCCACTATATCTGTTTACTTTGTATGTAAGATACATAATAAGATACTTCATAAGTAATTAGTGAATGGTCAAGTTATTTCAATTGAAGGGTCAAATTATTTAAAATGCTTTGAGTTGATTTAGTTAGGGAACAATATCAATCAAAACCAAAAATTGTGCAAGAAAATAGGGCAGACATTAAAATTATTTTGAATGCATTAAAATATATGAGCCTCTAAACACATGAAAAAGGTCATTTTAGAAAACCATGCTTATGACAACAAACTAAACATCTTTTGACAGTTTCCAAAATGTTATTTATATGAGTTAAGGGGTTTTAAGACTTGGAAATTATAAAGTTAGTAAAATAGATGTAGAGTTGAGAATATTTATCAAGGACAAAATATAGGGGGGTGGTTAGTTGTAAGAATAAGAAATCAAGAAACATTGAAAATACATGGATATCAAATCTTCTGAGGGTACTAGTATGGTCGAGCTGGCATGATTATACATATAATAGACTTATTTGATAACTTCGCTCCTTTTTTTCTGTCAGTACAAGAGAGATATGCTCATTTCAGAAATTGATCATATAAAATATGGAAGACAATAGAGGAAAGTAAAGTTCAGCTATAAATTGCTCTTTGAACAACATTGTTTTTGAATATTTTCTTTCAATTACCAATATTGTATACAAGTCACATTGATTCATGCTCTCTGTGAGTGGCTTTCACATTTTAGCAAGCATTAGCTTCCCCTGGCTGTTGAAATGCACACACCGCTGTGGGCTCCCCTGCAGACTATCTGCTGGATGTAGTGGCTGAGAATATTCATTTGACCAAGCTTATAGGTACAGCTGCTGCCATAGTTATCCAAAGGCACACTTTGAGATTGTGGCACTGTGAGGTTTTCATTGCATTTTGAACACTAAAATGATATGGAACTATCTTTTCTCATAGCTGCATTGTTCTTTATACTGGCTTCAGCTCCTGAACAGTTGGCTTATTCCCATTAATTAAGAGATATCCTATTTATTTAAGGAAATGGTAAGATGGGTGAGATGTTGCTCCTGCCTGGAGACAAAGTTTACCTGTTCCCACATCCTTGCCCCAAGGATGAGAGCTAAAAGGCCATGCTTACAGACACATATTCTAAGGGAGTATTTGGGATTTCAGGGCATCACAGTACCCTCCCCATTGAAGGGAGGCATGCTGAGAAAAGGATGTGCAGCAAGGATCTGGAAAGCAAAGAGAAGCTGTCTTCTACCAAGGAGACTTATGAAATGCACCTAATGGTTCTTTTGAAACACATGGAAGTAGAGAGCCAAGACAAGAACATTGGAGACTGATGTTTTGATATGCAACCAGCTCGGAATCTTGTTACAGAAGCTGTTTGATATGCTTCTGGTTCCAGGGAAACTTTTGACACTCTTGGTAAGCAGCCTTTTACCACGAACGAAGTATGGAATGCTCTGGCCCTCCTGCCTGTTTCTTAACCTCAGCAATGAGCAACAGAAACAGTTAAACCACCAGCAGCTCCCAAACAGTGGTTTCCGCCCTCAGCGACTGCCAGCCCCCGAAGGCTCACCACACACAGCCTCCGAGGTCTGTCTCTGAAGCTCCTCTGCACCCAGACGCCATAACAATGAGAAAAGAAAACTGCAGCCACCGCAGAACCTCAGAGGCGACGATGATACACAGCGGTCTCCACCCTACCAGCCAATTCCCCTCACCCTGTGCTTGTCCCTTCTTGGCCTTAGTATTCCCCAAACATTCCCAACAATCTAGAACTCCTGTTCTCATTCATTGTCTCTCAGTGGTCCTTAAAGAATATTTTAAAAAGAGCTAACACAATCTGGTATTTTCCCTCATGACACAATTTAGTCTGAGTCTTAATATGCACATAGGCACACCATTTTTCATTGTAGCATGTAGAGCGATTGACCATGGAATCAAGCTAAGTGTCCAATCACAGATGAGTGTGTTTTGAAGGTGTGATGTATACACAATGGAATATTATACAGCTGCAAGGAATGATAAAATCAAACAATTAGCTGAACTTGGATGCAACTGGAGAGGATCTGTGATAAGTGAAGTAAGACAGACGAAGGAAAAATGCAAGATGATCTCACTTAACTGTAGTATACAGAATAACAGGATGAGAAAGCAAGGCATGAAAGGGGTCATACTTGACACTAGAGTATAGGAAGAGAACAGTGAAGGAAAGAAATCAAGGTATAAGTTAAAAAAAAATGGGAAGGGGCCAGAGCAATAGTATAGCAGGTAGGGAAGTTGCACATAACCTATAGGGATTTGATCCCTGTCACCCCCATATAGTCCTCTGAGTACTGCCAGAGTGATCAATGAGTGCAGAACCAGGAATAACTTCTGAGCATCAAAGGGTGTGCCCCCAAAACAAAATAAAGGTGGATGGGAAGTAATAGGGCTTAAGGGACCTTGGGCATATTGCTAGTGTAAAGTTGTGGGATATGTGTATATCCAAATCACAGAGCCACAACATGGAAAGAAAGATATCTAAATTGCACCAGAAATTAAAAAATGTATCTATCAAAGAGGCAGTCTGGAGGTTTGAGGAAATCTGGAGACAATGGTGAAGAGAAATTAACTATTGGAATTGGTGCTAGAACTCTGTATGCCTTGAAATCAATTTTGAATGACTATATTTATTTGGTTTTTGTTTTGGGGCCACACTCAGAGGTTACTCCTGGCTCTGCACTCAGAAATTGCTCCTGGCTTGGGGGACCATATGGGATGATGGGGGATCGAACAGTGGTCCGTCCTAGGTCAGTCACATACAAGGCAAACACCCTACCACTGTGCCACTGCTTTGACCCCAGAATGACTTTATTTTTAAGTCATGGGTTTTTTTTTGTTTTGTTTTGGGGTCACACTCGGCAGTGTGCAAGGCTATTTCTGGCTCTACACTCAGAAATTGCTCCTGGCAGGCTTGGGAGACCATATGGGATGCTGGTATTTGAGCCACCATCTGTCTGTATGCAAGGCAAATGCCCTACCTCCATGCTATCTCTCCGGCCCAAAGTCATGATACATTAATACATTTTTTATACAAGAATATATTGATCCATTGATTTATAGTTGGGCATTTGTGATTGGGTATTCCATCTCTTGGTTATTGTACTAACTGCTGCATGAACTTGGGAGAGGATATATATCCATTCAAATTAATGTTTTTGTGTTTTTGGGAAAGATGCCAAGATGTCATATTGCTGTATCGATGATATTGCTTTGTATATATGGGATCTATACACAATGGACTACTATGAAGCTCTAGGAAAAAACAAAATAATGTAATTTGCAGTAACATAAGGAACTAGAGGGTATCATGCTGAGAGAGACCAGAATGAAAGGGATATAAACTGAATAATCTCTCATATGTGGGACTTAAAGATACACAGTAAGGTAAAAACAAAGGCTCAACTCTTCCTCAATGGTAGAGCTGATTCACCAGTTGGAGTGGAGGAAATGTCGTTGGGAAAAAGGAGTGTTGGGATCCATGGGAAAAAGAGGTGAGTATACTGGTGAAGGATGTGGTGTTGGGAGTTATATGCATGCAAAACCATTATTATTAGCATTTTAAACCAATCTCAATAAAAATAAAATAAACCACTTTAAAAAGAATGATAAACAAATCTAGTTTTCATTAGGAGACATGGTTGTTTGGTCTAGGCAACATATAAAAGAGCCCTATGGTATAAAAAGAAAACCAGATCAAATGTTCCTTGAGGTTGATATCAACCAGGCAAGCTATAAATGGGCATGATTTCATTTAACTCCCATGTTAATGCTAGGTATTTAATACTATGGCTTTTCTTATTGGAGCAATGAAAATATAACAGAAGAAACACAGACAAAACCTGCTTACTCAATGTTACTCAACTGGAAAGTGATAGAGGTGGACTTAGACTCTGATTTTTCTTGAATATTTGTCATACCCCAGACCTTTCAGAGTCTAGAAAACAAGTGAAGAGAGTATAAAGAACCCAGAGTGATTGCACCTATTGGCCAGAGGGCTCAATAGAAGTCACTACTTTTTACTATTCTGTTTCCTTAATAAAAATTTTTATAATAATACTACTTGTACTGAGATATGTTTCCTCTTTTACAGTAGTCCTAAATGCACCCACATATGGATGGGCATAGTAATAAAGATGCTTATAATATGTGCTTGATTCTTGAACAACATCAGCTTTGGGGTCCCAACCCCACACAGCTGATAATCCCAGTACAGTTTACATATGATTCTTTGTGCACATAAATTCCACAACCTCTTTTTCAACCACCTATTCTCTGAGGGTTATTGACTCTGTGAATGCAGAATCTGTGGATAGAGAAAAGTTTATGCACAAGTTGACTCAGGCAGTTTAAAACTGTATTATTCAAGAGTTGGCTGTATTTGCTAATGTTATATAGTTTTATATTTATATGGTTATATACAGACAGTGTGATAGAGTTAAATATGATTGAGAAAGACATAAAGAAAAAGGAATAGAGACAGACACAGAGAGGGAAGGAGAGATGATGGAGAAGTCAGCAAAGGAAGAAGAAAAGGGAAAAAAATTAATAGGTGTGGAGTGTAGGTAGGTCTTAGTTCTCAAAGTTAGCCTTATAAAGAATCACCCATGGGATCTGGTTTGCAAAACAGCCTATTGGGATCTAATTCTCTTTCTGATACAGGAAGATAGGGTAGGATCCAAGAATCTACTTTTGTAACATGTTTGAGGCCATGAGGATAGAGTTTGGCCAGGTTAGCTGGGAAAACACCTCTCCTGAATCTTATCAAACTAAGATACAACAAAAAAGAAGCCTGGCCCAGATAGGTATTTTAAAGACAACAGGCTTCTTCCTTAAAATCCAGGTCATATTCCTTTTGGTTGAATTGATGCTTCAGCCCCCGGAGAATCAGCATTTAACTGCTTCAGCCTGCAATTGCCATAGCACTGTGCAGGGGGGCTTCAGAGGCTTGGCTGTGGCATTTGAAGTCTGTGGGGGTGGTCATTAATAGATAAATGGCAGAGGAAGCCCAGTCACTCTGTCAATTAAGGGAAGGGATATTGGCTTCTTTGTTGGTGGATTTAATTGTAAAGACTATTGCAAACAAACATTTTCTGTAGCTCTCTTAGGAACTGACCCTTCACGTTGTCAAAAAGATCAAGCTCTCTTTTGGGGAAAAAATGGTGATTGCTGTCTAATATCCATCCATCGAATGGTCTGGTGAAATGTTCCTAACCCTGAAGGCTCTGCTAGGTCTTATCCTGTGTGTATCGCTTCTAGACTTTTCTTGGCATACTGGAATAAAGGGAGTTTAGTCAATGTTCACTCAGTAATATTTTCATCTAAATGAATGGGTTGAGTTCTTTGGCAGAAAATGTCTGCGATTTCTGCCAGAGTAGGGCTGTCCCTGAATGACACAGCCACGAACAAGCGGGTCAGGCCCTCACTCCAGTTTGAAATTCTTTGTGTCTCAGAGCTGTTTTGGTAAAAAAGAAAAACAGCACTCACAATATTGTCACAGGCCACATATTCTGTACACTGCAACCTCTACTATCTCAGCAGCCCTCGAGCAAAGCAAAGAGCCAGAAAATGTCAGTCTGTTTTCTTCTTTGATAAGCTTCCTTGGCAAAGCCTCATGACCTGAGTTATGGTGAAGTCTGAAGTCCAAGAATCTCGAAGTTGGCTTCTGACTTCTCTTGGCTCCATTCTCTCCTCAGGCAGTGGTGTCTGGCCCACAGTGCCATAGTTCAATCACTTGGTTTCCAGTGGCAATCATGAATTCTCTTTGTGATTACCAGTGCTACTGAAGGGAGCCAGCTACAGATAACCTTAGACAGCGCTAACACAGACGCCAATTCTTCTGTTTGCTTTGGGAAGGCATTATTGGGTTGCTTTATATAGTTGTTTTCGCCTTTCTAAGTTGATGGCAAAACAATTTTTATTCCCTGAGTACATAGGCTTTATGGTGGGGAAGTAGAACAGTAATTTGCTAAATTAAGGAAGAAAAACAAAGCTTGGGGTTGAAGACAATTAAATCTGCCTAAGGATACTCTTCTTGCCCAGAGTACCTGCCAGGTGGTGAAACCACAGAGAGATGTTTCTGCCTATTATGCTAAAAGGGGTATTGGAAAAATCTCTGATACAAAGGACTTCAGACTGTTTCCTGGAATCCTGGAGACTATAAGGAATGAAGAAGATCCAACCTCTCATTTTCAAAGGGTGTTCAATGTCCAGCAAATGGCTTACTGCCATCTGTCTTTCATTTGACAATTATCTACTGAATTATTTAGAATGGTCAGAGATATTGTTTTGATAATTAAATTTCAGAGTTGGAAGAGACTTTAGATGATGGATCATGAGTTTCCTGGATAGCTCTCTTGCTTGAACTGTGGGATGAGACACTCATTACTCTATGAGGTGGTGGATCCCATAGCACCATAGAGGTCAAAGGATCACTGTGAACTGCACTCAGCACACTCACTCACATGTTACCTCAACATTACTCTGAATGAAAAAAAAAAATTCTTGCTGTATATATTAGTCCTCTGGACTAACTCAATAATCCTACTTACCCACTCAAAGCACATTATCCTCTTCCCTTAAAATAACCACATACACAAATATGCACATGCAAAGGCCCCCAAAGTTGCTGAACTTGCTCTTCCATCCCTTGCAGAGGTGGTGTGGACTAAATTTCCAGGAAGAAGTAGTACCAAAAATGAGGACAAATGTTTGGCTCAGTGCTTAAGATAGTACCCAATACATAGATTTTCAGCACTACCTCTCAAAGGAAAATGTGAATAGATGAATGAAGAGATATATATGAGTAATCAATATGAATAACTAAGTAGGCCTTTTGCATACTATGAATTGTGTCCTGTTCCTATTCATAGGGTCAGTGCCTAAAACAGTACTTAGCTCATAAGGAGTCCAAAAATAATTTCTGAATGAATGGGAAGATGGGTTTGTAAAATGAAAAGTCATTAGCATATAAATCAGTGCCAAACAAATGTACAATTGCCAAACAAATGTCTGAACTAATGAAAGGGGATGAATGGTTGGTCATACAGTGAATTAATTAATGCACCTGGCAAAAAGCTCCAACTGCAGAGACGTCATTGTTGGAGTGGACAGGTTAGAAAAGCATGGTTCTTTAACAGACTTTGAGTTGCCTTTTCAGAATGAGAAGCTCTTTTCTACTATTGAGTCAGCAGCTCAGGCAAGCTGCTGCTTCTTGTGGTCTTTTCTACTTTCTAGGGTTAGCTAGTTGAAGGTAGCAGCTTTACTTTTTAATCTAACTCTGCTTTGCTTAGATAGCTTACATTTATTTTATTTGCTTTCCAGTCACTTATGGAAATCCAAATGCTAGTGAGAAATGGTTAAAAGGCAATAAGAGAGACTGCCTGGTTCATAAGAGAAGACTTTGGAGAAGATGAGCAGCACACACAGGTATGCCTACACCCTTATCTTTCTAGGACTACACAGAAACAGTATAGAGATGGACATTCCATTTCTTCTGACAGATTGTCTTTAAGATGTGACAGGCACTTTTAGATAGTCTAAGTCTCTCTCTGGTATGGTTCTTAACTTCAACGATATTCTTAGATGCCACCCAATTGGCTCTCCTGTGTGCTCCTGCAATGGAGAACAAAATACAGAGAGGAGATCTAAAAGTGATAAAGAATTTGTTACAACTGCAGGAGAATTCTATGTAACCAAGTGGGCCAAGGGTTCTTTGCCAAACTAATAATTAGTTCCTGGTTCTTTGTTTCTCTGGGGTCATTTGTCAATTAGTTTTCAAAGCATGTATTTTGGCATCAAAAAGGTACTTTAGACACAAATGGATAAAATAGGGAACTTCAATAGTTGTCTCTGGACTAAGTCCCAGAAACCATGCCTCTTCTATTCTTTAAAGGATGCCCAGAGAACTTTTGGATGGCCCATGGGAAGACCTAGTAGCCTGCTAAGTTTACAGGCCACCTACTGGCCTAGCTATTAATTTCCAAGTCCTGCAGCAAAGGATTATAGGCTAACCTGAATAAGAAGTGAAGACTACCCAAGGCTGTTTCCAGTGCCTATTAGATCAAACAAGCTTGATGAAGGCAAAGTTAAGGTAAATGCAGTAAAATAAGTAATATTATAACTAGGCACCCCAAGTGTTCCTTGGGATTTTTTACACATGTGAGAATCAGAAGGTCAGTTCTATGTAGTAGGATATTCTATGTATGTGTTGCTATGGCCTATAGCTGGTCTGTTCTGCCCGACTTGGGCAGTGACCTTTACTGGTATCTTTCAGCATCTACTTCCAAATCTGATGCTTCTTTTGATCTTAAGAGAAGGTGTCCATTCAAAATACAGGATAGCACGAGTTCAGACAAGGGATGAATTAAAATATCACCTACAATGGGTTTTACAATTTAGAAATATCTAGAAAATATTTTTCAGTGACATGGTCAATGAAATAAAAACATAAATATCATTGAAATAATCTGGCAAGGGGGCCGGGCGGTGGCGCTAAAGGTAAGGTGCCTGCCTTACCAGCGCTAGCCTAGGACGGACCGCGGTTCGATCCCCCGGCATCCCATATGGTCCCCCAAGCCAGGAGCGACTTCTGAGCGCATAGCCAGGAGTAACCCCTGAGCGTTACTGGGTGTGGCCCAAAAACCAAAAAAAAAAAAAAAAAAAAAAAAAAGAAATAATCTGGCAACATCCTTTCTCCTGGAGACATATTACCTTTACCAGAATTTCTTGCGTTTCAACTGGGTTCTCTTGGTTCTGATCAGTTCTCAACATGGAGTGGGTGTAATAGGTACAAACTCTTCTATTAAACTATAGATACTACTGTTTAGGAGTTGAAGGGCATGTGTATTTAAAAATTTATTTATTTGCCCCACTAAATATGGTGATTTTTAACCCTCATATATGTCCGTGTTCTCCAAAGCATCATCTCTCACAGCTTGGAGAATAGAGCAAGGCACTCAGTAAAGCTTGTCTTCATGTCATAAATTTTCACAAAGGGGAGGAAATGAGATCAGACTTTGTTCAAAGAGTAATTTAATATCAAAAATTCCTTGAAACATCTGCAAATCAATAGAAATTGAAGAGAAAGGGGCTATCAGCAAGCATTGGTGATTAGACTAGTTACATTTTGCCTAGGCTGAACTACTAACAGAAAACGGAATACTTTTGTTTTGAATTACTGAGATATCTTCCTTTAGAATGCCAGATGGATGCAATACTTCATAATACATTGAGATATTTATTTTGTGTGTCTCCCCAAGTGAAAGGAGTAGTGAGGGGAGAGACTTGCATGCACTAATTGAATATAATTCTAATTTCTGAAATATATTGTTACAGAAAAGCACACACAAAGTTGATCTAAAGAGATATACAGACTTTATAAGTATCTTATATCAATATGTCTTAGAAAGTTTGTAGTTATCTATATGATATGCTTGAATCATCAATGGAGAAAATAAATCCCAGAGAGGCAAAATGATTCCCCCTGTGACCTATCAAAGTTATTGTTTAAATTGTTCCATCAATGGTGAAGTTGTTACTATAACTTTACAGTACTCATGGTTTTGTCAAAAATTCTCAGCTATAAGAGGGCTGGAGCAGTGGTGCAAGCAGTAGGGCATTTGCGTTGCACATGCTAACCTAGGATGGACTGACCATGGTTGGATCCCCCTAGAATCCCCTATGGTTCCCCTAGCCAAGAGCAATTTCCAAGTGCATAACAGGAGTAGCTCTGAGCATCACCGGGTGTGGCCCCCAAAACAAAACAAAACAAAACAACACTACAGAAGGAGTAAGGTGAGCCAGATGAAGAGGGGGCGGAGAAAAAAGGGAGAGTGAGAAATGGGGAAAAATAAAATATTGAAAAATTGGGAAAGGGACATGGGAAAAGAAGATAAATAAATAAATAATAAATAAGTAAATATATGAAAGAGTAAGTGGAACACTCAGCCATAATGGGCCAAGGTTCTATGATGAGCTGAGAAGCCAGCATCTGACCCCATTGCTAATGATTAAAATGTTTGAACATCATTTGTAACATGGGTAAGGTCCTGCCTTTCTTACTGGGTTTGCCAAAGGAGATCAAGTATATGATGAGGTTTTAGCAAAACCAGAGTAACTCAACTCTCATATGTACAGTAGCATGAAGTCAAGAAATTAGGAAATTCAGAACTTTGGATACCCTGAAAGGCATGCAGAATTTTGAAGTCCCTCTTGCTACTAACTAAAGTGTGCCACCCATGACAATAAACATTTATAAAAAGTGAAGATTCTAAAGCAATGTTTTAGAGAGGAAGTTGAACTTTCAAGACAGTGCTCTAGGGACCTGATGACATGGGACTATCTCCTTGTTTTCTAAGGTCATAGTATCAACAATACAAGCAGACTCAGAAAAAGTTTGACCAGGAACCAGTAAAGCAGAGACACAACTCAACTTAGATGCCCTCTTGTTCTATAGTTGACTTTATGCTGACATGAATGAGACTTGAGGAATAGCTGGGAAAAAAATGAGATTCCCTTGGGCTTTCTTGAGGATTAATATATTGTTTTTATAAAATTGCAAGTTGAATTGAGGGCTGCTACCCAGAGCTAAAAATAATTAAACATAAATTCATTTTTAACAATTTATTCACAGAGCCTGAATTATAGTACAGCCTCACATATAAGCTGATACTGTTTTTTTTTTTTTTTTCTGTATTTGACCCCTTGAGCACTGTTTGGAGTGATACCTTTGCACAGGACCAAGGAATTCCTAACAACTTCCAGGTATTGTGCCCCCCACACCATTTCTTATACTTTGTTTTTATTCTGATAACTGGAGGCTATATATACTTGGGTGTGCAGAAGCTTCTCAGTTTAATGTAGTTCCATTTGACTATCTCTGTTTCCACTTGTTTGGATAGTGGTGTTTCCTTCTTGAAGATGCCTTTAGTTTCAATGTTATGGGGTATTTTGTCTACATTTTCTTCAATGTTCCCTATAGTTTCAGGTCTTATATCAAGGTCTTTATTCCATATTGAATAGACATTTGTGCATGGTTTTAGGTAGAGGTCTAAGTTTGCTTTTTTTTTTTTTTTTTACATGTGGCTGACCAGTTGTCCCAACACCACTTGTTGAAGAGGCTTTCCTTGTTCCATTTTGCATTTCCTGTCCCTTTATCAAAGACTGATTGAGTCAAGGAGTCTTTCTTTAATTACTTAAGTTTATTCCATTGATCTATAGGTCTGTCCATTCCAGTACCATTCTGTTTTAATGACTATTGCTTTGTAGTACAATTTAAAGTTAGGGAATGTGATGCGTTTTATCTTTTTTCCCTAAGGGTTGCTTTTGTTATTTTTGTGTATTTTTATTGCTCCACATAAATTTTGGGAGTATTTGATCTATTTTTTGTTTGTTTTTGAGCCACTCCCAGTAATGCTCAGTTGTTCCTGGTTTAGGGGATTATATGAGATGCCAGGATCAAACCCAGGTCAGTCCTGGGCCAGCCACATACAATGTAAACACCATACCACTGTGCTATTGCTCTGACCCCTATTTGATCCATTTTTTGAAGACTGTCATGGGTATTATTGAGGGATTACTGTATATCTTTCCTTCAAACTGAAAGTGAGTCTGGCTGGGTGAAGTACTCTTAGTTATGCATTCATTTCATTGAGTTTTGTCTCTATATCCCACCACTGTCTTCAGGCCTTGAGGGTTTCTTGTGACAAGTCTGTGGTAAATCTTAGGGATGCTCCTTTGAATTTAATTTCCCCTTTTTGATCTTGCTGATTTCAGGATTCCATCCCTTTCTATGGGATTTGTCATTGAAACTAGAATGCATCTTGGGGTGCTTTTTTTTTTTTTTTTTTTTTTTTGGATCTCTTTTGGCTGGCACTCTTCAGGCTTGTAGAATTTGGTTGCATGCACTATTTAGCTCTGAGAGTTTCTCCGCAATGATGCCCTTGATTATTGAAACTTCATGGGAAGTTTCTTCCTATGTTCTCTGGGACTCCAATTATTCTTATGTTGTTTCTGTTGAGTTTATCAAAGCTTTC
Organism: Suncus etruscus; assembly: GCF_024139225.1. Taxonomy (NCBI): domain Eukaryota; kingdom Metazoa; phylum Chordata; class Mammalia; order Eulipotyphla; family Soricidae; genus Suncus; species Suncus etruscus. The sequence continues at coordinate 177,293,389 of NC_064848.1, forward strand.
TATTTTTGTCTGTTCCCATTCTTTAAGGACTTTTTCCATTGTCTGTTGGTTTGTTTTGAGGCTCTTTTCCAGCCTCTTCTGTTGTATGGAGTTGTTATGCATCTTGTCTTTCAGTTCACTGAATCTGTCTTTAGCTACTGTTATTCTGTTGAAGAGGTTTTCCAGTGAGGTTTTCATTTTGTCTACCAAGTTTTTCAGTCCTCTTATTTAAGTTTGAAGTTTTCTCATGTTGCTCTCAGATCCTCTTGATTCTATTTGTGGAATGTTCATTTTGTTCCATGCTTTGAGTACTATGAACATCCTCCCTATTTCTTCTTTAAAGTCCTTATCTCAGAGGCTAAATAAGTGGTTGGAACTTTTCAGGTGATCCAAGTTACTATCTTCATTCTCTAATCATAATGTAGGCCTGTGTTGTTTCCCCATTGTCAAAGTTGTAGCATGGTTTTATATGTCCTTGTTGGCATTCATTGACTAGGAAGTGTGAGCAGATCTGAAAAGCTGTGTACTTCTGGCTCTTTGCCTTGGGTTCTGTCTGTTCACCTGATGGCTTTGATGTGTCTTCTGGGCACCAAAGCCACTGCTGTCGCAAGGAAGCAGGCTCTGGCCCTCTGGTTCTCCACCTCAGATTCTGTCTATTTACATGGTTGGATATGATGTGTCTATTGGGTGGCAAAGCTGTGACCATCTTTGTTGCCACTGCTGTGGTTGGGAAGCAGGCTCCGAGATTTATTTTATTTTTAATGTCAGGGTCTTGGCATGATTCAGTCTACCTTTACAACACTGACTACATTACAGTGTGAAATTTCAATGGTGCTACTTCAACTGACCAAAACATCTCAAACCATTCACTTTGGTTCTCCCCAGTCATCAAACATTGACTACGATTATGAAATGGCATCCCCAACTCCTCACAAAGCAAATTTTCATTTTGCCATTTGTCTTTGGAGCAGAAATCTAATTATTAGCCTCTCTCTATGTAATAACGTTTGCATAGCTGACTTTGAGAATTGGCTGCCCTTTAGGAAGATTTCTTCTTTACACTGCTGACATGTGCATTCCTCCATGAAGAAAGGTCTACCACAATCACTTTGCAGAAGAAATTTGAAGTTGGGTACACTTTTGCAACCAAATACAGAGTACTTCCCATTTGTCATGGGCAGGGTAGGTGTACTTCTCTCAACAGAAATGCTTTAAATAAGTGGAGTTCTTAGTTCACACTGGCTATTACTAAATGAAAGATAATGTTTGGATTATTGTCTTTGTTCTAGAGGTGAAAGTACAGAAATCCAAAGAGGTTTAACTCTTTTTCTGAAGCCATCAATGTGCAGAAGCAGGTTTCAAATGTGCTCTTGTGTGGTGTAAAAACCTAAGTACAAACTCCAGTACCTTGTTTCTTGCAATGGTGGAGCTGATGATGGAGAGAGATCTGATTTCACCTCAGTCTGACCTCCCGAGACTCAACCTGATTACTCTGGGATATTCTCTTTTTATTGTTTGCTTTTTATGCTGCACAATACTCTCATAATTTATTCTGAAAATGCTGCCCCAAAGTGGACATTGCACCCTGACTTCGACATAGGATCTGTGCAGAAACCAGGATCTCTAACTACAGAAATGTGACAACAACTGTGATTGTGGAGAGCTTTTACTGGGACCACAGAAAAAGAGTTTGGGGTTGGACAACCTAGTATGCCTGGAACCTGGAGTTGGACTTATGCCAGAATACTTCATGGATAAGGTCACCCTGTTCTTAGGCCAAAGCGTTTTTTTTTTCCCCCCATATTTTACTGTGCCTATGCCAACAACAACTGCCACATACACACACCATTTTTATTGTATGTTTTTTTTTTTGGGGGGCCACACCCGTTTGACGCTCAGGGGTTACTCCTGGCTATGTGCTCAGAAATCGCCCCTGGCTTGGGGGGACCATATGGGACGCCGGGGGATCGAACCGCCGTTCCTTGGCTAGCGCTTGTAAGGCAGACACCTTACCTCTAGTGCCACCTTCCCAGCCCCTATTGTATGGTTTTTATCTCTTATCTCAAAAAAGTTTATTAACCCTCTGCTATTGACTTTATTGGAGATACAATAATTTTCACAGATATACTTGCTACTGAACTTTTTCTTCTTCATTTTCCATTTTCTTCTTTTAGTTTTTCTTTCTATTCTTTAATAACTTTGCTTTCTGTCATTTTGAAACAAATGTATTATGATAAGTTATGCCAACTATGTGAAGCTTTTTCTTTAAATAAAAAAATTATAAAAAGAGAAAAATTAAAGTAGACAATGCATTAGGAATCCTCATAAAGCATCCTGTGTTGCAGTGAGGAACTCCCTCTTCATCCAGTTTAAGGCCAGGCTGGTCTATTAGATTAAATGAAATTCATTCCAGACAAATGGGAAATCATTAGATCTGATTGGGTTCATTCAATAGTTAATAATAGTAGTTTATTTATGAAGACAAATAGGGGGAAAATGAAAGATCGTATGAGCATTTTGTACACTGGCCCTTCTAAGATAAGTTTAAAGGGTGAATTAAAGTGAAAAATGTTATACCAGTTTGTTTTCTAGAAATGGAATTTATGACATTTTAGGCCATAATTAGCATTTCATAATTCTGTTCTGTGTCTTTCCTTTATATTCTCATCTTACTGAGATATGAACATGTGCATATGAGTATATACATACACACCCACACATAAAACCATGTTCACCATTTCTAGACCTCCCTGCAAATTCATATAAAATACTAAGTCTCTCAATTAGAAGTGCTGAGTATTTAGTTCCTCAATCATAATTCGTTTCTTTTTTTGAGGCCACTCCTAGTGGTGTTTTGGGGTTCCCAATAGCATAGTGCTAAGAGGACGAGGAGGTGTTGGAAATAGAATCTGGGCTTCCTGCAAAATATGATCTCTAGCCCTTTAAGATATTACCCCTCTCCCCAGTTAGAAAATCTTGATGTCTACTGCTGGGTAAGGAAACACATAAACCATAACACAGTTAGATTAAAAGTGTCCACGTACTTATCACAGTGATCTATCAGATTATTTCCTAATTTTGAAAGGGATTGGGTTGCAGTGGTTAAAAAGAACAAGGCAGATATTCCTAATGGAGGAACAATCTATGTAAAATAAAGGGAGGAAAGAGCTAAAGTTCAGCCTAGGTGTTAAATGCTCTGCTAACATTTTGAACATCTGACTTCATTTAATCATTATGATGACAGCCTGAGGTCAGCTTTCATTCATTGAGCCTTAGAGTCTACATAATGCATATGGCACCCACAGTGTTTTAAGTACTGGGATTAATAGCGAGCAATGCCCTCAGTGACATCCCCCTTAACAAATAGATGTGGCCCGATGCCTGATTAAGTGCTCTGAAGAGAGGTTCCGAATGTTGTGTATAAAACTCATCTCATTACTGGAGCATCTAAGGCCCTGAGTTGGGGCTTCCCTGACAAAATGATTTACGAAGTGGAAAGGATTATGGCTGAGAAACAGAGAGTGCTAGACTTAACACTGATTTTTCTTAGTGCTATAATTTTGTTCAGAATGGCCCTTTACAGTTGTAGCTGGTGTGGTCAGAAAGGAGAATGAAAGGAGACCTGGAGACCTGTTTTGCAAACTAAAGCTCCTCCCAGTGATTTGTGGAAGGTGGTGTGTGTGTGTGTGTGTGTGTGTGTGTGTGTGTGTGTGTGTGTGTGTGTGTTTGTGTGTGTGTTGAATGAGGGAAGATACACTGGTCCTGAGAAATTTCTTTTGCAGAGGAGACATACCCAGACACGCTAAGGGCCCAGAGGGCCCAGAGATTACTCTTTGATACTTGTCTAACAGTGCGGGCCTGGCAGTTCAATGCATGGGCCTGATACTCTGATACAAAGGCTCAGCTAAACTGGCCAGACCAAGTGATGCTGAGATACTGAGTGAGCAGAACACTGGTAGGGATCAAACTTAGGGTTTTCCTACATGCCATATATATTCTGTAGCCTCACTGAACCAAATGTCACTGGGAAATTTCCTGGAAAATCTCTTAATTGAAATTTTATTTGAATCTATTTTTACATTTCTAGTTCTATGCAAATATTTTTGTGTTATTGTGTGGCTATTATAACTTGTTTATAAAATATGATAGTGTTCCATGTTTTGAACTTTTATACTTCAGTTCCAAGCACTTGACAAAGCTGCCAGTAATTACAATACATAAAGAAAATTAGTGCCATATTGTCAAGGCTCAGCATTCTATATATTCATCTACTTAATCACCTCTGGTATGAGTCATTTTTTAATTGCTAAGTGAAATTTTTAGAAGACACTGCATGCATTGATTTTTTTTTTTGGAGCTATGAAGCAAACTCATTATTTGTTCAATCATAACAAATATCCAAATTGTTAAATAACACAGCTCTGGATGGGGCTGGATGGTGATAGATGTAGAGTAAGGCCTTTCTCCTCCAGCCCAGGCCACATGTCTGCAACCCTCTCCAGCCAGCGGGTCTGAGGGTTCAGGGTAGTGGCAAGGAAATCATCCACAGCAGTCAGGAGACATCAGCTTTATTCAAGACCCTAGCCAATATCATTGGCCTATCATAACCTTTTACACTGGATCCTTATTCAGCCCTGCATTAAGCCCTGTCTGTCCTGACTCCCCATCATGCCAGCACTCCTCGCTGAATCTCTCTCCATCTCCCCTCCTAATCCTCTTCCTGCTTCCTAGCAATCTTTTGATACCTCCCAAAGACCCCTCTCAGGAATGGACAGGTCTAACTAGCAGGTAAGGTTACAAAGGAATAATGGGGGATGGGGTAACATCTGCCCCTTCCATAAAACAAATAAAAGCAGAAGAGCATAGGTTATCCTTTGTTTTCCTGGCTTCCGCCTCTAGCCAAAAGCAGGAATCTTAATATTCCCATAGCAATAAAGTTTAAAGTGAAAATTAACATATCAGCCTTTTCCATAAACATACCTTTTCTGCAAAATATACCTGGAACTTAAAATTTTCTTAATGCTTATTTACCAAGCACTCTCCTGGGACTTTCTTGTTTCTATTCTTTTAAATGCTATTTAACCAAGCATTTTTTTTGGGAGGGGAGATGGAGAGAGATTCATCGAGGAGTGCTGGCAAGATGGGAAATTAGGACAGACAGGGTTTAATGGAGGGCTGAATAAGGATCCAGCATAAAAGGTTATGATAAGCCAATGATATTGGCTGGGGTCTTGAATAAAGCTGATGTCTCCTGAAGCCTTACTGCTGTGGATGATTTCCTCGCTGCTACCTTGAACCTTCAGACCCGCCCACTGGATAGGGTTGCAGATGCGTGGCCTGGGCTGGAAAAGAAAAGCCTCACCCTCCATCCGTTACCATCCAGCGCTATCTAGGGCTGTTATTCAACATAAATGAAAACTGAATACCAGGTTTAACATTGATTTGGTATGCTGAATGTCTCTCTCTTTTTTTTTTTAAGACTTTAAAAGTTAAAAAACACTTCCCACATACCTTCATAGCACTTTATAGTCTATAAAAGAAGTCTTAACTTAAAAAATTAAAGCATAAAATATACAGAGCTTCTTAAGTTTGATGAATTTTAACAAATGTTTTGAAAACATACACCCACATCATAAACACTGTAATCAAGATAGATCATCGCCAGCATCCAGTAGAGTTCTGGTCTATTGTATATGATGATTGTTAGAATTTTATCTTGCATTCTCATTGTATTTTTTCTCAGTTATGTTTAGTACATTTTATTCAACATATTTTTGAAATTCATCCATGCTGTTTATCCTACTAGTTCTTTAAATTGCAAAATAAGAATATATCAGACTTTATCCATAATCTATTGATAGACATTTGGGTTATTTCAAATTTGAAGCTACTACAAATAAGCATTCTAAAAACATTTATGTGCAAGTTTTTCTGTGGACACAGTTTCATTTCTCTTAGAAAGAGCAGTAGTAGTGGAATATCTATCTGTGTTATATAGTAGTCATGTGCCTAACTTCAGAAGATTTTGCTAGTTTTTTCCAATATAATTACACAATTTCATACTCTCAGTAATGTATCTCAATGTCTATAGCTCTATATCTTTGCCAGCATTTAAATTTCAACTTTTGATTTTAGCCATTATAATGTATGTAATGAGTATTTCATAACTATTTTAATTTTTGCATTTGCTTTGCTTCTAGTGAGTTTCAGTATTTTTTACATATTTGTTTATAATTTATATATGTATGCATATATATTTGTGGAGTATTTACTCAAGTAGTTTGCACATTTTACTGATCTTTTAAATTGAATTTGGATCTTTATGTATCTTTGAATACGAGTCCTGTGTAATGTGAATTCTCCTCATCCACAGTTTGCAGCTTGCCTATTGAATTTTTTAATGGAGTCTTTTAAATTTTTAATTTTTCTTGGATGGTTAGTACTTATTTTGTGTGTGGGAATTTTATAATATTTTATCTTATTTCTTCTAGCATTATAGTTTCAACTTACATATTTGATCTGTGTTCTCATCAAATTAATTATTCTTGTATTTTATGTGATATCAAGATTGATATTTATTTTTTCCCTAATCAATAAATGGTTGTTTCAGTTCTGTGTATTAAAATGATTTCCTTTCCTGAATAGTTTTGGCCATTTGTTAAAAATCAATAAAATGTCTAAGGAAGTGAGTTGGCAATCTTGGAACACATATTCTTATTCCCTTGATAAATTTGTCTATCCTCACATTAATATATCAGTATATATTTATTCTCTTGGATATCTCCTTTCTTTGTAGTATACTGGTTTCAGTATTTGGAACTATTTGAAAGAGTATAACAATATGGATTCTTTTTGGGGTGTGGTTATTTTAAGGTCACACTCAGTCATATTCAGGGCTTATTCCTGGCTCAGTGTTCTGGGATCACTCCAGATGAGACTTGGGGTACTGGGAATTGAACTTGATAGGTTGTTTGCAAATGCCTCTACTAGCTGTATTGCTGATCCAGCCCTTCCAATTTGAATTTTAATAAAGATTTTGAAATCAGTTTATCAACTGTCAACATAAAGCTCAGTAAGATATTGATTTTTATTTGCATTGAAGCTATCAGTGAGCTGTTAATAGCTTTAGTCTCATAACAGATGTGCAAATGAAAACCTGAGAGACAGAAGGAATTTAGAATGAAAATTGGTAAATATATTGACTAAATATAGGATTCATCTTGTGGCCTGCTGGAATCACCTGGGTTTTTTTTAAACAACAACCCTTAGGCATTAGGATTAAATTAGTTTGATGGATATCCTAGGCATCAGATTTTATAAAATACCTCTAGGTAATTCCAAAGTCCAACAGCCTAGGGAATCAATCACTGGTTTTGTGCTGAAATTTACAGAAGTGGAAGTTGAGGCCCAGAAATGGTAAGTGATTTGTCAGAGTGCTTCATCATTTCTTGAGTATCTTTTATAGTCCTGATTGGTTATTGGCGCTTTATATGGTTTTTATTTTATGGTCTGGAGTCTTTTAAGGTTAAAACAATAGCCTGGCATGAGGCCAACCTGGGTTCAGTCCACATGGTTCCTCAAGCACAGCCAGGAGTGATCCTCAGTATCTCTGGATATAGCCTTAAAACATAAAAAACAAAACAAAACAAAACAAAACCAAACCCATAACTTAGAAACTGACTCACTCTAAGCCCACCAATGTCATGCTGCTGTTCAAAGAAAATTATGTGAACCTTTCAAAGAACTGCCAGTGAAGCTCTCAACCCCAACCCTTATTGCCAACAAAGACTTTTTGTGTTTAGTTGTGTAGAGTTCTAAATTTGTTTGCACAGAAAATCACAAAGAGATAAAACAAAGAGAGGAGGAAGATTGAAAGAAAAGAAAAATACAGGCATCAAGACTAGGTGTGTCATTCTCATCCCTGGATGCCAAGTCAATAAATGTCTTTGTGTTGTCAGTTTTCTAACTACAAAAACAAGAGGCTATTTGGAAATTTGGAAAAACACCATGAAGCCTTAAGCCTAATGCTACTTGGGTAAAAACACAGACTCTTTGATAACATCACGAATTTCATTATTAGCAACTCCTATTTAAAATTTATTTAAGGAAAACGCTTTGCAACATCACAAGAAAAAGAACATTGCTCAGCATGCACATTTATTTTTTTCTCTCTATGGGATTCAGTTCCTTCTGTTTGGAAAAGTAAAATTACAGAACAATAGATACAGCAGTATTACTGAACAAAAGGTAGAAAAACTGATGTCATGCAGTCTTTAGTTCTTTAAATTGCGCCTAGTCTAATTTGCCATGCTCTTTCTTTCCACAACAAGATCTTTTAGGCTTCCTGAAGGATGAGACCTTACTTTCTTCAGTGGGCTATACTCATTAGCATAGAGCAGAACAGACAAGCCAATTGCCTGTCAATGGAGGTAAAGGCAAATCAGGGCTGATTAAAATGTCTCTGACAAAAACTCTACAGGATGCTGAGAGATAGTACAGTGGGAGAAGGTGTTTGCCTTGCATTACTCCGACTCAGATTTAATCTCCAATACCTTCCCCCCACCCTTCGGCCCCTCAACACTATCAAGAATGTTTGTTGAGGACAGCTGTATGTGGGTCCCAAAGCCAAACAAAACAAAAGCCACATAGCATTGGCTGTGGCAATTCAATCTTCAAAAGAGAAAAAAAAAATCCAGGCTAAATGGATATTTCACCTTTAAGTTTTACACTGAATATCTTTAAAAAAATAAATGCCATAGTTTGACCTTTTTTTTTCACCTTCTCATTTCATGGCAGTTTAAGAAGAAAGAAGACTGTTTCCATGAAACCATTCACATAGGCATTTTAGGCTTTCAAAATCAGTTTATGACTATTTGTGTTCAGTTGTAAGGCATCTTCCAAGATGCATGAGGGTTATCAACTGTCAGAATTATGCTTGCCAATAAATAACCCATTTTGTAGTGTTTGAAATAGGACCAATTTTTTTGTTTTGCTTATTCTTTTAAATACCAGCGATATGCTGGAAGAGCCTATTCAGTATTAGTCTGCATAGTCCTAGAGAAACGGTGCCTTTTCTGAACTGGAACTGTATGTGGGGTCCACCCTCCATGCTGTCCTGTTTGTATGGGGTGGAATGAAGAAAGAGGCGGCATGAGATCAGCCACATTCTGAAGTTTACTTTGGGGATGGTAGAGGATAAAATGAGACTCCAAACAGCCTTTTCTTTCTGTTATTCTTATCTCCCAGATTAGAGGAGAAAATCATGATGGGATAAACATGTATTTAATACCTAATTTGCGGATTTTGTAGAAATTTAGATCCAAAGGGGTGACTGCTGGAGGGGAGTGTCACAGCAGGGAAGGGAAGATTCCATGTGAGCCACAGCATGCCAGGACCTTGCTTGTATTTCTCAGTGACTCCTTTTGAGAAGGCAAAGGAAGCTGGCAATGAAGCATTCTGATGAGAAGAGTCTTCAGCTTAAGATATAAGCTGCTTTGATAATTTAGCTAGTGCTATGGATATGCGATTCAAAGTGGCTTTTATTGGGATTTGCTTTTCAAAAATAAAGAGTTTATCATAAAGAGCCAGTTTATTTCTCTTGATATTTCCTCAGTAAGTAATTGCTTTCTGATAGTCCTTTTGAAAGGACCCTTCATCAGGCATGCTGCCAGGCCAGGTAGTTCTTATCTTTTGCTTTTACTGGCAGTGTGATGTACTGAAAAGTATGAAGAGGCCATGTCCGCGTTGTCTCATAAGATCAGAAACACTACAGATCATTCAACTCAGTATTTTCTTCCATAATCACGTAACTATACCATTAGCAGGCTTTGAGCAAAATCAGTGTCACATCCTTGTAGACCATTTGGTTTAAAAATAAGAGTCTAGGAACAGAAAGATAGCTCAACAGACTGAGTTCATGCTTGGGGTTGATCCTCAGAACCCCCACAGTTCCCCAATCACCACCAAGAGTTGTCCCCATTGACCTGAGAATAGTCCCTGGGAAATTCTGGCTACACAGCAACAAAAATGATTATATTAAAAGTGAGCCTCATTCCTAAACCTCAAACTTGAAGGAGCTAAACTCAATTCTAAAGCAGTATACATTTTGAAGTTAGCCATATTTGGGCATTACCATAATCCTGTTACTCATGATCATGAGACTGGACACAAGGCTTTAAATTTCAAAGTCATTATTTACCAAATAGAGATAAGAATATGTAATGTCTCAGGGTGAATGTGAGGATCATATAAGGAAATATACATCAGCACCAGTCTAGAACAGTATCTGACACATAGCAGATGATCAATATACAAGAGCCACAGCTGTCATTTTTACATCCTTATCCTCATTATCATTTTTCTACTGTCACACATAATAGTACAGGTCAACAGGCAAATAAAAATGGTTCTAACAAAACCCACAAAACTTACAAGACTGAAATTTTGCAAGTCAAAATCTTATACTTTCTGTTACAAAATTGTGTCTGGGCAGTGCTTAGTTATCACTCAAAAATGAGATAAAAATGATCTTAATCATTATTATTGACTGAAATATACAGTTTATTTCTGAATAAACATGAAATCAGTCTAAATAAAAATAAATCTAAAAAATCAATCTAAAAACACATGATAGGAACCAGAGTGGCAGCAAAGTGGTAGGGCATTTGCCTTGCATGCGGCTGACCTAGGACAGATGTGGATTCAATCCCTGGTATCCATATGGTCCCCTAAGTCAGGAGAGATGTCTGAGCATAGAGCCAGAAGTAACCTCTGAACACTGGGATGTGGCCCATAAAACCAAACAACAATAATGACAACAAACAAACAAATAAAAACACTTTAATTCTTAGGAACAACTAATTTTACATTTGACCTCTAAATTTATATTTGTTCCTGGAGAAGTAGAAGAAGCAACAGTTTACCATTACTTATAAATAAATCTTTAAACACAAATGGACATATCAAACAGTCATGAATTCATGACGAGCCTTTATCAGGCTGTAGAGTACGGCCCAACTGGCTTCAGTGCTCTATATCGTTTATATAATTAGAATTTTAGGTGTGATGATTAGTTTTATATGCCAACTTGCAACTAAAGGAGGCTCATATATGATAAACATTTCTGGTTGTACTGATGAGATAGTTTTCAGGAGTAACTATCACTGACTCAATGTTGAATAACAGCCCTGGATGGGGCTAGATGGTGATGGGATGGATGGAGGGTGAGCCCTTTCTCCTCCAGCCCAGGCCACATGCCTGCTTTCAGCCGGCAGGTCTGAGGGTTCAGGGTAGCAGTGAGGAAATGATCCACAGACAGGTTTCAGGAGACATCAGCTTTATTCAAGGCCCTAGCCAACAGGTGTGACTTCTATCATAACCTTTTACACTGGATTCATTATCAGCCCTGCAATCAACCTCTTTCAGCCATCTCTCCTCCTTCTGCTTCTTCTTTCATCCATCTTGCTGAATCTTTCCCAATCTATCCTCCAAAATCTCCTTCCTGCCCCTGAGGTAAACCTTTTGTTACCTTCCAAAGACCCCTTCCCAGACATAGGCAGTTCTTACTATCGGGCAGAAGATGAGGGTGGAGTGACAATTCAGTACTCTCAATAATTTAGGGTTTCCTAAGCAATGGGGGAGGAATTATTTGATATGCTGAGTGGAAGATAGAGGAAGGGCAAATTATTTTGCTTCTTGAACTGGAGCATGACTTTATCATAGGTTACTGTTACTTCTGATTTGTGCTTCTGGGACTATACCATTGGCCCTTCTGTTTCTTAGGTACTCTATTAGAACTACAGTACTATAATATCTATATACACTATACTATAATATCTTCAGTAAAGGAACTGCTATTGTGAGACTTCATAGCCTCAATAACATAAATTGATATTTCATAAAATGTCTATGCAACCTGCATATATATCCTATTAGCTATTTCCCTGGAGAATCTAATTCAAATACTAATGCAAATATTACTACCATATTATTACCATTGTGCTTAGCATATACTTTCGCTAGAAGGAAGCTAGACAGAGTTAGGGTTTGGGACTCACAATTAGTGGTTCTCAGGGACTACATCAATTACTTTTATTTTGAGATGTCTCTTTTGTCTTGAATAAACCTGAGGTATCAATTTTGCTATCATTTGAGTAAAATGATTAAGAGGTTGGGCTCTCTTACCTAAAAACAAAATATCTTACCTGGTAGATATAAACATAGTAGGGAAATACATTATTAAGCATAAAGAATATAAAGGGTTTATGTGTCAAGGAATAACAGTATAAACTTTGTAGCATCTTCTTCCATGATATTAGAATAAATTTTAATATTAAGTAAGTCAAATATTCTGTTATGTTTGTTTGTTTCTGGGCCACACCTAGAAATGCTTAGGGCTCTGTGCTCAAAGCTTACTGTTGGTGGACTCAGGGGACCATATGGGATGCCAGCAACTTAATCCAGGTTTGCTGTATGTAAGGCAAACACTTATGAATAATCTTTCTGGCTCCAAATCATCTGCTAGGAAAGCACTAATTTTCTTTGCTTTGTCGTCTCATAGTCAGGTGTTTGATTAGATTTAAAATGTGATCTGACCATTCCTGAGGCTGGGTCGAAAAGGGGAGAAAACACTTGAGGACTTAGTGACAAGGCTCTTTGTTTCTCTTAAATGACTGATCACCATAGAATTTATACCACCAATTGATTTATACCAATGAAAAACATATGAATCTCAATTGGTTTTATTACTAACCCATTCAATTTTTACAACAACACAGGGACTATTGAATACATTTCAGGTAAAAAAAAATAAAACTTCAACAGCATAAGTCTATATTCTCAAGGCACAAGGAGATGAGGTCTGAACTCACACCAGCTTTCCCTCCAAATTTTACTCTAAACCAGTGTTTCTCAACCTTTTACTAACTGTGTCCTCTTTCTGACCTTGTTATCTGTGACACCTCATGTCCTATTTGGTTCCATGCTTTCTTGCTTTGGGCCCCATTTATATGATTTTTCACGTGTCACCTTAGAATGTTTCAGGGGCACACGGGGACTATGTGCCACCCAGTTGAGAACTGCTCTTCTAAACCATTAAGTTTATTAAGCCAGAAGCCAGAATGAATAGAGTCTCCTCTTCAGGTTGAAAGAATTAATGAATTTTAAATTAATGCAGTGATATGGTTGTCCAGAGCTTCAGAATAAACTCAGGTAAACTATCAGGCCCCCAAACTGAGTAAGAGATCTGAAAGCATCAATCTCTTTTATGGTTTTCTAAGGTCAGATAGATGGGGGCTTCATTTGGTCACTTTCTGCTGTCTACTAGCTATGTGAGATTGTAGCAGATAAAGGTCTTTCTCCTCATCCAAAGCTCTAAATTTCTTTTAGACTTCTGCCTTCTATTCTCATTAAAAATGATTAAGATCAGACCAATAAAAGCATAGCTTTCAAGCTATAACCACTGAAATGTGCTCTGGTTGGTGTCAATAAGATATAATGAGATTTTACTCGAGACACGGGGACAACTATTCATTGTTGAAATAGAAGTAAACATAAGGACGTCAGGGGCAAGAAACAGAAAACATGTCCTTTAGCATTTGGAATCATTCTGTCTGTGAAACCAAACTTACTCAAGGATTTTCTAATTAAATGAGCCAATTTCTTAAGAGTATTATGGTTCAGAATGTCCTAACAATCTTATATGTTTGTGAGAAAAATTAGTTTTATATAAACACTTAACAAAATTTTAAGTGAGAAAAATTTTAATTTTTACATGAACACTTAGTAAAGTGACACATATTAAGTACACAATAATATTATTCATTTTATTCTTTCCCTTAGTCTAAATCTAAGCCTTGAGAACTTGATAATTTTTAAATTTTAAAATGTTCTTTCAAATTAAAATTTTTCCTCTAGGTTTAAGTAATTTTAATATAGCTCTCTAATATAGTAGCTAAAAATGAAAAATTTAGCTTAACTAGTAATCACATGTAAATCACATGTTTTTATTACACATGTAAATAAAGATAACTGTGTAGTCTATTGATATGAATATATATATATAAAATTAAATAAATTTGACAACATTACAAATGTCTCTAATAATTTTGGTTTCTAATCTGCTTCTGAATATATATTTTCTTGTATAGTTATCTTATAAAATCTATATAAAATTTAGACAGAGATTTATGTATCATGATAATAATCAGTAGAATATTAGAAAAATATTGAAAAAGGCCAAAGGCCAAGAGAAGTATGAGCCAGTTAGGGAACCAAACATTGTATACCCACTAAGTAAAGTTATTTAGAGTTATTTATAACAAAGAAAATGAAAATGACATAGGGTTAATTGAAAAAGGAATACTGGAAGGCATCCATATTAAGAATTTAGTCATAGAAGAATTTATGTCTAATGAATCACATATACACAGAAAAATGAAGGAAAAAAAACATCAAAGTATTTGTCAGAGAGATCTGGTGTGCCAGGCATATAAAATATCTTGAAGGAGTTACAATTTTATGTCCTTTATGTCAAAGTGATGACTCAGGCTGTTAAAATACATTAACAACTCTATCTAGGAAAAATATTTGGGCTGTCGAACCAAGAGTCCAATTCAGGCTTCATCTATCTATTTTCCCAGGCAGAGATTTAAAGGAAACTAACTAATGGATGTTTTCCCAGACAGTGGAGGTTAAGTGCACAGCTGGATTCTCTACTACCATGTATCCATTCACCCCTCAGCTTCTCTACTTAACTTCAAGGTAAACTTAAAACTTGGTGGCTGCAAAAATTCCTTAGTCACTTAAATGAGGACAGTACCTGCCTTTTCAGACTATAACAAAACCAAGATTCTCTCACTCATCATCAGAAATGCAGCTATAACTAGGGTGAAAAGAAAGAAAACTATGTAAAAAGAAAGAAATAGGAGGCTGGAGTGATAGTATAGTGGGTAGAACACTTGATTTACTGCAGCCCATCTGGGTTCCATCTCCAATACACCATAAGGTCTTCCAAGTCCCTTCAGGATTTCTGAGTACAGAGCTAGAAATAAATTCTGAACACCTCTAGGTATGGCCCTCCCCCAGTAATCAAATCTAAACAAACAAACAAACAAATGAGACAGTTATCCATATGACTACCGGAGGTCTGAATATTTCTGCCCAAGGGAATAGCAAATTCTATGATCTCAGGGTTGAATTAAGACTTTCCTATCTGGGGCCGGGCGGTGGCGCAAGAGGTAAGGTGCCTGCCTTGCCTGTGCTAGCCTTGGACGGACCACAGTTCGATCTCCCGGTGTCCCATATGGTCCCCTAAGCCAGGAGCAACTTCTGAGCGCATAGCCAGGAGTAACCCCTGAGCATTACCGGGTGTGGCCCAAAAACAAAAACAAAAACAAAAACAAACAAACAAAAAAAAAGACTTTCCTATCTCAGCTTGGGAACAGCAAGTGCTTTCCTGAAGAGGGGTAGATGAGCATGAGTGTTGGGCGAGAAGTCTGGGATCCAGGGAAGACTTAGCCGTCATGACTTTGTTGACCATAAATTGAGGTTTTATTTGAAGTAGAAGCCTTAGAAAACTTCTCAGCCAAGTATAAGCCAACTCTAAGTTTTATTTTAAATGGCTATTCTTTCTAAAAATATATTTTTATTTTATTTTAAAATAATTATTTTGGTTTACACCAGGGCAGAATTAGATTAGAAGGGAGTTCACTAGAGGAGGTCTAGCGAGAAGTTAGGAGTTCAGTAGGGGTTCAGAATGGGATGATGGTGGCTAGGGTTGCCTGCATGGAGCTGGACTTATTTTGCCTTTGATGACTATTTCCTTTCTATCTCTCAGTTCAACAGCTTCTCTTCTAGAAGCTGGGTTGGGGAGGACAATCCCTCTCCTTCAAATCAGCGATCTCATCTGCTTGTTGCTGATGCTCAGGGTAACTTCTCAATACTATTTCTGGGCAAATTCCATTGTCCCAAGTTTCTTCAATTCCACAAGTGAAGCCTTATTTCCTCAAAACCCAAGAGAATCTGGTAACCAGAGCTGCCCTTTTTGATCTCAAAGCAGACTGGGGCCTGTCCACCAAAATTCTGAAGTGTCCTTTCTTGTTTATGAGTACTCAACTCAAGCATGAACATGCTGCTACAAAGGCAAAACAAGCTTTCCATGGCTTCTTGAAGAGTACAGGAAAGATTCCAAAAGATTTTTGGATATTAGATAGCTCTTCCTAAATAGAGCTTGATGAGTTAAGTGTAAATGAATCAGAAACATATGCACTAGATTCTCTTTGCAGACAGTTTAGTTTAGAAATGAAAGACGAGGGTAAGGAGAAGGGAACACACAGCTGAGGCTGCAAAGACCTGAATGGGAACTTCACAGAATGGAGGGCCCCAAGCACAGTGCAATTTTTCCTGTTCTAATTTCTTTCATCCCTAGACTGTGAGAATTCTTGATATATGTGGCATTAGACTGTCTTTCCGTAAGACAGTATGTTCCTGTATTCTCTGTTTCCCTGCCAAGGGACTTACAATTTTGTGGGTTGAAACTATGCTTCACCAAAGCCTTTTTGACTTAAACATCCTAAATAGTTCACAGAATTTATTCTCCTAGGATCCATGCTTTGATGACAAGAACTGTCTCTATCTTTTAGGCTGTGCCTTATGTCATTTAGAAAGGATAATGCCTTGGCACCATTCAAAAGTGCACAGAAACTGGGAAAGACAATAGTTAAAATAGTTCAACTTTCTAATCTGTACAATGGGAATATCACCCTATCTCTTTTCCAGAGCTGGTTGGGAGACCTACGTAAGTGGCAGAACACACATAATAAAATCTAGTATTATTTTATTGCAAGAAGAATGAGAAGAATTTAAATGGTTCAACTGATCTGGAAGTGATATGTGGTGGTGGTGGGACTGACATGAAATTGTGCTCTCTTATCTCTTGTGTGAGAGAAGAAAAGAATGTAATCTAAGTTGGAATTTGACTATTAGGAAAATGTTCACAAACGACATCTATTCCTGGCCATACTCTACAACCATCTCTGACTTTGTACCCTCGAATTTTAGAAACAAAAGAACATTTTGTTCCTTATACTTGAGGAGTTTGAGGCTAAAAGGGGAGTTGATTAATTTAAAGTCATTTTAATTTTAAGGCTTTGAAGACTTAATTCTAATATACTTTGACAATATTCAAGACACAGCATACTTAATAATTTCCACAACATTTTTATTTAAAACTGATTTTCTTTATCTGAAGTAGAGTCTCAGAGGAACATCCCTTGATAGGCATGGACTTAAAGCATCCATTTCCCTAGAAAAGAAACACATTGCTCGAGGAAAGTAACCTTGTTTTAATGATTCTTCTTCAATGCAATTGAGATGTGAAACTGAAAAGTATAGGCACAAAAGCCTAAGAATTAAATATTTGGAAGTAAGGAGAAGAAAAATACTGGAACAGTTCGAAATGAGAGAGTAGGAAGGGGAACAATGTTTATAGTGATAAACAAGGCTGGAGCTTCTTGGTAACTAAGAACTTCTTGGTAAACAAGGTAGAAAGAAAAGGAAATCATGAATCTCCTAAACATGAAATCATTTCTCCAGCTTTGTGGTTCTAATAACTTCCTAAAAACAAGCAAAAGAGTGAACTGAGAGAGACAAACTTTTTATTTACACAAAGAAAAAAAGGATCATATGACTTCTATCAGAGATATCAAGTAACATAATGTGTGGCTTTCCACAGCAAATTTATAAATGATGCAGCAATATCTTCCATGTGGCTGTTTTATCTCTTATTTTCAGTGAAAATAATTGAGGCATACAACAAAATCACAGCTCTGTGTAGAAACTGAAATTCAGAGTGCTCAGTTTATGTGGCCTAAAATACTTAGGTGACCTCAGTTCATACCGGATAAATAGAATTTAAGGACTCTGGAGGGGGCAGCTACTAAGCAAATCCAAGGAATTCAATAGTGTACAGAGAATAGATTATTTCCATAGTTAACTGCTATAATAAAGCTGAGAATAGAGGCCCCTACATAGGGGAGAGGGCAGGATAACTTTAAAAGTAGAGGTGGTGGAGAATGGGAGGGAATGAAAGGAATGAAAAAAGACCCAAAGTTAATAAAAATTGAGACACATAATAATACGTTAGGAAGTGTCTTTAAGAGTGGCACAGGAAGGTATTCAAGAGAGAGGGAAATTTTCATAAAGCAAAGGCTCTAAGGCACTGCTAGTGTGAGGACTACTCTGAGGCCCAAATGAGAAACAGAAGGAATAAGCTATAGTACTGAGCTCAAAACAATTGTTTTCCAAGTGAAAGAGACCCCAACTCTCAGATAAACAGTATTATTATTATTATTGTTATTGTTTATTATTATAAACATAACCCAAATGTACCAAAAATGACACATTTCATGTTCTTTAATTTTAAAAGTTCTATGTTCTAACACTTCCAAATAAAAGTCAGTAACTTGCTACTCCTCACCATTGTAGTTATTATTGTTTGCCTCTGAACTATTTAATACTGTTCTCTTTAGCAATTCATTCTGCCCCTACAATCTACACTTGTTGTTTTTGGAGCTCTATTAGGTTTTCAAATCTTAAACACAACCTTAAAACTCCAATATACTAAAAATATTAGCATTTGTCAAATCTTGTATTTTTTCTCATAATTCCAGGGAATATAACTATCACTTAATCTATGAATAATGTCATTATTTATGTATATTTATTTTTAAAAAGAATTTCCTTGGGTCCAGGTAAGGCATTTGCCTATCCACACTGACCCAGGTTGGATCACCAACACTCTAAATGATTCCCAAGAAATATTGTCTTGGGAGTACACCAGAGTAAAGAGCCAAGAGTAAGTCATGATCATGACCAGGTGTGATCCCCCAAAATCAAAAACTAACTAAATAAAATAAAACTTCCTTAATTTGCCATTTGATTTACAATACTGTATGCATATGTTTTAGGAGTACACTCAGGTCATGGAAATGATACTAAAACTTTGGCAGACGGTGCTGTAAGGAACACAGATACAGTAGAGATATGAAATTGTATTTATTAGTTTGTAGTAGTATTCAAATAGCATGGAAAAAATGTTGAACTGACAAAAAGACAGTAGAAATTGCTCAGATTGGCTGACTCCAAAAAGATATAGAGAAATTCTGGAAAGTATGAAGGAGTCAGAGCTTAAAGATAAGGGGAAAATACTGTAGGTAAATAGAAGGGGAACAATAGGACTAGTAGGTTTTATGAATGCCAAATATGGGAACCACAGAAGAAAATGATGAGTCACAGAAGGAATGTTGAGGTCATCTTCTTAGCTTCCTGGAGTAGTCACACACAAGAAAAGGAAGGCCAAGTAGAAAATGGTCATTTTTCCTGAGATCAGATAATGGTAGAACTATGGCTTGAATCTAAACTTCCAGACTTCTGCTTCGGTGTTCTTTGCAGAGAGATGGCTGTTGGCTGTTCTGAGAACACAGCTTGACTTTGAGCGGGCTGTAGGGCATAGAAGTTTGATGTTTCAGGTTGGAGTGATAGCACAGGGATAGGGTGTTTACTTTGCATATGGCCAACCCAGGACAGACCCTGGTTAGATTCCAGCATCCCATATGGTCCCCAAGCTTGCCAGGAGGTATTTCTGAGGGCAGGGCCAGGAGTAAATCCTGAGCGCCACCCAGTGTGATGACCCCCCCAAAACAAAACAAAACAAAATGAAGAAGTAGTTTGATATTCCTGGAAACTCCTCAAGAGAAGAGTAAGACAGAGTGATATATATGACACATTTTAGAAAATATGGGTCTTAATGAGTTCTCAAAAACTAGAATTTCTGAAAAACTTGGAGCCTCTTTTAAGTTCAGGATATTTCTGGGAAAGAGGTAGGCCAATGCCCAGCAGTTTCCACTATTTCTATTGCAGAAGAAAGACAATGATTGCAATGGAATCTTGTGGCAGAACAGGCAAGAAGCTTCCCATAATGAATTAGTCCAATTTTTCATAGATATCACCCCACTGTGGTCAGTCAGTTGACCTCACTTCTTATCTTTTCTCCTCATGGATTTGACCCACATTTTTCAGTCCTCTCAGGAGGGTGGAGAAATGCTGTTTTCCCAAGAGCCTTGCACCTTTCTCTTGCCACGATTTGTGGACAGCTTTTACAGGAATGTGAGGGAATCCCTCTGAGCATTTTTCACAGACACTCCTGTATTGCCTGGCTGGGAGCGGATGAGGCCCCACAAAACATTCTCCCTGCTCTCTTTGATCTTGCGTAAAATGTAATGTCCCATGATGACAGTGGGGAGGTCAGATTTTCATTGTTGGCTGTTTCTCTGTGCACTCTTCGTGTTGAACACTGCAGGGTGCTTGGGAATGAAGATACAACAGCAGGTATCTGAGGGACCATGACAAATGAGGATGGTGTCAAGAGAGACTGTTCAAATAAACAGTTGGATGCTTGGAAGTATCGCCTGAAGACTTCAGATCTTTCTTCTCTGTTTTTTTTCTTCCTCACCCCAAACCAGAAGATTAAGTTTGCTGTGAACATGAGCTGATGAAAAGAATTCAAATAGTGCTTTGAATAGGACCCCAGTCAGACCCACAGGAGAGCTACAAATTGCTTTTGGAGACACCAGTCTCCCTTTACAGAAAGTTTGCATAAAGCCCACATATCTTCTTTCTATAAGGTACTAACTTGTAAATTAACCTTTAATGGTGTATAAATGATGTTCTGAAAGAACTGCTTATGCAGCTATATTTATGATCTAGAAAATTGCAAATATTTACAAGATTATAGGTGTTAATGGTCTGTCAAAAATGTTTGTATATTGTACATACATTAAACCCGGGTCTTAGACCACCCTGGTATAAAAGACCACCACTCTCTAGTCCCATATAGTGTTTCACTTTGATTCCATATATGCCAATCCCTATAATTAGCCTGTTCCCTAATATAGATCAAGGCCACTTTATAGGGAATTCTCCCTATAGTTTTCATTTAGTTTAAATCCAGTCCCCAGGCTGCCTATGTAAACTGTTTGCTAAATGGCCCAGGATGGCCAATCGATCTTATGTCAGCTCTTTCAGGGTCCCTGGGAGATGGCCTGTGAACTTGTCCATCTTGTTTCTGAGTGGGCCCCACTGATGAGACTAAGTGCCCTAGTCTGATTGCTTTCCTGAAATAAAATTAAGCTCTCATGACCTGGTCCCTCTAATGAGAGGCTTGGCCTTCAAGCACAACATACAAAGAGTTCATTTCAAAGAACAGATTCTTATGACCATAGTATCTTAACCTCCAGTGCTTGACCACAGGAAAGGAAGGGATTTAGTCAAGAGGGGAAAATCTCTTTTCTCCTGTTACTTGTTTCTTATGTGACTCACCTTTCTCTCTGTTTCTCTCTCTTCTTTTCTTCTCCCTCTATACATAGTATATAGACATATATTATATAGATATTAATATTTATATAGATATGTCATCTATCATTTAGATATAGATAGCTGTAACATAATTGTATTTTTGTTTTTGATGAATATGTCAAGTTTTATTACAATCACTTCAATGATTATAATAGAATATCTGGACACTTGTTGTATAAGAGAACATGCAGTAAGCATAAACACTGAGTGGTTTCTTAAAATAAAGTGTAGTGACAATTTTTTAAAATCAAATACAAACCTAGGAGTTTTACCAAAAATTTTTCTTCTCTTTCTTTTTTGTGTCTCACCCAGTGGTGCTCAGGGTCTATTCCTGGCTCTGTGCTCAGAAAATATTTCTTGTAGGTTCTCAGAGATGATATGCAGTTCTAGGGATTTAACTTGGGTTAACTGCTAGCAAGGCAAGCAATTTACCTTTACACCTTCAACTTTTTTTTTCATTCCAATTTTATAGGTTTTTCTTTTCATTTTATTTATTTATTTTGATTACTGGGCCACTCCTGGCAGTGCTCACGGGTTATTCCTGGATCTGCACTCAGAAATTACCCTGACTGGGTTGGGAATAGAATGGGATGTCAGGGATTAAACCCAGGTTGACCATGTTCAAGGCAAATGCCCTACCATTTGTGTTATCACTCTGGCCCTTATGTATTTTTTTTTTGTTTTTTTTTTTTTGGCCACACCCATTTGGTGCTCAGGGGTTACTCCTGGCTAAGCGCTCAGAAATTGCCCCTGGCTTGGGGGGACCATATGGGACGCCGGGGGATCAAACCGCAGTCCTTCCTTGGCTAGCATTTGCAAGGCAGACACCTTACCTCTAGTGCCACCTCGCCGACCCTGTGTACTTTTTTTTTTTAATAATCCAGTATTATTGTTGTATAATTGCAGTGCTGCTCTACTATGCCCACCATCAGAGTGCCAAAATTCTGCCCCCAGTGTCCTAATGTCCTTTTCTTCATTCGCTTAACACTTTCAACTCACAGTTCTATTTTTTATTTCAGGATTTGTTTCCACTGGGTACTATCTAATCCCTTGTTTTATTTCTTTATATTCCACTATGAGCGAGATTATATATACTCTAGTCCTTTTCTTTTTGACTATTTCACTTTAGCATGAAACCTAATTCTGTTCATGTTGTAGTAAAATGGAAAATTTAATCTTTTATCCTATACTAGTTAAATAATACTAGTTAAACAGTATTCCATCATCTATATATACCACAATTTCTTTACTCACTCATATATTTTTGGGCACTTAGGTTGTTTCCAGATCTTGGCTTTTATAAATAAGACTGCAATGAACATAGGTGTGCATAGGTCTTTTGGAATTATTGGCTTTGTGCTCTGAGAGATGTGCAGAAATGAAATCTCAGGATTCTATAGAAGCTTTATTCTGATTTTCTTAAATTTCTTTCTCATTTTCCAAGGAGGCTGATCCAAGCAACTTATCTATCAGCAGTATATAGGAGTTTCTTTTTTACCCTTTATTGCCACTATTGAATTCCTTCTGGACTGTTGCTGTAGACTATTCCCCCTGATGTGAGGTGATATCTTAAGTCATTTTGATTTTAATTTTCCTTGATAATCAGTGATCATGAACATTATGTCATCTTTGAAGAAGTGTTTGTTCATCTCCTCTCATTTTCTTGGGGAGAATGTTATTTTTATTGTTGAACACTGAGAGTGATCCATCTATCTTGGAAATTAACCCTTTATCTGATGATATATGAATATTTTATCCTAATTAGTGGGGTATCTTAATTTTAGGACTCAGTTCTTTCACAGTGAAGAAGACTTTAAGTCTGAGTTAGTTCTATTTATTTTTACTTTCGTTTTCTTTTTGGAGTGGTCATACCCAGCTGACCTTAAAAATTACTCTTGTTTGGGACTGGGGCTCCATATTGGATGCTGAGGATCAAACCCGGGTTGGCTGTATGCAAGTTGTGTCCTACCCCCTGCGCTATCAATGTGGTGCCTCTACTTTTTTATTCCCCTATTTTCTTTGTCAATGGGTCCCTATCTCCAAAGATGTCTCTGAAATCCAGATTTTGAACAGCTCAGCTGCATTTTCCTCAATGCATTTTATAGAAACAGGTTTAATATTCAAGTTTTTAATCTATTTGAATTAATCTTTGTGAATGGTATGAGGTAGGTGGTCAAATTTCTTTTCTTCTCTTTTTATTTTGCTGGTGACTATCCAATTTTCCCGGCATTATTTGTTCAAGATACTCTCCATTCCCCACTTCTCGCACATAGCTCCTTTCTCACAAATTAACTTATCTAGACATCTGAGGCTTGATCTCTGGACTCTCAATTCCAGTATATTGATCTCAGAATTTGTTGTTCTAGTGCCACATAGTTTTGATTACTAAAACTTCCTAGTATAAAGTCTGGGAATGAAGTACCATCCATTTTCCCATTCCCCCTACCCCCAAGACTACTTTGCATTGTCTGGGAGCTTTATAATTCCACAAATATTTTAGAAGTAGTTTTTCTATGACTTTGAAAAATATGTTCTTTCTTTAAACCATCTTATTTTGCTACTATTCCATAAAGTTGTGTGGGAGAAAGGAAATTTAAAAGGCCAATGGTTGTTTTGAATTGAATCTTCTATTCAAGTTTACTATCTCATCTGCACATTTTCACTAATGTCAAACTCTTTCTGTGATTGTCTCTGGATGATGGGTCTCTGGAGGCATTTGCCAGAGTGATGCCTGCTTTGGAGAAATTTAAGAGTGCAAGCTTGCTTTCAAATGTTACAAGAGTAATTGCTTTCCCAAGTACCTTGATAAAAACATGTGGGAATATGTTTGCCCCTACTGAGGTGGAAAGATTAACTTTTGAATTTTCATATAGATCTTCAAATAATCCCTCCCACTCCACTCTTCCAGCCCACCCTCAAACAGAGAGCAGGAAAATAATAAAAATCAGTTTTCCCTTAAGCCCTGACAACTCACACTTAATTTTCTTGAAAATAAAATTGGTGTTTGAATGACTGTGATAGAAGGAAACCACCAACTCTCTTTGGAGGTTCTCAACAGACTGATGTCTTTGACCCTCAAAAAGAGCAGAGCACATCTGGCACAGAGGGAGAGGCTGGTGGTATTGCTACAGATTTTCAGACTGAGACTTGGGGTTGGGAGAAACCAACCCCCTACTCCTCCACTTTCTGAGAATTCTTAAAGCTACCAAATCTGTCCATTTGCAGTTTTGGGGAAGTATCTGTTACAATAGTATTAGGTCCCTAGAGAGCATAGATCTAGAGAATTTCACTGAAAATATTCTGCAAAATGCTCCTTGAAATGCCTTTCAGATACATTAGCCTAAAGATTCCCTATTTGGGATCTGTCTCCTTGGGGACCCACAAAGGGAGAATGTGCAGCTTCGAGATGTTCTCAATATGTCAGAAGCACTTGCTGAAGTTACAGGGTTAACTAGATTCATACTGCAAAGGAGAGCTAAAATAGACTTTCTTTCCTTTAGTTCAATTTCTATCAACTCCATATGTCTATGGTGTTTGTTTGTGTATGTGTGTGTGCGTACAAGCGTGTGTTTACCAATGCAGTTTTTGATTAATATCCAAATGATAAATATTTTTCTAAATGCTTCTCTTTGGTATATTTGCAATATCATTCAAAATATAGGAGGAGAAGTGAATAGTTTCTGTCTCAGGAGATGAAGAATGGGGAACTCACTAGTTTAGGGGGGCAGAGTTGCATTCTCTCTACAGCTCACCAGCTTACCACTTGTTTTGTTCAGGTGCCTTTGGAGGAAACTGAAAGGTAATTCAAGTTGAAGATGGCCATTGGCAACAGATCAGAATTACTGTTGAAATGCCTTTTATGTTAATTTAGGAAAATGAATGGTTAAATAGTAAAATGCAGTTTTTGCATGTTCTCAAGGAGGGAACTAAGTCTGCCTTCTCTCTCACTCAGGTGCAGAAATTCTGACTTAAATTTAGGGATCAGAGGTATATAGACAGGTAAGACTTTCCCTAGAGACAGAGGCCTGGCCCCATCCTATAATAGGATCATATGCACTGCTGGCTGAAGTTGGCAGGCCAGGGAGGACTGCATCAATTGTTTCAAAAAAATTTTTTTTAATGTTATGGGCTTGGCAAAGCCCCAGACATACTTTACCAAGTGCTTTTTTCCTTCATTTTTTAATCCCATGTGTATTTCAAATGCAATCCGTATGTTACTGATTCATTTACACTTAACTCATCAAAAATGCTGGTTGGGATGAATTAGCTGATGCCCAAAGAGAAGTATGGTCCTCTTTTAAAGAAGATGTTAGGAGCCTTCTCCCCACCCCATCCCCGTTTGCCAAAAACAGTTCAAAGTGATTCAGCACTCCCACCCCACCCGTTCACCACCACCGATTTTTAATAACATTAGAAAAGGCGATTCCAGGGAACACTAAATTTGGGCAAATTCTTCATTCCACTCTCCCTCCTTTAAAACTCCTCTTGTATTTTAAGGGAAATCTAATCCATATGCTTCTGATTCATTTACACTTAAATCATTAAAATGTTGTTTTGAACAAGCCACTTGGTGAACAGAAATGAGGTTGAGCCTTCCTTCATTATTATTTCTCCAACCTCTACGCTGCAAAACAGGAGGTTACATGGGGGAAAGTGAACTATTTGAAAGTTTAAATTTGGTATGATAGTCTTAGGCCACCGTGGTTTAGATAAATCTATTTTTGGCTATCCTCTCATGAAATCCAGTGCAGTGCTCTGCTTGGATGGCAGATATATGGTACTAATTGAATGTAATCAACTAAATTGCATTTGCCAGTAAGTTACTTCCTTTAAGTAATTTGAGCAGTGTGTGAGCATGAGTATTGCGCTCTCTCTCACTCTCTCTTTCTTTTTCTGTGTGTGTGGGGTGTGTGTGATACCAAATCATTTGGACCCCATATATTTATGACTAGTTAAGGTGAATTAATGTCATTAAGCTCACTGGAAAACCAGAGGTACAAGGAGTTTCAATTTTGTTCTACTGTCCTCCATGCTATTTATCAGTGGTGATTGTGTGCTTGCTTTCCTTTGATTCTTTTTTTCCTCTGTCTTCCTCTCATGAATCTCATGGTATAAAATGAATTGGGAACACTAATCTACCCCAACCTTTACATTTCAAAAAGGAGAAAACAGAAGTCCCAGAGTTAGTGACAGAACGAGGTCACGGAAAAGACAACACCCACAGTGAAATTGGAGCACTGTGGTTAAAAAAGGAGGATTTGTCAATGCATTTGAAGGCTGACTTTGCCATTCAATAGTTGGGAGATTTTAGTCCAGTTCCTTAACTTTGCTGACGTCCCTTAAAAATGGGACACTAACAGCTTCCAAATTCTAGAGCAGTTGTGGGAATTACATAAATCTTAGTCTAGTTAGAAAAAAGTGCTTCCAATTCACAGCTGACAGTCATCTTGCTGTATACAGACATGACGTACCTAATTCTTTGCAGATCTTTTTCAAAGTAAAGGAACACGCTGACCTTCTTATGTATCAAGAGGCCAGTGGGAGCCTTCATGAGCCAGGTAAGGGACATTGTTTGTCATTCTTCCTTTTTGTCTCTTTATTCCAAACCATTCTCAAAGAGTACATGGGGTGAACCCCTTTCCAAAGTGGGGGAAAGAAGAGTATCCTTAACAAATAGTGCTGGGAAATTGGATAGCCAATGACAGAATAAAACTCTGTCATCCTGTATTAGTGTGAAAGCAAATTGGAGACCATATAGAGGAGAAAAGTAGAATTCACAGTAATTATTTACAAGCAATCTTATTTTCACATTTCTGGTCAACCTCTAACATTTAAATTTAAAAGTTATCTGAGGGCATTAAGATTTCTAATTTGAACTGTGGGTCATGGAGGTTCCTAAATGTTCAGTTACCAGGTAAAGACATCTAAATCCCATTATAACTGTGGGATAAAGATTTCATGGCAAATAAAAATGTTATATCATTTTAATAAAAGCATTGTGTCCCAGTGAGCATGAAGGCCAGAAGGAGTTAAATTGGTGAGATTTAACCCTGGCTGTTTTTAGTCTGGCTATGTTAGTTTGAAGAGACCTTCAGTAGTCAAGCCTCCCGTCTGCTTCAGAAGCTGGGGATTGTACATGCACTCCTTTTTCATATTCCACATGAGGAATCAGAGTGAGATTACCAGGGTAGTTGTAGAAGACCAGGACATGACTTCTGCAGAAGATAACCAGGGCCTGTTTCTCCTGGTCTCCCCTCTTAGAACACCCTCCTCTGCTTCAACCTATGTAGAAGTTCCAGGATGAACCATTCTTTTCTTCTTTTTTTTTTTTTTGGTTTTTGGGCCACACCCAGTAACGCTCAGGGGTTACTCCTGGCTATGTGCTCAGAAGTTGCTCCTGGCTTGGGGGACCATATGGGACACCGGGGGATCGAACCGCGGTCCGGTCCGTTCAAGGCTAGCGCAGGCAAGGCAGGCACCTTACCTTTAGCGCCACCACCCGGCCCCGAAACATTCTTTTCTATAATTTGTTGTTTGTTTTTTTTGGGGGGGGTCACACCCAGCGGCCCTCAAGGGTTCCTCCTGGCTTTGCACTCAGAAATCGTTCCTGGCAGGCACGGGGGACCATATGGGATGCCAGGATTCAAACCATCATCATCCTTGATCGGCTGTGTGCAAAGCAATCATGCTACCACTGTGCTATCTCTCCAGCCTTCTATTAATATTTTAATTGTCCAGAGGAAACACTGACTGTTTATATTTCCACAGTGTCAGATATCTGGATAGAAACTGGAGAATGGTAATCTCCCAAATAGTTCTCATTTGTTAGGAGCTCAGAGGATCAATGCTTTGAGTGTCTAAAGAGGTATATCCTGAAGACGTAAAGTCCAACCAAAGGATTTAGAATGATGTTTGAAAATGTTTTCATATGCCCTCCCTTAGGTCTTCAGTGTGCTTGTGCACCCTGAGCTCATGGAATCTGTCTGGTTTTCCATATTCAAAAAAGACTGACTGTTAATGTTTAAAGGCTGATGAATAAATGAGGTACATAGCTCTATGACATCATGTAAGGAACAGATAAACCTAAAGGGTCTTAATTAGATCCAAGATTCAAGGGTATCTGATAATTATCATACTAATTTTAATTATTACCTTATTAATTATTCTCAGTAAAGCAATGATATCTTGACCTTTAAAGCATCTAAAGATACTTGGTGCCTTCTAGATCCAGCCACTAACCAAGAACCCGATGTTATAGTTTTATTTAAATTATAATAATCCCTGAAGTTATAATAACCATCTCCCATTTATATATCAAGAATGCAAGGTTGTGTTGAGTTTGCTACCAAAATCTAGGATGCCTTCTCAAAGTCTTCTATACTTAATGAATGAGCAAAATAAATCAAAAGAAATAATTTGAACTTTCTTTAGTGACTCTTGTTAATCTGGAAAAATGGTATTGTTCAGCAAACAGTTAGACCTGAGCTTGAATTCTAGATTTGTCACATTCTAAATAAATGACCTTAAGCATATTATTATGCTGTGCAATTTAACTTAATATCTGTAAAATGGTGATAATTTTGTTGTGGTTGGGGTCCTTACCGGGTGGTAAGGAACTTTATCTTAAGGAACCTTAAGGTGCTAGGTATTAAATCCAGCATGCGAAGCATGAGCTCTGATCTATCTCCCTGGACCCCAAGTGGTGATAATATTAACCTCTCTGTTGAGTCATTATTAAGGTAATTCTGCATATGTAATGTGTCTGGCTTATAGTTGTTCTTGAATATAAATTATATTTTAAAAACAATACTGGGAATGAATTTATTTCTTAATAATTGTTAGAACTTTTAAGAAAATTCTAGATGGATAGAAATTAAAGAGTTGCATTTCCTGCCCTCTCATCCACCATTTTCAGACCTTCAGGCTGACAATCTCCCCTTCCTTAACTAATTCTCTCTCATGAAAAAGAAACTCCCCCAAATTCCTACCTTTTTTACTAACGTGAGAAAACTAGATGAGCCTTTTGTCTACCAGGAGGAATATGCTGGGGTTTAGAGAGACTAAAAGAAATTATGCCATTTTTATCATTTTATAATTTGCAGATATTTCCTTGCTAGTCATAAATAATGAATTAAAACCAATACTTTCCTAGTCTCCAATAAAATGACTTGACTTGGATATTAAAATGTTTTCATTAATCTTTTCTAACTCCTCCTTGCTTGTTGTCAGACTGACTCCAGTTCGAATGATTTACATGGCTGGGCAAGGAAGGAATTCACAATGGAAAGAGCCACCCTCTGGGTGGGTCTCAGTTTCTGACACATTCTTTCTTCAGGCAGAATTATTATCTACTAATTCTTCTCCTTAGTACATTTGTAGTTCTTACATAAATGCCTATTATTAGAATACTGAGGCTTAGACAGTAATGAAAAAAAAATATCACCAAGGTATCCAAACATTTTATACTTGGTTGTCATGAATGTCTAAAATTTAACAGGCTTGTGTAAAAGCTGTGTGATATACAATAGTCCAGTGAAAAGTTGACCCATTTACAAAGTGCGATGGAGTTACAGTCACCACACTACCCTTCTTGCTTTGTAAACAGGCTACTTTTCACTGGGATAACAAAGAGATTAAATTTCCATGAAAAATTAGCCACTTATAAATGGTTCAATTAATTTTACCTTCTTTGGAGGACCAGGGGAAAGGTAGAAATGCACTCTTTGGGTTTTACAAGTCTGTTTCTTCATTTTAATGACAGCAATATTCTGTTCCATGCTGTCTGAGCCAAGAGTTGGAGTTAGTATGTGTGTGTGAGAGGGGGGAATAAGGTGGGAGGGGAGTAGGGGTACATCGTGTACTTTTTTTTTTTTTTTTGCTTAGTAGGTTGTGCTAGCTGAGAGAGCTGAGTCCTTCAGTCCTTCAACACTTATATTTGAAACTCTGCTGTGACTCAAAAAAAGCAAAATGCCAAAAAAAATCTAGATTTTACTTCTCACCTTCCCTACCCTCTCTGTGCCAGTGTTTTTGCCAGTATATCCAACAGTCCCTGGCTGGAAGATTATGGAGGCACACAAACTGGCTGTGATCTCTTGCCTCCCAATATTCCATTAGTGCAGGCTGTCCTGAGACAAGATTCTAGGAGAGTCAAAGGACCATGAGAGAGAACAGATTATACAAAACTGGATCTTGCCAGCTTTCTCTCTACCTGTACATTCTCCTGTATGTGGTCTTTGTCTTTCACTATTCATCATTTCTCTTCCTGCTTTTATAAATAGTTGTCATATAAGTCTGTGGGTTAGGGATTTCAGAGGCAAATGGGTGTGTTTACTGGAGGCGGAATGCAAGATAAATGGCTTGTGTCTGATGGTAGCCTTAATTTGCTGGCCAGAATCTCAGGATTTGATTCCATCTGCCACAACATTGACCTGATAAAGACCCCCTTCTTCATTACCTCTTCATCTCTATCCCTGATATGAGGTCTCATGTCTCTGTCTTTTACCATTATTTAGATTGCTTTTGGCTTGTGGGTATTCCAGATCAGAGGCTTGAAGATCAGGGTCGAGGGTACAGCCTGAATAAGAGGTATATTCAAAGCTTCCTTAGTGAGTCAACAGTAGGTAAGAACTCCCCTGGGACAAATCAGAAATAAGAGTGGGTTTTTCTTATGAGGAAATCAGAGAGCAGATGGTCTCAGAGCCCAGTAGCTACTGACAATCTGGCCAAGATTTGAATGGGAAAAGTAATGTAGACTTAGGTTGCTGCTCAACAAGCTTAACTGACCTTCTATAGCACAGTGGGACAAAAGCCATGCTGTAATAGCAATTGTGGTATAATTTTCGTTTGATAAAAACAGTCATATGGTCCTCTAAGTACCTGCAAGCACAGAGCCGAACAACACAATTAGTCCTTGAACACCTCTGTGTGTAACTCCAAAAACCATAACATACACACAAAATAAACAAGGCCCTCCTCACCACCCTCAGCTTACTATATCACTAATTCTTGGGTTCCTATTGTCTCATAACCATAACTTTAAGTTAGTAAAGATAGTCACCCTATAACTCTTTTAGGTGCTGGAGTGCCCTAGAAATTGTAAATTATCAGTGAATGTACTCACCCAGGGACAGATAGTGGCTCAGCAATCCCAATATACTAAAACTTGCATTTGCTTTTGTTGTCAACATGTGCTAAAATCTGTTCAGATAAAATATTTTAATTTTTGTTTGTTTGGTTTTATTTATTTATTTATTTTGGTTTTGGGCCACACTCGGTGTCGCTCAGGGGTTACTCCTGGCTATCTGCTCAGAAATAGCTCCTGGCAGGCACAGGGGGACCATATGGGATGCCAGGATCCGAACCAACCACCTTAGGTTCTGGATCAGTTGCTTGCAAGGCAAAAACCACTGGGCTATTTCTCCGGCCCTGAAATATTATAATTTTTATAAAATATTCTTATTCAGTATTACAAGAAATGTCAATAGTGATTAATATCTATTTTCCAAGTTTCTTTTTGGGTTTTGAGGGTTTGGGAGAGGTTTGGCCATAACTGACAGTGTTCAGAGCTTACCACTAGCACTGTGCTCAGGGATTTATGGTGTTCAGGGAACAATATGCAGTGTTGGAGATTGAACTGTGATTCATCACATGCAAAGTAAGCACCTATAGTCTATACTATGTCTCTAGCCCCAATCCACCAAATTCTTCACAAAATTAATGACTTTTGTAATTCTGAATGCTTCATCACTTAGTTCTTATCCAAAAATTCAGTTTCACTGACTGAATAACTCCAAAAGGTCTTTCCCAAATGATGGTGGAGATACCATTTGATGGTCAATGGCTCCAGCTTGGCCAATGCTCCAATGGCATACATATACTGGGCACCTAATCAAGGCAAACACCTCTTATTCTTGCGTGATCTAGTGCAATCTAGATCTAGTGCTATTTCTGCATGAAACTGCCCTTTTTTTGAGCTGCCTGTCTACCACGCATTTTGTACAATTCCTTCCTCTACATTCACAGTTTTTTTCCTCCCAGTCTTATGGAGGGATAGCACAGAATCACATACTACTAAATTCAGAGCAGTGTTGAATTTTCTGAGGACCTTCAAAAGACATTTAACTTAGGCTTCAAGGCATGAAGCACCTGCATTTCTCCTAAGAATCCGTTTTTTGTTTGTTTTTGGATCACACCCGGCAGCACTCAGGGGTTACTGCTGGCTCTCTGTTCAGATATAGCTCCTGGCAGGCTTGGGGGACCACCGTCCTTCTGTATGCAGGGTAAATGCCCTACCTCCATGTTATCTCTCTGGCCCTAGAATACATTTTTTTTAAAGTATAAAGACCATGAAGCTTCTAAGAAGTGCTTAAGTGTCCTGAGGGTTGCTATTGGCCAATAGGGCTGATGTTTAGTTATTGAGCCTGGTAACAAGACGCTGTTCATCTTTGGTTCTTTGTAGCTGGGAGTCATCCCAGCCACTCAGTCAGGGGTCCTCAAACTTTTTAAACAGGGGGCCAGTTCACTGTCCCTCAGACCATTGGAGGGTCTGACTATAGTAAAAACAAAACTTATGAAAGAATTCTTATGCACACTGCATATATGTTATTTTGCAATGAAGAAACAAAACAGATACAAATACAATATGTGGCCCACAGGCCATAGTTTGAGGACCACTGTTTGATCCTTGAGAATTACAACTGGTAGTGCTAAGATGGTGCCAGAGATTGAACTAGCCACTTTGAGATGATAAGGCAAGTGTTCCTTACCTTACCAATCTCCCAGCCATGAAACAGCAAGACTAATTACAAAAACTATTTCATTATAGTTTAGATAAGATGATTACAGCAATTTTATGTTTATTGTATTTATGTACAAAGTTACAATATCTCACTACCACCGCAGTGCCCAAATCCCTCCACCACTATCCTTATGAGACTTCTAGAAGGAGAAGAAACTTAAATTTTTTAAAACAGCACTTAGTTCTAGGTCCACAAAAATGTTGAAAAGAGGGTACAGAAATTTCTTATATATATGTGTGTGTGTGTATATATATTTCTTATATAGTCCTCACAATTGAAGAGTGGTCATTTTTTTATAATTGATGGATCTACATTGATTCATACAAATCACCTGAAGAGCATGATAGGTTATAATAGGATTCATGAAGTATGGTGATGTACATTATGTGGTTTCAGAAAAGTTTATAATGATATTATATATAATTAAATGTATAAAGATA
Organism: Suncus etruscus; assembly: GCF_024139225.1. NCBI lineage: Eukaryota > Metazoa > Chordata > Mammalia > Eulipotyphla > Soricidae > Suncus > Suncus etruscus. The sequence continues at coordinate 177,327,017 of NC_064848.1, forward strand.
CTATTTATCATTAAAAGATACTATATATTCGCCATGGCAAACCTATGGCACGCGTGCCAGCAGTGGCATGGGAAGGTCTCCTTGCAGCTGACACGCAGGAAGGTCCACGATTAATAAATTGATAAAAATTTATAGTTTTTAGATACTAAAATATTTCTATTAAGGTTTAATTGACGTGCTTGGCACTTTGAGGAAATTCTTTGGTTTTGTGCAGCAGTTTTGGCACTCGGACTCAAAAAGGTTAGCCATCACTGCTATATATCATTAAAAGAGTATTTTCAATGCTACAAAAATCCTATGCTTGACCTATTTGTTCCTCGTCACCTCCCTGAGGAAACCTTCTAAAAACTAATGCAATTTTACATTAGTTTATATAGTTTTTCTTTTTCTGGAATAGTTTAAAGTTTATGGTATTTAGTCTTTTTGTCTTTGTATTGTTTTTATCTGTTCTTATCATGAATTTTAGATTTTTTTATTTATGCTCTGCTGTTAGAAAGCACAGTACCAGTTAAAAACATTTTTTAGCAACTATTAGAACTTTATTGGTGAATTTAATATATCAAAGTAACCTCTACTTTCATCTATTTTTCCTACTTCCTCTTTCTCACTTCAGATTCTGTTATTGTTCACCTTATTATACCAGTATGCATTTTAAATTAAAACTAATAAAACAACCTTTAAAGAAACAGCAGGAGAGGAAACAAGCAAACCAACCAATGCAGTTGATTCAGGGATATATCTATATCATTCTTTTACAGATTTACTTTGTTTATTTTTTTTAGTTATTAAAAGCAGATTCACAAGATGTTTAGCTTATTCATGAGCTCTGGAATTATAGACCAGGTTACTTGACACCATTTCCCTGGTTTTCTGTTTAATATGTAAAGAGGTAGAAACACATAACCTTTGTTATTTTATTATTTATGTATGGGCCTCATCCAGAAGTCCTCAGTGTTTATATATTAGTTCAGTATTCAGTGCTTGTTCCAACCAGTGCTCCTGGGCCTATGAAGTTCTGGAGATCAAACCTGGGACTCCAGCAAGCAAAATTTTAGTTCCTTGAGTTATCTCCAAAGCTCCTTGCATGAATTAAAAAATGTCTTTATCAGCAGTGACAACCTTGGTATCTAATGAAGTTTTGCATTCTCTAATTCTATCAATCTACTGAGGGACCTAATTGACTATGGACTATTGCATTGAAATCTGCTACGAGTCTGTCTTATTTATACCCAATTATTACACTACTAGGTATAAAATGCATAAGGAAATATCTGATAACTATTTTCCTGAGTCAACTTGGTTAATTACTTCAAGGATTTCTTAATTGAAAATAAATATCTCTTATGTTCATTGCCAATGTACAAAATAGTGGTATATATAAAATTGTATTGTGTAAATAAATGAATAATTTGATGCATTAATGTATAGCTTCTGACATGTTAGATATTTTCCCTTTTAAATTAATTTTGAGTTGTAAAATAGAATTGATTTAATTTATAAATATATTAGAGTTATTATTTATTAAATAAACAGATAATTTTGGATATACATATGGATTAAAGAAGTCCCTTGTTATAACTGTATAGTACATCTCCCTCATATTTCCAAAAATCAGAAGTAGAAAAAGGGCCGGCGTGGTGGTGCAAGCGGTAAAGCATCTGCCTTGCCTGTGCTAGCCTAGGATGGACCACTATTCGATTCCCAGGCGTCCCACATTGTCCCCCAAGCCAGGAGCAATTTCTGAGCACATACCCAGGAGTAACCCCTGAGTCTCACCTGTTGTAGCCCAAAAACCAAAAAAATAAATAAAGAAAGAAGTAGAAAATACTCTTCAAGATTTGCAAGGGCCAGAGAGCTAGTATAGATATTAGGGCACATATCTTGCATCAAGTGAGGCCCAGATTCCAATTTAAGTACCAATTGGTTCCTCAGCATAGCTGGGTGCAACCATAGAGGCCCCTGAGCACTGCTAGGATTCCAGGGTCAATCCTGAGATCACAGAACTTGAACAGTACTACATCCTTTGGCCTCACATTGAACTCCCAGATTCGCCAAGAATTACCTGAAGTGACCCCTAAGTTCTCTTAACATCTCTTGGGAGGTCTGCTTTAAAAACTTTTACAAATATTTTCAAAGATCCTTTGGGAGTAAAAAGCTTTATTTCAAGCTTTCTACGTAACATCTATTCACAGATTTTTTTTATCACAATTGAACTGTCATGAAGACTTTATCATATACAAAACTTCCTAAAATTGATATAATTTTTGTTAAATAATTCTTTGTTAGTTTTTGAATGAATGTTTCAGATCTTTTATTAAAACTTCAAAGGGTCTGTAACTCAATACAAAGAAATACAGACTACTGAGAGACAGACCTGTAACCCAATTCCAAGGACTTCTCAGAATTTGAATTTTATTAAGCCTACCTCCCCTTTTGATTAATTTCTCTATTTTTAGCTTCTTAATGTTCTTACTCCAGGATATTTTTTGTGAAGTTACAAGATTTCTTCTTCTTTAAGTTAGGAGTGCTGGCTATTCATTTTTATTTCAATTCTCCTGATAGATTCTGCATTTCTTTGTTAGCTTTTAAGCTTCTGGGGGTGAAAGTTGAAAAGAATGACATGAAGCAGGTGATCTTTAGCATAAAGACAATACCTGGAAATGAAGAGTAAACCTTTGGGACATCAACTGTATGACAAGATAGTTGCTAAAAAATATGAAAGGAAGTAAAAATTTGGCTTCACTAGAATGAAAACTGTTCTAGAAATGAAGGCTCCAGTTTTCATAAAAGCACCATATACTCTTTTATAAGATTTTATTGAGTGCTTTCTTTCCTAAGTAATGAACTGTGTTTTGGGAGATCCTCTCTAAGTTACAGTTCATATTTTTTCCACCACAGCAAAACAGTGCAAAACTCCCATGGTAAAGAAGGTCAGTTAAAAAATATTGAGTAAATACATTTTAGTTTTATGGGGGGAAAAAAAGAAAAAGAGCTTTTTTTTTTTCATTTTTTTTAGCAAACACGATTGTATATTAAGCAACTCCAAAAATTTTTTGGAGAGAGGTGACATATAAATAAACTCAATAAATAGAATGATGTGTCAGGTTTATTTTGCCCTCCAACTTTCCTGCATGGGAATAACTGCTCAAATGCAATAAAGTTTCATGTGATAACCAATGATGACTGTACAAGATCATATATAATTTTTGTCAATTGTATTTAGAAGAGAAATCCTGGGTTATACACATATTCCTCAGTCAAATGTTGGTTTGATGAACCAAATAACTTAACACGAGAGTAAACCTCCTTTATTTCACTTGAGAAGAGCTATAACATGATCTAAAGAACTACTTTGTGTGACATATTCCAACCAGATGCTTCAGGAAAATACTTTGGGCATAAATCTGTATTGAGTCACTATTTTGAGTAATTATACCAAGCTCCCTAGTTTAATGATGTAAAAATTATGTTCATATTTCTGGATAGAAACATATCAAATTAAAGAAAGAAAAGTTTTTGGCAAGTATATGCCATTTTCCATTACTATGCTCATGGCAGACATTACTAATCAACTCCCCATTTTTTGCTCATGAGTTTGGACTTAGTTTCATGAATATTTGAATTAATATTTCAATGGCTTATAATTCCTATGTAAAACAAAGTTTTATTTACCTTAAATTTTGAAGTAGGCACAAAATAGGAGAGTGTGTATAAGATCTATCTCAAGATTACCTAGCTTCTAAATAAAGAGCAAAGTTGTATTTTTAACCTCTAAATTTTAGTCAGTCCATAATGGATAATCCTATATAATATTTTGCTCCATTTATAATTAAAATTTGTTTTTGCTCCTGTGGGAATTCTAGGTGGAAGGATGGTTGATGTCTGTAGGAGAAAATAAAGCAAGTGAAGCTATCATGTCCTAATCCTTATTTTCACCACTATTTTAATTTTTAATGTTCATTTATTAATTTATTAATGTATATATGTATTTTTCTTTTGGGGGGACACACCCTGTGATGCTCAGGGGTTACACCTGCTTAGAAATCACTCCTGGCTCGGGGGACCATATGGGACTCGGGGGTATGGGAAACAAAGGTCTGTCCTAAAATGGCCCTTTACAAGGCGAACACTCTACCACTGTGCTATCATTCTGGCCCCTATTAATGTATATTATTTTTAACTTCTCACTGCAATATACATATTATACTATACACAAAAAAACACAATTTAAAAAACACAATTTCACAGAAGTTTGTATTTTTCCTTTAGAAGAAATGTTAACAATTATAACGTAAAAATCCAGAAGGAATAGAAACTATCCCAGTATCAATTCTCACTGTACAGGACTATGAGACCCCCTTTTGAGAATAAAGGTGAAACTCCTCTACTATTTTAACTCCATGTGAAACCTCTAGCACTTATTGAAGAGTTCACCCTTTCCCACTGATGTCTCATGTCCTACTTGATTTTCCACAGCTCTTTGTAAGTCCCTTTTGGGAGTTCTATCTCTACTGGAATAGGTTCCAGTATCTATTCATCTACCCCTTTGACAATTCAAACTGCTCTTAATGACTGCACTCTGTAAGTGCAGCCCTCTCTTCATGGCAAGTTTGCCTAAACATTGTCTATTTAAAGACTGTCTTGGCTATTCACTGACTTCTGATCTCCTCTATAGAATTTAGAATCAGTTTGTCAAGTTCTATTAATATTCCTGAGTTGGTAGACAGATTGGATTTCCTTTGAAATTTACAGATCAGAAGATAAAATACCATTTTATGATGTTGAGACTTTCTGTGCATGAACATGATATTATCTGGCAATTTATCAGTTCTACTTTTGAAAGGCTGCCTTTCAACCTTGTATGAGTGTGTGAACATTTTCAAAGGTTAGGATCATCTTAGCTATAAGTTGGTTACTTACTTAAAGAGACTTAGACTGTTCTAGCCAGAAGGCATGTGAAATGGGAATTTTCAGTGCCAATCCAGGCTGTTTTCACCATGGAAGTGTTTTCCTCACCAACTCCTAAATCCTAGATTCCCTCGTAGGATTAAACCTCAATTGTCCACAGAGTTAAATGGCTTGATAATGCACTTTCCTGCTTTTTCTTCTGTGATTTACTTCCTCAATCTTACTCGTGTTTCCTGAATTTGCTTCCTAATAAACCATGCCTTGCCTTATTTATCCTTGCCTCAGCGACTGCTTCTGGGGACCCCCTGGCAAGTGTAAAATAGATTTCCATAAAAAATATAATCTCATCTAATTTTGGAGCCTTAATGCAATGCAACTCAACACAATAATCCCTGCCTAGGATAACCTTCCATTTGGCCCATTCAGGGAAAGAACAGAGGTTCCAGGATCAGGCTTATGAATGTTTCATCCCAGGATTTTTCTTACCGTAAACCTCTTTTTCTTACAACACACAAAAATAGACACATGAATATCTGAATACTGTTTTTAAAGAACATCCTCTTCATCAAAAAATCTTATTTATTACATAAATATTTATTTTTCCAGATGGACCTTATGTAAGGAATCCAACTAATGAAACCCGTATGGGCTAGAGTCCAATAGAGTGGAACCTATGGTGACTGCTGTGTATTGATTGATGAGAGGCGGGACCAAGCTAGAAAATGGTGACAAACTGATGTTTGTAGTAAGGACACTTACCTATCATAGGTCGGATACACCAGAGCATTTAGTGCTAAACCCTGTGGTATGGTATATCAAGGCAGTCAGTCCTGAGTTTGATTACACAGAGTATTAGCTGAATAGCTGAGCTAATGTCTCTGGGACTATAAATGAGATGGTGATGATGCTTACTCATGGTAAAAAGCCATTGGACATAAATATCAGATCCTCAGCAATGTTTCATCTCTTAATATCTCTACCTAAATATGTCTCCTCTTTCTGCCAACTCAGTATATGGCTTTACTTCCTGAGGTGATAACATGTCACATCCAAATCTATATAGGTGAGTTCAAGTGGTGGTCAACGTTCTGTATAATTCTCTGGAACTAAAAGAAGCTAAATCACAATATGGACTTTTATACTTTAATATAGGTCAAACCCAGGATCCTGCTATCCATTATCTAAGACTTTTTCTAGAGAAAAGTTCTGGAAAAAATGGAGAGGGACCTAGTTGGAAGGCAGAGAGGATGCAACAATTTTTTTCAGGAAAAAAAATTAAGGAAAAAATTTTCAGAGGAGACCACTTTGGGAATCAGAGATCTGCTTTGATTTGATTTTGTTTTGCTTTGGTACTATACCTGGTGGTGCTCAGGAGCTGCACCTGGCTCTATTTCATGACATCACTCCTGGTAGATCTTGGAAAACTATATGTAGTGTGAGAATTTGAACTCAGGTGAGCTACATGCAAGGCAAACACCTAACCACTGTATTAACTCTCCAGCCTATGTTTGCAATTCCTATTTTGCCATTTTCTGGTTACTTGCAGTCTTATACAGAAGGCTTTACTTTTCATTTTTTCAGTAAAATGCTTGAATGTTTCCATTTTTGCAGTGTTATTAAGAAGTTTAACTTAGGGGCCCGGGCAGTGGCGCTAAAGGTAAGGTACCTGCCTTGCCTGCGCTAGCCTTGGACGGACCGCGGTTCGATCCCCCGGTGTCCCATATGGTCCCCCAAGCCAGGAGCAACTTCTGAGCACATAGCCAGGAGTAACCCCTGAGCGTTACTGGGTGTGGCCCAAAAACAAAACAAAACAAAACAAAAAAAAAGAAGTTTAATTTAAATAATTAGTAAATATCTCTGTATAAATACTCACTCTAGTCTCTGATACATAATCAACACTCACAAAATCAATAATCACAACTGATGGTTGCTTTTATGTGGCTATGGTATAATTCTGAGCTATGTCATAGATGCTTTGCTTTTTACTTAGGGTTTTTAGACCCTAAGTAATGACATATTTTGTGATATATATATATCTTACTTCCAATATTCATCATTCTCAACTTTGACAAGTTTAGGTGTCAAGGGACTTGTGCTTTTTTTTTATTATATATTAAATTTCTAAATTGCGTTCTTGTATCAAATTCAAACTTTTACCTCAGCTTACCAAATAGCCAGAGGCACTTTTTTATGTGGTGCTATTTGGAATTCAGTTTTTTTTGTAGCAATATCACTTTTGTCTGCAAAGCAGAGTTTCTCAATTATTTAAAGACCTTATTTTGTCATTTATTAAATATGGATAAAATAAAATTTCTATGTATGCTTCTAGCGATAGATTTAAGGAAGTCTTTTAAAAATAAATGTTGAGAGTAGCATAACTACACTCAAAATTGGATGTTGTAATGAACTGCTTAATTTTGTATTCTAAAATGAAGGACAGAAAATAGAATCTGAAATAAGTAACTGACACTAAAAGATGTAAGTTAAAATTGTATCTGATCTTTAAGTTGTTCCTATTCTATAAGTGGAAGTTTTATTTATAAATTGCTGACTTAACATTTACACATAATATTTAATAAATATTTTGTGATATATTATATATACCAATAAGGAACTTCCTTTTTTTAGGAGCACATCCAGTGGCCCTCCTGGCAGGCTTGGGAATTAAATGGATTGCCAGGGGTTGAAAATAAGCTGGCCATATGCAAAGCAAATGCCCTCTCCACTGTGTTAAAACTCTGGCTTCCAAAACTGCCTTTTATTAAAAATAAAGTTTCAATTAGAAAATGTCAAATCTCTTTGTTTCTTTACAGAATAAAGTAACTCTCATAAGGAAATAAAAATTATGATTGATGGCTGGAGAAGTGGTGCAGAGTGGTAAGGTATCTGCCTTGCTGGATCTAGCCTAGGACAGACTGCAGTTCAATTCCCCAGCGTCCCATTTGGACCCCCAAGCCAGAAGCAATTTCTGAGCACATAGCCAAGAGTAAACCCTGAGCGTCACCAGGTGTAACCCAAAAATACAAAAAAATATGATTAGCAATATCTTATTTTGAGTAATCAGATTTATAACTTATCATTGTACTAGGTTCTTAAAAATGAGCTTAACAATCAAAAATACTACAACAGTAGTATGAAAAGACTAAAAATGAAATGAGTCCAATAATATACTGGGCAACTCTGTAATATGAGCCACAGCCATTAATTTAAGCTACAGAGATGGTCAAAGGCTGATCCTACTGTGCCTCTGTGTAGGACTCAATCTCTTAAAAGAGGTTGATTTCTGAAGGGGAGAACAGATGAAGAGTCTCAGTGTCTGCCCACAACTATGAATGGGTGATATTTACTCCAAATATACAATTTTGAAAACAGATTTCTACCTGGGTTTTCTGTATCCCAAAGTTAATTGTATTTGGAATTTGCAATTATCTAACTACTATGGGCTTTCTTCCCTTCCTGAGATACAGGTGAAAATGCTGCAGAAGATAGAAAAGAGCAGCATACTACTTACAGACATTTCTCTTTGGAAAACTAACATATTCTTCCACAGAGAGATGCTATCTTGATAGGCAGGAGCATTTTCACCAGATTCAGGAGAGAGACCCATCTGCCTTTTTTCTCTCTGACCTTTTAGTAGCTTTCTATTGCCTGTCTTCTCTCTTAATAAATTGCAACAAAGTTCTCCCATTAAAAGGATCCATAAAACATGACTTAGAGCTGTAGCCAAAGTACAAAAACCAATTAGTAACACTGCTCCTGCAGGTTTGGATTGAAAATTCATAATAAAAGTAGGAATCTCTAGCTTCCTAGAAAATTGATTTTTTTCTTGAGAGTGTCTCTTAGACCCCATTTCTGTTTAGTTTTCATTTGAATGTCATAATTAAAAGAGACTAGTGTGAGGTTTCCTTTAAAACACTATAAATAAAATTACCCTTTGTAGTAAAAAAAAAAAAAAAAAAAAGAAGCCTGACTTTAAATATTTGTTAGCAGCTTAAAAATGTTAGGGGTAGAATTTGAAAATTACAAAGAAGCCACATTCCATGGGGGGAAATTTAAGTGTTAAAGTTTATGTGTATGGTGAAAAACATTCGTTATCAAATTAAAAGGTGAAAGTTTATTCAATTATCCGTAAATAAATGATAGAGCTCTATTTAGTAAGTTTAAAACAACTGGGAAAGAGGTAAAGAGTACTGATAAGCAACAAGTAGTTATTGTGTTTTAGGGTTTATGGTGTTCAAAAAACACTTTTAGGGCTAAAAACCCTAGCCCAGCTAGCACCAAGCACATCTTAGTGGACTCTTAGACAATTTCTTTAGTAGCACCATTGAGAGAAATAACCCTGACATTTTATAGTATTGTAAACCAATGTTAAATCAATAAATTATGGTTTACAAAAGCAAAAAATAACTTTAAGAAATTAGAAATATAGTACATGTGTTAAGGAGCTTGCTGCATGCAGTAGACCCTTCTTCCATCCCCAGCACTGCATAGAGTCTCCAGAACACCAACTTGAGTGATCACTGACACAGAGCCAGGAGTAAGCCCTGAAGCACAGCCTGTTATGGCCACTCTCAATCACCTTATCTTTATTTATTTTTATTTAGTTAAACACTGTGATTCCAAAATTGTTCATTGTTTGTTGGATTTCATTCATAGAATGTACACCACCCTTCACCAGTGTGCATCCCTCCCTCCACTGAGGTCTCCCCTTTTATCCCCCACACCCACCTGCCTATCTCTAGGCTAGGCAATTTGTTTCTCATTCTCTCTCTCTGTCTCCCTCCCCCCTCTCTTTTTTGTCGCTGTGGTTTGTGCTATTGTTAATAATAACAGCGCAAAACATCTGATCTTTAAATACTAGAATAAGCTTTGATTCTCTGAGAATCAAAAAGTGCACGGAATAAATAACTTGGAACAATGAGAAGCTTCAGACCTCCTTTTGCCGGGCAAGGAGGTTGGAAGGCAGCCAATAACTCACACATGATGCAACTGTTACAATTATTTATCTACTTCACTGATTATTATACATAGAAAGATGATGAATTTAAATTAAAAATAGGGTGCCTAATATTAGAATTTAAGAATATATCTAGTGGTTTGGGGAAATAACACCTGCAAATGAAAAGAAACCAAAATCAACAAATGTTTGGTGATTCAAAGAGTCAATATAATTATAGGGCTTTTATAATAACTCACATAATAAGTTATAAAATATTAATCACTAGGTATTTTTAAATCTTAATAAAAAACTAATAATTCCATGGCTAACTAAAACCTCCCTGAGAGCAAAACAGTGGTTTAGATGACCTGTGTTACTGACAGCTAAATTGGTACTGATCTGGTTTCCAAGGAAGCCTAGGCTCTTCTATTCTCATCCAAGTGCTCTGGCCAATACTACAGTCAGCCATTCTTTTTAGGGTCTCCCATCACTTCTCCTGATGACTAACAGTCTGCCTGTGCTTGTGAAGGGATTCAGCATCTAACCGAAGGCAGGAAAATTCAACACATCATGATGTGTAGAAATATCTTGTACCCATTCACCTTTCTTTTGACCTGATGTTGATATTGGATCTTGGATTGCTGATCCCTTGAACATAAGGAGGTTTAGATGCAACATATTTGAGTTATTGAGATCATTTCCTCATCTAAAAGGTGACTTTAGATTCCAAGCATACAAGGTGGAAGGCATGCAAGGTAAAAGACATCTTGAAAATTATACCAACCCAGAAAAGGCAGAGATGGTCTATTAAATGTCCTATTTGAGGAAATAGTCCTAGATGTTATTCCTTTAGTTAATACTGCCCAGTTTGTATGCTTCATGAAATATAACCTTCTAAGGCAAGGCATTGTCTGTCTTTATTTACACATTATATTTTAATTTTGTCTACTTGATATTGTATATGACAAAGAGCACATGCTTGATGCATCTTTTGAAATGACTGAGTGGAGAAGAAAAAGCCAATTATGTCCCTTGTACATGACTGTGTACCACAGAAGTGACCTTTTCATTCCTGCTGCACTATCGTATTCTATATGTGCCATTCAGAAACCTTCCTTCCAACAGTGTCTTGCCCCTCACATCCTATTTTCTTGGCTTCTACCTGCTTATTGCATATGTGATCTAATACTATGGTCAGTGACGTAACTATCCCATACAATAAAGTGTCATTGAAACAAATGTGCAGGGGCTAGAAAGAGAGTAGAGCTGACAAGTTGTTTGCTTCCATGCAACTGACCACAGCTTGATAAATATGATCCCTGAGCACTGCCAACAGTGACCTCTGAGCTTGTTGTGCCCTAAAACCAAAACAAAAAATGAAACAAACATGTATTCAAAAGCACAACATTATCCAGGGAAATGCTCAAATGACTGGAGTCTATGCATTGCACATGAGAGCTCTCATTCTGGTCTCTTTCACTGTATGATTTCCTGATACTGACTGACCTAGCCCCCAAGCACTACTGATATGGCTCCCCAACAAAAATGACGACACAGAACAATAGAAAATGTCTCAATGATATATGGTTTTAGATTTTTAATGAAAAATTCTTCAAATTACTCTTAATTGAAAGATTGAAAGTAGAACTCAAGATTTAAAATGTGTGTATATATGTATAATTTCAATAAATGTAACCTTCTAAGCTTTTTTTTGGAATTTGTTCCCAAATTCAGAAGGTGGCTGATATTTGTTCTGTTTTCTTTTATTGGGGGGGGCACACCCAGTGGTGCTCAGGGGTTATTTCTGGCTCTGTGCTCAGAAATCACTCCTGGCAGGCTCTGAGTACCATATGGAATGCTGGGGATCAAACCCGCATCTGTCCTAAGTCAGCCATGTACAAAGGCAAACACCCTACTGCTATGCTACTACTCTGACTCTCATTCTATTTTTTAAACTACAATTAATCTAATCAACTGCAAGAGACTCTTAATGTTACATCAAGGTGTTTCTTTGTTTGTTTTGAGGTATTGCTTTTTATTTATTTTTTTATTTTTGAGCCAAACCTGGCAGGGTTCTTGGCTTATGCCTGGCTCTGTTCTTTGATGGTACTTGGGTCCATATGTGGCGCAGTCATCAAACCCAGGTCTACTGTATGCAAGGCAAATGCCCTACCCACTTTACTAACATTGGCTCTAGTTATGTCAAATTTTAAATAAATCATTCCCATTTTTGGAGTTTAAATTACCACTCCTTCTAAATTTTGTCCAATTATACTATATCCAGTGATGCTAGAAGTATATAGCTATGATCTCAGGCCAGAATATATCCTTATTTTTTTCACCATAATGACCCTTTTTAGAAGCTTAAGATTATCTTGTTGGGGGATGAAGAGCTAGTACAGAGGTTAAGACATTTACCTTGCACTAGTCATGGGGCAATAGATGATCCCTTGAGAATTGCCTGGTGTGATCCCAGAGCACATTGTAGGAATAAGCTTTAAGCACCATAAAGTATGACCCCAGAAATAAAAAAAACTTTAATTTCTCTGTGTAGGTGCTAATTATTTTATTATTCATCAGCCTCATTCAGATTTTGCTTCTAGTTTGCTTCATTCTATTCCCAGAAAGGATCTGGCGAAGAACTTGGCATCTGCCATCTACAACCTGACTTAGCTTGCTGACATCTTTGCTTTGAAACTGCTCAATTACAGACTTTCCAATCATTTAGATTATAGAAGATAGTCATTTTTCATCTGCTTCATTAGACACTAACACGATAATGTTTTAGAAAAAAAAGATGAAACAGTAGAGGTTTCACTAGCTACTATCCACTAGATTCATATTTCTTCTGTTTGCAACATACTCCAAATGGATTTCTAATGATTTTCAATTATTCAAGCACTTCTCATGGTTTGGTATCTTTGATGTTGGTGAGATTAATACATGTGGTTTTATGTAATTTAGATTATCCACTGTTATTGGTGTATAGCATTTTAATGTTTGAAATAAAACAATGTTTCTGCTGAGTCTACATATAGTACAGAATGGAGCTGCTCGGTGACATGGTATACCTATATTCACCTTCAAGAGACAATGTCAGTTTTCCAAAATGCTTTTACGGAGTATATCATCTACTAGCAGTGTATGGGAATGCCAGTTGTTCTACATATTCGCCACCACTTGGTATTTTCTGACTCTTGTTTTGGCTGTTGTGTGAATTTTCTTTATATTTTATTTCGGTGCAAGCATGTGTGCTATATGTTAGAAGAACTTTAAAAATGGGTATCTGTTCATGATTGTAAAAGTTAGCTTTTACAGTGTTGTTTATGTAGCACTGAATTTCTCTTGGCTGTCCCTCTCCTTTTAAAGGACAAGATGCTTCATAAATCAGGAACAAAGAGACTTTAGCCATTAAAATGGAATCAATGTGGAGACACAATAATCTAGGGATTCTTTTAAAAATTGACTCTCAAACAATAAAGAGTCTTATTCTAAACCATACTCTAATTCTGAGACTTTAAAGATCACACTGTACCAACAAATTGTTCTATAACTTCTATAATGGCCCTGATGAAAAGCACTAATAGCTGACCTTGAAACAACCTCTTTGTGTACTGTGGTGCCTTGAAATCTACTTTAACCCCATTGGAGGAAAAAGACTACTCAATTTATTTATAAGTTGTAGGATCATTAATATTATTATTGGACTATGTTATAGAACTCTGTTTGCCTCCCACAAAGACAAGTGGAGACTTATTCTTATTACCGACTTCTCAGTCCTGCTATAGTACCTGATACTTTATAGCACTTGGGAAATGTTTATGAGATTAAATTTAAGATAGACAAAGCAGGAGTTTGGTGACTTTTGGTAGGGAGAAAGGAAAAGAACTTGATAGGCAAAGAATGCATGCCAGCTTCACTCTAGTATTTGTTTTTAAATTCACACATTTATCTCAAATATTTCTTACAGAAAACCATATTCTGAGACTTGACATAATGAAGTAAGTCAAGTATCAAAAGATCTATCATTGATCATGAACAAAATAAAATGATTTATAGCATATAAATATTTTTAATGTAGAAGTAAGTGGATAGCTGAGTAAATTGATAAACCTTCTAGCTAAGCTCTAGTCTGGAATCATGACCAAAAAAAAAAAAAATAGAATCAGAGAGAGCCAGGAGTTCAGCACCTGTATTTTACTGAGGATTACAAATACTGAGTATCAAACAGAGATCTGTAAGTTGTTTAGGAAGGCTGGGAAATACAGGTTTAGTTTTATTTTTATAAGGTAATGAATCAGTGTCCTTAGCCTCTGATATTCGATCATGATGTCACAATATTACCAGGGAGTAGGATCAGAGCCCCTCTAAATGATATGGTTTTACTGGGAGTACCAGGTGGGTGGCTGAGTAGAGACAACAAAACTTTTAGGTAAGCAAGGGTGAAGAGAGTAGGATGAAGCAAAAGAACAAGATGCCTCAAAGTAATATGCATAAAATTTCCAAAGCATAACTAGCTTAGTGTAAATAAGAACATAATGACAAAAAAGAAGGAAATTGGAGAACATTCTTTTCAGTGAAAATAAATTAAGAAATGTAAATAGAATAGTTTCCAATTGCATATCTATGTATTTTTAAAGATCACTACTGAGTAGAAAATGTCAGGAATGCAATGCCGTTTGAATAGCAGAAAATCTATGGAAATAGCGTCTTACATGACTAGGTTAAAGAAATATAAAGGGATAAAATATTATTATCTTAATGAATGCAATAAAATACTGGATAAATTTTGACACTCGGTCTCTATTTTTAAAAATAATCCCAGTAATCACGATGTCTGTACCAGATCAGCCCACAGACTCATTTTGTTCTCGAAAGAGATGTAAGCCAAGCCATGAAAAATCATGGATACAATGGGCAGGCAGTTAAAAGCTGACAATCTCAGGAGGAGAGGGTGGGCCAAACCATGCCTGTTTGCATCCATAACCCTTAATTGTAGCTTTTCCTATGGCCCTACTTCACCACTCCTCTAAGACTCTGGAGAAATACCAATTTGACCAAACTCTAGGTACACTAGTATTTAGGACTTTTCTGAAGTGAGTTTAGTCATCCTCCCCCTGCCCAACATGACAGCCATAATCACACCCACAAAAGACACAGTATCAGCAATGGTTTGAATTCCTGGACCTGGTCCAGTGGTCCCGTGGTCACGTGACAACTTCATTTATTTAATGCTGTCATCCCTGTTGAGGTACAGTTTTAAGTGCCAATATGTGGGTGGGAGCGATAGTCCAGCGGTAGGGCGTTTGCCTTGCACGTGGCTGACCCAGGACGGACCTGAGTTTGATTCCCGCACTCCATATGGTCCCTCGTGCCTGCCAGGAGCGATTTCTGAGCACAGAGCCAGGAGTAAACTTTGAGCACCACTGGCTGTGACACCCCCAAACCCACCCAAAAAAGATGCCAATATGTAGCTATAATCACTTAATGTTTAGAAACAAATAAAGTGGTCAGCTAGCAACAAGAGTTTACTAAACCTTTTAACAATGACTTAATGGCCTTATTGGAAATATAATAATTTTTCACAAATTTGCTTGTAATTGTACTTCTTATTTTCCCCTCCCCTCCTCTATTTTCTTTTCTTTTTTTTTCATTTTATTCTTATTTTTAAATAATTTTGTTCTCATTTATCTGGAAATAAATGTATTATGATCAGCTATGTAAAGTATGTGATACATGCTCTTTTTTGTTGTTGTTTGTTTGTTTGTTTTGGGGGCCACACCTGGTGATGCTCAGGGTTACTCCTAGCTATACGCTCAGAAATTACCCCTGGCTTGGGGGACCATATGGGACACTGAGGGATCGAACTGCGGTCTGCAGTCCATTGTAGGCTAGCACACACAAAGCAGATGTCTCCGGCCCCTGATACATGCTCTTTTAATAAAATAAATTAAATTTAAAAACTACTCTCAGCAACAGGAATGAGATGGATCTTTTGTTGTTGTTTTATGGGTCACACTAAGCAGTGCTCAGGGATTACTTATTCCTGCCTCTGTACCAGGGATCATTCCTGGTGACTTCAAGAACCAGACAGGGTGCTGGAGATAGAACCTGGATCTGCTTCATGGAAGGCAGGCACCTTGCTTAAGATTAATCTTTTTTAACCTACCAGAAATCATTTCACCAAAACATTTAGCAAACATCATTATTAGGCTCAACATTAAGAGAAGGATTTAGCCATAGCATATATATTTACTATGTAGTCATGTTGGAGAAAATTCTGTCTAGATATAAATTACAATAGGAATAATCATTGAAACTTTTACCCAGTAGCACTCAGGAAATCATGAGTTTAAATTCAAGATTTTGTACTTGCTAGGCATGTGCTCTAGCTCTTAATCTACTCTCCAGACTCTCATTCTCATGAAATAAAATATTATCAAGAGAAAAGCAACTAATTAGAGCCACTTGTCTAGCTGGATAAATCTCAAAAACACAACGTTTACTGAAAATAACTGTTGATTGGCACATCATATGAAAGCTTAAAAGACTGTGAATATTAATCAGTAACAGTCAGAAAACATAGATAAACACCCAAGATTGTGTTTTTCTTTAGAGACAGTCCAGAACAGAATTAAAGAAGGGGACATGTAAATATCTGATTATATCAATAATTTTTCTAGCATATATAAAAACTGGATCAACTTTGAAAATTAGTGAAATATGAACTATAAATCCATGAATATTCCTTATGTGATGTTCCTATATATTTGATATAGTAATAAAAACTCATAATGTTAGCTGTGAAGGAATTTGTGGAGATACATAGTAAAAAATATGCTTGACACTATGTTTATTCATAGTTTTCTTATTTGGGTGCTTTTCCTGCTGATAGTTCTCCATGTTCACCTTGTCCTGCTCCTTCCCTCAACTCTGCTGGAACCACAGTTAATGGACTGGGATATGTTCCCAAAAGAGAAACCCCATATCATATGACGGTTGTTAACAGTGAAGGTTCAAAAAATCAGACTATGTGAATTTCTTTGTTTAGTGTTTCAAATTTATGTAAAATTTCTGAAGTCGAATATAGTAATAAAATGTCATTTTCTTGATATCTTTGTCTGCCATTCTTGTCCAGACAAAGGAGTATGCAGAGTGACCTAGTCTACAGAAAGAGAAAAGATAGCAATCTTGACTATTTTTTAAATAGAAATACTAACTCAAGTGAGCAAAAAGCCCGTAAGAAAACCTAGTTTCTTATTTGTATATTTCATTAAATATCCACAGTCTTACATTAATCTCTCTTTAAACTTGAACTTTGGACCTTTCAGTCTAAACAACTGTTTAGAAAAGATATAGTGATTAAATCTTTAAAAGTTAGTGGTTATTTATTTATTTAATTTAATTTAATTTTTTTTGGTAACACCCAACTGTGTTCAGAGGTTACCTTTAGTTCTGTTCTAAGGAATTACCCCCTGGCAGTGTTGGGTAACCATGTGGAGTGACACAGATCGAACATGGGTCTCCTACATGTAAGACAAGCACCCTATCTGCTTACTAATGCTAGTGATTAATCACTAATCACTTAATTAATTAATAATTAATTCATTATTAATCACTAATGGTAGTGATTAATACAAAGATGAATCACAATAATAAATGACTTCTGAAGACTTAAGGATAGTCTCTGATCTTCATAAAACTTGGTATTTAATAAATAAATATTTGAGATTAGAGCGATAGTACAGGGGAGTAAAGATATTTGTTGTAGACACAGGCAACCCTGGTTTAATCCTCAGCATCACGTATGGTCCCCTAAACACTGCCAAGAGTAATCCTTTAGGGGCCTGGAGAGATAGCACAGCGGCGTTTGCCTTGCAAGCAGCTGATCCAGGACCAAAGGTGGTTGGTTCGAATCCCGGTGTCCCATATGGTTCACTGTGCCTGCCAGGAGCTATTTCTGAGCAGACAGCCAGGAGTAACCCCTGAATAACGCTGGGTGTGGCCGCCCCCCCAAAAAAGAGTGATCCTTTAGCATAGATCTAAGAGTTAGCCCTGAACACCACCAGGTCAAAAACCTATAGTAATAATATTAAAACAAAAATAATTACTTATTTCTTGGGGGAAAAATGAATTCTATCAATATTTACAGCTGCACTTACACCTCCAATGGTATATTAGAGGTAATTCGTGCCAATTTGCATGGATCAATTTCAGAATTTAGGATTTTTTATGAGGTATCATTAAATATACAAACAGTCATTCTGAAAAACTGAATTAAAACATGTGTTCAAAATAAAACAAGTACTCAAAACTTTCCAATTTAGTAAAAAAAAAAGTTGCTCACATAACTGACGAATGACTGAATTACATATTCAGAGGCTCATTTGTCTCTTGAAAAATATTCAAAAATACCAACACTTTTATATGTAATATACACTCATTCATCAATTGTAGCCACAGATTCATTACAGATACAAGAGTTTAGCAAAATGGAGGCCAGAGAGATAGTATGACAGTAGGGCACTTGCCTTGCAAATGGCTCACCTGACTTCATTGCCTGGCATCTGTTATGGTTCCCCAAACACTGCTAGGAATGATCCCTGAGCACTGAACCAGGAATAAGCTCTAAGAACAGCTGACTATGCCTCCCCAAACAAAAAATTAAAACATTCATGAGTTCAGAAAATTTTAAATAACCAAAATAAAACAACAAAACCTGAAAAAAACAATGAGGCTTTAAAAGTGCACAAGTAATATAACACATAGGAGAGGCCTTTCATGTAAATCCGTGGTACTGCATGTCTCCCCATATACCCCATGTAGTGCCAGGTCTAGCCCCCAAACAATAAAAACTCAACTAAAACATTTTGTGAGAATCCATTGGCAATGCAAAATTTGCATAAAGAATATTACATTTTTCATTAAAATTGTATTACATACTTATTATAATATTAAGATTTATAGTAAGTATAAGCATACATGTAATATAGATAGATATAGGTATACATATATAAGCTACACTGAAATTACATAAGGAATGGAGTTGTTGAAAAGAAACCATTAACCTTATCCAAAAATGGGGAAAGCATATGAGCAGACACTTCCATGAAGTGGACATATGGATAGCTTATTGACATATGAAAGAGTTTTCATCATCACTTATGATTAAGAAAATACAAAACAACAGTTAAGTACCATCTTACACAACAATGAGAGTGGCATATCACAAGCACACAGGGAGCAACTACTTCTGGTGGGGATGTAGTGAAAAAAAGGAGCCCTCCTTCGTTGCTGGTGGGAATCTTGTTAAGTCCAGTTCCCAGAGAAAAGAGTGGAGATTTCTCAAACTACTAGAAATAGACTTCCCTAAAACACAGTGATTCTACTTGCCATCTAACCCCAAAATACAAAAATATTAATTCGAAAAGATATGGACACACCTATATTTATTGTAGCACTTAGTAAATAAATACATAAATACATAAATAAATGGAATGTGAAACAACATAAATGCCCAACAACAGATGAAGGATAAGAATTTGTGGCAGGGGCCAGAGTACAATGGGTAGGAGGTTTGCCTTGCACATAGCCCACCCGAGTTTGATCCCGGGCAACCCATATAGTCCTATGAACATGCCAGGTATGATTCCTGATGTAGAGCCAAGAGTAACCCCTAAGCACCACTGATGTGGCCCAAAACCAAAAGAACACTAAACTGAAGGTACTGTGGCATATGTATATAATTGATTGTTATTCATCTATAAGAAAAGATGGTGTATAGTTTGCTGCAAAGTGAATAGAACTAAAAGGTATCATGCTAAATTAACAAAGCTAGAGGAAGAAAAAATATTATATTTCTCATTTATCTATCATGTAGACTATGATTGGACAAGGCAATGGAGGTATCAAGTGATGACATACTCTTGGTCCTATATTCTAGAAATAAGGATTCTTAGGACAGTATGGAGTTGGGGAGCAGAGGGAATGATGAAACAGACTAGCGAAAACACAGGAGTATTGGTTAAGGGCTTTAAGAAATTCTGTAATTTAAGGCCAGAGAGATAGCATGGAGGTAGGGCATTTGTCTTCCATGCAGAAGAACGGTGGTTCGAATCCTGGCATCCCATATGGCTCCCAGAGCCTGCCAGGAGCGATTTCTGAGCATAGAGCCTGGAGTAACCCCTGATCTCTGCTGGGTGTGACCCAAAAACTAAAAAAAGAAAAAAAGAAATTCTGTAATTTAAAGGTAAGATAACAATGGCCATTAAAATTGTAAGACTATTATAAATATGTGATCTAAACTACCATAAGTAAATAACCTTTTAAATGAGTTTGCTAAGGAATTGAGGAGGGTGAAGGACAAACAATCTTAGATCATTGGTTTTGTGTTTAGAATTGAAACATTGGATGCCTGAAAGCCTGTTATTAAAAGCATGGGAATCAAGGGCTTAAATTAAATAAATGAAACCAAGAAAGAGCAACAAATACGTGTAGAAATAAATTTAGTAAAAGGAAGAAACTCAATCATATTAATTAATGCACTCTAATTATTCTTGGATACTGAAAAACAATGACAACAAAAATGGAGTTGGAAGCAGAAATGAATAATTTATTAATCTGTGAAAATGGGTGTAATTAGGAGAGAAGAGGTAAGTGATGGAAAAAGACACATAAAGAAAGAGGTGATTAAACCGAGTAGTTGGGAGATAAATGTGAGCTTATTATTTTATTTCTTATTTTTAGCTGTTAGCAAGAGAAATTTCACAACCCATAAATTTTATAATACAGGGGTGCCTTCAATCCTGAACATTTGTCATGGGGACTCAACTTAGACTCATGTTATTTGACATTGACCATCCAACCCCCAAACCCCAGATCTCAATCTTAGAACTGGCACAGTTCCCTGCAACAGCACCAGGAATCAAACTATGCCTGGGGGAGTCCCTAATACTGCTCTTGCACCAACTTGTGTCAGGGAAGGTTCATACAACATCCTGACGAAGAGGAACAAACAACTTGATCTAAGGGCAGGTTGCTCTACATCATCACCTAATGGTGAGATGAAATTAGAATACACTCCATCCTTTGGTCTGTGCAAAAATCATGATCACTAATTACAGAAGACTGATTACAACAACCATGACTGAGCAGAACTCCTGGAATCATAGAGAAAGACTCTATCCTAAACTTTGTCCTAGGATATGTGCAAAAACCAAGATCTCTAATTATCGAGGATGACTTTGACAACCACAATTGAGCAGAATGTTTCCTGGCACCATAAAGAAAGACCTTGGGGTTTGACAATGAAATGTCCAGAGCCTGTAGTTTATCTCATGACAGTATGCTTCGAGAGTGGAGAAACCCTGTATCTCTTAGGTCATGGGAATTTTCTTTCTAATTTCCCCAATACTTACTGTGCCTATGCAAAAACAACAGTAAAACAAAACAAAAACAAAAATAAAAATCTTGCCACACCAGCTTTCCCTCTTTTATTCTTATGTTGTCATTTTAAATTTATATTTATAGCTTCTAGGTAGGGGCTCCTGCCACTTCTTTTTTAACAGAGCCATAGAACATGAATCATCTTGTTCTGACCCATATTTCCATGTCTTTCTACAAATTGAGAAAAAATCAGTGGGTGGTATTAGGGGCAAATCAGTTTCATGCGCATTGAGTGGAAATAAAAATGGTCAGATCTAAATACCCAACCCAAAGTCAACGACAATAGAATCAAGAGACCCAACTACAACAAGCTATACACAAAAGAGACTTGTTACTCTAGCATTCGAGGGTGCTAAGAGTGGAGTATGGGATGCATTCTGGGAACAGTGGCAGAAGTAGGACAACACTAGTGGTAGGAATTGCCCTAATATACTGTCACTATATACTTAAATATAACTGTGAAAGACTTTTATTATAACTTAAATATAACTGTGAAAGACATTGGTCTCAATAAAAATCATAACAAATTTTTGTTGATATTTGTGTTTCTTTTGAATTATAGATACATTAACTAAAATAGGCCATGAAGTCACTGAAATATATTTAAGTTATATATAGTATTTGATAATAAAATCATTATTTTGAGTCCAAATTGGTTCACTATAAACAATTAGCCTTATTTCTTTAAGAGCAGAATGATTACACTAACATATACTGAGAGCAGTAACAAAGCAACAGTATAACTATTACTACAAGTTATTGTTTTTATATTCTCAGGAACTGTTCTATATTCTTTACATGAATGAGTCACTTAATCATTAGAATGGCCTTCAGAGGCAAACATAGTAGTTTCATTTTCCCATTTGCACATCAGGAAACAGACTTAGATAGGTAGAATATCTTCTTCCCAAACATATTGTCTAATAAGGTTAGGATTCAGGTAATTTAGCCGTGAAGGTCACACAGTTAGTGAACTATATAGTCCTAAAAAATCGTCAGATATTAGCAATAGAGTATAAAAGTCACTAAAGGGCACCAATATCAATCAGAGGATGTTGCAAAGTTGACTGATTCTTATTTTGTTGTTAGATTTCATAAGAAGACATTTATGGTGCATCTGGTTCTTTACCAGAATGTCAGACATTTTAGGAGAAATAATGATGGATAAAACATTGTTCAACCTTTGAGGTACTTGAAATACAGGTATTCATTTTTTATACATCTCGAGTGCAGACAAGAGACAAATCAAATATGTTCTAAAACTTAAAAGGATTTTAAATAATTCAAATAGATCCTGACGATTTCTTCTAATATTCTGAAGCTTCTAAGTGTCACAGGAATACGTATAAGAGTTTATATATTCTCTCCCTTTGCCACTCTCTCACACACACATATATAAGAATAGGGAAATATGCTTTAACTTAAAATGTTTACAGTTTTTAATATTAACCTTAGGACTGCAGTGTTAATATGTTCTGTAATAAAAAAAATCAGAATGGTTCTTCCTTCCTTCCTTCCTTTCCTCCCTCCCTTCCCCCTCCCTTCTTTCCTCCCTTCCTTCTTTCCCTCCCTTCCCCCTCCTTTTCTTCCTCCCTCCCTTCCTCCTTCCCTCCCTCCCTTCCTCCCTCCCTTCCTCCTTCCCTTCCTTCCTTCCTCCCTCTCTTCCTCCTTCCCTCCCTTCCTTCCTACTTCCCTTCCTTCCCTCCTCCCTTCCTTTCTCCCTCCCTTCCTCCCTTTCTCCCTTCCTTTCTTCCTCCCTTCCTTCCTCCTATCCTTCCTCCCACCTTCCCTTCCTTCCTCCTTCCCTTCCTTCCTTCCTCCCTTCTCTTCCTCCCTCCCTCCCTTCCTCCCTTCCTTCCTTCTACCTTCCCTTCCTTCTTTCCTCCCTTCCTTCCCTCCCCTCCTCCCTTCCTTCCTCCCTTCCTTCCTCCTACCCTTCCTTCCAACTTTCCTTCCTTCCTTTTTCCCTTCCTTCCTTCCTCCCTTCTCTTCCTCCCTCCCTTCCTCCTTCCCTTCCTTCATCCTTCCCTTACTTCCTTCCCTTCCTCCCTCCCTCCCTTCCTTCCTTCCTTACTTCCTCCCTCCATCCCTTCCTTTCTTCCTTCCTTCCTTCCTTTCTTCCTCCCTCCCTCCCTCCCTTCCTTCCTTTCTTCCTTCCTTCACTCCTTTTCTTTCTTTCTTTTTCTCTGAAATGGTCTGCTTTACTTGACAGTAAGTATTCTTTTCCTGTTCACACTGTAACCTTTGAGAAAAAGACTGAATAAACAATGTGACTAGAGCAAAAGGGAAAGAATCTCTTTACAAGCCGTAAGAATGACTTCTGAGGGGCCGGGTAGGTGGCGCTGGAGGTAAGGTGTCTGCCTTGCAAGCACTAGCCAAGGAAGGACCGCGGTTCGATCCCCCGGCGTCCCATATGGTCCCCCCAAGCCAGGGGCGATTTCTGAGCACATAGGAGTAACCCCTGAGCGTCAAACGGGTGTGGCCCAAAAACCAAAAAAAAAAAAAAAAAAAAGAATGACTTCTGAGATGTAGGGATGCTTACTTGGATTAGGACAACTCATAGAAGAAATATTCAAATTCCAAAAATGTGTGGTGGATTGGAAGGAATTAACTTCTAGCCACTTTGTACAATGAGAAAAACTAGCAGAAATGACCCTAAGGTGATCTCACTACAAAAGGAAGTTTGAAGTGTTAAGATAATCAAGAAAACACTGGGTACCTAGGAAAGGATCCCTAAAGGAAAATTTGTGAGAGGCATTTACGGGGTGGATTGTTAAAGTCATCTCTAAAAATTAAGCTAAACCCCTTGAGTAAGAATGGCACAACAAAAACAATTTCCTATGTCTTTACACACACTCCTCTAAGATGATTTTCTGCACAAACATTTGACAAATGCAATTCATGTAATAATAACAATTCATTTCCTATTCCCTTTAAAAGAGAGAGAACAGGACCTGAATAGAAAGAAATTCGGTTAAGTTACCTGCACAATTGCTTTTGTGCATAGAAAGTCATAAGCCCCAGGAATCTATTTTGAAAAAAATAAGTTACCTGAGGAGGAATACAAGGTTTCTACTGGATGCAGTCTACAATCCTGCAGCAGTGCTGAACTGATATATATATATATATATATATACATACATACATACATATATACACATACATATATACATACATACATACATACATATATATACATACATATATACACATATATATAGCTGCTATATATAGCTATATATATGTTCAGTGAAGCTTTATAGAGGTTACAAATAGGAAGAGAATAAATTAATCTCGCCTTGATAAATGCTACATCCACGTGCAGTTTAGCTGGCAGGCCTTGGCCCTTTATCTCCCTCTACAAAAAGCTTCACAGTCTTGGGTAAGAGGGGAAAAAAAGGAAAACAGAAGAGGGAAAATTTCTGACATATGACAATCACAGTTCAAGAAGACATGGTAATCACATGCAAGAGATGGAGTATTTAAAGAGAATCCTACCAAGGACAGAAAAGGCTAAAGGAAGTCAATACATGAAACTGTGTTAGGACTGTCAGATACAAAACAAAAGTGATTGAGAATGCAATTCCAGCAAAGCTTAATGGAGAGTTAAAAAGAGTTTCAGTGAGCAGTCCTTTGCTTAGTTGATGAAAACACCAGATAAAATCCGAAACATACTGCACAATTTATTAAAGGTTAGTTCTTCCCCACTAACTAACAGGCTTCCACTCGTCTTCAGCATTCTTTCTGACTTATTTCATTAATGTTTCCTTCTCTTTCTGGAGTGGTCAGAGCCCAAGGGAATCTCTCTCCTCCTTCTCCTCTTCACCTCCCCCCACCACCCTGTGCCAACCAGTGGGGCACTGAATGGGAGCCAGAGTGTTGTCTGTGAAAGAGAAATTGCAAAACCACAAATTGCAGAAAATGGTTACTGCCAAAAAATCGAAAGGAACACACAATATCACCATGCCTCTTAAAAAGCAATTGCGCATTTTACAGGCCTCTGGGTAATTCAGGTTTGTTTGGCAACTTTCTCACCCATACCACCCAGAAGACATTTCTCTTCCACCAGAGGCAGTGGTCCTAAGAATATGAAGGAAAGAGGGTGCCTGAAGAATTGAAAAGAAACCTTAAAATGTGGGTGCAAATCTTTGCAGGGGTCTGATTTGACCCATACATTTCTATTATCATCTATTGTATAATACTAATTTTTGTCTCCAAATTTGACTCCAAAGTCGAGTAATAGGAACAAAAGGGGAGTAGAGGGACAAGATTGGAAATCTGGTACTAATAAAAGAAATTACTGGTATTAAATGTCATGAGTGTGGGTCTAGGTGGTGCCTACTAACCTGAACATGACAGACTTTGCCTGATAACCTAGGTGGCCAAATAATAGAGATGACTAGATATCAGAAAATGAATATCTCAAGATCATATGCCCATTAATGGGTCCATCTGTAAACTAAATAAAAAATGCTTGCTCTTCTACCTCACTTTGTAAAAAAAGGCAAAAGTTTTCTATATTTCTCTGGAGTCTTATTTAAATATACCCTTTCTATAATCTGGGAGCTTCATTTCTATTCTCTCAAAAAAAATCTTATCTGATTGAGACAATATATCTCCAACCTCTGACTTTCAATTTTGACTGCTTGAGAACAAAAACTTCAGGCCCTGATGCTTATTACCAATAATCTGAGAAAATTCTTTAAAAGGACAAAGTATTTTTAGATGTCAACATTCCCCCCAAAATATTATCTTATATAATTATTACAATAACCCCCACCCCCTAGATTTCTTCATAATAAAGTTACTTAGAAACCAAAGAGTTAACTAGCCTTCTTAAAAATCAAACTAAACCCAAGGAAGAGACTCAAGCATGTCCCTTCAGGTTTAAGTTGATGAACTCCATCCATCATTCTCCCTCTTTGTCAAAGTTTACAGTCCTAATTTGGCTCTATGAGGGACTGGAATTTTACATGTCCCACCCATGTTTCCAAGTTCCTTACTTGGAAAGACTCCCTGCCATTCACCCACTTGAGAAGGAAGGAAGCCTTGTATGAATGGAGTGCTGATTATACTGTTTGTATTGGTTGTACAATACCATCATCATTAATATATAGTGCCAATTCCAGAGGGGCTAATCAAGCCTGGGTGCTGAAGTTAACTAAGTTATAATTGCCTGGTGATTTCAATATGTTTCCATGACTCCATAGTTTAAGACCCATTTTGAGCTCATTCTCAGAGATGAAGTGAGGAGATGTGAAGATCTGTTTTGTTAGGAAGGTGAAAAGTCCTAGAGTGTACTTTTCAGCACACTTCTAAAAAAATGGGCATCAGGCAACTTGTATATGTCAGATCCCCCACATAATTTCAATTGAAATTTTAACAAAGAGAGCAGTTAACATGTGTATGTATTTTTCTATTTACATATGATTTAAAATGTTGTCCTTCATCTAATTTTTATCATGAACAAATACTATCTTTTAGTATTTGAAATCAATTTATAGAAAATACTTGAAGAAACAAAAAGTATGTCATAAATAGCTATCAAAAATGTTGGAACATGAACCCTGGTGATTTCCTGTGATCTAAAGAAATGGTACACAAGAGAGTACATTCATTTGTAAAAAAAATACTTATGATATCACATAAAATCTAACATGACTAGTGGTAAAAGCTGCTAACATTTATGACAACCATATATCTTGATAATGCAATAAAGACCAAACAAATGTAATGCAGATATTGACATTAGAAAATCATAGTTAATACACATAATATACATTGACACAAATTTTGAATGTTTTTTGAGGGTGAATATCTCTTGTGCAGATGTTTGAAATTTTGGAGAATGGCAATGGGGTTTGTAAAATCACCCCATGAACCATATTTCTAACCCCTACAGGTGGACTTTTACAAGTCAAAGGGTTTGGTAAAAAGAAAAAGAAAGTTGGGAGAATGACTTTGTTTTGGGTAAAGACAGGGTATAAACTAACAGAGTTGTTTTGTTAGAGCAAATGAAAACATTATCTAATGAAATTAGTACAGCTAGTTGTTTTGGAATTCATCTGGATACATGGTTTGCTCAGGGACTAAGTGATTCAAAAAAGAACTTATATAATATGCATTATATAGCTATATATACATATATAAAGAATCATTTAAAATTTTCTAGATTTAAGAATGTACAATTCAATGACCATATCTTCCACTGAAAATTATATATTAACCAGGAGTTGAGGGTTACTTGGTTTAACAGTCCTTGGTTTACCTGGCTCAACTTTATACCTTAACATTGTCAATTTTTGACTTACCAATCTGTAGTGGCAAACTCATATTTTGAGTTTTTTAATAACTGGTGTCTTTATATTGGATCCATATTTAGCTCATGTTTTTTATAAGCTTGGATATTATCAAATTATTCCAGGGACAAATGGAAAGTTCATTTTTGGATGGTTAAAATCACTATAAGCACTCAATAAAAAGGAATAAAAGAATCACATCCAAACTCCCCAAAGCAAAACTCTAAAACAACCAGAGAACTCCCAGTTCAGACCTGGCATGTAACTTTATTTGATTCTTCAGAATTGAGGGAAGTTTGTAATTTGCATATGGACACTAGAAGTACCAAGAAGAAAGAAATCTAATATACAAGAGATTCATTCTAGAAAGAATACTGGTTTTTTACAGAATAGCTGTAAAGAGAGTCCTTGAAGGAAGGACTTATTAAGATAACTACCAATGCCTTTAAACAGGAAACAATCTGTCTGTGAGAAACAACTGGAGGAAAAGCAATAAATTATCAGCCATTTAAAAAGAATATTCAAATGTTTGTTGTCACAAGGTCAGAGTAGCTAGAATATTGCCTATATTTTTAGCTTTTTAAGATAAAATACAGCTTCACTCTTCTGCACCCAAAGTTTATAAAATGCTCATGGTGTTTTACAAATCAATAGTGTCAAATGTTTTTTGGTGGGCAGGTTGAAAGGGCACAAAAGAAACTAGCTGCACTGTTCAAGTCAGGCTTTAAAAATGGTATTTAGAGATGAGGTTGTATGAATTACAGCTGAAAAGTACATAACATTGCAAGGAGGAGTTCTACTTACATTTTGCTGCAAGTGAAATGTCTGTCCTTCAAGGGTAGTCTCTGAAACAAAGAAAAATAAAAAGTGCATTAAAAAGTATCTTGTTGTCCAATAAAAGTGAAAAAAGACATTATAATTGCCTTGGAAAATGTAGCCTCTAACTGATAAAATGAGAAGAGTAAGACGAGAAAATATTTTCTGGAAAATATCTCAGAGGTACTGCTAGCTACACACACACACACACACACACACACACACACACACACACACACACAACACACAACACACACACACATACATTGTTCAGCTCTCTTCTATAAATAACCCAGAATTTCAAGACCATTTGATGCTCACTTTGTCTCCCAGGTCTGTTCCTAATGGGAAGACGTATGAAGAGTCTAACTGCCTACTTCAGTAGCTTAGGCTCATCAATCACCCTTTGGCTTCTGGTGCATACTGACATTGTACTCGTTCTTTTAAGTCCAGTTCTGACACATTGTTCCATTAAATGAGACTCCTCCTAAAAAAATCATGATTTTCTCAATTCATGCTTATTATTGAGATAAGTGGACAGTTTTCTTTTCCACGAAATAAAAAAGCTTTTGCAGTAGGGGCAAGGGATGGGAGTAGGAAGGAGGAGGTATTTAAAAAGCAATGCCAGTTTTTTTTTTCAAGATGGCAGTAAAATGAAGGCACCGATTAGTCTGTGCTTGCTTGGAAGGAGTTTTCCAGAAATACAGGCAATTTGTTGTGTGTGGCAGCCCATCAGACAATTCAGCTAGCATCTAAATCTATTTTTATTTTGGCTCTGTTTGAGGGTCTATCTAATAGGGCACTTTCAAAGTAGTTTATCTGGAGATGCCGGTTGAGTCCAGGTCATTTCTAAAACTGAGGACTCAAGTTCTAGAGGTGTCCTCAAAACTACAAAAATATTTTGGTTATAATAATATGTGGTTCTAAGTCATTTATAAGACTGAGGACTCAAGTTCTATAGGTATCCTCAGAACTACAAAAAATATTTTGCAGGACTGGAAAAATAAAGACCAGACGCTTGCCTTTCATGTAGCTGACCTGTGTTCAATACTTGGCATACCATATGGTCTCCTGAGCAAGCTGGGAGTGATTCCTGGGTGAAGAGCAAGAAGGAATTTCTGAGCATTACTTGGAGTTACACACACACACACACACACACACAAACACACACACACACACAAATAACAACAAAGAAACAAACAAAACTCCAAAGAAATGATTATGCTATGCCACCTATGATAATTTGGTATGTATGGCCCATTAGTTTAGTTAGTAACATTTTTCTAAGTCCTGCCATTTTAAAGTAATAGTGTGATTCTGAAAAATTGATTCAATGTTCTGGAAATGATAAAAAATAACTCTTCTGTCAAAGATAGTTGTAATGGTATAATAAGATAATAAGCTTATGTCACTTAAGCCTGTTCCATAGTGGGGATACTGTTCAAGCTAACTTGTATATATTTATTGTTATAAATATATACATATATATTATAAATATATTATTATTATTTTATTTGGAAAATCACTAGAAAATAACCCATAAGTCAGGAACTATAAAAGTAGGTATGAAGAGATCCTTGCTTGGGTGAAGTATCTCTACTCTTGGCAGCTGAAATTGAATATTCTCGCCATGACTGTTTTTCATCAACCCTTATTTCTCCAACTTTTGCATATAACTTAAATATGCTTAATAGTCATACTGGGAATTTCTCAAGGTTCTAGTAAGCCTCCTAGTTTCTCATGTTCTACCTATAGAAAAGGATAAGCCAGTGTGGAGATCATGTATGAACACACTGTGAAAATTATGGAACTGCTAGGCCCGTGAAAAAGAGAGTTAATTCCTTTTCAGAGGTCCTTATAGAAAATATGAACTAGGGCTCGAAGAGATAGCACAGCGGTAGGGCGTTTGCCTTGCAAGCAGCCAACCCAGGACCAACGGTGGTTCAAATCCCGGCTTCCCATATGGTCCCCCATGCCTGCCAGGAGCGATTTCTGAGCACAGAGCCAGGAGTAGCCCCTGTGCACCACCAAAAACAAAACAAAACAAACAAACAAATAAAAAAGAACTATATACATTTCAAGCAAGCTAATTTTTTTTTTTACTTTGGTCTTCGATATTTGACTCAGCAAGACAGAACCCAGATTGCTGGAGTACTTCGGGACACTGCTCTGACCACCATCTGACATAAATTCATTCCTCACAGCTTTTTGCATTCCATGCAAAAAAGCACTGCTGCTAACTATCTGAAATATCTACCTTCAGCTTCTTTGAGGAGCTTGTTGCTAGGAAACAAATTTATAATGCCCTCACCTACTAAGAAAAGTTTTTGCTTCAGCTGGCAGAGTCTTCTTCAGCTACGAAGGTATTAACAAAGTGAACTGCCAGTCTTACTTTATGGATTCATCGGACAAGAGCTCTCAGTTTGGGCAATAGTTTCACAGCAATACTATTGATTACATTAAAAACAATTCAGCATTGTCTTTAAAGTGGAGTCTAAAGCTGCCTGGTGGTGTGCTACTGATCATATTTTGGGGAGTACAAGATAAATATAGCACTTAAAAACACTGTGATCGGGAAGTTTTACAGATCCCTAGAGGGATATAAAAACAAGCCCTTATGATTTCCAAGCTTATTTTCACAGTAGAAAAAGAAAAAAAATCTGAATTCTTAAAGGAGAGTCCTTAAAATTATTAATAAACTAATATGCTACATGTTTATTGAGTTCCTGGTGTGTGCAAAACACTGCTAATAATACGGTTGGTGCCATTCTGGTAATATCAGTCTGGTTGGAGAGACAATAGGACTTGTTCGAGGGATCAAAAAATAATTATGATAGTGGTGGTCGGTGGGAAGAAAAGGAGGTTTTCAATGAACTAATCTATACCGAAAAGTTTGAAACATTTAATGGGGGAACATGAACAATATCAGTAAGAAAAACACCATTTAACTAATAAAATATCTAGCATTTCTGAGGGCTTTCTGCACCAGGAGCTCTCTCTCCCAAGTGCTTTTATATGCACTCATTCACTTATTCCTTAGAGCAGCCTGTGGGAGTTCTTATACATTTTTTTTTGTCACCGCGTACCCCTCCCCCCCTGAGAGTTCTTATTCTTACTACTGTGGTAGGAGTTAATGAAGGAAAGTGGAGATTTATGGGAAGTGAAGTATAGAACACACAACGCAAAGGGGAGTCATGAACGTCAGGGGCCAGGGATAGAAGAAATTGGTCTTTTAAGGGAGTGTTTGACCAAAACTCATTTGCTCATAGTTCACACTCAATTTTACACAATTCATTCTTTTATGTCATAGGAATCTTGCAAGAATCATGGATGGGGGCCCTTCAGAGTTCAGTCTGAGATAACTTTGGTTAGGGAAGCCCAGCCTCTCTTTTCTGGGTTCAGGGAGATTCCTGGTCCATTTTGGTTCCATGACCTATCTCATGCCTTTTCTATACCTCAGAGAACACTCAAGACCATGGTCACCCTTAGAGAACATGCAAAGTCAGCAGTGCTATAAAGCTTAATTCAGTATTCTGTTATATGTGATACAATCTTTTTAAAAGTCTTCAGGTACCTTATTTGGTTTCTTTATGAGGAAAACAGTCTTCTACACTATGATAACTACTGAGATCATCCACTGAAGTTCCTAGTGCTAACCCCTCAAAAGGTTGGTGTATTCAGACATAGAATTTCTTGCACCACCTTTCTATCACAATTTCTTGTCTTGTTTCCAATGTTTCATCCCTTCAAGCTAGTCTTCTTAGAGTTAACACTCTTGAAAAAAAAAACAGATTATATTCACACCTATATTCATTGAAGTATTATTTACTAGAGCTAGTGGTGGGAAGCAACCCAAATGCTCAATAACAGGTAAATGTGTAAAGAAAATGTGTGTATGTAACATACCATTTTTAGATTAAACTGAAAATTTTCTGGACAAAGAAATACCATAAATCTAAAAGTTCCTCAAACATTATAAAACATGCCAACTTTAACCTCTTTCTCATAAGTCTGATTCTGGACTTGATTAGTCTGAATTGGGCTTTTTTTGGGAAAAAGTATGGAGGGTGGTTTTCCATGATTGTTAATAACTTGGTTTACAGTAGCTTTAATTTTTGCCACTAATATTTAATAATTTTATAAATATTTCCAGTTGCCTCTCTCTCTTTACTTCTGCTGCCAGGGACTTAACCCAGGGCCAAATCCATGCAAGGCAAAGGCTCTCCCATTGAGTCGCATTCGAGTCCTCTTTTTATTCTTTGCTTTCCAGTCTTGAACTTTGCTTAGAACTAAGTAAATCCTACATTGCCTACAATGTTTATGTTTAAGCTTTTGTGTTTTTATTTCTTTTGAGTTTTCAACAGTTAAATTTTAATTAAATAAGCAATTTATATTACAGAAAATTTGAAAGATACAAAAGAACACTAAAAAAGAAGTAAAAGTAAAGTTCACAACCTCAAAGATTTATTTGAAAAAAAAAATGAATGCCTTGCCCCCTATGCTAATCCCATTTCCCAGGGGGTAATTAATGTCAATTCTGTGTGAGGGTATCATTCCAAATGGTTTTTATGCTTATGAACACCCATATATACGTATGTATATATGTGTACATGTATACCTATCTATACATATATTTATGCATATATACATCTACTATTGCTTTTTCAACGAAAACAAAGCCATGTCATATAGATTTCCAAACAATACTTTTATTTTCTCAATAGTATTTTATAAACAAACATTCCAAGGCAGTATATATATATATATGTCTATTATTTAGTGGGAAAGTGGGAATATATTTGAGGACATGCCTAATTTATTTAACCGATTCCATATTGATAAAAATCTCTCTTGTTATTTTTTTCTATTTCAATGAACTTGCAACAAGAAAACATTTCAAACATTTGTAGTTAAACCTATGCTCTTATATAACCTAGGGTAGTTCTTAGAATTGCAAGTACTTTATAATAGAGTTCATTCAGTTTAATATTAGATGGCAAAATACAAATTATTCTTCAAGAAGGTTGAGCCTATTACTCTCCACCATGCCTATAATATCTCCTCGAGAGTGTGTCTTTTACTTTGTTCTTATGGCTTCTTTTTCTTTGACTCTTTGTGATAATACTTCCATCTGAATTTCAGGATACTTAATTCCATTTGCAGTAATGTTTTTGATTTCCAAGAACACTTTACTTTTCTCAGATTACTAGTGTTTATAATCACTTCTATAGCCTCTCTAGGAACTTCAATTCTTTTTCCTTTAGTTATTTTTGTTTCTTCTCTTTAAGGACGCTCACTCAGAACTCCCTTTTCTGATTATGCTCTTTTTGACTCCAGAAAATTCTTGGGTCACTTTTAATGCTCTGTAATTTTCTGTCCAGTCTCACTTGCATGTATACACTCAGATTTCCTGACCACTAAGAAAAGAAGCTCCTTAGCACATATGTAGGTATGTTGTTGCAGCCTCCTATGTATTAGAGTCTAAAAATAGTGGTAGAAATTCTCCTGATGAATAGGCTGATAAGCTAGTTCTCTTTGATTGGTGGTACAAAATTCTCAGGATGTCCAGGTGAATTTGGGATTTCAGGTTTTTTTTTTTAAGTTAGATGCAATTGATGTATTATTTAGTTATGGTCTTCTCAAATAAACAAAAACACAAAGCAACAATACCAAATCCACAAGTAATTTCTAGAACCATAAACCGATTTCCATTATGAAGTCAAATTGATTCATCAAGCAGACTTATCTCAAAGCTGAGGATATCAAGAAATTTACATGAGCTATGTACTCTCAGAGAATTTGCCTACAAATTGGGTTATAACTCAGATATGAGGCTGCTTTGATAAAATAATTTTGATAAAATAATATGTCAATACAAATAAAGTGGATGCTATTTTGGGACCCATATCAGTAATACATAAAATGAGTTCTAGGAGATGGACATAGACTATATCATTTAATCACTGAGGTGTTTGTACCTGTCTATTGCATGAGAGACCTCAAATAACTTCAAATTTATAGTGACATATAAATGCCATGGCAGAGTCAGACTTGGTGCATTATAGAAGTAGAAGAGGCACTTTTTTTTTCTCCTTTTTTTTTAAAATTTATTTAAACACCTTAATTACATACATGATTGTGTTTGGGTTTCAGTCATGTAAAGAACACCACCCATCACCAGTGCAACATTCCCATCACCAATGTCCCAAGTCTCCCTTCGCCCCACCCGACCCCCGCCTGTACTCTAGACAGGCTCTCCATTTTCCTCATACATTCTCATTATTAGGACAGTTCAAAATGTAGTTATTTCCCTAACTAAACTCATCACTCTTTGTGGTGAGCTTCCTGAGGTGAGCTGGAAATTCCAGCTCTTTTCTCTTTTGTGTCTGAAAATTATTATTACAAGGGTGTCTTTCATTTTTCTTAAAACCCATAGATGAGTGAGACCATTCTGCGTTTTTCTCTCTCTCTCTGACTTATTTCACTCAGCATAATAGATTCCGTGTACATCCATGTATAGGAAAATTTCATGACTTCATCTCTCCTGACAGCTGCATAATATTCCATTGTGTATATGTACCACA
Source organism: Suncus etruscus (assembly GCF_024139225.1). Lineage (NCBI taxonomy): Eukaryota > Metazoa > Chordata > Mammalia > Eulipotyphla > Soricidae > Suncus > Suncus etruscus. The sequence goes on from NC_064848.1 coordinate 177,362,008, forward strand.
GTTTCTTTAGCCATTCGTCTGTTGAAGGGCATCTTGGTTGTTTCCAGAGTCTTGCTATGGTAAATAGTGCTGCAATGAATATAGGTGTAAGGAAGGGGTTTTGGTATTGTATTTTTGTGTTCCTAGGGTATATTCCTAGGAGTGGTATAGCTGGATCGTATGGGAGCTCGATTTCCAGTTTTTGGAGGAATCTCCATATCGCTTTCCATAAAGGTTGAACTAGACAGCATTCACACCAGCAGTGGATAAGAGTTCCTTTCTCTCCACATCCCCGCCAACACTGTTTATTCTCATTCTTTGTGATGTGTGCCATTCTCTGGGGTGTGAGGTGGTATCTCATCGTTGTTTTGATTTGCATCTCCCTGATGATTAGTGATGTGGAACATTTTTTCATGTGTCTTTTGGCCATGTGTATTTCTTCTTTGTCAAAGTGTCTGTTCATTTCTTCTCCCCATTTTTTGATGGGGTTAGATGTTTTTTTCTTGTAAAATTCTGTAGTGCCTTGTATATTTTGGAGATTAGCCCCTTATCTGATGGGTATTGGGTGAATAGTTTCTCCCACTCAGTGGGTGGCTCTTGTATCCTGGGCACTATTTCCTTTGAGGTACAGAAGCTTCTCAGCTTAATATATTCCCATCTGTTAATCTCTGCTTTCACTTGCTTGGAGAGTGCAGTTTCCTCCTTGAAGATGCCTGTAATGTCCTGGAGTATTTTGCCTATGTGCTGTTCTATATATCTTATGGTTTGGGGGCTGATATCGAGGTCTTTAATCCATTTGGATTTTACCTTTGTACATGATGTTAGCTGGGGGTCTAAGTTTAATTTTTTGCAAGTGGCTATCCAATTGTGCCAAGACCACTTGTTGAAGAGGCTTTCCCTGCTCCATTTAGGATTTCCTGCTTCTTTATCAAAAATTAGGTGGTTGTATCTCTGGGGAACATTTTCTGAGTATTCAAGCCTATTCCACTGATCTGAGGACCTATCCTTATTCCAATACCATGCTGTTTTGATAACTGTTGCTTTGTAGTACGGTTTAAAGTTGGGGAAAGTAATTCCTCCCATATTCTTTTTTCCAATGATTGCTTTAGCTATTCGAGGGTGTTTATTGTTCCAAATGAATTTCAAAAGTGTCTGATCCACTTCTTTGAAGAATGTCATGGGTATCTTTAGAGGGATGGCATTAAATCTGTATAATGCCTTGGGGAGTATTGCCATTTTGATGATGTTAATCCTGCCAATCCATGAGCAGGGTATGCGTTTCCATTTCCGTGTGTCCTCTCTTATTTCTTGGAGCAGAGTTTTATAGTTTTCTTTGTATAGGTCCTTCACATTTTTAGTCAAGTTAATTCCAAGATATTTGAGCTTGTGTGGCACTATTGTGAATGGGGTTGTTTTCTTAATGTCCATTTCATCCTTTATACTATTGGTGTATAGAAAGGCCATTGATTTTTGTGTGTTAATTTTGTAGCCTGCCACCTTGCTATATGAGTCTATTGTTTCTAGAAGCTTTTTGATAGAGTCTTTGGGGTTTTCTAAGTAGAGTATCATGTCATCTGCAAACAGTGAGAGCTTGACTTCTTCCTTTCCTATCTGGATTCCCTTGATATCCTTTTCTTGCCTAATCGCTATAGCAAGTACTTCCAGTGCTATGTTGAATAGGAGTGGTGAGAGAGGACAGCCTTGTCTTGTGCCAGAATTTAGAGGGAAGGCTTTCAGTTTTTCTCCATTGAGGATAATATTTGCCACTGGCTTGTGGTAGATGGCCTTCACTATATTGAGAAAGGTTCCCTCCATTCCCATCTTGCTGTGAGTTTTGATCAAGAATGGGTGTTGGACCTTATCAAATGCTTTCTCTGCATCTATTGATATGATCATGTGGTTTTTATTTTTCTTGTTATTGATGTTGTGTATTATGTTGATAGATTTACGGATGTTAAACCAGCCTTGCATTCCTGGGATGAAACCTACTTGATCGTAGTGGATGATCTTTTTAACGAGGCATTGAATCCTATTTGCCAGGATTTTGTTGAGGATCTTTGCATCTGCATTCATCAGTGATATTGGTCTGTAATTTTCTTTTTTGGTAGCGTCTCTGTCTGGTTTAGGTATCAAGGTGATGTTGGCTTCATAAAAGCTATTTGGAAGTGTTTCTGTTTGTTCAGTTTCATGAAAGAGTCTTGCCAAGATTGGCAGTAGTTCCTCTTGGAAAATTTGATAGAATTCATTAGTGAATCCATCTGGACCTGGGCTTTTGTTTTTCGGCAGACATTTGATTACTGTTTTAATTTCATCAATGGTGATGGGGGTGTTTAGATATGCTACATCCTCTTCCTTCAACCGTGGAAGATTATAAGAGTCCAAGAATTTATCCATTTCTTCCAGGTTCTCATTTTTAGTGGCGTAGAGTTTTTCAAAGTAGTTTCTGATTACCCTTTGAATCTCTGTCATATCAGTAGTGATCTCTCCTTTTTCATTCCTGATTCGAGTTATCAAGTTTCTCTCTCTCTCTTTCTTTGTTAGGTTTGCCAGTGGTCTATCAATCTTGTTTATTTTTTCAAAGAACCAACTTCTGCTTTCGTTGATCTTTCGGATTGTTTTTTGAGTTTCCACTTCATTGATTTCTGCTCTCAGCTTTGTTATTTCCTTCTGTCTTCCTATTCTTGGGTCCTTTTGTTGAGCATTTTCTAGTTCTATTAGCTGTGTCATTAAGCTACTCAGGTAAGCTCCTTCTTCCTTCCTGATGTGTGCTTGCAAAGCTATAAATTTTCCTCTCAGTACTGCTTTTGCTGTGTCCCATAAGTTCTGATAGTTTGTGTCTTTATTGTCATTTGTTTCCAGGAACCTTTTGATTTCCTCCTTGATTTCATCTCGGACCCACTGGTTATTGAGCATGAGGCTGTTTAACTTCCAGGTGTTAAAGTGTTTCTTCTGAGTCCCTTTGGAGTTCACAAATAATTTCAGAGCCTTGTGGTCAGCGAAGGTAGTCTGCAAAATTTCTATCCTCTTGATCTTATGGAGGTATGTTTTATGTGCCAGCATGTAGTCTATCCTGGAGAATGTCCCATGTACATTGGAGAAGAATGTGTATCCAGGTTTCTGGGGATGGAGTGTCCTATATATATCCACTAGGCCTCTTTCTTCCATTTCTCTCCTCAGGTCTAGTATATTCTTGTTGGGTTTCAGTCTGGTTGACCTGTCCAGTGTTGACAAAGCCGTGTTAAGGTCCCCCACAATTATTGTGTTGTTGTTGATATTATTTTTCAGATTTGTCAACAGTTGTATTAAATATTTTGCTGGCCCCTCATTCGGTGCATATATGTTTAGGAGAGTGAATTCTTCCTGCTCTACATACCCCTTGATTAATATAAAATGTCCATCTTTGTCCCTTACAACCTTCCTGAGTATAAAGTTTGCATTATCTGATATTAGTATGGCCACTCCAGCTTTTTTATGGGTGTTGTTTGCTTGGATAATTTTTCTCCAGCCTTTTAGTTTGAGTCTATGTTTGTTCTGACTATTCAGGTGCGTTTCTTGTAGGCAGCAGAAGGTTGGATTGAGTTTTTTGATCCATTTAGCCACTCTGTGTCTCTTAACTGGTGCATTTAGTCCATTGATGTTGAGAGAAAGAATTTTCCTGGGATTTAACGCCATCTTTATTTCAAAATTTGGTGTGTCTTTTGGGTAGTCTTGTCTTAGATTAGGTCTTTCAGTTTTTCTCTTAAGACTGGTTTTATGTCTGTGAAGTTTCTGAGTTGTTTTTTGTCTGTGAAGCCATGTATTCTTCCGTCAAACTGGAAAGTGAGTTTTGCTGGGTATAGTATTCTGGGTGAAGCATTCATTTTATTCAGTCTTGTCACAATATCCCACCACTGCTTTCTGGCATTGAGTGTTTCTGGTGACAGGTCTGCTGTAAATCTCAAGGATGCTTGCTTGAACGTGATTTCCCCTTTTGATCTTGCTGTTTTCAGAATTCTGTCTCTATCTGTGGGATTTGTCATTGTGACTAGGATGTGTCTTGGGGTGGTTTTTCTGGGGTCTCTTTTGGTTGGTACTCTTTGAGCTTGCAGGATTTGATCACATATATTCTTTAGCTCTGGAAGTTTCTCTTTAATGATGTTCTTGACCATTGATTCTTCCTGGAAATTTTCTTCCTGGGTCTCTGGGACTCCAATGATTCTTAAGTTGTTTCTGTTGATCTTATCATAGACTTCTATTTTCATCTGTTCCCATTCTTTGACTAATTTTTCCATTGTCTGCTCATTTGCTTTAAGTTTTTTGTCCAATCTCTCCTGCTGTATGGAATTGTTATGTATCTCATCTTCCACAGCACCAAGTCTATTCTCAGCTTCTGATACCCTGTCCCAGAGCTTATCCATTTTGTCATTCACTTCGTTTACTGACTTTTTCAGTCCTGTTAGTTGACATGTTATTTCGGTTTGGAGTTTTGTGATTTCTGTCTTCATATTTTCTTGGTTCTTATTAGTGTTCTGTTCAACTCAATCCATGGTTTCTTGGAGTCCGTTGAGCATCTTCCATATTGCTAGTCTAAAGTCCTTATCTGAGAGGTTGATTAGTTGGTTGGTCATTATCTGGTCCTCAGAATTGTCATCTTCATTCTCTATGTCTGATGCTGGCCTGTGTTGTTTCCCCATTGTCACACTTGTATTGTGGGTTTTTCTACGTGTTGTGGTGGTATTCATTGTCTATATGATGCAGGCAGCACACTCCTCTGGCTCCTCCCTTTCTGGATGGGCTGACTTGCCTCTAAGGGAGGGGAGTCCTCCGTGGATGAAGCCTCACACTGGGTCAAATCTTAGGCCCGAGTATGCAACAGAGAAGACAGTCCAGAGAGAAATGTTTGCTTCTGTGATATAGCACTGTTCTTAGTGTGATTTTTCCTTCTTGTTGCAATGGATTTCTTTCCTTAGAAAGAGTGCACGGCCGTGTAGCGAAGCGGAGTGGCTGTGCTCCGCTGGAGCCTCTTTTTGCCCCACTCGCAAGAGTTTCACCCAAGAGGACAGTAGACAGACATAGACAGGTCACACTCACAGTTTTTCACAGTTGGGCCCCACTGGGCTGGTGTACTTTCGCGGATTTTCCCCGCCTGGTATCACACACAAGGAGCCGAAGAGGCACTTCTGAACCAGATTAAGGTAATTTTCCAAAGAAAGGTAGGTGATAATTAGTTTGTGGCAAATAGAAGTTAAGTACTCAAGTAAGTTTAGGAAATTCTAATAAAGATAGGTAAAAGTATCTTTCTATGGTCTTTTCCAACCTTTTAATACTCAAACATTATAAATTCTAGGAAGGATAATATCATTAGTGCATGTAACTAAAGAACACTTCTACAGTTGGAGAAGGGCCGATGTGATCCAGAGGCACTATTGTGGGGAAAACTGAGATTCCAGGTAGACCGGTATGGTCCACAAGAGATGACCAAGAACACTTGAACTCTCAGAACAGCTTGTACAAAGGCAAAGAGGCAGGACATAAGCCCGAGAGTCACCAAGTTGTTCAAAACAGTCAACCCAGAGAATTCTACATAAAAATGTGACCAGAGGCTGAGACAGAAACATACGAGAATCAGTCACAGTATCCTATTCAGGTAAACTGCTGAACTTTACCTAAAAGTTTCTAAAATAGGTCAGAGACATGAATAGATCTCTGTCCAAATCATCATTCTGGGTGCAGTGAAGCAGTGGCTGGCAGTGTGGGTGGCTTTGAGAAAGAAAAAGGAATTTAGAGGGGTTCTTCTCCCCACGCACCACCTGACAAATCTCAGGGCTTACTCCTGGTTCTGTACTTAGGGATCACTCCTGGCAGTGCTCAGGGGACCATAGATGGTGCTAGGTATCAAACTCAGGTTGATGTCATGCAAGGAAAGTCTTCTACCCACTGTATTATTGTTCCGGCCCTTCAGAGGAGCTCTTGAATGAACTCAGATGCCAATATTGAGAAGATAAAGAGGAGCTTGGTAGATGGGTAAATACAAGAGATAAGGTAGGTAGATGAGAGTTAAAGAAGAGGAAAGAAATACAAGTGGAAAAGAGAGAATGCAGGAGAGAGAAAGAGAAGGCGAAGACAGATCAACAGAAGGAGAGGAAGAGAGCAAGTGATTATGGAGAAAGGGCTAGCAGCTGCATGCAATGTGGGTAACAGGCCAAAGAGACCTTACAGACTTCATTGGGCAGAGTAGTAAAGAGGCCCTATTGCTTTAGGTTTATATATACAGATGGACACACTGAAGACCAGAGAGCTCCAGGGCTTTTGTTCTAAGAAGAAAACTTAGATTTGGATGCTTCCAGTTCTGTGTTTCTCCCAGGATACTCCCACTGCCCACTAGATTTTACAATGATTGTTAATCTCGAAACAAGACACATTGAGGGAGACACCCTGCCAGAATAACACAACAGAGTAAACATTATGTGATTAAGCTTTCACCCTGAGGATATCTTAAAGCTTCACTTACACTCACATTTTCCTTCATCAGCTCCTTAAAGTACTATCAGGCTCAGAGTATTTTCTACTTTCAACAATTTCTTTTCAATCTTTATCTTCTGCCAATAATTGATAAGGACTTTGGCATCAGGCTCTTGTTCAAATAAGACAGGCTTAATTAAATAATTAATTTCTAAGACAATGATTCCCTTCTCAAAGAGATCAGTTTAGGAAAGGAAATAATTATCTTCAAAATCTAGTTGTTTTTTTTTTGTTTTTGTTTTGGGGTCACACCTGGCAGTGCTCAGGGGTTACTCCTGGCTTTATGCTCAGAAATCACTCCTGGCAGGCACGGGGGCCCATATGGGACGCCGGGATTCAAACCACGGACCTTCTGCATGAAAGGCAAACGCCTTACCTCCATGCTATCTCTCTGGGCCCATCTTCGAAATATAGTAAAGATAATATGAAAGCTGATTTTGTCCAGAGTTTACGTATTCATTCATCAATTTCATAGAGAGGTTTCTTTTGAAGTCATATTTTTATGTAGTCTATACATTGACAATCTGAAAAATCATACTGAAACAAATTCTCACTAAAGGTTGAGTCAACTGATATTGCTCTATAATTTGCCCACCATGAGAACAATGGCTCGAAGTCCTATTGTAGATTAAAACCAAGCCAGTTCCTTTCAAAAAATTATTTTATTAATTGAGTAACTTGTTCACAATGGTTTGAATGTTTTTATTCTTCAGGGATACAATATTACCAGAACTATCACCAAAGTCCCTGGGAACTTACTGCTCCTCTTTTTATTCTCTGCAATGGCAGCAAAATACTAAGCTCAGACTGTGTCTTCAACATACAACAGGATCTCAAATTTCCTTCCCCTCAGTTCCTAAACCTATGATTCCTATATTTTCCTGAGTTCACACATACATCTTACAGCACACACATCTGAATCTAAGGCCACCTACAAAATTATGGGAACTTGGTACACAAATGAAAAAATGGGCCTCTTGATCCAGAATAAGAAATTCAAGGGCATCAGATATAGACCTATGGAGCTGGCCCTACAGGTCCACCCAGATTCTGGCCTTTTGTCTCCTCACCTCCCTAGGAACTATTCATAACCACTTGTTTCTCATCACTACTAGATCTTCCTTCTCCTTTCACCCTCCTTGTCTTAACCTCATTCTGTTTCCTGTATACCTACTCTAAGCTGATGCACCCTTATCTATTTCTCTCTAGTCTTCCAATATCCCAGTCTCTTCAGTAGAGGCCACTATTGGTTTGACTTTCCAAGTACAGATGCACAGGTGACAGGAACCACCAAATCTTTAACCTTTGTGGCTGTTTCAGTTACTCTATCCTTGCTTGACATGACTGTGGTGTGCCCATTTCCGAGCTTTATCATTGGCTGCTCTTCTGAGCTCACTTCTGCCTCCTTTCAAACTCTACTCTGCAATTACCAGCTTTCCTCTTCCCTCCAATGTTTTCTGGTAACCATGTTTGTACCAAGGACTATTATGGCTTTTTTTGCCACAGCTTATGTCCTTTCACACTAGCCATCCATGGGCATTCTCAACCTTAGCATTTCCCAGAATGCCTCCACTCTCAAGAGATGCTAAAACCCAACTACAAACATGTTTGTAATCATGATGCTTAAATAAAGATATTATAAAAAAAAGTATTTGAATTTTTGAATACTGAATACTCTGGAAAACAGAACAAAAAGCAGGAAAACACACAACAGCAGAAAACCCAACCAAATGAAAAACAAATCACAATTCTATCACATAAAGAAAGACACTCTTAGCATTTTAGAATATTTCCTCCCCAGTCTTTTTTCCATGCCTAAGCTATTAAGACCATAATCATTTTGATGCTCTCTCTCTCTCTTCCTGTCTCTCTCTTTCTCTCTCTCACACACACACATACATACACACATACAAAGAAACAGTACTGGCAATTATTAGTCTTATATGTGAAGAATATTAGAAATGCTTTCAGTGGATGGAGCGATAGTGCAGTGGTAGGGCATTTGCCTTGCACGCAACCAACCTGAGTCAGATCCGGGTTCAATCCCCAGCATCCCATATGGTTCCCTGAGCCTGTGAGGAGTGATTTATGAGTGCAGAGCTAGGAGTAACCCCTGAGTTCTGCCAGGTTTGGCTCCAAAACCAAAATAAAACAAAAAAAAGAAAGAAATGCTTTCAGGGAACTGTTTAAACTGAGGCCTGCAAGTGGGATGGAAAAGCTCCTTGGATGAGAACAAGATTGTTTCCAGCAGAAAGTGCTAACTCCAAAAAGTCCTGTGCAGGGTTAGTGAGTATCTTGTCTGAAAGCCTAGAGAGAAAGTCAGAGAGTGAGAATAGGGTGAGAGGAAATGCTGGCTCCAGAACCCTACTTATTTAATTTAATCTTAATCTCTTCTTCTATAAATTAGAGATTAAATTGCTTCCCCACTTCATAATGTTAGAAGGGGTAAATGTATTTATATATGGAAACCACCAAAGCTAGTATTTGGCATACAACAAAGCTTTCTTAAATCATGAGAATGATGTGAATAGCTAAAGCCACACTGCAGTGTGGAGAAAAAAGAAAAATTATTGATGTGACAACATTTGATTTCTCGTCTACACTCCCATTATTTATATCTTGAAAGAGATGGATTTAGTGGATAGTGATGTCATGTTTCTGCTGGCTAAAGCTCCAGCAGATGATGTTGCTTACTGGCTACTGTTCTTATACACCCAGAGTTCAGGCTCTTGTGTGAGATCATAAATCCAAGGTCCAGCCACTTAGTGTGGAACCAGATATACCACACTGAATTTCTGACTGGATTCCAAACTCTTCAACTCCACAGTAATAGCTAGAAGCCCAGGACTGGCTCTCTCTTGATGCTCCCCAGGCACCATGAATTCTGCATCAATCACACACTACTCAGCTAGCTAGGAATATGGCCCTTTGATACTCACTTTAGAAGACTAAGGGATTAGAATTCTAGTCCCAAAGAACTATGAGCACTACCTGGAAATCCTAAAGTTAAAGGCAAACATTTGGAAGCACAAATGGTCGTGGTGTTGCTTGTGGAGAAGACATCAGCACACATGGACTTTAGGCTTTTTGTTCTCACTTGTTTTGGTAAGCACAGCTGCAAGTCAATGTACTGCTGAGGCCAATTGTGGATTATTTTTACTTAAGTGGCCAACAGAAAAAAAAAAACCCTAAAAAACAAACAGCTTCCACATATAGCAGTGGAAAGGCAGCCTTAAAGTTTAGTCTTAGGCTCTAAAACAGTAACTCAGTTGATTCAATTTGGTGCCTTTTTATCTTGTTTGGAACTGCAGAGATCCAAGGCATGACAGTGCAAGAACTCATTTCCTGATTCATGTAGCTTACCCACAGGGGGCTCCCAGCCAAATGGTCTCAAATTGGCTTTTCTCATAAAGCCTACTTCTTAAATAAGATATGACTTCTAAATCCATATCTGATTATGATATTGGCTTAAGTGACCCCAAACCACATCATGGTTAGAGAGATTGCGTCTCTGGTTCAGTCACTTCAGGCATTCAGTGTTTTAGCTAAGAAGTATATTTAAAAGGCGATTGTCTCTAAATACTTTTAGAATAGAGTTGTTTAGAGATCTAGGACGAATGAGACTGATTTAAGATACAGGATTTCACCATAAATTTTTAAGATAGTGGCAAGGAATAAAAAGTAAAGAATGATGCTATGTTTGAGCTTAAGAACTTATTTCTTCAGTAGAAATGTTGAGGTTTTAGAGATACATTGAACAGACACAGACCTAAAATGTCTTAAATGTTCTTCTATAAGAGTTAGAAAAAGCGAATGAGGCTTTAAAATTCAAGGGAGATTCCCAGATTCCCAGTGATAGGAGGTCTCTTGTATATATTACATGCTGAAAACCTGATTTTTTTCCCCCATCATGGTCTCAAAGCACTGCCAGGAACATGAACCTAGAGATAGCTTCTGAGCAAAGTATGGCCCCCAACAAAACTTAAAAACTCAAGAAAAACAGAATAGGAAGGTGAAAGAAAAGGATATAAGAAAACAGAGATAAATACCCCATAAACTACCCAGACTTGGGAGATTATTGGGAAACTGTTGAATACAGAGTAGGGATGATCACACTGAAAGGTAGATGAAATTTGTTCATAACTATGAGGAGTGACCAGGAGGATAAGAGTGGAATTCTTAAGGGGTTAGTTATTTCATAAGGGTTAAGTTAATGTAGCTAATGCAGTGAAAATACAGGTTGTATGGATGCCATAGCATTGCTATGCCTCAAGTTCTGCAACAGGAGAATGACTCAGCTAGCCTTTGTGAACTCAGGATAATATGGGAATCATGTAACCATAAACACCCTACAACACACAAAAATACCCAGAAAATAATTACCTAACATCAAGTATCAGTAGCTCAGGGGTTGAGATCCTGCTAGAAGCAAGTCAGGTTTGACTAAATTGAGTTCAAATGGAATTAGATATTGAGCTGCAAGTAAAATTATCCAACTTGGAAAATTAGATACAGTAAATAGTTGTTGAAATATGGATATGCTGGTAGTTTCTGGAACTAATATCTTTATGTCTCTTATTAAAGAGGCTCTCAAGCAAGAAGAGTTGTCATACTGCCATGAGAAGATAAATAAATGGGACTGAAAGTAAAAATAAAGAAAAAGTAGGGAAGGTGCAGAATTAGTCAAGGTGATTTGTAATGGAAGCCTCATGTCCCAGTCCTGGAACATTGGAGAGATGAGAGTCTGGAAGCAAATGCCAAAGCAGAAAAAAATCCACACAAATGGTTAAAATTTGTGTTTGAGAAACGTCAACATGCAAGCCTTCTACTCTCAGAAGCAGAAAACTCAGTGTTGGAAAACCAAAATTGCAAGCCCTCTTTTCCCAAGATTTGGGGTCTTTATTAGGAAGCACCAGACCACACCTTGAGGTGGAAAACAGGTGGTCTGAGGCTCCAATCCAAAGTATGCTTCCATCCAAAGGTGCTTCCATCCAATAAATAACAAGCATATCCTGAATAAGATGAAACCTGGTTAATCCAACAGTTATTGGCACCAAATGTTGAAAAAACATGAAGCAAAGTTCAAAATCATATCATACTTTCCAAGCCATCTGAATTTGTTTGAATAGCAGAGAAAGAGGAAGACCAATGAAGTACTAGAGATATTTGTTACTGCCATGGGGATAAAGGTGGAAGAGATGAATGATCTTGTTAGAGATTTCACAATTGCTGAAAGGTAGGTTTGGGGGAAGAACACATGGTAAAGGATGTATTTTCTTCAAAGTTTGCAATTTGCAACTGTATTATTAAAGAATTCCATTTTAGGATCTACTAAAGACAAGTGCCCACTGCATTTCTTTCAGAGTTACATCATCAACAGTGGTTCTCAAAGTAATCATTCGGAGTGCATGTCAAAAATACAGGCTTCTGAGTTCGATAACTGAATTTCTTATAAAAGTGATCTAAATAGAGCTTGAGAATCTGAGTTTCCAGAAAGTTCTTAGAAAAAGCATGACAGCTGTCATGATTAGAGATCTATTGGTCTGCTGATTCCAATGCAGGAAGCAGTTAGACCTTGGCTCCAAGAATTCCATGACAAATAAAAAATTTTCAAAGTGAAGTGAGGCAGTGAGACTCTCAGGAAGGCAAAAGCACAAACTCTGTTAGATAGGTGTACACTGGGGAAAGGAGAAAAATGTAGCCTTGAATGGAAATTAAACAGATTAAAATAGGCAGCACAAAACTTTAGTGACAGGAAGTTACGAAAACCTTTAAAATTTCTTAATTTTGCAATACATATTTCAAATATCAGTCTCTAAGAGAGGTAAAAAGCATCATGAACAGATTCCAGTCTACCTCAATGTTGGTATAAATATGTGATGCTCATGATACACAATAAATTTTTTTATGTTTCTGGGGACCCTATATTTATGCTTATTGTTTATGATCTCAGGTCATGGAATCAATAATGCTTTTTTCCTACATTTTTTCTGTCACCATACTCTCACAGGTATCACACAACATTCTTCTATGGCCCACAGCTAATCACCAAAATGCCAGTATTTTGTATATCTTTGATCTCTTTGTTGTACTTAGTATGATCCAAATGTACTTTGCATGATCCAGATAGGTGTTGCTCTCCATCTTGCATTTCTCAAACCCAGTAAGATATGGCTGAACCAAACAATGACAGAAGCAATCAACCTAGGATCTTTCATGTAACCATCAAAAATGACCAAGCTCCTCAAGATTTATGAAATTCCTCAAGATTTATGAAGAGTTATAGTTATAATTACCAGGGAGAAAATGCTTATGGTATATCGCAAATGAGATTAGAACAAAAAGATTGGATAGATACTATCTCACAGTTACAAGAAAGCAAAATAAATAAAATAGTCATAGATAAAACTAGAAATCTGCTAAAATGGAAATTTTCTGCAGCGATTGTTGTAATTAACTTGAATGTCATATATATATATATATTGAAAATTCAATCTAAAATATTTTAAGGCACGTATTTCCATTAGAATGTCATTTCATGACCACAGTAATATAAAACTAATCAATTTCAGAAGGTAATTAATGTAGGTGTGGAGAAGATGTGCTTTGAAATGGTTAAGAGCCTTATAATAGAAAAAAAGATTTATAGTTGTATTAGTAGGACAGTGTTTTCTCCACTCCTCTAGTAGAAAATTGAGTTGTTAACTAAAATATCTCAAATTCCTTGACATTTAGGGACTAGCATATATTTAATGTGCAGCATTAGAAAAGATGTCAAGCTGATATTCTAACCAATTGCAAAACTGTGAAAGAAAGTTTTTAACACTCTATAGATATAATGAAAAATCAACCAAGTGGGGGAATTGCTTTAATGAATACCACATGGGAAAGTAGGATGAATTGGCTATGCAAAAATCAGAAATCTCCCTTTGAGAGGATGACTACAGTATCACTTTCCATTATAAATGAGAAATATAAACACATTGTCAAAAACACATATTGTCAAATGAATTTGAATGAAAATATTTTAACTTTCTGTCAGCTGACTAGAATAAGTTTAGATTTTAATTTGAGCATCAAGAGAAATGATCTAATAGTTTATATGCAGCTTTGCTGAGAGTAGAAGTGATAAAAATTGCAAACAGATGATATGTAAATAAATATTTGCATCAACGGGTATAAATATTTTGAAGTGCTGACAACTCCCAATTATCTTGCTATAATTGGTTCACAGAGAAACTAATTTTTGACAATTCTACTTGGCCAATTAGCACTTCAGTAGTTTGGTTAACATCTTTGATCATAAGAGTGCTTTGGGAACAAGTTCTGGATAGGCACACATTTGTACCTTGGAGAAATAAACTCCTCACTCGGTCATGAAAATACAGTGGTTTGTGAACCTCTTTCTGAAGCCAAGGAAGTCTTGATTCCAACTTGATCCAGATTAATGGAGCCAGAAAAAAAGTTTAATAAAAAAAAATTGTCAAAACCAGTAGTTTGGGGTTATGGGTGGGGAGGAAAGGGAAAAGCCAATGGGAAGTGTTGCCATTGGCTTTAAAATATCTAAATAAGGATAATGATTTTTTTAGTCAGTTATTATCACAAACAGTGCCTGTATTTAAAAGAGGAAGAATCTCTTAGAGGAAAAATCAGGTATTATCTCCCAAACTGCCTGTTTCTTGTCTCCTCTGTCTCAATTTATATTTCATTTGCAACATTTTTTGCTAGTTATACTTATATGTGTGCATCCATGTCTTTCTATTGTTATAGATAAAACTGAACTGTGCTTATCTTATATTTAAGCCAACATCCGATTTTCATTATGCCCCACCAGAGCCACCCTTTGCTAAATATTTCTCATTCTCCATTTCTAGGTACATGTAATTTTGCTTTCCTTTGGTTACTCTGTGGATCAATCAGGTTATACGACTAATTCTATTTTCAGCAAGTTTAGGCCTGTGAAAACAATCCCCTTTATTACATTCTCTCTGTTAAAAATCCTGGAGTATTTTTTCCTTTTTGGGCTGGTATGAATAAAACATTAAGTTGCATCTATCAGAGATATATTGAGAGAAGTAGATTTCCAGATGGGCCAACTTTTTGTTTTCCATAAATAAAGACACTCATTCATCATTAGCTTTTGTGGTAAGTCCCTGTAAAACATACAAATATATTTTCCTGGCTAAATTGTAAGTTAAGCAACAAATATTAAAAATCTATCAGACTTTCGGCTGGACATATCCTTTTTATGGACTTCATAGGTAGGGAAGGAAGATATAGGTCCGATATTCACACAAACACAGGTGGATTGATAAGAATGATGAAGAGTTGTAAAGGGTAAAAAGCTCTACAATGATTATATATGATATATAATGAGGTCCTACCCTTCTAGCTGAGCAAGTGACATGACAGTAGACAGATATAGAAAAAAAAAAAGGCTCACTTTGAAAGTCAATGATTTCTCAACTATTATTCAATAGTAGACTATCCTATTCATGGCTGTTTTAATGAAGAGCTTACTAGAATAAGGGAATTTCAAAAAAAAATTAACAGTAGTGCAAACCACAGTGTCAAGAAGGAGAGAAAGAGAGCGACAGAGAGATAGAGGAACAAGAGAGAAATAAAAAGCCTACCCCAGAGGCAGGTGGTGGTGGGAAGGGAAACTGGGGACATTGGTGGTATAAAAAGTGCACTAGTGAAGGGTGATATACATTTTATGATAGAAACTCAATCATGAACAGTATTGTAACCAAGGTGCTTAAATAATAGTAAAAAATATTTAAACCCCCAAATATATAGAAACTGGTGCTAATCTAATAAACCAAAATGTTAAATATTTACCAAAAATCATTAGCTATTGCCTACAATAGTATATAGATACCTAAACTTTAATTATTTTTTTAGTCCTTGGATTATACCCAGTTTTTCTTTGGGCTCACTCCTGGTTCTGTGATCAGGGAATCATGGAATGTCAGAAATTGAACTCATGTCAGCTGCATAAAAGGACCTCGAGGATTTAACTTTAGAGATAGTATTATAAAGGGAAATGTAAATGCATCCTGAAAGCCATATTACTTACATCAGAGTTTTATTTTGGAAGCAATAAGCAGAAACACAATAATGAGGTGCTGAATGACCCTGGTGTCTAAACACCTACTTTTGTGACAAGAAAGAGAACAGAACAGTGGGCAAGGGAAGAAGTACTAAACCAACAACAATAACAAAGCCAGAAAGTTGGGTATATATTTGGCAAATTCTTTTTCCATCTCATAAGAAATGTGAAACAACCTATACAGGCAAATATAACAGCTAATATTTATTTGATCTTTAGAGATGAGTTATTTTTGGTTTAAAACTATTGCTTGGTTTAAAGGACTTTGAGTGATGTAAAAGTAGGTCATTAGGGGGCTGACGAGGTGGCGCTAGAGGTAAGGTGTCTGCCTTGCAAGCGCTAGCCAAGGAAGGACCATGATTCCATCCCCCGGTGTCCCATATGTTCCCCCCCAAGCCAGGGGCAATTTCTGAGCGCTTAGCCAGGAGTAACCCCTGAGCTTCTAATGGGTGTGGCCTGAAGAAAAAAAAAAAAGTAGGCCATTAGGGCCAGGGAAAGGGAAAAGTGGTTGGTTTGCAAATTCCTGGTCCCCTAAGAATCATCAGGAGCTAAACACAAAGCCTGAAGGAAGATCTGAGCATCACGGGCATGATCTAACCTCTGACCTCATAAATTTGAAAACTTCAAATTAAAAATGCAGGCCATCAGAAGAGTTTATAATGCACATTTGTTCTTTCATACTGCTCCACTGACTGTGAGAAAGGAGGCTTAGAGGCAGGTTAAAAGACCCCTGGATTAATCCCAGCTAGAGATGTCAGGAGTGTAGGGCTTGGCAGTGGAGAAAGACTGAAGTATATGGAAACTAACTGTAGTCTCCAGGGGAATTTGCCATGCATACTGGCGTCTAGACGCTAAGGGATATGCTAGCGATATCTGTCAGATGGTTAGTAAAAGGATAGTTTTTTAGTAAAGCCTATTTTTATTATTCCCACAGACAAGACCTCCCAACAGTTCAGGTCTTTTATACTCTAACCCTGACATAATCAAAGTCAGTGTTTTCCACTTTCTATGTTTTCTTTTCTCGGTCTCAGGAAATACGATATAACCAAGTTTCTCTGTAATCGATAAAATATTGTATAGTGCATGTGGAATCAGATATGTCTGTGTTTTTATAAATGTACATTAGAGAGGGACGGGAATGGGACAGAACAAGGCTAGCTTGTTCATGCGTTTTAATATAGATATACTGTACTAAACAGCAGGATCTGTCATAAAACGAAACCTAATATTCGAAAATGAGATTGCAGTCTCTACATGTTTAAATGGTTTTCCTGGGAGACAAATCTTCTTTCATTTGAACAAACACTCACAAGTATTTTTTATGGAGTTCTAGGAAATATACCTAGCAGTAAAGTTGTGCCAGTGAAGTTAGAGATGCTGGCCAACAGCTTGCGTGACTTCTACCAACAAGATTCTAATCAAACCACACTTTGACCTGCTCCCAGTGTAATTTCCAAGCACTGGGTTAGAAAGGGGAATTTGTTTGAGACAATGTGCCTGTCGGTGCTGATTGACCATAACTTTTTCCTGAAGTACTGTAATACTTGATTACACACTAGAGGAGCTATACTGTCTCCATTTAGGAGATTGAAAGGTATTTGATATGATCCTACTAGATCTGATTTTGATTAAACTTCGACTTTCCAATTACTTCATTCTTAGTACAATTCTTCTACTGATCATATAAAGAAAATAAATCTTTACATTTATATGTACCCCCCCCAAAGAGTCACCATCTTCCCCCACTTCCTGCCATAAAATGTTTAATAATAGTGTTAAAATAGAGTATGTTCAAATTTACAATCTTGATAGCTTTTTGAGAATTGTGACTTAAAAGAAAAACACATATGAGAAGCTGGTTTTATTCTGTATCTTATACCAAGATTGTTTCCTTATCATCAATATTATAATTATGTTGAACAAGAGAAAATACCAGTGCAGATGCTATATTAAAAATAAATTAGTTAAAATGTGTGGTTATCGAAGCTGGAGCAATAGTACAATGAGTGGACTGTTTGACTTTCATGCAGCTGACCTGGGTTTAATCCCTTATCCCCCCCATATGATTTTCTGAACACAGAACCAAAAGTAAGCCCTGAGAACAATGGATATGACCCAAGAACCAAAAATGTCAAATCATTAAATTTTAGGTATCTATATACGATTCTAGGTAACATACAATTATTTTTTTTGGGCCACACCCATTTGATGCTCAGGAGTTACTCCTGGCTAAGTGCTCAGAAATTGCCCCTGGCTTGGGGGGGACCATATGGGACGCCAGGGGATCGAACCGCGGTTCTTCCTTGGCTAGCTCTTGCAAGGCAGACACCTTATCTCGATGGCCCCGGCACACAATTATTTTTGGTAAATATTTAACATCTGTTTTATTAGATTAGTACCAGCTTATAAATATTTTGGGGGTCAATTATTATTATTTTATTATTATTTAACCACCTTGGTTACAAAAATGTTCATGATTGAGTTTCTTTCATAAAAAAAAAAATCACCCTTCACCAGTGTACTTTTCCTGCCATCAATGTCCCCAGTTTCTGTTCCCCCATCACCTGCCTCTGAAGCAGACATTTAACTTCTCTCTTGCTCCCCCCTTCTTGACACTGTGGTTTGCACAATTGTTAATAGTTTTTGAAATTCCTTTTATTCTAGTAAACTCTATATTGAAATAGCCATGAATAAGATAGTTCTGTTATTGAACAGTAGTTAAAAAGTCATTGACTTTCAAACTAGTCTTTTTTTCTACATCTGGTTACTGTCACATCTCTAATGAAAGAAATGGGCTCAGGATTCTTTCTGCCTTGAGTATTGTAGTATTAGTTATGTTCCGGTTGTGAGTCCTTCTGTGTCCTATAGAGACATGTATGCAGGTCAAGATTTGGAATCTGGCACTAGGCCATAGGCTACATATAACAGAAGTGAGCATATTTGAATCAAAACAGAAGAGTGAGGAGCAGGAGGCATTGAACTTTCCTTTGAAGTTCATGAAAATATAAAACTACTTCTCAAAAATAAGCTCAATCCTTTACAGGGTCACTCTAGCAGTGGTCCTCAAACTATGGCCCACAGGCCTCATATTGTATTTGTATCTGTTTTGTTTCTTCATTGCAAAATAAGATATATGCAGTGTGCATAAGAATTTGTTCATAAGTTTTGTTTTTACTATAGTCAGACCCTCCAATGGTCTGAGGGACAGTGAACTGGCCCCCTGTTTAAAAAGTTTGAGGACCCCTGCTAGGAACTAGGCAGATCCTTGAATATGAGGCAAACAAGACACAGCTTTCAAGGAATATAATCTTATAGGGGAGAAAAGATGATTTACAGATTATAAATCAACTTTTAATGTTCAAAGTAGTTTATATTGTGTCATG
The DNA here is from genome assembly GCF_024139225.1 of Suncus etruscus. NCBI lineage: Eukaryota > Metazoa > Chordata > Mammalia > Eulipotyphla > Soricidae > Suncus > Suncus etruscus. The sequence continues at coordinate 177,380,983 of NC_064848.1, forward strand.
TGCAAAGTTTAAAAGAAGAGGGTACCCACTTTCCTGAGAGAATACAGAAGACACTCAAACAGATGAAATGAATATTGCAGGAAAAGTTGATGTATTGCTTTACTCCTCTTTTACATACAAAATTAGAGACAATGAGATTAATGTGTGTGCCACTTTCTACCTTCTACCAGAGGTCTCAAACTGGCAGCCCATGGGCCCTTTGCAGCCCTCCGTACAACATTTTGTGGCCCTACCCTAGAGGAATATTTTTTTTTTGTTTTGTTTTAGTTGTTTGGGTCACACCCCCCAATGTTCAAGGCTTACTACTGACTTTGCACTCAAGGATCACCCCGACTTTGCCTCCTGCGGCCCCCAGGTAAATTGAGTTTGAGACCCCTGTAACCCTCTCCTCTGTGTCAGTTGGAATGTCTTCAATTGAAATGTCCTCAATTGATTGCATAGAGAACAGACATGAATAGTGAAAGGGGGATAGTAAATTTTGATTGTTGAGAGCAATCATGCTCTTTACAAACAATAAGACGAATGTTGGTTGAGTGCTCAGTTTTGTTCTAGTTTTGGTAGGCTGAATGACAGCTTCCAAAAGACAACTGTAAATAACCATTTTCCTGACATATTAAAAGAAGTCTGAGAATGTGATTAAGGAAAAGATACTGAGATGGGGAGATTATGTAGGACTATCCATGTGGGTCCAATGGAAACATAAGTGTCCTTTTAAAGTAGAGACAGGTGGATATAGGAGATAAGAAATGTAAATATAAGGTCGGAACAAAGCAAGGAAGTGGTCAAAACTAGTCAACTCCATCAAAGGCTGACTTGCAACAACAAGCCAATTAAGATGACTCTAGAAACACAAAAAGGCCAGTCACAAAGGGCTACTGCTCTGCTGAAAGTTTTAGATAGTTTTACACATCTGATTTCTAGTATTTAAGAAATAAAACTGAATTATATTAAGCCACTAACAATTATGATAATTCATAGTCTTTAGTTAGAAATGAAATCACCAGCCCCTTATCAGCATGAAAGGTCTACCAGGTAGTTCTGTGATATTCTCCAAAGAGCACCACACCTTACTTTAGTCCCATGCTATCTTTAGAAAGTAGAGTATTAATTTGTATTAATTTACTCCTTTCTCTCTGGCACAGATCTGAAAGTAACCTACAGTGTCCTATCAGATAGGAGCTAGATGACACCCTGACTTTCATGTATATATCCCAGAGTGCACTATTTTTCTGATCTAAAGGGAACTAATCAATCAATTTCCTGAACCAGTGATTGCTTTGAGGACCAGATAGTAGAGTGTATAATGTAATTGCTTGACATGCAATTACATGCAGTTGACCTAGATTTAATACCAGATATTACAAACAGAGTCAGGAATTCAGCAGAGAGTAAGGATTAAACCTTGGACATAGCTGAGTGTGTCCTCATCAAAATATCTGTTTCTTTCTACACAAAGTAGCCATAGACATTTTTGCTCAGCTCTCTACCACAGCTCCTTTTCCTGGAAGTGGACAGCAGATTTCTTGGGAACCAGAACACTATTGAAATGATGACAGACCCACAGCCCTGTGACTACCACTTACCTTCACCTAAGCTGTAAAATGGGATTATAACAAAGCTCTCTCTTGACTCTGTGGGTTATTGGTGATCAAACGCGAGGGAACATGTGCAGAAGCTCAATATATTCTATAATACTATTCAGATGTGAAGGATCATTATTTTTATATGCTCAAGAAGGCTGGCACAGGCCCCCTCCCAGGTGACTAAAAAGCACATGTGATTTTATTTGCTCCAATAATTTTATTCTTATTAGTACTTGTTCAGTATACTACATGGACATGCACAATGCACAAAGCATGTATTCTTCTTGCTACAGTAACTACACCCCTCTCCCTCCAAATCTCCCCTTGTAAAAATAAATAAGACTTGTAAAACTAAACAAAAGCAAAAAAAAAAAAAGGCAGGTAGCATCATTCATGAGAACTCGTCTCATCAAAAGCACTCACCTGTCTCTGAAAATCAGCTACTGTTTTTTTTTTCAATGGCCAACAGCTAATACTTTTAACCAAACAACTCCCCAAACACACACACACATCTATTGCTCTTTCTTTTTATATTTTTTTCACTTTAATTTTTAACAAGGTTTCCTAACCCTCCACTTCAAGAAGTAAATACAATTCTGGCAGAGTCTTGGTCTAATTTAGTTTATTAGGGCTTTTACTACAAGATTTTAAGCACTCGCTGATTTTCAAAAACATATTAAAATGGCCATGGCCAATCTCGTCGATTGGTACAAGTCCACATTTCCCAAACGACTTAATAGTCTGCAACTTGTGCCAGACAGAGAATGAGTTCACCATTCTCTTGCCCAAAACCTAAAGGCTGGACATTGTGTTTTAACTCTATGGTGGGAGGAAGCAGTTTGCTTTGCCATGCTGGTCTCCTCCCTAGAATTCCCTCCTACAAGTTTTATAGGTTCCACTGTCCTACAGGGCATATTAAGTCCCCAAAGAACCTCTTTGTAGACCAGTTTTAAGCTGACTGGTCCTACCTAGCCATTCTTGGAAGGGAGAGCTCCTAGAAATTTTTCCGAAGTCCAATGTTTGGGGTAAGGGTTGGAATGGGGGTGGAGATAGAGACAGAGATAGAGACAGAGAGAAAGAGAGAGACTATTATATCATAAATCCTGTAGAATGCATATATCTAACTCTTCCCTGATTTCTTATTCTGTGTTTTTAATTAACAGGAGTGAATAAACCTGAGATAAGTCACTTCACTGTCCAGTCAAACTAAAGCATATATACTCTGCCAGTTTCTGGGGCTAATTTAAGAGTGAAGTGATGTCAGGGAAACTATGCTTTACATGACAATGTGTCTGAACATTTCTAGAATGACCTTTATAGAAAGAAACCTCTGCACTTCACCTCAGGGAGCCTCGCTACAAACAGAATGGTGGGGTTTGGAATATCAAGATTAAAATAAATTTTTCTCCATGTAGTACAGAGAAATGCTTTTAGCACATGGTTATATATGATCACTGCATATGGATGCACACTGACATAGCATATATTCTTAGGCAATATTTGTTATCAAAGAAGGGAAAGAAAGTCCTAAGAATTACATAGAATTTGTATGCAGTCCAGTGAAGAATATGGCCTCATTCCAGAAGCAAAGCACAATTTATGTATGTATCACTTGGAGTGAAATGCTGCAACTTCCTCCCTAGGTCTTGGTTTCATCCTTTGAAAAGAGGCCCACAGCAAGAGTCTGGCACATCAGATTGTTGCGAGGATGAAATGACACTAGATATTGAGAGTTTCTGGTAACGTGTCTGGAGCACAGTAAGTGTTCAATAACTCGTGACTGCAGCTATCATTGTAGAAATTTAATTTTAAAGGAACTTTAAGGAAAATCCTCTAATTTCAGAGATTAGAATACAAAAAGAACACTAAAGAGATGTGGATGGGCTCTACAACTTTCCAGGTTTTATAAAACACTTTTTTTTTGCAGAAATGATGAAAATATTTTTGCTATGTTATGGTAAAGATATTATTGACATTATATAAAATTAACATTATTTTTCTAGTAATAACAAAAAGCGTCACTCATTCCTTAGACTAAAATATCCAACCAGGCTTGGGGGAAAGGCATATATTATGTTAGCAAATTGGAATAGAAACTCCTTTGAAAGCTGCTCAATAAAGAGCCCTTAATGTACTATATATAATGTAGGGCAATGTATTTTGTAGTTAATGAACCTAGAAGTCAAAGCCAATGGTGTGGCTTAAAAAGCTATGCTCGTTCCTTGATGCTACAAGGTAAATTAGCATCAAGTCCTCTGTAGTGAAACTTTCAATAAAGAACCGATTATATAAGGCATTAAGCCTTTCTCTAATTACAGCTATAAATATAGATAATCAAGTCGTTTTGAGTACTAAAATCAATTTCACTGTTTATGCTCTTGCCATTGCTATATATTTAGCTATTGACTTTTAACTTGAAGACATAAGCAGCTGGTGAAAAATATCCTTAGAATACTAATTATGTTGTCGGGGGGATACCAGAAAATGTTGCCCTTAGGAAAGTTAATAAGGATTGAAAAGAGTGTGATTGTTTCACCAACTAAAACTCTATATGCAGAGAGAACCTATGATTTCATTTCATAAATTAGATGCTAAATGCTTTTCTCTGGCTATTTTCAAAAGTGCCATCTCTATTATAAAGTTCTCTTTAAGTGCTTAGTTGCATGTGCAGGCCTGGGGCTCAGAGAGAGCTTTCCACCCTGAATCAGAGGGTTTGCACATTTGTGTGTGGAGCTATGGCTGAGATTACAGAGAATAATTTAAATCTTTTTAGTGAATTGGAAGAGATATGTGTACAAAAAACAAGCTCATACACTTAGTCTCAGTCTGTACAAGGAATGGTTGTCCCACTAAAATCAGTTCTGGCTACTCTACCTATATCTCATAGACAGATGTGGTCCTATTGTCTAGAAAAATGAAGTTAAGGGACTGGAGAGTTGGTAGAGGGGTTAAAGCAGGGGTCTCAAACTCGCGGCCCGCGGGCCATTTGCGGCCCTCCGTACAACATTATGTGGCCCGCGGCTGGCCTTCAAATATCGTAGTATTCGCGATTATTTGCTTACCGAATAATCGCAATAAAAATCGCATTAGTAAGAAAAAAAATCACATTGAACATTTGCATACCCCAAATGGAACTGCTTGGGGTATGCGGATGTTTAATGTGATTTTTTTTCTTACTAATGCGATTTTTTATTGCGAATATTCGGTAAGCGAAATTTCTTATGCGGCCCTGCCTCACCCCGACTTTGCCTCCTGTGGCCCCCAGGTAAATTGAGTTTGAGACCCCGGGGTTAAAATCTTTTCCTTGCAGCTTGTCCTGGTTTGATCCCCTATGTTGTATCTAGTGCCCTAAGCAACTCCAGGAGTGACCTCTGGGCACAGATTCAGAAGCAAGCCCTGAGAATGCTGGGTGTGGACCAGAAATAAATTATTAAAATGTGGATCAATACATTAGCAGAGTGACTCCCTTTCTTTCTCATGGAAGGCCAAATAACAAGTACAGAGAGAAGTCACAAAATTTCCTGCAAGCTCCAAATTATATAGAAAGCTATATAAGTTTCCTGTTAATTACATATTCATCAGTGGATGCAGGGCCTGGTCTCTCTGTCTTTCTCATTACAAAAATAGATTTATTTAACATCTTGATTCAGACATAAAGCTCAGATTTTTAGTTGAGTTCAGTTTGCTGTTCTACCTTAGAGTATTCAAGTGACAAAAATCAGGTAAAGGAAAGTTGCTTTCAGCTCCAAATTTGAGGGAGAAAGAAAAGAATATTATAGTAGGCTTAGCAAGTCTCTACTAAACACAAGATTATGATATGGCATTTTACAAGAGGTTTCATTTATCCCCCAGAGAATCTCCTCAGCAGTAACACAATTTTATGGTAGAAGTGACTGAGAAAGTGACTTGTCCAAGGTCACAGAGTTTGTGAGATACAGTTAAGCTGAAAAGGGAAGTTGCTTTCAGCTCCAAATTTGAGGGAAAAAGAAAAGAATATTATAGTAGGCTTAGCAAGTCTCTACTAAACACAAGATTATGATATGGCATTTTACAAGAGGTTTCATTTATCCCCCAGAGAATCTCCTCAGCAGTAACACAATTTTATGGTAGAAGTGACTGAGAAAGTGACTTGTCCAAGGTCACAGAGTTTGTGAGATACAGTTAAGCTGAAAATCCAAGTCTCCAATTTTTATCAGGTTCCTGTGTTTCCCTCATGTACTGGCCTCATGGCAAAGGAGCCAGAGTTCATTCTACTGCACTACTATTGGCTTATCTCAACTCTTGACTCCCAAGTAATGCTTACTAGGCATGGAAGCCCTATTAACAATTTTCAGCCAACTGAGGTTTTGTGTGGTTTAAACTCTGTGCTACTAGGATCATGCAGGCCACCAACACAGTGGCCTGGGGACCTCTAGGGTTGCATCAGGTGATGCTTTAGGGACTAGGAAGTAACAGGGCTCAAGTGGGCTTGGCCTCAGGCAAGGGATGCATTTTAACCCCTACACTATAGCTCTGGTCCCCTGGCCTCTTGTATTTCTTCCCATAGGAACCTTGGAAAAAGTATTCTTTTCCAAATTGTCAGGATTACTGAGCGTAGCCTTTTCTTTAATAACAAAGACTTTCTCAGTCAGCAACAGGGAGCCACGGGGACCTGACAGAAGTCTGGTCCACTGTTTCCAGTTAAAGAACTTACAAATCGAGGCAGGGGGAAGTTACTTTCAACTTTCTGGTGTGGCGAAGAGCTCAGAAAATATCTGCAGGGAGTCTCTTTATCTTTTCTTAGCCTAGAGTTTCCTGAAGTACATTGTAAGAACCATCTCATAAAACCAAGAAATCTATGTTCAAGTAGAGTTGATAAATGCCTTTCTCTTTCATGAAGATTCACAATTCTTATCAACACAGATAAAGCTCTGAGAAGGTCTGCAACAAAACAAGCAAACAAAGCATTCTTTCTTCATCCCTTGCCTTTCAACTATACCATGATGTCCTCAGGAATGCCTTCCCCACCTACTCTGAAGATCAAAACCCTACTCATTCTTCAGGGTTGAGATTTCAAAAATATATAGTCCCCACTAATCCCACCCACAGTGAGTTTTATTTGAGAAAAGTCTGGAGAATTTTAAGCATCTTCTTCAGTGCAAACTTGAAGCAACTTCTAGGTAATTCAATTGCCTCACTGTTGAATTATCAGACAGGGCTTCAGATCTGAACTTAGTTCGGAAATCCAGGAGCTAAAATTACTCTCACCAGCAAAATGACCTTATGTTTCTCATTTATTATACTCAGTGATACCTGTACAGTGGTGCAAGTTTAAATGACTATATTTCAATACCCTTATTTAAAAATGCTAAAGTTATCTTGGATTCTTCAGTGCCCTCAGTAATTATATGACATTTTAATTTGCTTAAATATTCAGACTGCTGAGCCAGACTGACCCAGTCTCATTGGTTTAAGATCCAGATTTATTTTCCTTAGGTTTGTATTTGTTCTAGGTTCCTTTTAAGACCCCTATAACCTCCTAGGATCTTTGAATTGTGTCACAGTGAAGTGTGTGAGCTTGCAGAAATAGCAAGATCTTTCCTAGTAGCTATGGTAAATTTAGGAACCCAAGCTGTCAAAAGTTTTTTAGGAAATAATATTTTCACATCTTTATTCCCGTTGTTGCAAACACCATGTACCACAGGCTCTAAAAGGCATGTGCTTTCTTCAACAAATGTTCTATTGGTCTTTTATCTTGTGACACAGTTTTTGATTGTAGCAAACAAGCCCAGACAGAATACTGGAGTCAGCCTTTGTGGTCTTGGGCACCAGCCAAAAGAGAGAAATTAATTGTAGTCAGATTATGAAAAATATCCCTTTGCGTTCTCCTTTCCCAGGGCAGATGGAATGGGTCAGCCTTCTTCGACTTTCTCTAAGCTCTTACTTCTGTGAGTCTATCCAAACCATGCATAAGACAGTTTTCCACATTACATATTTATCGTGTTGCCAGGATAGAGTACAGTCCAGTTTCACCATAGGGCAGAGCATGCACACAGTGGACTCTTGTCTATGCCCTTAAATAGGAGGTGCCACTTTTCCTAGGTGTGTCATGATCCCTAGGAAAGGTCATAGAGGTCCCATAAAGCTTTGTGACTGAGTGAGGACCCCCTGGAAAAATCAAACTATTGAATGAAATCTGCAGTGGTCAATTAATTATCTACTCTGCTGATCTTGGATGATGCTGTGATTTATCAAGAAGAAAAGGACAGGTGGGTCACTATTATAATTATTGGGGGATATGTACTTTCTTAGCATCCAAGAAGGAAAAGATGATATGAGTTTCTGGAAACTCCAATCTGGTCCTTTTGAAGCAGGGGTCCTCAAACTTTTTAAACAGGGGGCCAGTTCACTGTCCCTCAGACCATTGGAGGGTCTGACTATAGTAAAAACAAAACTTATGAACGAATTCTTATGCACACTGCATATATCTTATTTTGCAATGAAGAAACAAAACAGATACAAATACAATATGTGGCCCACGGGCCATAGTTTGAGGACCACTGTTGGAACAACTCCCTTTACTTGTTTTACTCTAGGGGGTGGGAGAATTGCAGTGATATTAATTAAATATATAATTTAATATAAATTAATATAATTTCTTCAAATAATATATATATATATATATAGTTGTTCTAAGCCAGGCAAGAGCCACTGTGTCCTGAGGGAATCCTTATTTCAAACAATAGGATGAATCCTTAAATTTTTTTATATTCTGGTAGTTAAGGTAATCAGTTTATTTATGACAGAATGGATCACTTGTCCTATAATATATGGTCACAATCAAGGTAGCAGTCAGCAGACCATGTTAGTGTGCACAGACGTTTCTAGTTCGATTCCCCACTACTACTGTACTTGGTTGTAGATCTCTTCCTCCTCCACTTCCTCCTCCTCTACCTATACCTCCTCCTCCTCCCCTTCCTCTATTTCCTCTTTTCCTCTTCCTCCTCCTCCTCTTCTTCCTCCTGCTCATGTTCCTCTTCTTCCTCCTTCTCCTCCTCTTCCTCCTCTTTTTCCTTCTCCTCTTTTTCTTTTTCCTCCTCCTCTTTGTCTTCCTCCTCCTCTTCCTCCTTTCTCTTCCTCCTCTTCTTCTTTTTCCTCCTCTTTTTTCCTCTTCATTCTTTTTCTCTTTCTCTTCCTCCTCTTCCTCCTTGTCCCCCTCTTCCTCCTCTTGTCTCTCTTCTTTTCTCCCCTTTCTCCTCCTCCTCTTCTCTCTCTCTCCTTCTCTCTCTCCCTCCCTCTCTCTCTCTCTCTCTCTCGCTCTCGCTCTCTCAGAAGTCCTATATGTAAAACAGGTGATGCAATTCAGGGCTTTATTCGCACACAGCCTTGAGACAGCACTTTAGATTCTTGGGCCACATTCCCCATCTCTTCTCTATTAATTAATGCCTTTTGAGGGCCAACAATTTTCAAAGTATGGGATGAAATACAGCCTTTGACACAGTGACCACATGGAATGGTTAAAACAGTCTGCTTTGCTATAAATGGAGTTCTCTTAACTCCTTGTGCTCATTGAACAGCTTCCAACATATAACAAACACTCCAGTCCCATGCATTCCCAAGCGTATATCCATCAAATCCAAACTTTAAACTTGAGTAAATATATCTGTCTTACAAAGTCCAAGGTATTTATTACAGGGATCACCCACTTCAGGAATTTAAACAATGTTCAGACCAAGGAAAAATTTCTTACTAGGGGTTTTAAACTCCATTTCCCCTCGCTGCAGCTGGCTAGCAGAGCCTGGCATGAAAGTAAGTGAACCAAGCAATCCCCACCACTCTTCTTTTCCTCAGTGCCGGGCTGGGATCTCTGGTCTCTTAACCCCTCCCTGCCCAACCACATGGATCTGCATCATTTACAAAAAAATGTGGTGGGTAGGTTGGTGCCAAGCAGACTGGAACCCCACAGGGGACTCCTAGTAAAGTGGTAAGAACACCCCCCCAAACACACTCACACCACCTACTCCCTCCCACCCTGTCAATGTCATGTTGCAAAAATAGAATAAATCTATTTCAATGAGATCATTTTTACAAAGTATTTTCTTGTTTCTCTTTTGCCCACCTCCCTGATCCCCACCATCTAATAATAGGCTATTAGTTCTAGCCATTTCAGAGCATCTGAAGTGTGGTGTGTAAACGGTGGCTACATCAATCAGAGTTGTGTGTCTAGTTATTTCAAGCATTCCCTGTTAGCCTAAAGAAAGGCTGGTTTGTCCACTCCAGCCCAACTGTACCCAAGATTGCCATTGATTGATAACTGAATTTGTGAGTTGGAAACTCCTATGGCTGGGGCAGCAGGAGCAGGCAGAACTAAGTGATCAGAGGAGGGAGATGGGGAGCTAGGGCTGGCAGGTGGAGAGAGGGGAATGTTCACTGACAGGGTGTTTTATTTTGAAAAGGATGGTAGGTATTTGGGCTTTACCTTCTGAATTTTGCCTCCTAGCATGGCTGGCTAAATTTGTGGAGGAGTGCTCCCAAACAATGCTCAGAACTCCCTGGGCCACTCTTAGAACTTCCTGGTCCTGTGATCAGTACTGTTTGGTTCCAGTAGTACTGGGACTAATGGAAGGAGGGTACATGTGATTCCAGGGATCAAACTCAGGGCTTATACATGCACATATATACACATAAATATATATGTGTGTGTCTACACATATATACACATATGTGTATACAATGTTTGTGTATACACACACCATATACTCCCGACCTCTGAATTATTTCTCTAGCTCTTGTCTCCAACATTTGAAGCTGAGTTGGCTATTCTTTATGACAACAAGCATTCTGAATATTGGGTAGGGAATCCCACCCAAAACTCTGTAGCCTCCTACCTTGCTTACAAGATATATACATACACACACACACACACACACACACACACAGAGAGAGAGAGAGAGAGAGAGAGAGAGAGAGAGAGAGAGAGAGAAAACTATCACACAAAGTTGTCTTCTTAACACTACAAAATTTGGGCAGAGAGCTTATATCTAAATAGCTGTAAGTGGGCATGTATTAAATAACTCACAGTAAGTTAGTTATATCCAATGCCTTGGTTATTTCCATCTCCCTGTTTGCAAAATCAAAACAACACAGCACAAAACTGCATCTTGAATTCCCTACCCTGTCATATCTTTACATTTTTATAGACTAAATGTAACACAAGCAGCTTGGCATTTTGCTTGATGTGTTTAAAATCTTGCAGACATCAAGAGACCTCACTTTTACTTGGAGGGATAAAAAGTCCTCTGGACCTAGAAACTGACAAATAATTGCTTATTACAAACTTGAATCTAGATTTTCTTTCTCTTATAACTCCTCACTTCAAAAGGCAGGTGAAATAGTCAGAATATAGAAGAAATTAATTTAATAGAAAGGGACATTAAGAAAAATTCAAATGCCTTATCAAAAAAATAAAAAAAAGTTTACCTCAGCTTATAGACCCATGAGAGTATGTATGCCTGACTGAGTAACTTTTTACCTTAGTAACTTCCCACACCCACCCCCTGCAACCTGCCAAATCTCCGAAGTTAAGCTTGGCTTTCAGGGGAGATTGGACAGATTCAGAGCAGTATGACTGGAGACAAACTTTCCTTTCAAACATAGACATAGGATAGAGAGAGGGAAGGTATGGGGCAATCTGGGAAAACATCCATGTTCTCTGACTTGGGAATAATTGGATATGTGTATGGTGAGCATTGCTCCAGAGACAGGGTATAATGTCCCTAGATAAATCTTTAAGTAAAACCCAAGCAAGGAACTGCAGATCTTGCATAGCAATGATCAGATTCTGCCCAGGAGTGAACAGCTGATCTGTTGGTCCAAAGCCCAATAGATGCTCCCCAAAACAGCATCATTGAGGGAAATGGTGAGAAGGGACAGATGTGGGCCCACATCTGTGGACACACAGAAAGGGGCAGTCCAGTAGAAATTGCCTCCAGTCTAGTCTGAGGCTTCAAGCCACCCACTAAAGAAATGACTTGCTTGGGAGACTCGGAAGTCAACTTGGATCTCTTTCCTGCCTTCTTGAATCCAGCTGTCCCAGAACATGACCACCCTGGATGCAGGGAATGGGGAGGACAGACTCCAAGTGGTATCAGTTTTGGTGTCTCCTGGCAGTTTGGGGCTGCCAGAGGCCTCTTCAGGCAGTGTCCCTGGAGGGCTGGTTCCAGGGGATACACATCCTTAGAAGGATTGCTGCCAAGGCCTGCTGCCCTGTGGGCATCTGGTTCTCTAGCCAGCCCAGGAAATGGACAAGGGAGGCAAAGAGATGACAGCCTTTGGGGAAAGAATGCAGTTCCTCCCCTTTCCAAGGCACTGCCCATAGTGTCAAAGATTCTTGGAAGGCAGCAAAGGCCCGAGAAAGCACAGTGAGTACAGAGGTGCTGGCAAGAGGCAGGGAAAGGGCATCCATTCACTGCTCTACTCCTACCTGGAATTTGTTTTTTGTAGGAGAGAAAGGAAGAGTCCAAGTGAGGAAGGGCTAAGCAGGCTGTAGAGAATAACATCTGGATAATGAACATACAGAGCTCTTAGAAATCTGTATTTCCATGTTTCCCAGGAAGTTCTTGGATATTATTTAATTTACCTTCATTATGAAGTATTTTGTTAGTACTAGATACTGGTGGAGGCACTAGAGACACAAAAATATGGAAAACAGACAAAAGGATAATCTCGAACTCTTAGTATTTCTGTGCTAGTGGGAGAAAAATGGTGAAGTACAGATGCCAATATCTGGAGGAAAATGCACAGGAGAAAGTGCAGATATCCATGAAATGCCAGGTGGGAGGATGAGAAAAGTCCTAAGGACAAATGAAAGTCAAGCAAGCAAAGGGTACATAAGTGAGACATGCCTGGAGGTTAGACAGCAAGACAGAGCCCAGAAGCAATCTCGAACTCTTAGTATTTCTGTGCTAGTGGGAGAAAAATGGTGAAGTACAGATGCCAATATCTGGAGGAAAATGCACAGGAGAAAGTGCAGATATCCATGAAATGCCAGGTGGGAGGATGAGAAAAGTCCTAAGGACAAATGAAAGTCAAGCAAGCAAAGGGTACATAAGTGAGACATGCCTGGAGGTTAGGCAGCAAGACAGAGCCCAGAAGCATAAAGGGAGACTGAGAGGCACCACAGAACAGACTCACAGTCACACATCTGCAGACATTGCAGATGAACATTCTAAAAGCTGGGAAACAAATTAGTTCCCACAAAGAATTTAGTGACTTTGCTTTCCTTTGGAATTAGAGAGAAGCAGAAGAATTCATAACCACTCTTCATCCCCAGACAGGCAATTCCTGACCTCTAGGATCATCCTCACAGTGGTAGAGATGAAAATTCAGCTGCACAAGGCATTTTCTGCCAAGTCAAAAACGGGGAGCAGAAAACAGATGCTCTCAGCTCTCAGATGAAATTCCCTGCCATCATAGTTGGGTTGATCGTAGACTTCCTGACCAAGTGGGGCTTTGAGGATAGCAAGGGTCAGGGGCCAGTCCAGAAAATGCTCTCTCCCTCTCCTGCATGTCCCTGACACCATCATATATGGTCTTAACACAGAAAAATAGCTTGTCCCAGGAAAATATTATTGCTTACTCTCCCTTGCCCCTTGTCCTTATCCCTTGCTTCTGTCATTGATTCATTGGCAGTGCCTAATCTAGGCTTGACTTTTGCACTCTGGGTTGGTATCTGCAAAGCTCTATTGCCCCATTCTTGGATTTCATGGCTGCCTCTTAGCATCAACCTTGGAGGAGACTCTGATGACCCTACTTATGATGTAAACTGAGTGGCACCTGCTTGCAACTTTCCAGTCCTAAAGTGGCTGACCTCTAGCTTTGCTCCCCTGGCAATGTTTTACAATTTCCTTACAGGGTCAAATTCTGGAAGGTGGTAATCATGGAGGTTACATCTCAGAATAAAAGAGTGAACACTGGGGCAGATCTCCATCTCCCCACCTTGATTGGTTCTTTTGTCAGCTCAGCCTCCTGAGAGCTTCCCTCTTCAGACCTCTGTGTACCTCTTTATAGGAGCTGCATGTCAGTCCCATGTTCCTCTGATCTTTCCTGTCTTCCTCCTCTGTGCTGACATCTGTGCCTACATAGCCAGGATGGGCCTGTGTGAAGACCAGACCCGGGGTGATGGGACCCAGCTGTGGACAACTTCTTGTTTCAGAGACTTGGCCTCTTCTCAGAGGGATACCAGAATGAAGAAAAGAACTTTTACTTGGCAGTTTCCACAAAGTGAAATGCCAGTCTCCAGCCTTTGGATTATTTCCCCCTCTGTTCACCCACGCTGTTTATGGAAAATGAATCATTCGACTCATTTACACACAAGTGGAGAGGTAGTTTGGGGATAAACAATACAGCTTCCTGGAATGCCTTTGCCTGCTCACCTCGAGGCTATTCCAACCTCTGCTACAGATCATTCGGGCAGTAGGAGTCTACTGGGGTGGAAGGTGCTGCTGAGGTCAAAGGAAAACAGGTTCCTGGCTTGGCCTAGGGGCTAATTAGTGCTGGAGACAGGATTTCTGTCTGCACACCACCTCTTCCCTGGCACCAGGCAAACCCAGCACTTCAGCCTCTCTGTCTTGATCATCACCTCCACTGAAGGAGAGAGGACAAAGGGTAGAGGAAAAGAAGATATGATCTTTGGATCCTTCTACTTCTGAACTAAGATCCAAGGTGCAGGCCCAGGTCATTTCTTATATAGTTCTTTTCCCAAAGCCTGTCTGCTTCCTTCAGGAGCATCTCTTCCTTGGGGCTGGCACCCCACAACATTTGGTTTACAAGAATACCTTCTGTTTTTTTTTTCCCCAGGGACTAAAACATGAAAACAGAGGTGTGTGTGTATGTGTGTGTGTGTGTGTGTGTGTGTGTGTGTGTATTTGGGGGGGGGGTGACAGACAGGGAGAGTTATAAATGTGGGACATTAGGATGTCTTAAAACATTTCACAAAGGCTGCTCTTACTCACATCCTCTTGACCCATTCAGCTCAGACACACTGTCTTCAGGCTTTGTCACTTTCTCCTTTCTCCCCTGCAGTTCTTTACCCTATGCTTGTTGCCTCCTTGTCTTTATCTGCTCAAGAATATCTGCGTGTCTCTAAGCAGATAACTCAATGGGGTCAGGGAGCCTGTCCTCATTTTTCTAAATCCTTGGTAGCATCTGGAACACAGGAGGTGCTCAGTAAAAAAAAAAAAAAAAAAAAAAAAAAAAAAAAAAAAAAAGATTGAATGTATGAAAGCAGTCAAAAATCATTCTTTTCTCTTGCTATCCAGCCATTTTGTTTTTGTTTTTGTTTTTGTTTTGGGGCCATACCCATTGATGCTCAGGGATTATTCCTGGCTTGGGGGGAATCATAAGGGATACCAGGGGATTGAACTGCTAGCACTTGCAAGGCTGATGTCTTACCTGTAGTGCCACTGCTCCGGCTTCTCCAGTCATGTTTTGAAGACAATTTTTTCCCTGTCATTCACAATGAACCCAGAGAGGTACATGAATTTTAAACTCAATAAAAAGGAGCAAACTCTCAGGACCTGAGTGAAAAATTAACCTGTCTCCATCTCCCCAGCAGGGTGACAGTCTACATGGGATTTAGAGATGGAAATTTCCAGATGATCAAATTATCTCTCCTATTACCACAATTCCTATCTGAGTTTCTTAGTAGATGCTTAGATTGACCCCAATAAATGAATCAAGTCTTTGAATGACTTAGAGCTGCCTTCTGGAGCATATCAGCTCTACCTGCTGCCTTTATGGGGCACAACACCACTGAAACTCACTCAGAGACAACAGGCAACTCCTCTTCCCACTCCATCATCATCACCTTCAAAAAAGGACCTTCACATAGCATTTCTCTTGGGATCTCCAGGACATTTTTTGTCCTTCTCCTGATCACTCTTGGTGGGTGCATTACCTTGTGGCTCATAAAGGAAATCACTTAGGAGCTTTCAATTCTCTAGCCAGCTCCACTCATGTTTAACTCAGCAGTCTTTCTCTGTTCTTGCTTTTGTGATACAAGAGCTGGCCTCTAGATAAATTCTGAATGTTATCTAAACTTTCTGTTTTCCCCCACTTTCTCCAGTTCTTTTTCTCTAAAGTTATCTCTCTTAAGATCCTTTTACTCCCAAAGGTAACCATCTTTTTGTTTTGTTTTGTTTTGTTTTAGGTTTTTAGGTCACACCTAGCAGTGGTGCTCAGGGGTTACTCCTGGTTCTGCACTCAGAAATAGCTCCTGGCAGGCTTGGGGGACCATATGGGATGCCAGGAACCGAACTGAGATCTGTCCCGGGTCTGCCTTATACAAGGCAAACACCCTACTGCTGTGCTATGGCTCTCCCACTAATTGTAAGACTTTGAGAACAATAATCTGAAGCCTATTTTCTCCACTTCATCCTTCCTCTCCAACCTCTGCAAACAGGTTTCCAAGGCCCTTAGGAAACTGGTGCCCTTAGCTCTAATTCATCTGACTGACAAGAGTCACTAACACATAAATAGAGAAGGAGTTTCCATTGAAGAAATGACAGGAATTGGAATTAGAATGATGACAGGAGAGAGAAGGTGAGAGGTGGATTAATTCTGTATGGAGGTGGAGGGTGTAACTAAGCTCCTGTGTTGAAAGATAATATCAATTTTGTAAGCAAAGTAGATAGAGCCCAAGGGGATGCCAAGGCTTGCAGGCAGTTTAGTGGGAAAATGGCGCAGTTGTTGACTGAAACAAGTCAACTGACAGAGGGTGAGGTTGTGGGGGTGGACTGTCCTCCCTTCTGTCCTCTTAGCTCTGTGAGGGAGGTTGCTGCTTCTGGCGCGTTCACTGCTATTTCCCAAACACCCAGCCCAGCGGGCTCTGACTTAATTGCTTAATGAATGAGTAAATCTTCATATACAGTGTTATTAGTTTCAGTAAGGATAGTTTCAGCTGGAAGTAATAGAAAACCTGACTCAAAGTAGCTTAAAAAATAAGCAGTTGATTATCTCATAAAACAGAGAGAGCAAGTTCCGGGGGACTGATTCATGTTTGCTTTCCTCTGCTGTGTGGACCTCAGTCTCGGACTCCTCCTTGGATGGGCACACACTTCCTAGAGTCACATCATCTGACTCAGGCTCAGGAAACAGGCGACATCTCTCCTCTATTTGACTCTATTTCACTCTCTCTAAGACACTTTCTCTCTCCCTCTCCCTCTTTGTCTCTCTCTCTTCCTCTTCTTTTATTAAAAAATAAGAACTCCTCCCCATCCTCTACATGGAAAGTCTAGAAACTATTATAATTATTCAGTACATTAATTAGCCGTGAATTTATTCATTCCATGAGCATCAAAATTTTTTACTATGAGCTTTAGATAGAAGCTGCTTGAAAACTTCTGAGTTAATTCATTTATTATTCTTTTTTTTGAATACTTGATAGACTTGACTTTGAACTGGAGGCAGCCATTTGGTCCTAACATGCATCCTCAGGCTATTCCTTGGCACTCCCCGACAAACCCTGCAACTTGATTGCTCTTATTCTCAGCAGACCTATCCAGTGATCTGGTTGAACACCCTTTTGTCTGCACAAGGCTGCAGTTCCTGGACCCTCTTGGGCCAGTGATTGAAGTGACAGACCTTTTGTGTCTGTCTGTGATTGAGTGACACAAGGCATTTGTGTGCCAGGCAATCATTACTGGTGTGAGAACTTCTTCTCTTCTTGTCCTGCATGTACACTGGGA
The DNA here is from genome assembly GCF_024139225.1 of Suncus etruscus. Classification (NCBI taxonomy): domain Eukaryota; kingdom Metazoa; phylum Chordata; class Mammalia; order Eulipotyphla; family Soricidae; genus Suncus; species Suncus etruscus. The sequence goes on from NC_064848.1 coordinate 177,398,291, forward strand.
GTCCCAGGAGAAAAACAAAGCTGTGAGATGGAGAAGCTTCCAGCCTTTGGGTCCCTGATGAACTGTTTGGAGGCAAAGTTTCCAACTGGAGAATGTCATGGGCACAAAGTGTGAGGGAGAAACTCAGTCATCTTTAACCTCTGAGAGGTTTGGGACATATGACTGCACCACGAGGAGTTTATTATAATTCAGAAAATGAAAATACAGAGTAATCAATGAAATTGCCAAAATTAGCAGAGAGTCGGGTCCTGTAAGCACATTGGGGCCTCCCCACACACAGCTCTCTACCATGTCTGCTGGCATCCAAAGCAACAATGCTCTGGTTAGGAATCTGGCACAGTATACATTCTTGTTCATAAAGATAACCTACAGCTTTCTAACATTTGATCCAAGATTTTCAATGTTTTATCACATACATACACATGTGTAGGCATATCCACATGCCATGTGTAATTGCACAGATGTTCACATAATGCACACATGCTACATGTGTGCAGGAATACACACATACACATGCATGTTAATGGTACATAAATGCATTTATAAACATGCTTGTACATGTAAAATGTGTATGAATGCAAGGTGTCACATATATGTATTGGTGCATATATGCAGATATATGAGTGCATGAATGTTTACATTTTGTGTACATATATTGTGTTATATTGTACACATGTGCTTTCATGGTCATATTTTGTGTCGCAGTATTGTAGATTATTGTGAATATATATACACTGATATGTTGTGTGTATATGTATAGATGTATCTGTGTTTAGATGCATATACACATACCTAGATATATATTCTCAATTAATTCTCATTAATTACATTAGGTTTATCTTAATAAGTTTCTATGTATCTCTCTTTCTGGCACTAGAAAAAATAATTTTTTCTAGGGTAATCCAGGCATTACATTCGTTGCTAGGAAGCAGAAAATGCTACCCAAGAATGGGAGACTCTGTGGACTCACACACCAATAGGAAAAAACAATGTAAACACAGTTGTCTCTTTTGTGTGATCATTATACGCAGCAGGTAAAAGACCCAGAGTGGTGGTTCCAAGTTTATTCTTAATATATTAAATCTATTCTTTTTTATTTTGGGGGTCTTTGGTAACACTTGGTGGTATTCAGGGTTGGTGTTCAGAGGTCACTCTGGTGCTACTCATTGACCATTCATTATACCAAAGATTAAACTAGGATTGGGCATGTGCAAAGCAAGAGCCTTACTATCATCATACTATCTCTCCATATATACCCCAACTCTCAATAGACTTATACAATTAAATAGGAATCTATTACAAAAGAGAGGAGTGGAGGGCATAATCATTTCCAGTTGAGGCTAAGAGCAAATGTTTCACAGGAAGAGTAGAGCTTATCTGAACTTCGTGGGATGGGCATGTTCTGCCTGATGAGTGAAGGCTGAAAATAAAGATGCATTCCAGTGACCAAGATATTACAAATTCACTGAAGAAATATTCAAAATGTTGAGTGAATTTTGTATGGGGAACAGAAGAGCTTGTAGAATGCTGGAGCAGGAAGCAACCTCAAAGATAAGTACATCCAGAGAGATCAAAGGTTTTGGATGGCAAAGGTTAAAATAATTTTGGTCTGCTGAAACTTATTGCAAGATGATCCTGAAGCCTCTTAGTGCTCAGTGTGAAGATTCTTTGGGCATCACAGGAAAGGAAGAATAGCTGAATGACATTCATTGGGCATCACTGATCTTGTTCAATCATTTATTTAGAACTCACAAGAACTATAATCCAGACAGGGCAAACAACTAATCCAGGTGAGTAGATCCCTAAAGTAAGCCCCAGAAATGGAATAAAAACTAAGTAATGGATGGATTCATTGCCAAGTACCACATAACTTCTAATAGTGTGGTCCCAATCCCCATTCTCCCCCCAAAAATGGCTACCTGATTTTCTGACTTCTTTCTTTACTTCCATATGAGGCAGAAGATTTTGGAGGACCAAAGGCGTGTGAATTGTTGTGTAAGTTAAAGAAAGGCCCTGCAGAGTTTTCAGCAGGCAGATTTCTTTGACAGCATGGCAAGAGTGTGCTAGGCAGGTGAATGCCTAGAAGGCCAGCAGCAGGGAAGGAGTTAAGTGAATTCCAAAGTGCTTTAGGAATCCTGTAAAGGGTCTGAATAAGAGTAAGGGAGGGGGGTCACAGGTTGGGTGAGTGTGATTTCAACAGAGGAGAAAGAATTTTTGTTGTTTTTAACAGCACTGACAATGCTATTCTTAAATGGGATCAGATCACTGTTCTAGAAAGTGATGTTGAAAAGAACATTTCCCCCAAGAAAGCCCAGACTAATCCCATGTTTAAACAGTCCTTGGATGCTGTAGTCCAGGCTGAAGTTAGCTGTTTCTCTGAGTGCCAAATACTCATATGAGAATTAGAAAAAATGAGTCCAACATTTGAATGTTTGGGCTATATGACGCCAAGCGTCCCACACAGCTGATTCAGAGGCAGCGAGAGGGCATGTGGTGCTGACCGCTGGCACAGGCATTTCATAGATTTTACTAAAGCTCTGAGAAGTTTGTGTATGCAGAATGTGTCACTCAGACAACACTCATTTGTATCTCGCTGGCAAATCAACTTCACTTGACAAGCAGATGCGACAGACCAAACAAAACAAAACAAAACAAACAAAAATACACCTTTCATCCAAATAAAATCCTGCTTAAAATAGTGAGGGGTCTATATAGAATATAACAGTTTATATAAGAGCAATTACAATGGCATAGAACACTCACTTATTGGATAATCTTGCAATATATCCTAAAGAATATTTGCTTGGCAAAGGAAATAGTTCTGCAATAGAATCCTAAAGCCTAAATGAGTGACACCTTGGGTTCAGTCCTCAGCACTGCAAACAAAAATCATTATGATCATTATCATCACAGGTTAAGACATGGCTTTGAGATTAAATGTCAAGGAGTATATAAAGTAGAGTCCAGGTGGCTGTGGGAATAATCTGAATTTGCGCTTATTTATCTCTGAAATGTTTAAAAAAAAATGATGAGCACATAGTAGGTTCTGAAGCAATGGAAACTCTCCTTCCCAATAATGACACAGAACTTACAAAATTCATTAAGGTAAGTTGAGACAACTTGTCTTCATGTGATGAAAACAAATTAGGTGGGCTTTGAAACATTAACTAACTTTTCCCAGTACCACCCAACTAGCAAATGGAGAGGCTCAGGTCTGAACCTCTGCCTCTTGGCTCTCAGTCCAGTGTACTTTTCACTACACCACTATAATGAACATTTTATGTATATTACCATTTCTTCCTAGCAGGCTATAATTTTGGCAGTCCATACTGAATTTTATTTTCCACTGTGGCTTATGCAATGGTTACCACCACTGGGTATTTTTAGCTGACAGAAGAGATTTCTACTGGAAAACAACTCGATGCATTGTCCTGAGAAATGGGCTGAAATTTGTCACGTGCAAATTTGACAATGACTTAGGGTTCACAGGACTATTTTCAACTTAGAGTTAGCATGGGGGGGAATTAGAACATACTAAGATATTTTAGTATTATTTTAAAATAAAGAAGCTTTCAGAATTTCCAACTTGCTGATATTAAGAAAACTGTGTCTTCAGTTGTTCATTTAAAAATGTATTCACTCATCTATCAGTAAACATTTATCATGTGCTGAATACTGTAGCAAGGGCTGAGGAATTGAAATAATAATATTTACAATGCTACCTTCAAGCTCAGAATTGGAATAGAAACAGGTAACCAGTTGTTCTAATATAGCCTGAGAATAGCTCCAGGATAGAAGGGTAGCTTGCAAATGGATGCTGAGGAGGAATATCTGCCAAGGTTCAGAAGCAGGGACATAGGCAGGGAAGGATTCCCAGAGAGTCTGCTATCTGGGCTCAGATGCAAACCACCATCAGAAATCATTAGGGCTCTGAAGGAGGATGGCGCAACATAGCAGCACAAGCAAAGGCGCAGGAAGGTGGAGAAAATATCACAAGCACAGTGTGTGGTCAGAGTAGCAGGAAAATAAGAAAGTTGTGGAGATGACCTTTTATTTATTTTTTGTTTTATTTTGGGGTCATACGTGGTGGTGTGCAGGAGCTATTCAGTTCTATTTGGAGCCAATTCTGATGGAATTTGGGGGAACCACATGATACCTTTATCTCTTGCAGGCAAGATCATGTAGGTACTCATCTGAGAATTCAAAAACCATGAGTCCCACATTTGAATGTTTGGACTATATGATGCCAAATGTCATATATAATTTTTCAGGCATAATCATGACCTCTAGGACTCTGAGCTATCTCTTTTTTTTTTTTTTTTTTTTTTTTTGCTGAAGGGATAATCTATGAAAGGCCTCAGCTCAGGTTTTACTATTTGATAGACATGTGGAAGAGGTGCTACTTTTTACATCCCTGTCCTGTAGCTATAGCAGCTGGTGAGTTCAAATTCTATAGTTATACGTGTGAGCACTAACACACATCCACCCCACAAAATCCATCATGTTCTGCCAACACACGACATAAATAGAAATCATCATACATCCCTAAAGGAATTTTTCCTCAGACATTGGAGTGGGTGCCTTCAACAATGCAGCTTTTTTGTGTTTTCCTTGTGTCGAAGAACCCAGTGGATTAAAATACTTGGGCATGGAGGCTAAGGAAAGAAACACAGGTATGTTCAAGAAGGGCTGACAGGATAAGCTCCCTCAACGCCCAATCCCACAGTGCTGCTATCTCACCCATAGAAAGATGAAGTCAGCACAGACTACTGCTGCACTTTTCAAACTACCTCTTAGTTCCTTGACGAGTGAAGTGCCAGTTTCCAAGGAAACAGAGGTACAGAGGACACTTCACTTGGGTCACTGGAAGACTAGACTAGAGACTCGTACGTTGAGAAGATGTGAATCATAAGACCATAAATGCTGAAATCTGAGCGTTTTAGAAAGCACCATAAGGAGCCAGGGCTTTCTTCTATATACCATCAATATTATTGACTGAGTGTGTAGCTCAGGGCAGGACAGCACCAAGTGTAAACAGTGCTGATATAATCAGAATCAGGGAGACTATCTCTCTGTGCACTGAAGGTAACACTGAGTCATTTTTGCTTGGCACTAGGCTTAGAAAAATCTCCATAAATTTTTATAGGCAAAATTGGCACTTCAGATGTAACGTGGTTACTAACTCTGATTTGTTAAGGTTCAAATATGCTTTGCTTTTAATTTTTTTTATCAATGTTAGTAGGCTATATTTATTGTGCTTTTAATTCTTTCATAAAGAAAAACTGTTATGCTGTTATAATAGGGCTCTGTTGCAATTCTGTTGTGGAATTAAATGTACATTTCAAAAAGAAAAGATGGAAGAGTTCCCTACCCTGCCTAAAAAAAGGCAAGAAAAAACTCCCCAACAACCTATTTATCTCTGCTCTAATTAAAGCAAGCAACTAAATTTGAAACATCACCTATCTTTGTAAAGTTTGTTGAACCACTACTAAGTATTCATCAATTGATCAATGTATTCTGCATTTAATTAATTCATGTATTTGCAGCATTCATTCATGGGCTGAACTGTGTGTCCCACTCCATCACATCATACATTGGAATCTCAACTACAAACCTCTGGCAATTGGAGGGCTAAGCAGTATGAGGATTCAAACTCAGGGCCTCACACATGACAGGGATGTGTTTTATCATATTCTGAGCCCCTCTGGATCTCATTTTGATATAATCCCTGGCATGTGTGAAGCCCTGAATTTGAATCTTCATACTGCTTAGCCCTCCAATTTTGCTAATGTGACCCTCATGGCCCCCAGAACTGGTTAGTTCTGAACACATAGCATTGGACTCAATACTGAACTGTCAGGCCAACAGAATAGGCTCAGAATTGTCTGGGGTAGCACTGATAAAATAATATTTTAAATAATGTCACTAGGGTGAACTCCTAATCCAATATGTCTGGTATCCTTACAAACTAAGGAAATTAGCACATATACATATGCAGATGGAAGGCAATGTGGGGACCCTGAGAGAAAACAGCCATGTAGAGGCCAAGGTGTAAGACATGGTTTAGCCCCTTTTCTTCATGGCCCATGAGAGGATTCAGCCTACCAACACTTTCATCTAAGACTTCAAAACTCCAGACATGGAGAAAATACATGTGAGAAGTTAAAGTCCTCAGATCTATGGTTGTTTTTTGCTATTTCCACCTTAGGAAAGTAAGACAAAATACCAATTTATTGCATCTCAAAATTGGGGAGTTAAGTAAGATTATTTTTCACAACCTCTTCCTTTTTAGTTTTCTTACAGTTCTGATTTTCTTTAAAACATCTCTAAAGCATCTTCTCTCCTTATGGACTACAATTGTGGGGGGGGCAGTGGACATGCAACCCAAACCAGGCCAACTGGACACTCTCCCATTAACTCTTAACAGAATGGGGAGGGATACAGTGAGATACTTATTCATGCTTTTGGGAGGGGCATGGATCTATAGTGTTTCACTGACTCATGGCAAAATGTGTATCCTGCATTTTTGCAGGCACAGTTGTCTAGCATTTTCAGTACTCTCATAGTTGCCCTAATTAATCTAGCAAATTGTCTCATCATAAGTAATGAAGACACATTACTTTCTAAGTTTATGTAATTTTTACTTTGTAGTTCATGTAATTTTTCTTATTAAGATATATAAAAAATCTAATATAATTTTTACTTAATATATTTTCCTTCCTTAATTCTCTTAATTTATTCATTATTCTTCAGTCAATAAATGCTTCTGAAGCATATATTATGTGCCACATATTAATTCCATTAGATGATTTCATCAAACAAAAAGCTGGAAGATGTTCTGTTTAATATGGGCGACTTTTTAAATATTTAGAAATGAGATATTTCAAATCTTAATAAACTTCATTTATATAGAGCCTTTATACATTTATATTTGTACTTTAGAATAAGCAAGTGGAAAATTCCATCTAAACTGAGAATTTAAAAAAAAATTTTTTTAACTTGGGACCATCTTTCAGGCTAAACAATGGTCTGGCTCTTCCACCATGCTACAGAAGAAAATAATATCTGCCAACAGTTCCCAGGTAGTCTGGTGGGGCTGATTCCTCTGGAGCAGTCTCAGAAAGGAAGGGTTAAGATTCTCCTTTCTGCATGATCCAAAGCAGTGCAATGCAACCCACGACAACTTCCAACAGATGGGGCTCAGCTCCACCATTTAACCATATCAAACTTGCAAGTTATTTTGTTTTGGATCTACAATTTGTTTTGGATCTATAAATTCTGGACCATGCCGCTGCTTGTGACACCTCAGTATCTTGTAGTGTCAGCTCAGGAAATGTGCTAGGAAAGTTACATAATATTTCCCCCACTTCACAGAGCCTGACCAGTAGCATAGAAAGATCAACCAGCACCAAACCACAGCCCTGTACATCCTGATTCACTGACTTTAGTAATACCATGAAGAGATATAACAATTATTTCAAATTGACCTGTGTTGATCTAAGATTTAATCTTTCTCATTGCCACTCTTGTAACAAGCAATATGTGGTAAATTTGGATGTGCCTTCATGGAGGCAGGCTATGATGATGGGTGGAAGATTGGGGAAACTGGTAATCCCACTGGTGATGGGATTGGTGTTTGAACATTTAAAGCCTGAAATGGCTGTATTATGAACAACTTGGTAAATCACAGTGTTAATACAAATTAGAAAAAAAAATGAAAGGTTGTATTGTGGGTGCCACACCAGGCAGTATTTGAGGGCTACTTCTGATTTTGTGCTCAGTAGTCACTCCAAAAAGTACTGGAGAAGCTTGTTCTGTCAGGGATTAAACCTAAGCCTCTTGCATGATAAATATTAGCTTCAGTCCTTTGAACTGATCCAACATAGGGAATTTTACTTCAGAAAGTATTTAATTTGTAATTCTTGTGTCTTAAAGATCTATATCAAGGAATACAGAAAGGGATCAAAAGAAATCTAAGACATTCTGCATTAAATGCACTTACTAGGTAGGGTTTAGCTAATAGTTAAATAAAGCAAATTCTGTATAATCTTTACAATATGAGAAAATCATTTCAATTGTCTTAAACATAATGATATAATCTGAGGAGAATTTGTTGTGTTCATACCATGTTGAGTATCTCAGTGCCTGGTCATCAATGTATCTCTCTGACATATACTATTATAATCGTCACTTTGTAAAGATGGAGACTAAGATTGAAAAACTTTTCTGAACTTACTCCAGGATCCTTTCAGTCCTTCATCTAACCTTTCTAAAACTAGTTTTTCCTTTGCCACTTCTAGCATCAACCAAATGAAACCAAAAAAATCCCTCTACTTCTCTTAAGATTGTTAATGAAGCAACCAACATCACAGTCAAGATTTAAGAAGCTAGAGTGAGAACTTGTATGCATGCCTTCTATCCTCTATTGGCATAGAAACTTGCTAAATTTTATCATTCTTTCTAGGAGATAATTCATCTTAAAGACATTATCATTATTCCATTTTTTAGCCCATGAGTATGAGGCTCCTTAGCAGACTAACCAAGATAAGAACTTTAGAAAATTGCAATGGGATTTTATACTTATCATGACTTGGATCCTAGATTCATTTAATGGAGGCCAATGGCAGTTGCTATCTCTTATAAAAGTTTTTATAAGAAAAAAAAAAACAACCATGAGAGCTTTGTTCTATTTTCCCCTGGGATTCTTTATCTCCTATGAGCATCAGTAAGCAAAGTGGCATTTATTAGCTTGGCAACTACATCAAGCCTAACTTTCCCACAAGTTCAATTGTAGGCATTAAATTCTCCTAATGTTTCCATAGTTGATAGGAAGGGAAGAAGGATGGGTGAATGGAAGAAAAGAAGGAAGGATAAGAAGGAAGGAAGGAAGGTAGGAAGGAAGGAAGGAAGGAAGGAAGGAAGGAAGGAAGGAAGGAAGGAAGGAAGGAATGATGATGGAAGGAAGGGTGAAAGAATTGAGGGAGGGGAGAGGGAGGGAAGGAGGGAAAATAATGAACGATAGGAAGAAAGAAAAAAGTGAGAAAGAAATAAAGGGTGAAGGAAAAAGAGAAGAAAGAGAAAAAGAAAGAACAATAGAAAGAAGAAAGAGAAAGAAAGAAAGAAGAAAGAAAAGAAAGAAAGAAAAAGAAAGAGAAAGAAAGAAAGAAAACGAAAGAAAGAAAGAAAGAAAGAAAGAAAAGAAAGAAGAAAAGAGAGAGAAAGAAAGAGAAGAAAAAGAGAAAAAATAGTATATAACAAGGACCACACTGATTCTACATTACTTTCCTGGTAATTTGCAGAGTTGGTAATTTTTATCATATACCTTTCTCTCCCCAAAACCAATTCCCAGGGGAGGGTTCATTTTTTATTCATTCTGAAAGTTTACCATCAATCATCCTCTTAAAGAGCTTGCCAGAAACTTGGACAGAACCTCATAATAAAATTGCAGAGACAGAGAACTAATTGATTTCTATAAATAATGTTTAGCTGTAAAGATATGAAAGGTGGTTAGAACCACATGTATTAATCTCCCTTTTGCTCCATCTGTGTCTGCAAAAGCAGACTGTACCTTGACAAAGTACCCTGACTATTCTGCCCTGCAAATACACAGCAGGAGATTAACACCAGATGGCTGGGCCCCTCCCATCTCCCCGCCCTGCCCTCCAGTCTTGCCCCCACCTTCTCTTGCCAAATCCTCTAATTACTACCCCCCTTCCCCAGTTTATATCCCATAATTTAAAAATTCTGTTTCCATTACCATCCCAGTCCTGACAACACGCAGAACAGCTGACTGTCCTCCATTTCTCTCTGCCCTTCCACCTTTCTGTACAATAAACAAAAAGCAACACAAGCCCCAAACACAAAGGCCTTTCATCAAATTGCACGACATACAACACTCAAATAAAACAGTAACTACTGGTGCTAAAGAATTATTCGTGTAGGCTGTGTCTCAGGGAAAGAAAGGTTAAGAAGTCACTCTGAAGGACACCATCCTGCACCAGTTCCTTGAATCACACTGTACAAAACACCCAGCAGTTGCTGCTTGTCAACATCACATAAAACTGGAATAGAATATCTGCAGACATAAATGCTGATGAGACAATGATAAGGCTATAAATCTGTATATTGAAGAATTGATGATTGGTTAAGAAATTGCACAAGTACAACTTGTGCAGACAAACTGTGGTACACTGAAATGGGCAGCCAATTTGAGATGGGTCTGGGTTGGGTTATGTGATAGATTTTTCAATGTGAAATGATGAATATTAGGTCGTTGCATTTCAAAGGCTTACTCATAAGGGCACCATTTTAGCTGGCTCAGTCAATCAGCTGGTTCCAATCCCAACTAAATATAAAATAAAATGCTATACTTAGCACTAGCTATCCTTTTTCTGATTATAGTTTAAATATAAAATGAATGATTACTTTTTACTTGGGAGCCAGGGAAATTGTCATACTAGGCAAAAGTAAATCAAAGTGGGTGAATTCTTTTCTTCCTTATTCTTATTTAGCCTTAACTACTCCTAGATAATAGCAGGTAGAAATTTTTCCATAATAAGAGTACTGGCACATCTTTTTAATAGGACCACACAAATGACAACATTTATTTAAAGTAGGCAAATCTATGTCAGTTCCCTTCTGAAGGCATTAAATATTCTTGATGATTATGATATTTGAAGTAGGGTCATAATTTTTAAAGCCTTCATAGATATGTTACATTTTCTATTGCCTTTTCATGTGAAGCTTGTCAAACTTTCTTAAAACTTTCATTTTAGGGGGAAAAGGCATGCTGTGTTTCATAATTTTAAGCCTCCGTAAAGTTAACCACACTTGTAAAAAATCATTTATTTTTAGCACGGGCCCCTTTATAACATTCCCTTTCTCTCCACATGTTGTTTAATTGTCTGTCTACCCCCTGGAATCAGTTTATGCAACTCCTTTCAGCGCTTTCTTATGTCAATGGTAAGCGCCAAGAAGACAGGGCCTGTTCCAGCTTTACTGTCTTTGCCTAGAGTTCCTGAAGGCTTCTGACGACTTCTAGCTCTACTATTAACCAACCAGTGTGTTGGATCTGCCGGCTTTAGGACAGAGTCTTATTAATGATTTTCTGTAATGGTCCTACCATCAATTATGTATTTATGTGGAAGAAGAGAAGGTAAGAATGAGTTGAGCTTAAAAAATTCTTCTTTATTCTTTTTATTTTTTACAAGGTCTTGGGTACAGAGGTAAAACTCATGTGGTAATTGAACTGCCATGCCACTTGATCTCAGTTATAGAACTTCTATAAATTAAGCACAATAAGCCTTGGGGTGACTATGATTGGCATTGCTCTATCTTTGAATTGATAAGAGTATCAGGACACTGCATGACTGGTTGATCCATCCCCACGTCCATGGTGCTTAAGTGCCTGAAGCATTTCAAGCAAGCAACAAATTAGCACATCTGTTCATTGGATCAGTGGAAAGAGCCTACTGGGCTCTGAAACACCATGGCTGATGGATCTGGTGAATTATTCAGCATTCCCAAAAGCTGGGGTGTACTCCATGTAGGCTGGTTGGAAATTTAAAGAGTGCCAAGAAATACATGGTACTATATTTATATTACCTGGAGTTGAAGGACTGCGTAACCCTGTTTCCACAGCTTATGGTAACAAGCTGAAGTCTGAAGTCAGGAGTCAAGAGAGATGAATACCTAAGGATGAAGTTTAAGCTTGGGTCCCATACATCCAATTGAATGAAAATGCCTCTGTGTTTCTGACCTATAGGCTCACACCCATAAATGAAACCTGAAACATAAGAATAAAACCTTGGAAGTGGATAATAATCATGTATTGGTATTTAACATATTACTAGTAGGTTTATAGCTAGTAGTGTCCTAGTCAATGGGCCTATTTTAGTACCTGGCAGTTGCAATCTTTCCACTAACTAAACTTTTTGCAGATACTGTCTTTCATATTTTTTTCATAGTTTCTGGAATGGTCAAACAAGATTATTTTGATGTGAAAATCTGTCCAATGTTTCCCATCATACTTGAATAAAATAGAGCAATTTCTACGAACTGAACAGAAATGATATAAACATTCTTACTGTGCTGACGTGTTCCTTATGAGCTGTGCAGCATGCTCAGAGCTACTGAACTTTTCTTCTCTGCTCCATTCACTCTGTTCCAGGCCCTTGCAATTTGCTTTGACTAGATCATGTTAAGCTGACCCCCCACATCAGTATTCTCACACTCACAATTCTCCAATCTACCTAGAATTTTGACAGTCTTCAGAGGGCTTGCTCACTCAAGGAGGCCTCAAGTTATGCATAACTTCCTCAAAGTGAACTTTGCTGCAATTTATCTCACATAGTGCATAAATTTCCTTGGATTACTTGTAAGCAATGTATCATAGTTATCTATATTTTAGTTATATCTTCTCTTAAATTGTGTTGTCTAAAAGTTTCTGGCTCATTTAAAAATGTTGCCTGATCTGTTAGACTTTCAATAGTTATATATTTATTATTAAATAAATTAAGAAATATACTGAAATAAAATAACAGAGTGTGACTGGCCTGGAGCACTCTTGGGACAATAATTTGACCCACCAAGCAGTAAGAAACCTTGTTCTCTATCTGTTTTCTCCCTTAGAAAAAGGACTGCAGCTTGTATGCTTCTATTAGAATAAAAGAGTCTTTTATAACAGTGTCTTTTGTACCGTAGAAGGAATTCCTAGAAATTTATTTACTTTGGGGTCATACCTGGCTATGCTCAGGGCTTACTCCTGGCTTTGTGGTCAAGAATCAGTCCTGGTGGTGCTCAGGGGACAATATGGAATGCTGGAGAACAAACATGGGTCAGCCACATGAAAGGCAAGCACCTTACCTGATGTACTATTGCTCTAGCTAGAAAATATTACTATAGGAGAAGTGACATGAAGCTAGAGATGGCCAAGTCACTTAATTCTAAATGTCATAGGTCATATAGGATCCAGAATTTTTCAGCTCCCAAACTGAGCCCCTTATACTTCCTTTCTTTTATTTCCATGCCATTTTTCTCTTCAGAGGCAATTCCAAACAAAATTACCCTTTACATACCCTGTACCCTACCAAATACTCTTTTCCAAGACGAGATTAGCATAAAAATTCAGATGCCGTCTAGTACAACCTTTATGGAAAGCCATTTGGAGATTCCTTCACAAACTGGAAATTGAGCTACCATAAAATCCAGCTATGCCACTCCTAGGAATATACCCAAGGAACACAAAAATACAATATAAAAATCCTTTCCTTACTCCTATATTCATTGCAGCGCTATTTACAATAGCCAGACTCTGGAAACAACCAAGATGTCCTTCAACAGATGAGTGGCTAAAGAAACTGTGGTACATATACACAATGGAATACTATGCAGCCGTCAGGAGAGATGAAGTCATGAAATTTTCCTATACATGGATGTACATGGAATCTATTATGCTGAGTGAAGTAAGTCAGAGGGAGAGAGAAAGACGCAGAATGATTTCACTCATCTATGGGCTTTAAGAAAAATGAAAGACATTTTTAACAGTATCTCAGAGACAAGAGAGATGAGGGCTGGTAGGTACAGCCCATGACACGAAGCTCATCACATAGAGTGATGAGTGCAGTTGGAGAGATGACTACACTGAAAACTATCATAACAATGTGAATGAATGAGGGAAGTAGAAAGCCTGTCTCGAGTACAGGTGTGGAGGTGGGTGTGGAGGAGGGAGATCTGGGAAATTGGTGGTGGGAATGTTGCACTGGTGAAGGGGGGTGTTCTTTACATGACTGTAATCATACAACTATAATCATGTTTGTAATCACGGAGTTTAAATAAAGATAATTATAAAAAAAAGAAAAAAACGTTCAGATAAGTGCTTTTTTTCTCAAGCCAACTATTAATAACTTGATGGATAGAGAAACCAAGTATCAGATACAATTTGGTGAAGGGTTAAAGAATGGCAACAACTGTACCTAAAACCTATATTCTAATCATAAGACTGGAGCTTGTGTTACAAATGGTAACAGTAAGTGGCCCACTGTTCTACAAGTTGCACATTTAAGGATGAATTAAATTTTAAAAATTTTGTTCAAGCATCCCAAAATATAGCTGGTCCTACAATTTGTTGCAAGCTATGGTATAACACATAAAAGGTCTACTTCCTGTGCCTAAAGAATCTACAGCTATCCTGAACACAAGAAATCTAGAAATACAATTTTGTGTGTGTTGAAGTTGATAAATGGGTAAATAAAATAATCGTTTTAAGTTCAAGAAAGAGAAGAGGAGGAGATGGGAAGGGAAAGGGAAGAAGAGGGAAAAGTAGGGGACACAAGGAAAGGAAAGAGGAGGGGATAAGGAAGGAGAGGTGAAAAGAAAAGATTTCTTGCTTTTTGGTTACTTGTACTAATCTCTGCTTCTTAAATTGAAGATTTTCTCTCTCTTTTCTCTCTCTTCCCTCTCTCTCTCTTCTCTCTCTCCTCTCTTTCTCTGTCTCTCTGTCTCTCTCTGTCTCTCTGTCTCTGTCTGTCTGTCTGTCTGTCTGTCTGTCTGTCTGTCTGTCTGTCTCTCTCTCTCTCTCTCTCTCTCTCTCTCCAGCATTGTTCTCACCTGCTTTACACATCCAAGTAACATGAAAGAGTCGCACAATTTCTTCCTTCAGTCCACCTCCTAGGTCTATGGCTCAAGCTTCAAAGCTAAATTCATGCGTTGTAGAAATTTTTGAACACTTAAGAATTCCAGCCATTAATAGGCATTCCCCTACAGGTGCATGTACATGCCCCAAAGGTACAAATGAGGTTCTTATGATGAGTCTGGTCAGTAACAGCATTCAAATGCCCACACAAATTGTGAGTTCAGCAAGGGGACATAGGTCAGTCCCAAACCTGCTAACCCTTGTCCAGGTCCAGCTCTTCATAGATATTATCACTCCAAAAAAGTTTACTCCAGTATTTATTTTGAGAATTAAGTGTAAAAAAAATTGGGAAGGAGGGATGGGCAAATAAAAAGAGGAGATTGAAGAGACACACAGAGAAAGGGAAACCGAGATCACTGAAGTTCACTGGCAAAAATAATGAACCCGAGAAATTAGCATCGAGTTGACAATAACATGGGAAAAAGCAACTCTAATTTCTTTGTGGCTATGTAAGTAAACAATCGAAGAGAAGAGAGAAACTAGAAATCAAGGTAAAAAACTTACCTCTAGAAGCCTCTCTCTGTTCATCCTCTCCCAGCATACCACCTCCAAAGACAAAGATACTCTTTATAGCCCCAATCTACTTGGAATCCAGACTTGATTGTGGACAGAAATGAAGTCAGCTTTTCCTCTGCCCAACCCGGGATGCTCACCAGCTTATGCCCGAATTCATTCACCCACTTGCCTCACATTTTTTCCTGCCTGTTGCATGCAAAACAATAGCCTCCACAAGCCAATTACTGATATTTAGAACTCCTGTTTTCCTACCCTGGTTAGAGACGCCTCCATGAGAGAACCAGGGGTGAAGTATTGAGTTGAAAGAGAACCTGGGTGGGGGGAGCGGCGGGAGCAAGGGAAACCCCTTCTCGAACCTCCACACAGTTCTTGTTGCCAAGGGAACCCTTGCTTTGTCCAGGGCGACTGAATGGCCGCCTCTCCCACGGCCTGGCGTGAGGAGTGGCCAATATGGAGCAGGGTCAGGCAAAGAAGGGCGGGGTGAGCCCTACACATAGCTTCTGACAAAGAAATCACTTTCAAAGAAGGAAAGAAATCATAAAAAGAGAAGTTTGGGGAGTTATGTGGTAGGGAGGGATATGTTTATCAAGAAAGTTACTATCATATTTAAGTTGGCTTTTGTGTTCCTGAAAGGGGTGGGTTTCCCATAACATCCCAAAGAAGAAAGGGTGGGAATAACAGACAGTGACAGGGATGTGGGGCAGGGATGGGGGGGAAAGAAAGGTTGAGAAAGGTGTGTTTCCATCTTGGTCAGTCAATTCCATGTTTAGTGGCTTAGTGGTGGGGCTTAATTAAACTGTGACTAAGTATTCTGATTTGGGGCTGGGTTTGAGTTATTCTCTGGGGCAGGCGATAAAAGTATAATCAAGGTGGGCACAGTCTCATCTGTTCTATAGTGGAAGAGCCTGGATTGACTTTCCTGAAGAAGTTCTCAAAGGATATGTGCCTGAAGAGGCACATTTCATCACACTTATTTTGTAAGTCGTTTGTCAAGGGGAGGCCGAGTGGAACAGTGGTTTGGAATGAGAGTCTCAGTCCTGGTTTTGTGCCTAGCTTATAAAATATATAAAATAGACTGCTTATAAAATATATGTTCCCTGCATGACTATTAGGGGACTGCTGTTTTCTGCTCCTTGACTTTCTAGAAAAGTCAGAGGACAGATACTTGACAAAAAGAGTAGTGGAGGCTTACTTGGCTTGCATGTGAACCCACATCTGAATGGGAGAAAAAGAGAGAATGGAGATTGGGGCCCATTCAATTTTAACTATACTCTCTAAATGCTTTGTTAAAATAGGTAAGTCAGAGGGGGTCTTTATCTAAATATTGCAGGAGAGAACTTTAATTAAATCAACAGAAAGTAACTAGTCACCTCTATAGTGAGATAAATGTGGGAGCGAGGCTATTCACATGGAGTGCAATGAAGCATCAAAAAATTTGCATATACATGTGCGCATACACACAAGGACTCATAGATGTATGTTTACCTGCAATGCAGTTAACTTCTGTCAGTTTTCATACTTATCTCTGGCTTGAGTTTCTCAAGGATTATCCAATCTATATCCCCAGAGTCAGTTTCTCTAACACTTTTTCAAGATTTTCCTCATAGAATTTAGAATTCCTCATAGAATGATTGAATGTTATCATTTCTGCAAGTGTATAGGTTGATCTTTGCCTAAAATGTAACCACCTTGAGGGAAGGCATGAGGCTTCTTTCTTTCTCCAGTTTTTTAAACACCAGAGAAGATGTCTTTTTTTTTTTTTTACAATGAAACCAAGAGTTGAAGAGCAATTGGTTCATTTGTGAGAGGTTTATTATTAAGTGTCAGCATGAAAGGAGATTCAAGAGATGTTGGAGGGATTAAAAAAATCTGACTGCTGTGAAAAGTTTAATATCTATTTAAAATGAAAGACTTGGTTTTTAAATATGACATAATCATGTTGCAGTAAGGATTGCTGAGAGTAATAGAAGAAATCTAATTATGTGATGGATGAAAACCAGCTCTCCCGGTGGTTTTGTCTGTCAAACTGTGGCTGTGAAGTCTTGGGAGCTCTGAGCTGCCCACAGGCCTGGTTAGCTAGCAGAAGCCAGGTCCATCCCTTGCTGTCAGTATTCTTGGCCTTTTCATTTTTTCTTCCTAAAGAAACTTTGGTGAAGGGCACACATATTATTTAGCATTAAAAGGCTTGGTAAAAGATCCATTCCAATATTTTCTCTACTCAATAATGCCACTCCTCTTTTACAAAAAGACCCTCAAAATTCACTGTTAAACACAGGAGTTATGTTACAGTCCCAACCAAACCTTCACAACATCCACACACACATACAAAACTAGCATTTGGAACATCCCTATCAGTTTGAGGTATATGGTCTTCTTCTCAGTAGTTTCTGTCAGACATCATACTTTGCATGGCCAAGAGCACTAACTTACCTATCAAGGAAAGGATCCCACTGAAAGGAGTAAATAGGCCCATATTCAGCACACCTTCCTGAGGGGAGTGGCAGTGGAGGGTGATGGATGTCTAAGGGAGAAAAAAAGAACTTTGCAGTGAATTTCTATGAAGGCAGCAGAGAAAGCCCAAAGCTCAGTGCTGTACTTTCAGCAAATAAAAGACTGGACTTTTAGTATGGATATAAGAGCCACTTCTTCTTTGCAGCCTCCCTTGCCAGATCCCTTCTTCTCCAGTGTGTTCCTTCCCTGCCCCAGACTGCTTCTGTATGGACATAAGCTCTCCTGCTCTTCACACCAAAATGCCATCATGTCTGCACCTCATTTTTAAGTCAAGTCAGTGTCTCAACTACTATGTGACTTGCCTTTCCCCACTCGGACACTTGACCCTCACTCACATTTCCAATGTATCATCTTTTTCCTAACATACAAAATTCCCTATACTCACCTTCTTTCTTCTATCCTTCCTTCTTCACTGATATAGCCCCCAAACCACATACAAGAGCTCTCTGTTGATGCCAGTGAAAATTTTGTATGAAAGAGGCCTGTAAATCACTCCCATTTCACTCTTGTGAAATTACCCCACACCATATTTCCAACCCCGGACAGACAGGTCTGAAGAAAAGTAACTGAGAAGAATTAAACTAAATGAGTCAGGAGAGAATCGTGGAGTCAGTGGCTTCTCCCCTCTTAGTATCTCTGCACACCAAGCCAGACTCACTTTTCTTTATTCACAGTAAATATTCAACAGGGTGGGGGGAGTAAGATCCAAGTAGAATTTTACATATCAAAGGGATGGGAGAAAAGGAAAGAAAAAATTAGGGAACACCATTGTTTGGGGGAATAGCAATGTGTGAACTAACAGAGGCTGCTCTGGAATGAAGGGGTCATGTCTTGATCTAGCATCTGCACATAGTACTGGGCTTTCTGAGGGAAGAGTGTAATTAAGAGATAACATAAAGAAAATTAGGCCTTGGGGATAGGGAAACAGTTGAGGTGCTTAGGTATATCCATAGCATGTGTCCAAACTTGATTTACTCTCCATTTACTACATGCTCCCAGAGAATTGCCTGGTGTTGTCATGGAGGTCCCTGAATACTGCTGGATGAACTTGGTGGCTTCTGGCATCAAAGGGTTTGGGCAGCACCACATATCCCAATCTGACCACTAAATTTGGTGGACTTAATAGTCCTCCACATGATCCCTGAGCTCTTTGAACACCACTTGGGAGGCCCAAATCAAAGTGAAATAAGAAACAGAAACTGAGACATACCTACCATTCCACTGCATTCAAATCTTTGGGGGCATGAACTAACTTTTGTTTGGATCAATACTAGTACTATGTTGCAAGTCAGCCCTTGATGGGGTTGACTGATGGAGGGATGGAGGATGAGGTCTTTCCCCTCCAGCTCGAAGCACGCATCTGCCATCCTATTCAGCCGGTAGTTCTGAGGTGAAGTGGTGGGTAAAAGGCTAGCAGACAGTCAGGCTTGTGAAAATATCATATTTATTTGGAGGACAAGACTGAAGCCAAAAGCCTCAGCATCAGTTAAAGCCAAAAGGCCCATCAGCTTCCACAGACCCTTGCTTTTATCCCCCAGAATCAGGTACCACCCAATGGTGGGAGCAGAATCAGGTACCGCCCTAGGGTGAAAGTAGAATGCCAGGTCACACCTAGGGGTAGGGCAACAATCACGATCAGGGTAGGGTCAGTAACATAATAATCCCATTGAAATGTTTACAGATACAACAGTACTATATATTAGAATCCTAAAGTTTATTTAAATTTTTAAATTTTAATTCATTTTTAATTTGAACCTCAGTGAAATACACAGTTACAAAGTTGTGCGTGATTAAGTTTCAGTCATACAATGTTCCAATACCCATCCCTTCCTTCACTAGTGCATTATACTGTCACCAAGTTCCAGTATCTTTCTCGTCCCCTTCCACCTCCACTTGTCTCTATGGTAGGCATTTTTTATATGTCTCTCTCTCTTCTTTCTCCTCCTCCTCCTCCTCCTCCTCCTCCTCCTCCTCCTCCTCCTCCTCCTCCTTCTTCTTCTTCTTCTTCTTCTTCTTCTTCTTCTTCTTCTTCTTCTTCTTCATCTTCTTCTTCTTCTTCTTCTTCTTCTTCTTCTTCTTTTTTTTTTGGTTTTTGGGCCACACCCGGTGACGCTCAGGGGTTACTCCTGGCTATGCGCTCAGAAGTCGCTCCTGGCTTGGGGGACCATATGGGACACCGGGGGACCGAACCACGGTCCGTCCTAGGCTAGCGCAGGCAAGGCAGGCACCTTACCTCTAGCGCCACCGCCCGGCCCTCCTCCTCCTCCTCCTCCTCCTCCTCCTCTTCTTCTTCTTCTTCTTCTTCTTCTTCTTCTTTCTTCTTCTTCTTCTTCTTCTTTCTTCTTCTTCTTCTTCTTCTTTCTTCTTTCTTCTTCTTCTTCTTCTTTCTTCTTCTTCTTTCTTCTTCTTCTTCTTCTTCTTTCTTCTTCTTCTTCTTTTTCTTCTTCTTCTTCTTCTTTTCTTCTTCTTCTTCTTCTTCTTCTTCTTCTTCTTCTCTTCTTCTTCTTCTTCTTTTCTTCTTCTCTTCTTTTTCTTCTTCCTCCTCCTTCTTCTCTTCTTCCTCTTCCTCCTCTTCTTCCTTATTTTCCTCCTCCTCCTCCTCCTTCTTCTTACTATTCCTCCTCTTCCTGCTCCTCTTCTTCTTTTCCCCTCTCTCTTGTTCTATCTGTCATGCTCTCTTCTTTTTTTCTTTGTAGGCACTGTGATTTGCAATATTGTTATTGAAAGGGTATTATTCATTAGAATCTCAAAGTTTAATGCCTAAGGGGCCCTATTAAATAGATAAATAAGGGAAATAGGTCTTGTGTCAATAAGACCAGTGGAGACTATAATAAAATACTAAAAATACTATCTGTATGGCAGGAATAATCCAGATCCAGCTGTGGACATGTGTGTTGGCAGCCCAGGAATGCCAGTTTTGGTGTTTTTGTTTTTTTTTTTTTCTTTTACGTTTTTAGAGAAAAACTGGAAATGTGAGGATGTGTGAAATTTCTCAATTTAAAAATGTTGACTCAATATGTTAACAACCATTGTGTAAAACAAACAAAATATGGGCTCTATCCAGTTCACTGTCTACACCTTTGTGACCTCTCCCCTAAAGGAAACTTTCCAGAGTGTGAGCATAGGCCTATGCAAGCCAGAATGCAGAGCTGTCACCAGTGATCCAGACCACAGTACTTAGATGAGAATCTCCCCACAGAGCCATAAACACACTGCACAGGGAAACAGAAGGAACCCCCGGGAGCAAAGGTAAAGGAATAGAAAGAAAACACAAAGCAGCCTGGACCATTTCTGAGGATTTGTGGTGAAAACTCAAGTCTACGTGGCTCCAGATTGTCTTTTCTCACCCTCCTATCAAACTGGGAAACTATATTTGCAGAACGCTGGAAGAGAAGGGTGTCATGAGGCCAGTGACATCCTGTTGGCTGTAAACAGAGCTGAGTTGGCATAGTTTCTTGTTTCTTATTTACATGAGCCTCCAACACTCTCCTCAGCTCTTAGCTGGCATAAAATTGGGGTTTTGCAATGATGACATCTCCTTCAAAGAAGCGCTTCTTACCCCACAAACACCTAGGAGGTAATGGCATAGCCACTTGGGAAGATACATCAACAATTTCAAAGGGGCCATTTGGCCACTAGATCTCTCTGTGTGAACCCAAGAAATCATCTCTGTCTCCTGATCTTTTTCTGTCATCCTCACCCACCTTTCTGGTAGGGTCGATGCTGTGGTCCAACCCTTTAAAATTTATCTTCCAGTAATATTTAAAACTCACAAATGATTATACTACAGAGACTGTGTCTTTTCCAGCATCTCTTACTGTTATACCATTCCCCTCTGGCATCTGGTCCCACTCATGCTTTATTTTGCCTCCAATTCTTCCCTATCTCCCCCAAGCACCATTTCCATCATGTCTTCCCCTTCTTTGTCATTTACTAACTTAAACTTCAAATCACAGATGGAACCTTGAGGAATTTCTGCCCTGTCTTTGTGAGGGTGTCCCTAGGGTCCTTCACAAAATAAAAAATGTATGTCAGAACTACAGTGACCCAAGGTTTCACCCGGCTCTGCCATTTGCTCCCTATTCGATAAGATCTAATTATATAACCTCTCTGGCTTCTGTGACCTCATCTTAAAATTCAGATCAATGTGACACAGCTTACATGGTGGCTCAGGAGATTATATAAGCTTATGTCATCTACGTCATTGTAGGTATTCAAAAGAATGGGGGCGGCTTACGCCATGGAAGGCTTCACCAATTGCAGCAGAAGGGAGTAATAAGTGGAGGAAGAGGGAGTTGGTGTCTGTCAGCCACATGACAGATGTCTCAGAAGAAACATAATCAAGCTAAATAAATAATGAGAATTTTGTAAAGTTCTAAGTGTTGTATTATGGCTCAAAAAGAAAAAAAAAGTTAACTTTTTTAGACAGAAAATGGAAGCCCTATGTTCCAGCAGTGCTATTCATGAACACTTTAGCTGTTGTATGGATTTGTCAACACAGGAATGTGGCTTCCAAGATGGAAAGTTGAAACAAGTCCCTGTAAACAAGTGGACCATGCTCCACCCAAGGTCTCACCTGTGGCCTGTACTGTATGGTAGAATTCATTCACTCCATGCTACTCATAAATGCGCTTGACTTGCTTCAGGAATTAATGGTAAAACAAAACACAGGAATAAATCCAGGCTAAAGCACTTATCAGAGGTCGTTCAGGAGGCCCCAAAGCACTGTCGAGATGACCCATCTAATCCTCAGCACACCAGAACCTGAACCACTCTGCAACCTTCAGCCTTCGTACAGAATCACAGTGCAAATAGTCAAGAACTGCCGTTGAGAACCCCCAGGCCTTCCAAGCATAGCTTGGAAACTTTAAAACCCAAAAAAACCCAATATTAATTTTGATTATATGAAAGCCATAGCTATGAGACGCATGGCAGAATATTACCAGATTATTCCAAGCTTGAGAACCAGAACATAGAGTATGAAAAAGCAACCATTGAGTGAACAAAAGGCTGCTTTGGTTACCTTTCATTCTCTACATGCTCTTTGCCCATTCCCAGCTTCCAAGGTGGTTCATAATTCACATTTTCTGTAAAATGCTCTTGATCAAATACTTTCGTGGAACCACCATTTTACAAATGGGATCTTAATATCTGTGACTTAATGTTTCAAGGGAAAGGTTTTGAGCTAGATGAACCTGGCTTGAATTTGGGTTTCAATTCAAGTTGTGATGCCTTGAAGTCTGTTACTTCTTGTTTTTATAATCTATAAGATAGGAATAATAACAAATCCTCCCTTAGAGGATCCTTGGGATGATCCAGTGAGATACTTAACTCCAGCAAAGTGTTTTGAATAGGCTCTAGCAAAAAGAAAGGGTCACACAAAAATTGGCTTGCTTTTACAAGGAGAGAAAGAACTAGAAGTGATCACAGATAAAATGGGAATAGAATTCCACTGTGATGTATGTAAATTGTGTCTGATCTCTGTCCATTTCCATAATCTGTCTCAACATACTAAAAATAAAAGTCAGACCCCCCCCCAAACATCAATCCTAGGATTCACAGTAAGTGAAAAGACTGTCGCAGAGATGGAACTTCTATTAAAAATAAAAAAATATTTGTTTTATACATCCGTCTGCAAAAGTGTTAGTTGTTTTCTACTATGTGTGTCTATGCACACACACACAAGCATGTGCAAACATGCATATCTGGAAGCTCCTACCAAGGCAGGTAAGGTTTATTTCAGTTCTGAGTGTGCCCATTCTGTGGCTCGGTGAATTCTTGGGTCTGCAAAGTACCATCTAGTTCTCACCCCTCACCCAGGTCTGCCCTTGCAGACGAGACTGAAGTCTAAAGCATCTCCCCCTTCTTTGTGGGCAGCATTTCTGCCAAGGCAAAGATTCTTCTCCTAGGTACACAGGCCTGAGCTGCCCCCAGGAGAGGGGAAAGATTAAGCATCTGTAATAAATGTTCTCCAGGCAGGGAGGGGAAAAATCACCTAACACTCTTGTGGCTTTTAGGGGGAAAAAAAGTGAAAGAGAAGAGATGGAGGCAAAAGAAAGCCCTGACTTGAAACGAGTGACCAGGCTGTTTGTCATCTGTAAGATGAGGCGATGGAAAAGCAGGCAAAGGCAGTGGCCACTGAGTCTGCTCCGGATTCCTGCCTCCGCTCTCGGCCCGGCACTCCCTGGATGACCGTCTGCAATTTCTTTTTTTTCATGAACAGCAACAGAGAACTCTCACTGGGATGAAGTTTCCCACCTGGCTCAGGAGCTTTCAGACCTGGCCTAGGTGGTCTCTAAGTAAATATTTTCATCCTCACTCACCTCCTCCTAAGGGGGAAAACAAATCATTTTTTTGCTCAGCCAGAGAAGAAAGCACCCAAACCAAACAGCAGATTCTTTGAGCCACTGGAACCCTCATTCCAGGGAGTCCCGGTTGGCATGTGGTTTGACTAAGAGTGTCGCAGTTACTAGTCTATTTTTTCCCGATAATTCTAGTGAACACAGATCTAGAGAAGAAATAGATGGATGCTAAGGCACTTCAGTGTCAGTACAAATGGACAAAGGGATGTTAGACATGACATCCCAACTTCAGGGACCCATCTGTAGTACATAAAGTAGAGGAATGGTCTGACCCAAAGCATCATGACTCTACCTGCCTGATCCTCTAGAGACCAAAGATGAGAATATTATTTTTCTGCCAAGGGCCACTGGGATATTTCTAACATCATTTATAGGTTATACCTTATAGAAACCAGAACAAGGCCACAAAGAAGGTCTAGTTCCCATGATTTTACAGGTCTTATATGGTTATCCACCTCTGAGCTCTTCAAGATCCAACCACAGGTAGAAAATTTAAATAGAAATTGTCTACTGTAATGCTAACTATAGAAACTTTTTCCCTCTGGATACAAGTTTAACTTCAGTCTTTTTTGCTTGTTTATTTTTTTGTTGTTGTTGTTATTTTTTTTCTTCAGAACTAATTTCCAGTGTTGCTCCAGCTGTACCAGAAACTACTAGGCTGTGCTGAGATCCAACCATGAATACTGCTCCTGATCCCATCTAGTTTCTAGCTCTTGTGCTGAAAATAAAAATCTGATCATCTCATTAGGGGAGGGCCAGACACTATAGCTCATTTTTACAGTTAGAGTGCTACAAATGATGGAAATGTAATCTCTCATGCTTCTTGAGGCTAAATGTCTAGATGTCATTAAAGATCATCCTTTCTGAGGGCACAGGGCAAGAATCTATGCCACCTTGGTCCTAGCTTATGGTGGCTGTTGGGACTATGCTGCTACTTGGCATGTTGCTGCCTTCTTCATCTAGGCTTTTCTATGTCTCTGTCAAATTTCTCCTTTCTTAATTCACTGGATTTTATCTTCCATAGGAATTAAAAACGATGTTGTCAGTGATCTTGAACTTCTTTGCAGAGACATTGCTCCCAATTAAGGCATGTTCCTGGCTGTTCGGAGTCAGAACTTGAAACAAATTCTGGGGGAAGGGAGGATACGATTCATTAATCTACTCTAATGTAGAATGTGTTGCGTGTGAATGCAGCACTCTGTTTCAACAGAAAGATGAAGAGTCTCACACTGGTAGAACTA
The DNA here is from genome assembly GCF_024139225.1 of Suncus etruscus. Lineage (NCBI taxonomy): Eukaryota > Metazoa > Chordata > Mammalia > Eulipotyphla > Soricidae > Suncus > Suncus etruscus. The sequence continues at coordinate 177,423,613 of NC_064848.1, forward strand.
ATCAGAGAATGGTTCTAGGAGATAGATGATGTTGAAGAGGAGTTTCAGAGGACTAGTGGGAGTCTGATTAATGGAGTAACTGCTGGTGAGAGAGTTCAGAGACCTGAAAGGGTCCAGAGTGCTGCTCTATCTTTAGTATCTGCTAATTAACAGCTCTTCAAATCCTTTTCTATTTTGCCTTCAATTCCACCACTAGTTGTGTGGCTTGACTTACTAGTGTGCAGAGGTTCACTGGCTGGGATGTTAAAAAATTTAGCCTCCAGTCCACTGCACAGGGAGCCCCTCACATCAATGCTACCTCCTAATCACACACATATAAGCCCCAGGCCACTTCCAATTCATTCTCCTTGATTCTGCTCTTCAACGGCTTCCTATTTTGACCCTTTCTTTTGAGATCTCCCAGTTTGTTGTCCTAAATAACCCCCAGTTTTTTGTCCTTATCCTAAGTGAATGTTTCTGTCTGGACTTAATTGAAACACTTTCCAGGAAGGTTGATCAGAGACTTGGTCTGAGTTTATTAATTAATGAGAAATATGGTAGATGGAAGAGGTCACCAACAGTTTGAATGAAGGAGTATAGAGTGTAAGGAGGTTGAGGAAGGTAGCTTTGGGATATAGAGAAAGTTAGAGTCAAATCTTGGATAAATTAAAATAATATGGTATAGAGAAGAAAAAAGGGGATAAAATAGGTTGGAGCAAAATTTGCTCATCTACCTGTAAAAATTGGCAGAGATAAGCTATTTTGGAACCATCCTGGTTCTCAAGGACTGAAGGCTTCTCCATGAGGTAATGCAGGCAAGAATGAGTGAGTGATAGGAAACCTATCTTTTTCTTTCTTTCTTTCTTTCTTTCTTTCTTTCTTTCTTTCTTTCTTTCTTTCTTTCTTTCTTTCTTTCTTTCTTTCTTTCTTTCTTTCTTTTTCTTTCTTTCTTTCTTTTCTTTCTTTCTTTTCTTTCTTTCTTCTTTCTTTCTTCTTTCTTTCTTTCTCTTTTCTTTTTCTTTCTTTCTTCTTTCTTTCTTCCTTCCTTCCTTCCTTCCTTCTTTCTTTCTTTCTTTCTCTCTCTTTCTCTCTTTTTCTCTCTTTCTCTTTCTCTCTTTCTTTCTCTTTCTCTCTTTTCTTTCTTTTTTTCCTTTTTCTTCTTTCTTTCTTTCTTTCTTTCCTTTTCTTTCTTTCTTTCTTTCTTTTCTTTCTTTCTTTTCTTCTTTCTTTCTTTCTTTCTTTCTTTCTTTTCTTTCTTTCTTTCTTTCTTTCTTTCTTTCTTTCTTTCTTTCTTTCTTTCTTTCTTCCTTCCTTCCTTCCTTCCTTCCTTCTTTCTTTCTTTCTTTCTTTCCTTTCTCTCTCTTTCTCTCTCTTTCTCTCTCTCTTTCGCTCTCTCTTTCTCTCTCTTTCTTTCTCTTTCTTTCTTTCTTTTTTCTTTCTTTCTTTCTTTTTTCTTTCTTTTCTTCTTTCTTTCTTTTCTTTCTTTCTCTCTCTCTCCTCTCTCATCTCTCTCTTTCTTTCTCTTTCTTTCTTTCTTTCTTTCTTTCTTTCTTTCTTTTCTTTCTTTCTTTCTTCTTTCTTTCTTTCTTTCTTTCTTTCTTTCTTTCTTTCTTTCTTTTTTTTTTCCTTTTTGGTTTTTGGGCCACACTCATTTGACGCTCAGGGGTTACTCCTGGCTATGCGCTCAGAAATCGCCCCTGGCTTGGGAGGACCGTAGTCCGTCCTAGGCTAGTGCTTGCAAGGCAGACAACTTACTTCTAGTGCCACCTTCCCCACCTCAGAAGACAGTCTTTCTAATGAGTGGCTGGTTATCCTTCAAGACCTTGAAAATGTTAATTTTTGTTTGTAAATCTCTCTCCAGGAGTAAGGTACATGTGAGTATCACTCTTCTGCAGTGTCTCCTGAGTTCATTACTAGCTTTAAAATGTAGATGCCCCCACAGCACCTCTTATTAAGCCAAAGGAATAATTTCTTCACGGAAAAGTTGATTGTAGAAAGATAAATGAATATTATCAAATGTATTTATGAATGAGAAGTTGAAGGGATAGTATGGGTGGTATAGCATTTATCTTATATTTTGCCAACCCCAGCTCAATCTCCAGCATTGCATATGATTCCCCAAATAGGAGTAGTCACTCCTGAGCACAGGGTCAAGTGTATTCCATGAGCATCACTGGGTGTGAGAATACTTTCAATTTGGTATTTTCATCCAGTTGATGGAACGCCTTTCTTTAACTCTCAAGAAATTGCCTAGACTTAAAACTTGAGTATCCTGATAATAAGGAGTGAAGATCTAATATGTAAGGCACAGGTGGGTCATAGTTTTGAGATAAGACATCAGATCTTTTATTGGTTTTCATGCCCATAGATTTGTGGACATAAAAGACTGCCACCCTAAAAGTCATGCTTATACAGAGAACTCAGCATGGGGGTGGGTAATTTTTGTGAAAACACTAACTTCACTAGAACCATTCACTCAAAGAAAGCTTTCCTCCACCATATAATGATACATGTTTTTCAAATGACACATTATCCAAAAAAGCCCACCATTCCAACATTATATGGCTGATTCAGATGGCCACATCCCATGCATTCTTGCTATCATTCCAAACTCATTATTTATATGTGGCTTTGGATAGTGTGCAGAAGATTTGTTGAAACATTCACACCATTTCAATCCAAAATGTCACTCTCTTGCTGGACTAGTCTTTATATGACAGCCCTAGCATCCCATATCATTTTACAGTCGAATGTCAGACATATGACCTCCCAAAGGGAAAAAAATCAGGAAGGGTGGGGAAATATTCAGCAGCTCAGGAGCCTTCACTACTTCTCCTCCAAGGCCTATGCTATTCCATATTATAGGCTTGAAAACTAACCACATGATTGTCAGCAAATTTCAGGAATTGTACTGGCGAGATTGGCTTGTGGTGGATCTGTCTACAGATTGTGTTTCTTGTATGATGGCCAAGACCCAGTGTCCCTGATAAATGTACCTCTCAGAGATAGCTAACAAGAGAGGTGGATTGATTGTACCTGACAAATCAAAGCTTTGGGAAAGACCAGAGAAGCCAAATCTAGCAGTGAAGAGAGATGGTAGATTAAAAATGATAGATTCCAGTGAGTCCCTACTGGAAAACCTGGAGCATATCAGCACAAGTCATTATATGCAATTTCTTACAAGATAAGGCAGTGATTGAAGATAAACAAAGAACTACATAATGTGACCTTTGTTTTCAATAAGTTCAACTGGTGTGGGTAACTGACACTTTATAAGGGAAATTAAGTGCTGTAGCTACAATATGCCAATAATGAGGATGTAGAAATATATTTCAATTTAGAATAAATGCAAAAAAATATAAAATGTCTATTTTCTTAGGGCCGGATCTATGGTGCAGCAGTAGGGCATTTGTCTGGCACATGACTGCCCCAGGACAGACCACAGTTTGATCCCCCTGGTGTCCCATATAGTCCTCCAATCCAGGAGTGATCTCTGAGCATAAAGCCAGGAGAAACCCCTGAGCATCACTGAGTGTGGCCCCATAAACAAAACAAAACAAAAATAAATAAAAAGTCTGTTTTCTTAATGTCTTATAAAATACCAAGTATTTATATATTACCAATATACCTAAAATTAACTCCTGTAACCCTCTTCATAGTTCTCTGACATAATAGCTATTAGCTCACTTTTTTTACTTTATTTTTTAGATGAGTTAGTAGAAACATAATCCAAAGTCTAATAGCTTATAAATGGCAGACTAATAGTAGGGAAAAAACAGGGTAGTCTGAGAAGTCATGTTAGGATATGAAAGACAAAACAAAAACAAAAACAAGAGGTTTATGAAACTGGAAGCAGTGCCACACTACTAGGTCTCATCAATAGGGAGAAACATGATGAAAGCTTCAGATTCCTCATTTGAGCATGGCTGATCTTACACAGGAGATAGTAGAAAAAGAGACAGAAACAGATTGAAAGACAGTACAGTATATTATGTCCTGGCTGTGTAAAGACAAATGAATGGATCATCAAAAGTGTCTATAAATGAGGGCCAGAGTGACAGTATAGCAGGTAGGGGCTTTCCTTGTAAGTGGCTGACCTGGGTTTAATCCCCAGCATCTCATGGAATTCCTGATCCCACCGGGAGTGATCCTTGAATTTAGAGCCAGAGATAAGCCCTGAGCACCTCCACGTGTGGCCCAGAAATCAAATTAAAAAGAAACAAATGAAAAAGTAACTTTGAGAGACCAGAGAGATATTACGGAGGTAAGGCACTTGTCTTGTATATGGCCACCTCCAGTTAGAACCCTAGCACTGCATGATCCCTCAAGAATTGCTAGTAGTCACTCCTGAACACAGAACCAGGAATAACCCCTGAGTACCAGTGGTGTGGCCCGAATCCTTCCCCCCAATCTACAAACAAGAAACATGCAAATTGATAACCAAGCAGGTAAAAGAAAAAGGGATGTGTAAAGTGATTTTTGAAAAAAAAAAGGGGGGGCCGGAGAGATAGCATGGAGGTAAGGCATTTACCTTTCATGCAGAAGGTCATCGGTTCGAATTCCGGCGTCCCATATGGTCCCCCATGCATGCCAGGAGCAATTTCTGAGCGCGGAGCCAGGAAAAATCCCTGAGCACTGCCGGGTGTGACCCAAAAACCACAAAAAATAAATAAATAAATAAAATAAAATAAAATAAAAAAATAAAATAAAATAAAAGTACCTACTTATTTTAACCAGTCATTTGACATTAAGCTCCCATATTATCTCCTTTTCATCATATATTGTCTACCAACGGTGGGGTAATTTTTTAAATTTTGTTTGTCTTTGTGTTTGGGCCACACAGTGCCTAGGCACTAGTCTCAGTGCTATCCTTCGAAGTGACTTGTACCCCATCTACTGACTTGTATCCCCCTTCTTATATCATATTATTTTGATCTCCAAAGTGTTGCACTATTGCAATTGTATGGGGCCGGTGCAGTGGCGTTAGAGGTAAGCGCTAGCCTAGGGTGGACCGCGGTTCGATCCCCTGGCGTCCCATATGGTCCCCCAAGCCAGGAGCGACTTCTGAGCGCATAGCCAGGAGTAACCCCTAAGTGTCACTGGGTGTGCCCCCCTCCAAAAATAATAATTACTTTATTTAAGCACTGTGATTACAAAATTGTTCATACTTGAGTTTCAATCATAGATTGTAGACCATCCTTAACCAGTGCACTTTTCCAGCCCAGTTACCCTTACAACCACCCCACCACAGGTCTGTCTGTCTCTGGGGTAGGCATTTTCCTCTCTCTCTCTCTCTCTCTCTCTCTCTCTCTCTCTCTCTCTCTCTCTCTCTCTCTCTCTCTCTCTCACACACACACACACACACACCTTTTTGACACTGTGGTTTTTTTTTTTTTTTTTTTTTTTGGGCCACACCCGTTTGACGCTCAGGGGTTACTCCTGGCTATGTGCTTAGAAATCGCTCCTGGCTTGGGGGGACCATATGGGACGCCGGGGGATCGAACCGCGGTCCTTCCTTGGCTAGCGCTTGCAAGGCAGACACCTTACCTCCAGCGCCACCTACCCGGCCCCAACACTGTGGTTTGTTAATGAAGGGGTATCATGCAAGTTTTGAAACATCATTGTGCCATGACAGAATTAGAATGCCAGGAGAAATTCAATGTTTCAGAAAGATGGGTGATGTCTTAGATATTTTTAATTTGAGGTCATTTTCAGAGTCCTTAATATCCTCACAAAGCAAATCTATATGTAGGACTTGGGTTTAAAAAAAGAGGACCATCTTAGCTCTACTGAATTAGGTTCTAAAGAAGTAAGCAAGTACCCATACACTAAGAAGAGCAGAAGAGCAAAGGGTAAGAAGTGGATTTTATTCAATGACAATTACAGGGGAAATGAATTAGCCAATGTAAAAAATAGAGAAAGGAAATGAGAAGAAAGGCAGGCACACAATTGCAATAGTGCAACTCTTTGGAGATCAAAATAATATGATATCAGAAGGGGGATACAAGTCAGTAGACGGGGTACAAGTCACTCCGAAGGATAGCACTGAGACTAGTTCCTGAGCACTGTGTGGCCCAAACACAAAGACAAACAAAATTTAAAAAATTACCCCACCGTTGGTAGACAATATATGATGAAAAGGAGACAATATGGGAGCTCAATGTCAAATGACTGGTTAAAATTAGTAAGAAGTATGTTTTGCAGTGGTCCTCAAACTATGGCCCACGGGCCACATATTGTATTTGTATCTGTTTTGTTTCTTCATTGCAAAATAAGATATATGCAGTGTGCATAAGAATTTGTTCATAAGTTTTGTTTTGACTATAGTCAGACCCTCCAATGGTCTGAGGGACAGTGAACTGGCCCCCTGTTTAAAAAGTTTGAGGACCCCTGTTTTAGAGGATGGCCTCTTTATTTATAAAGATATTAAGTTTTTGCTCAAAGCTGAGTCATGTTATCATGGGACAATATGTTCTTAGTAAGAATTTAACTATTTTAATTTAACCAACAATTTTATCTTATTTTCTAGATTTTTTCCAAAAATTGTCACAAAAATTTGTATTTCGTGGTTAAAAAGCTGGGATTTTTTTTTTGGTCATTAGTCTTCTGAGAATTCTCTAATTTACCTCATAAAAATAGTAATATTACTATGTAGGGAATGTGTAGTTGTATATCTTTTGGTGTTCAAAGATAAAACTACCTCAAAGGCCTAAAAAATATGAACTTGAATCCATGAGTCCCTAAATGTTTTCTCTTAAACTTGACCTGAATTCTCTTTTTTGTATTGTCTGTACTATTCTTTTTTTATTTATTTCTATAAAATCTTTATTTAAGCACCATGATTACAAACATAATTGTATTTGGATTTCAGTCATAAACAGAATATTCCCTTTCTTCAGTGCAACAATCCCACCACCAATACCCCTCTCCCCAACCCTTGCCTGTATTCAAGATAGGCATTCTACTCTCTCACTCATTAACATTGTCATGCTAGTTGTTAGTGTAGTTATTTCCTTAACTGCACTCACCACTTTTTGTGGTGAGCTTCATATTGTGAGCCAGTCCTTCTGGCCCTCATCTCTGTTGTCTCTGGGCATTATTACAATAGTGACTTTCTTAAAACTCATAGATGAGTGAGACTATTCTGTGTCTATCTCTCTCCCTCTGATTTATTTCACTTGTACTATTCTTTTGGATGTGACAATAACTCTTCAAGAATATTGAATGCCTAATAAGAGTTTAATTCCTTCCTTTATTCTGTCATTAAGCAATGACATTTATTTATTAAACAACTATAGTTTGGGGGTGCTGTGACAAGTTTTGAGGACATAAAGATTCTACCCCAAATTTTCTTCACTCTGGTTTTCATATTTCCTAGAAGCCAGAAAATGAATAGTCCCTAATATTATCTTTTCTGATCCAAATTCATCTAATTGGGTTATTTTGAGATCTAAATAAAAAAAGTCCTTCCCTCCCTCATGCTCTCCATTTCATGCTTTACCACCCCTTTCCACATCCCTGCCATTACCTTTTGTTTTATTTTGCTTTATTGTGGGTCACATCTGGTAGCTTACTCCTGGCTCTGCACCCAGGAACCATTCCTGGCATGGCTCAGGGGACCATATGGGATAGCAGAGAATGAATCCAAGTCAGCTATGTGCAAAGCAAACACCCTACCCACTATACTAATCTCTTCATTCCTGCTGCCAGTACCTTAATCTCATCTCTACTCTTGTTATTTATTTCCTACCCCAACTTTAACAACATATAGTATCAGCCCTCTTCTTTTTTTTTTTTTTTTTTTTTTTTTTTAGAAATTAACTTTATTAGAACTCAAGAGTCCCTCTATTTAGAAAACACAAAGATATTTAGTTCACATGTTCTTGTCTATTTGATGGTCTCTTTTTTTTCCCTGATGCTTACAATAATATTTGGGTTCAAAATAATCTTCAATTTACATGTCAGGGCACAAACCCTTCTTATTTATGGATAAATCTGGATGCTTTTGAATAAACTAATATCCCCTTAGCCAAAGATTGTCATTATTTCCAACACAAAATATTATACTAGAATCTTATTTCATGATTACAGCATAGCAACCCAAGCATTACATTTGAAACAATTTTCTCAGCTAGAACAACAAAGGTTAAGAAATTCGGTAAAAAATAAAAAAACAAGTACAAAGAAGAATAGAGCAAATATCAACATTTCCAGTCTGGTTAGTCTTAATAATCTGCTGAGTCACATAGTAAATACAGTTAAGCTGCCAGGATCAGCCCTCTTCTATTGTCATTGGAATTATTTTCAACAGAACAGCTATTCAACTTCTGGCAGTTTTCAAACATCGAATTCCTTGTCCATGTTACAAGTCTTCCAGATGTAGGTTCATTTGCATCTAGTTCCTGAATATTTTGAAGCATTGGGGATATATCTAGAAATCCTCATTGTGACTTTAACCTCTCTCTCTGAGCAGGTTCTCCTAAAAGTCCTATGAATTCAATATCACCTAGAAGGTTTATGTAAAGTAAAGGACATTACTTCTGTTTTCCCCACCCCTATTTTCTTAATGATGAAATTGTGGATTAGGTGGAATCTTCAGGTTTAATGGAATCAGACTTTTGGTAAGTTTGTAGAGAGAAAAAATTCTCATACTAAAATCTCTCTCTGGGTAAAAAGAGCTTGAGTAGGAAGGAAAATGTTTGGCATAAAGAAGGTACTGAAATACATCCCTGGCACCACATATTCCAAGCATCACTAGGCATAACTCTGGTGGTCCCCAAGCATCTCTGGGCCAAACAACCCTTAAAATAGTTCCAGAGCCATTGATCACTGCTGAACAATGTCCCTATAAAATAACATCACTTCTATATTTTATATATACACATTTTTATAAGAAAATAATATTTGAAATAGTATTAAAATAGCCTTAAACACTATTTGATAAGTAGCCTATAGTGTAATGCCACCAAATTAGAGCTTTGTAAATTAATTTCCCTTTATTGGAGTCAAAATGCTTTCACTTTTAGTTCCTCCTCTGGATCTTTAGGTTTGTTACAGGTGTAACACTTCATTGTACATACACTGAAATTTCTCTCCTTTTCCAGTCATGTTAGGCAGCAAGCCACTCAGTTTCTATAACTGGGATTAAAAAAAAGATTTACAAGAAGTAAGCAGGACTAGCCACAAGCCACAAACAAGCACCCAGCAACCAAGTTTTGTAACAGGAAAATTGGAAATTTCCAAAAAGGCTCATCAAGGTTGTTAGTAAAATAAGGCACACTCTGGAAAGACACTGCCTCACCAGGAACTTCTTCAGCAGTGCCAACACCAATCTTATGTAAGTGTGAATCCACCTGTATTTTTACGAACTGTGTATTATATAGTCCTAAGAAAATCAGTTCAACTGCATACCTCCATGGTCTGTATTCAAAGACAGAACCACATACTTTGCTGAAAACCCCATTCCCTGTCTCCACCTCTAAGAATTTTGTTTATTCCTCCAGAATACCAACAGAGACAGATAGGCTGCTGGAGTTGAAATAATTTGCTTTTATCTCTTGCCTCTCTACCAGAATGTAAAAATTGGAGAGCAGAAACACCTTAAGTTTGCACAGTTGCTATACTCACTACACCATATATAATTCAGTGTTCTTTGAATAAAGTCTGATTTCTTTGACGAGGACAGTTGTGGAAAATTTCAAGCAAGGGTCTTTGAACTTATCACAAATGATACACTCTACTTTTTCAGAGCTACTGAATTCTAACCTCAGTGTCTTTTCCAGGGAAAGAATTCTGGCACCCAGAGTGTAACATTTAGATTTGCCTTTTGGACGGGGTTCATTTTGGACATTTCCCCAAAGATTAATTTATTTTTCTTTCTATTCCTAGACTTCACCAATAACAGTATAAATATCTAGGTCATGTATATATATATATATATATATATATATATATATATATATATATATATATAAATAGTTGTCAGCATATTAAAATCTACTGTTTGTCCCTGCTATATTAAACATAAAAATTTGATATGTGAATGTCTCTTGCCATTGCCTAAGAAACCAGAGGAACCTCTGCTCTCACCTGGTATCAGACATGGCATAGTCCTCTTTTGCAGATTTGGGGGTTTGGGATATTTTACCCTGAAAAAAAATCTTATTTCAACTCTGTTAACTAGCTTAGAATTGTCTGCCAAATACATTCTTCTCCATCTTGGTGAAGTATGCCCAAGTTTTAGCCAGGATCATTTGTCATAGTACCATAGAACATAGTCCAGAAAAATGAAAATCTTCACTTCAACACCATCTTCAATTATGAGTCATACCCTTGCTTTTTAAAGACAGGATCCTCAGCAGAAAGAGATAAAAAAAATCTCACTTGTGATGTCCTAAGTACCTATTCAATGTTTGATCAGACCCTGAATGGTCTCGAAGGACACATTGCACAACACATGTTCAAAGGAGCCAGGAGAAGGGAGACTTGAAATGTGTAGTTTGGGTTTCTTTTCTGACATATTGCCATCTCTCTCCTACTGTGGTCTTCTGGAACTCTGTCCACATACCAGAATGTTTGAAGGGCTCAGTCCAAACTCTACTCAACAGCAGAGTTTGGACTATAAGCAGTAATTAGTCTCTTCTATTTTGTTGTGCCTGTAAAACTCTCATTGTCCTAATAGTGTAGGATGGTGCCTTTTTCTCTAAATGTCTCATACCAAGCTTCACAATAATCTCTTTGTGAAAGTTTCTCCTTTTCTTTTAACTCATCTAACTTTTGACATCTATTTCCATTCACAGATTTGGCATGTTTTTTTTCCATTTGGTTGCTTCCTATTGGGGTTATTTTTCTACTCCCTGCTATGTTCATTGTCTAATAAACAGGAATATAACAAGGTGATATTCAAACTTTCCCCTTGATTTTTGGCAGTCAGTGAAGCTTGAATATGGAGCAAATAGAAATCCTAATCAATACCCCAGGGGAACTAGAAACACAAAATTGATTCTGAAGTTGGAAAGTTCTAATCAGTGTGAATCACTTTCCAGTCACAGGAACAACAACAACAACAAAAAAAATCTGAGTTGTAAGAATTGAATGATTTTCAAGTATTGATTAAAATAAATTAAGTTCTTTTTCATTCATTTTTCTCCTAAAAAAGTCTATGTAGAGTTGATGGAATAGCTTAGAGCAGAAGCCTCGCAAGCTTGAGACATTGGTTCAGTCTCTGGTCCTGTGTGGCTCTTTGAACACTGCCAGATGTAGAACTGGTGGTCCCAAGAATTATGGGTCCAAATAGCACTGTACCACCAGGTCTTCTGAGACTGACTCATTAAGTTATACAACTGGACTAAGCATTATAGAGAGTATCCTTAGACTCCACTGTGGTAGTTATTAATTAATAATAACAACAACAAAAAATAAATAATGATCTGTAAGTCATGAATACTTGAGTATTTTACATGAGTCCTCAACAGCTGATTTTAAATATTAGGTTAGATACCAGAACAATTTTTCAGTGAGAATGGGGTTTCCCTTGCATGTGGCTGGCCCGGGTTTGATCCTTGGCATCCTATATAATCATCTGAGCCCACCATGAGTGATTCCTGAATGCAGAGTTAGGAGTAAGCCCTGAGTACAGCTGTATGTGGCACAAAACAAAACAAAACAAAACAGGAAGTATATATTAGAAGACTCTGAAATAAGATTCAGGATGTGAAAGAATACTAGATGAGGAATCTGAAGAACTGAACACTATACAAATACTATATTTTATTATTTATTTAGTTATTATAATTGCATTTTATTTATTTTTGGCAAGGAGAGGAGGGTTTGGTCCATACTTGGTGCTCAGGACTTAATGCTGGATATGTGCTCAAACATCAATTATGGTAGTGCTTATGAAATCATATGTGGTGCTAGGGAACACATGTGGGCTGGCCACATGTAAGGCAAATATCGCACTGTATCTTCAACACTTATTATTGCATTTTAAAATTTGCTTGTCATCCTAGACATCTCATAAATAGAACAGATTTGACTGCATAACAACTATCAATCCGATCCTGAATTGTGTAGTAGAGTATGCCATATGGGATAGAACAGGTCATTAATCTCACTTGAGATTAATTAATTATGAGGAAATATAAAGCTGATGATAATTTGGACTTACAACAGGAAGTTGTGCTTTCTGACCTGAGACTCTATCTCTTCCCACTAATAAATGATGCTAAGAAAACTCACTCTTCACAAGCAGACTACCCTTCCTCTTTTCAGCACACATATATATATTAGCACTTCGGTGATAGGTATGGTGCAGTAACATCATATGCCTAGAGCAAAAATATTTAAAATGTAATTAATATTACCTTTATAATAATGGTAAATTATAATTAATAATATAGAGAGCCCATAATAATGATCATAGACTATCAGGATAGCATATCACAAAACAAAACAATGCCAACAGTATTAGAAAAGTCATTTTCAGTAAGTTAATCAAAATGGGGACGGGTACAGTGGGCATATCCTTGTATTCAGAATTTTTAATTTGGTTGTAAAATTTTACATTTGAGTATTTTATAAAAGTGTATTAAACAACTCAAAGTAGAACTTCTCATCTTACGATCTTCAAGCTACAGGCAGTCATATCATTACTTGGTAACTTATTTCTAGAGACAATTCTTTTATTGTTAGTGTAGACAGGACTACAGCTTCAACCATGATCCAGACTAACTTGACATTCAAGGGAAAAATAACAGACTTCCTGTATTGATACAGACATTGGAATATAGAGAACTCAGAAGAGCCCAAATCTGTGATCCTAGAAGACATGAAGATATATGGATACACAAATGCGTACACATACATGCATACATAACAAATGACATCGGGATTGAAGACAAATATGCTCTGCAATTTCATTTTTAAGGCTGTGATTTTTTTGTAGAGCAAATAAAGAAAAATTCAGAGTAGAAGAAAGTACAATGAGGCTTCTATTGCTCTTGTCTGATGTCATCCATGGTGAAGTTGATTTTAATTTAAATGTAGAGTTGGTTATTTTGTGGGTCACAGCACAAGTGCAAGCCAGGACACTCCATAATTAACTTTTACCATGTAAAAAAATCTATAATTCTCCCCGTTCCTTGAGAAAGGTAATTTGTGATTTTTTTTCCACCTGAAATAAATTAATTAGCCGACTCAAGAAACCACAGACAATACCCAAAATGAGATGATCTTTTTTGTTTTCCCCAGTGAAAGTCAGGGAGATTTTTTTTTTATTTTCTGAGCCAATATCTTGCAAGATAAACCCAAATGTTCTTTTTGGATAATCTCTCACATGTTAAGAAGACCAAGTTCCCTATTCTGTGCCTGACCTCTGCACAGCACAATGTTTTTCAAGGAGACAGTTGTGAATTAGCCCCCTTGTACCACTTTCTGATAACTGTTTCCATCTATTTACACTGATTTGATTTTAGGCAAAACTAGTAGTAAGGAGGCTCACTTTATAAACTCAAAAAATTATGACTAGAGGAAATACTGGTAAATTAAGCTTTTATGAAATGCATCAGAAAACTCATTTCAGTGGAACCTTCAGATTTCAAGAATCATGGACAGCCTCTAAATGGGCAACCATAAAGAGCCTAATAGATAAATACAACCCATAGCCCAGGCATATTCTCAGATATACCTGCCTAGGGGAAGGGAATTGTCTACCCTGAAATCTCTAGAAAGTTATAAATTTGCTTTAATTTCATGTTTTCCCATTGACAAAGAAAGGATGATAATAAATGCTCTTGCATGGAACTAAGAGGATTGAAATGTATTATTAAAACCAACAAACCTAGACCTAGGTGCAGACCTTCACTTGTAGCCTCAACGTATCATCCATCTCGCTCAGAAGATCTAATCTCAGACACAGTGACAAACTACCTCTTTCCTTCCAATACCTCTGATTTTGGATAGTCAATGAAGTCCCAGATCTACTGCAAAAAGTGTTCATGATGGTTCTTTTAAAAATACCTTTACTGGGGTTGGGTGGGAAGGAGGGAGAATTGGAACATTGGTGATGAGAATGTTGCACTGGTTAAGGGAGGGTGTTCTTTACATGACTAAAACCCAACTACAAGCATATTTGTAATCAAGGTGTTTAAATAAAAATATTAATTAAAAAATATCTGTACCAGGGGCCAAAGCAATAGTGCAGTGGTAGGGCGTTTGCCTTACATGCAGCTGACCCAGGACAGACTGCAGTTCCATCTCCTGGTGTCCCATATGGTCCCCTGAGCCAAGAGCAATTTCTGGGCACAGAAGCAAAAGTAACATCTAAATGTCACCTGGTGTGGCCTAAAATCCATCTCCCCAATAAAAAACCAAACTTGTACCATATAGATTATAGTGCTAATTTCTGTGGATATATGTGTGTTTTTAACCAGAGGCTCCACAGAATTGGATAATTTTGTTGACACACCCCAAGTGGTGCTCATTATCAGCACTCATTAGCACTGAAAGCCCCATTAGAAATTTTTGGCCAATTTTTGATACAATGTAAAAGCCTCAGACTATGATTCTTCCTGTGGTCCCTGGGATACCTAGAGCACTCTGACAATATATGCAGGACTGCATTTGTGATTCTCAAGGGAATCAAATCTGGATATGTTACATGTTAGGCATTGTGCTCTAATGTGCCACTATACTATTACCTGGCCCTCCATACGATTGGATCCTTAAAGCTCGAATACATTTTTTTCAGATTTGAGAATAGTCATTTACATTAGCTAGGTTTTTACATGACCAAAGACCACACCATTTTCTTAATAATGCTTTCCACCAAATTTTCTATGTCTTTAAATCATCTCATTTTGTATGAACATAACCACAGTGAAATCTTTTTTTACATCCTTGTCCTAGGAGACATACTATTTCTCATATAACAAGGTAGTTTGGGACTCTAGCAATTAATATCCTTGGAAAAAGTCTAAGATTGGAGTCTGTTACAATACTCCCAAGTAAAGCAACCAGCATAATGTAGAGATTTCTGATTTCATATTCTATGCAATATTTTGAGTATTGCGTAGAGTACTCAGGCCTTCATAGCATCCTAAATTTAATAATATGAATGACTTTAACAACTACTTTTAGGAAACCTCCTGAAAATTCTACCTTTATCAAAGCTAGTTGTTTCAAGACAAGGGAACAAAATAATAACTGACATTCTAGACTGTGGATTGAGAATCCCCATCTCATACTCTAGCTTCTTACACAATCAAAATATTCCACTGCAAAGTGAAAACTTCCTTGTACCCTTTGTCAGTCTGAGAGATGTTCACAGTACCCTCTATAGACTCTTGGAGTTCTTTTGTATGAGGAAGATTAAACCTTTCCAGAACATAGGTGTGTTCCACTGCACAGATCTTCTCTGCCTCAGATGCCCTATTCAGTGTGAAAGAGACGTCTTTCTGCTTTTGCAAAAAATGTAGACTGTTAAGTGGCTCCCAGACTAAGAAAACAAAAATCAAGTTAGAAGTCTGACACACATCTAGATCAGCCGGCCTCTCCCAATTCCATCCAAGGTTTGACAAGTTGCTCCACAGAAAAGCAGCAGTCTTTAGCAGGCAAAATTGTTTGCCAGCAGGCACATCAACCCTGGGAGAGGGCAGAACACCAGCCACCCGAATACTGTCAGGCTACATCTCCAACAGCAAAAGGCCTCTTCAGTTCCAGCAAAGTGAACTCTCCCCCAGCTCATCAAAATGCCACTTGGTTGAAATCTCCACCAGCCCTGGAAGCCTACACAATGTCTCACAGCTAACCTCTGCCCAGGGAGAAATCAATAAAGAGACTAAATGCAAATAAATTAGCATTCACCACCGCTGATCTTGTATAAATATTTATAAGGGAAAGATGTGGCGATGTGGAGTGATACCGTGATCCAGGCCCCACATCAACAGTTAAAAACCAAACTTGCGATATTGCACTTTGCGTTTTTTTTTTTCCATTTCACATCACCATAATCACCTAATAAATATTTAAATGGACCCATTTGCTGTAACTATAAAAGAACCGTGTAAACTTGTTGTCATCTAGACACATTAGCCGTGGTGGAGTCAATGAATTTCAACAGTCACTTAATATCGCAGTCACCAGCTACCTAAAAGTGCCAGCAACAGCCTGCCAGGCAGCTACTGTAACAACCCTCTCACTAACTCCTGAGCAAGACACGAGCTTCATTATGAATGCGAGCATTGCTGTTCTAATTAGGCCTGGGAGAAGTTTAACAACCATCCTACAGTTTTGCTGCTGACAAATATAAAAATAAAGCCTTGTTCAAATTAGCAATGTGAAGTGAGAAGGTCTAGAAGCACCAACTGTCTGACCAGCCCTGGAACAGCTCTAATCTATAGTGAGGTTATTTTGGTTCATAAACTGCTAGTATGTTACCTGCAGGAGGTCCCCCTGTAAAATGAATTATAGTAAGCTATATGTGATAATTAACCATGCATTAGCAAATATCTTGAAACAGGGAGGCTCTGTTTTCTCTGTATTTTGACTAATAAAAGCATGAATTTGTTCAACAAATGATCATTTAGGTTGTGGAATTCTAACCATATTGGAAGGACACAGTGAGTAATACAACATTGTGCTACTCTCAGGGTTTCCTTACCCAAACAGGCCGCTTAATAGGCTACTCGCATACTATGATGCTATTCACAGACCTAAAAACCACAGCATTGAGAAGACAAATACAATATACACTTAAAATAATATGAACCTTGTGCTCTTGTTTACTTTAGAATCACCCTATATGTGACAATTAAAGAAAAAAAAAAAAAACCACGGGTACAGTTCTATTTCAGAAACAACCTTGTATAATTCGTTGAAAGCAAGTTTAAAACTCCAGTCACTTTGCAACAATTAAAAAATATATCTAATCAGGCCTTTTTTTTTTTTTTATTTCCCAACTGGGTTTCTAAGAATTTTCCTTAGAAGGTTTTAGATGCTTTTTCAATAAAAATTAAATTGTGACCTCATAAACAAAATCATCTTACTACTTTTTGAGTTATTTATCATTCAAATTTGCAAATGAATATAATGGATAGGTATTTATGATTGAAAAAAAATGCTTCGGGTGCCAGGTTGGCAGGCAAGGCCTGGCTTTTAAGAAACAGGAGAGTGATATGAAGGAAGTATCTCCAATTGTCTCCTTTGACTGTGAGAACAGTCTAGATATTCCCACCATTATCAGAAGCTGTGGAAAATCTGTCATCACTTCCTACAAGAAGAGTTGATGCTCATGCCTCAAAATCAATCACCTTTATTTTCCCCCACTGCATTCTGGGTCATTTTTTAAAAAATAAATAGGAATATTCTTTATTTTTCTTCCCCCTCCAATCTTCTAACTTTCTAATGCAGTGAAAAATGCATAATTATATGTAGTATATATAAACACATGGACACATTCTTGCACAGAGCTATAAATAATCCATACAGACCACAAAGGCAGCTTCAGATGTTCTCCTAAAGAACTGACCAATAGTTCTCCTTTAAATAGTCTCTCAAGGTCCATCAATTCGTAGAGGTTATCCCTTCTAAGCAGTTTCAAGCCTTTATATGTTTATATCCAAAGTGTTTCCATGGGATAGGAATAGATGTTAGGCTAAAGGAGCTCTGTGGTGAGATGCATGTGAAAACCTTTGGATTAAGTAAAATGACATGGGTTCATTTACTATGGGATTTCTCAGTCTTTAGTGCCACCTTGGGAACTAATGGTTCCCTTGTAAATATTCATTACACTTGCTGGAGAGGGGATCTCATCCTATAAAATTGTAACCCTGTGATGTGAAGAGATGAAGAAACCTTGATTCTGAAGGTCTCTTTGATCTCCTTGAAGACCCTGATGGGTTTAGGATTAGTCGCTGGTTTGTTTTTTCTTTACAGAATCCTCTACATTGATGAGAGAATATCTGATCCGAGTGAGGAGGAAAGCCTTGTTAGTTTGACCAAGTATCCTCTTGATAAGAAAAACATCCTTTAGTTGTAAGTCATTCACCCACTCTAGGTTCTTGAAAAAAATCACAGAGTAAACATGTTTGTCATCTCAGCAAACAATCCCTCCTTTCCTTTCTCTTTCGAAGTTTAGTCACTGAGTAGTACCCAGAAAAAAACAGGTGGGTGACTGCCCATTCGCCTTTGTGAAGCAGGTAGACCACACACACTGTTTCTATATGTGCTTTCTAGATTATCCTTCTATCACAGCTTTAAAATGAGAGACTTGTCTTTTAAAACAAGAGCTGCCTTTGATTCCCAGTCCATATGTGGTGGTGAGAATGCAAATGATAAGATCCAATGAAAGCAGGTATCTGAGAATTAAGTGAAGTTTATGGGAGAAGAAATAGAAGATTGGGTTTGAAACAAATTTAAGGAGACAAATTGTGGCTTAAAGAGGTGGAATAACATACCCTGCATGTATGAGACCCTAGTTTACTTCTGGAACTTCATGGTTTGAGTAGCACTTTGCCACTTGGTCCAAGCACCAAATTATCAGGCCCAAACCACTGAGTCCAGAGTTGCTAAAAATCTCTAGGAGATCCTAAGCATCAAGAGAGGTGAGGGGACTGACTCTTTTGTCGAGTTTAGTGTCTTGGACTTGGATTTTCTGTAGAAGCCTGGCAAGAAAGAATATGTATGAACCCTCCAGACTCCCACAGATCCAGAAGCAGAAGCATGGATGTGCTCCCCACTACTTAACTCTTTAATTCTGACCTTCTCCATGATTCCACAAAAAAGCTTTGCTGAACATTTGAAGACTTTTGGTTTGTGAAGACTGGAATTGTGTCTCTGGACTCTTTTCTTGAAGGTTAGGGCTTATTTTATGCATATGTAAAATGTGGGAATCTTAGACTAACCGAGGAAAAATATGTTATGAATTATGTTCCTTGACACCTGTGTTCAAATCCAACCTCTGAATCAAACTAGAACAATTTATATAGTGCCCTTGAATCTCAATGGTCTCATCAGCAATATCATGATAAGATTATGCAGCAAAGTGCTGGCACATAGTAGGAACCAAGTAACTAAAGGTCTCAACTCACCCCCTATCTGGGGTCATCCACTTTATAAACTCACTTCAAAGACTGAAGGGATAGTACTTGTCTTCCATGTGGTGACCCTGGTTCAATTCCGGGCCATGCACCCTGAGGAGCACCCTGAGCAGGACTAATCCCCTCAAAATGCTGTATGTGACCCAAACCCCTTTCCTCAAAGTAAACAAAATACTGAAGGCTTATTCCATAACATACCCTTTTATCAGTTACTCTGTGTCCCTTTCCAATGACAGAAAACTCTCAGAGCACATGCTTAAGAATAGTTGCTCTTTTCAGGCATTTATTATTAGAAGTGCCAAGGCTTTGTGCACTCTCTTTGGTGCGAATTTATTCCATTTAATCTTCACAACCTCCTTATAGTTTGGGATTCCATTTCTGCCAAGGAAAGTAAAAAAGATGAAACCACCACCCAAACCACCACAACCACCACCACCTCCATCTAATCCCTGGTGATGAGAGCGGTCTTCTTCTCTCCCCTCCACCCCACCCCCATTCTGCTGCCTTCAGGACCTGCCAGCCCCTTACTGTTTGTGCACTGTTTCTTCATCAGAATGGGATCATTGATCGGGCTTGAGAGCGAGTGCTAAGAGTGCCCCCTTTTGGCCCCTGAGAGTCTGACAGCCCATCTCTGACAGCGAGGTGAGAAGCCTCTCTTTTAGACTCTCTGCTAGCAGTTCAGGGTTATTTGCGTCTCAGACTGTTGTGTCCCCTGGTTGGTCTGTATGTGGCTTTTACATTCCTTAATAAAGTAATAGACATGAAAGAATTCTGCGGCTGACGCCAGCAGCCACAGAGAACACCAAGTCTAAAGTCAGCTAAAGGTAAACATACGGAGCCATCCAAGGAATGTGGCAATAAAAATTGGAAACGATCACCCAGCTTCCCCTCCCCCCTCTATTTTTCTGGGATAATTGTGTCAAGTGGGTGTGTGGAACTTTTCGCACACAGACAGCCTGTATTGTGATCTGCTTGCTGTCCTCTGGCTAGGGCAGCCAGTCAAAGAATCTTTCAAGAAATAACTACTGCTTTAAAAAAGAACCCCCCCCCCAAGTGTTCAGCTACCAAAAATCTCTCAAATCAAATCCAAAGACAATTATTTATTTTCCAGACTTAATTTAATAGCAAAAACACCCCCGGAGGACTAAATGTGGTATTTGACTTTTATTGGGGCCGCTCTGGGCATCACCACAGGCTACGTTCTCCAAAGGGTGGCTGGGCCCTGCCTGCACAGTGGCCGAGGAGCTATCCCAGCCCTGGCTTCTGTCCTCATGCCCTCCCCTCCCCACAGCCCATCAATAAAGCTTCTTAGGGCCAGTCGGACTCGGTGTTTCTACTCCGTGGCTCCGATGCTTCATGCTTGGGAAGGGAAAACATGATCCCACTCTGTCCCCAGACCACCTTCCCAACCTTGTCTGACACCACAGGGCCAACCTGCCCTGACCTGTGGAAGATATTTA
Source organism: Suncus etruscus (assembly GCF_024139225.1). Taxonomy (NCBI): domain Eukaryota; kingdom Metazoa; phylum Chordata; class Mammalia; order Eulipotyphla; family Soricidae; genus Suncus; species Suncus etruscus. The sequence goes on from NC_064848.1 coordinate 177,444,149, forward strand.
GGGCCTCCCCTTCTGCTTTTGTTGCTGCCAGCCCTTCTTCCTGGCATTATTTCTTTTTCCCCTTCTATCTACTTCATGGTGTTAGAATGTTCCAGCAATGAATTCAATCCCCGATTTCATTATTTCCTGTCTACGTATCTTGTATTTAGAAGTAATCTGGTCTCTCTGGTCAGTCAGGCATATTGCCTCCTCCTTTATCTATTTCTTTATATATTGTGGGAAGGAAGATATAATACAGCTTAGGCAGAAGCTGGTTCTCAGGAAGCTGTCAATCACTTTTATTTATCATGGTAATAGCTAATTTTCCCACTGTGGAAATCCCACTCATCCTGTGAGAGATTCCCAAGCAGTCTCATTTCCTTCCTGAGATCTTTCCCTTCCCCAACTCCCTCTTCACCTGATAGTTCTCCCACCTCCTGAGCCTTCATCTTATTGTATATTGTGCTTTAGTCTGACTCAAAAATAACTTCATTCTGCTAATTTTCTTAATTATATTCATTTCACTGACATTTCTTAATCACAGCCAATGAGCTAAACACAGAGCTGAAGACACAGTGATGGGTCAGATCTTTGCCAAAGAGGTAAAGATAGAAGGAAAGCTATGAACAGAGTTGAGCATAGTGCAAGGTATAAAATATTGAAAACTATGATATAGACATAGGCCATTGGACAGGAAAAATTGCAGCATGAAAGGTGAATGGAATTGCAAGTGATCAGGACAAGTTTTATGGAAAAGACAGTGTTTGCAATAGATTCTTCAGAATTTAGAGGTGATAAAAAGGGAAAGAAACAAATTACTGGTTGTTTATATATGTTATCTCAACTAAACTGTTTCCTGAAAATCACATGCCACCTAGTCATTAGGGATATTTGGTAGTCACATCCATGCCAGGAAAAGCAACCAAGAGCAGCATAGGAGAAAGTCGTGAACAATATCAAGAGAAGGAATGAATCTTGAGTGTAGGAGTGGCCAGGTAAAACTCCTGTTCTTACTGAAGAGCTTGGTACTTTGGAACACTCCAGTTGGCATTCCAACCATGTCGTTCAGGAGGCAAGGACAGCACCTATTCCTGGGTGACCAGTTCAAGAGAAGTAATCTTACAGCAATTTCCTGTGCCTTTAACTGGAACAACAAAAGATGGGCTCTTTTCTGGCTCATATGATAATGGTCCTGATTTAATACTTCTATTTCAGAAGGTAACTGCTTCAGAGACCTTGTAAAAAACAAGGCTAAGAGACCCAACTCCTGGAGCGCAAATATTCTTTGGCTACTACTGTGCACAAACACATATGAAGGCCACCATTTTCAAGCTGCAGTTTGAATATATAATGTGGGCTAAAGTGGTGCATCATGGAAGCAGCAGAGTTTAGAACCATCTGACCTGGGATAAATGTATTAACCCAATGACTGTGCAAATCTTTTAGGATTCTCAGTGTCAGTGCTTTCATTTGTAAAAATGTGGCAATACATATACATTTTATTTGGATCAAAAGAAACACTTACACAAAAAATATACATAAAAATGTACAGATAAGCAGTATGAGCAGACCCAGGAAATCTGTTAGAAAGTCTCATTTCCCACTGTACACCTGCTGAGTCTGAGTTTGAGCTTTAACTTGGCTATGAGAGTCACCAGCATTTCTCAACTGGAGGACATATGTGTCTCCAAGATATTCCAAGAGATCATGGGTGAAAACTTCAAAAGTGCAGGACCATGACAAAAAAAAAAAACCCAAAAGGGTCAACCAGTAGGAAAAAGGGAGTCAAAGGAAGGAAAGTTTGGAAGTGGGATATGGTCAAGAAATGTTGAGAACTAGCAAGTTAAACACTGGAGTGGGAAAGTGTGAGCTGGTAGGTATTCATAGTAAATGCACCTGCTGCTTTTTTTGTTGTTCTGAGAATTCCATGCCTGCACAATGGTCATCAGATATGACTAATTTCATTCTAGAATCAGGGAAAAATAAATGTTCTTATTGAGATTCCTGGTTCAATATCTGAGTATAATTGTCTAGGGCATGCTTCTCATAATTCTTGAATATCTGCAGTTGACCTGTCAGTAACCTATGAGGTATATCGGTGAAAATCCACATCTGTACAAGCATGTACACACAATAATCAGAGTGATGAGCTCTCTGGAGAAAATAAACATGAATCTGTTAATCCAGGAGCAGTGGGTTCTATCTCTCTCTATGTCTAATTGTTCCTAATTTCTTGTCTCATTTCTTCGGTTTTCAACCTAATACACCTTGCAATTTCACACTTTTAGTTTGTTTTTCTCAAAATTCTGGTGTCTTATTAAACATAATCTTCCCTGCTTGAGTGAAAATACCCTATGTTGGAAGCATAGAAAAAATAGTGCTCAAACCATCCAAGCACAGGTGACACTGAACATCTTGCCTCCCTTCTTTTCTGCCCCAACAGATGATTCTTAGATAACAGCCTTTTCACCTCCAAAATTATCTTCAAACCAAGACCTAAAAATCCCATTTTATACTGCAACAGCTTCAATCCCCCTACTATTCCGAAGACAGCAGTTGTAATGCATTTCTAGAGATCATTGTTTGGATACACAGCCACCATGATCCACAAATGAATGGAAAGAGTTAAGCAAGAATTGCAGAGTGTTCCTGATGAGTTGAGTACTAGCTAAAATGTCCTAGACCGCATATTTAGCCACCTTCAATATGACCTCGATTAAGTGACCTACCCTATGCAAACCTCAGTTTCTCTGTGTGCAAAGAAGTCCCTGTGTGGGGAAAGAATTATGCAGGATTCAATGTTGCCATCCAAGTAAAAGGCTTAGTATAATTCCTGGCACAAAATGAGTACTCAATAAATGTTTGCTATTAATATTAGGCTCACCTTATACAAAGAGGTTACTCTCTGCCCTCTTTTTCCCATTTAATACGCAAACAGACAGCTCAGACTTGGAACGCTGTTCTGGTGAGCTCCACCCAAATGGAAGCCAAGTGGTGCCTCATAATCCCTGAAAAAACAACAGGTAACCTCCAAACTACACACCCCAATGAGCCAAGACCAATGCCCATTAGTCCCTGTCTGGCTGTCTATAGGAAATAGGACCACTTTTTTTTGGCAACTATAATTTGTGGATTAATTAGTCTATTTGATTTTCTTTCCCTTTCTTTCTGATGACCAGAGGACCTCATTATCACCTGCATTTGTTGGGTCAGGGAAGGAAGCAGGCGGAGAGTGTTCTAATAGTCTGAAGCAGAAGGGTAGAGGGTGAGTTAACAGTTCTTTTTGGGATTGTAAGTTTGAGACGTGGATGGGATAGACAACATCTATTCACATATCATAGGTCACTGGAACTTCCATAGGTGCACTGCATGCTATTGTTATCATAAGTAGGAAAAAACGAACTCCACCTGGGGTCAACAGCATGTGACAGTCATGTCAAGGAAATGAAGATCAGCAATGAAGCAATTCTCAGTCATGTTTTCTTCTTGGGTTTTAGTGTTCTCATGTATAACATGAAAAATATGGGATGGCAGGAAAATAGACATTAAAACTTGGAAGAGTTGATAGAGGGTATCTAATCTAACATTATTTCCTTCCAGAAAATAGTGGTATACCTGAAGTTGACATATTTTCAAAGATAGGACTACCACAATCTCAAGAATGGTTGATTATAACTCATAATCATATTTAGATGATCCTTTACTAAAAATATATCTCCTTTTAACTTGTGTCAGTACAATTTCTGAAAGCTGGTCAATTCTCAAAAAGCCACTGTTCAAACAGTCATATTTCCAATGGTCTGTCTTTTTGTCAAAGGACAGAAAATCAACTTGTGAAATACTCAGGTCTGATCTTATCAGACTAGCTAAAATGAACTCTAGGATCTGTTGATTGTGATGCATTTCTGTGCCAGTGATGATAGAGACTACCCAATATACAAGCAGTCCTTTCTATAACTTCAAGAACCTGACACATTTCCTACAACACTCCCCAATTTTACCATGATTTGGAGAAAAAAAGGCTAAGTTTATTAGAGAAAAAAAGGTCCTCTAGAACTATAGACACTATTGCAGCCAATATCCCTACTGACTAAATATTTCTTGTGCTGTACTGATTGCAAGCATCTTCATAGCACTCTTGTAAAGGTTACTTTACTCTGTGAGCCATGGAGACTGAACATAAGTATCTTTTTATGAATGCCTGAGAAAGCTGGACAATATGCCAATCCATCTCATATGCCTTTTTATTTTTTTTGACACACATACACACTTTCTCTCTGAGTATGCCCATTTTGGCTGCTATCCCCCAGAGGTGAGACATCTTAGGGAAGGATGAATGACAGAATGGAGCTGAGATTCAATAGCAACTTAAGATAATACTTAAGTCTGTAGCATTAGAGCTAAAGATGACATTTCCTTTAAGAGGCCTGTCAGAATTCTAAGAAGCCAAAGACATAAATATAAGGAATCATATGACTAATAACCAGTACAGGATTAAGCTACAGAGTGCTCTTAACTCAAAGGAGTAGAGATCATTAATGAAAGAGAGATGGTTTTCTGATGAAAGTTTAACTTTCTAGTTTTGCGGAGAAGCAGGAGATAATAATAAATGAAAGAAAAACTCAAAAGTAAGAAAGAGAAAGTAAGATTATCCCTGGAGAAACTTTGGGGAAAAATGAATATAATAAAATTTGGAATAAACTCTTCTAAAAGAAACAGGGAGAAACTAAAAGGGGGGCAATAAAGGGTACAGAGAATGTACACTTTTTTTCTGTTATGTAAGTCAGAATGTTTTAGATAGGTAAGGATATGGCCAAAGTACAGTTCTAATATTAATCACTTACATTTTATTCCAAAGAATAGGAATAAAATAAACAAGGTTTAAAAAAAAAGCACTAAAATTTTTGATTAAGTGTAGACATGACTAAATGGATGGTAACAGAGGGAATGGAATTAAGAAGTGTGTTGAAATAAAAAAACATCCATGCAATAACTTTGAAGAGGATTGGAAGAGTAAGTGGCATGCTGAAAGATGACATTCAAAAAGTAAACCTGGTCAAAGAAATTACATACTTGAAACTCCTGCATTTAAGATGATGCAAGCCTCTTTTGCAGTGTCAAAAAGACAATTGAAATTGTGAAATAAGGAACACATTCCCAAACATTTCCTACTAGAAAAATTACTCATTTTGTCCAGTAACCTTTCGGCTTGTCATTTTATTTTTATGTTGGTCCAAGTGTAACCTGACAGGTTTGCAAATAACCAGATGGAAATAGTTCTTGAGATAGAAGAATCTTAAAGGTTAGAATCCAACTGAAAATGGCATATTCCAAGATTGCCAAAGGCTAGATAAAATAGTATTCTAGTAGGAACTGAGTTCAAATCCAAGATAAAACTACCCAAGAGTGAAGTCCAAAAAAGAGAAGAGAAGATGCTAAATTTTGGTTTCTGGAGGGGAAGAATAGAGTAAGCTCTAGAGATAGATTTTCAAGTAGTGTGAGGCCAAAGCTATGAATGGCAGGTTGATACTAGGGAACTCCTTTCTATGGAATGATAATGACAATGATGACAACAGTAGGTGATTTAAAATATAGCTGAGTAATGTGATAGAGATGGTAGACCTCTGTTGAAAGAATGAATACATGTTGATGATGGAGGAATGCAACATCATTTGAGAATTAGGCTTAGGGACAGGAAACCTAGGTAGTTAATTGAAGCTTAAATTAATGGATATAGCTTCTCTGCCAGTGCTGAAAACTCAAGAAGGATTTGACTGAAACAAACACTTGGCTGTGTGGAGGAATGACCTAAATGCTACTATTTATAGAAAGTTTAAGTGCCCAGGTATAGGGTGATGATGCCTTTTCATATGTCTGATTTCTCATCGTTGTTACAAACCTAAAATGTAGGGTAAGGAAACCAAAAGCTTAAAGTGATTGAATAATTCAGTCTGCCAGGAACATGTCCAGATTGAAGCTCATGACTTTTTGTTGGTAAAAATTCTCAATATTGCATAACAGGCAAAGGCAAAAATATTGAAATGTGGTCTAGAGGAAACAGAATGATTAGTACAGGAAGTAATACATTTGCCTTGCATAAAGCCAACCCAGGTTGGATCCTACCACACCTAGTATGGGCCTCCAAAAAAGCATCCAAGCAGTCAGGGGTATATTTCTGAGCTTGCAGAGTCAGGAATAACTCTGTGTACTCTCAGATGTATCACACCATAAAAAAACAAATAACTAAAGTGTGGGTTGAGGTTAGAGCCTCAAGTCATTACTCTCACAATTTCCTGGGTTACAACCATTTAAACATATAAACATGAACTAGCTTTCTCTATCAGAGATGAAGCAAAAAACAAGACCAATACATGTCTTTCCCCTGTTTATTACTTCCCTACTCTGTATTCTTCTATCCCAGACTTCATAGTCCTAATCTATCTGTCTCCGCTCTGTCATTTTTTATTGTCCCACATCATTGTAAAAAAGAGCTTTCCAATGATTTCACAAACTTCAATTCAAAATACCTTCATCTCTTTGACCTCTAAATGACATTCAGAGCTATTGACAATTTCCTCTCCTTGAAATTCACTATCATTGTTGTTGTTTTGGGTTGCTATTATTGTTTGTTTGATTTTGTTTGGAGCCATACCCAGCCATGCACAGGATGGCTTACTTCTGGATCTGTTTAGAGATTACTCCTCGGCAGGGCAGCTGGAACCAAATGTGGGACTGGGGTTCACCCTGGGTTGACAGTGTGCATAGAAAGCACTCTCTTTTATCTCTTGTACTATCTCTCTAAATTAGTTCTTTGCTGTTTTCTCTTCCTTCAATTTGCCTTTAAGTATCAAAGATCTCAAGTCTAGTCCTAAAAAATCTTCTTACATCATGTTTCACTATTTTTGATCTAATCACAATGTGATTGTACTATTATTTTTGATTACTCTCTAGATAACTCCCAAATTTATTTCTCTAGTTTTTAATCCTCTGCTCTTGAATTTCAAATACTCACTGTCAAGCAGTTTAGTATTTGTATTATATAACCCTTTTGACCAACTGTTCAGGGTGAACTAATCGTGTTCCTGTCTTATATTTACTTTCACTTTCCTGAAATAATCTATGTCCTTATTGCAAGCAATAAAAAACAACTGTCCCTCTAGTTGCAAATACTTAAAACCTCTACTTATTGTTTATCTTCTCAATCAATTATTTACTAAAGGTCTTAATTTTGAGAGTATGGAGCAATAGAACAGCAGCAGTAGGCAATTGTCCTTGTATGTACTCCAACCCAGGTTTCATTCCTGACCACCCTATATGGTTCCAAGTTCACTAGGAGTGATTACAGAGCCAGGAGTAAGTCCCTGAGCACTATCAGGTATTGCCAAAAAGGCAAACAATAAAAATGGTCCCTTAATTTTGTTTCTTAAATCAACAAAATACCTCTGAGGAGATAAGATATACCTTTTGCTCATAATAGTATAACTCTATATGTCACATACAATTAATTCAGTCCCCCAAACATTTCTATTTTGTACAGTTACCACTGTTTTATTAGGCCTGCCCCAACACGAGATTTCTGGCAGGATTAAATGCATATCTACATTACATATATGCACATAATTATATAATCCTGGATATTCCACTTGCATATTGTTAGTACTTAAAACTGCTTTTCATTAGCAGTAGCAATAGTAATCGTAGCTAGCAGTATAAAAATTGATAAGAGTAAAATCACTCCCCACGCATATTTACAATCCTATGTAAACAGATCTGAAGCAAGGTTTGAGCTTGAATTAATTAAAACAAGCCATGGAGTCAGTTTGTTTCTCTCACATAGTGATCTCTCTGCATGCCAAGCCAAAACCACAAAACTCTATTTCCCAACCATGCGGGGAGGGTTTGAGGTGAGTGACAAAGTTACCTATATCAAACTACTTCAGTCTAGGAGGACATTTACATATGTAAATCAAAAGGATTTGATTTGCATATGTAAATCAAAGGAATAGGTGAAAAGTAAAGAGAAAGTTGGGGGAATACTTTTTGTTTTTGGGAAAAAGTAGTGGTGTCATCTAACAGTTCGCCCCTTTCCTATATCAAAAGAATTTTTGACGAAGGGCCTACACAAGTAGCCACCCAGATTTAAAATAAATCTCCAGAGTGGCTGTTATTTGCATAGGCACAATAAAAGTTGGGGAAATAAAAAGAATACAAATCCTTTAAGCAGTAAGTAAGCGTGGTGAGGAAATTTTAGAGATTCCTAGGAATCCTACTGGTGAGAGTAGCCTTGGCTGTAAAAAGCATCATAGATAGATTGTGCATACATTATTCTCAAATCAATCAGATATAAAACTATCTTTGTTTTATATGTATCCACAAAACCTTTCATAGACTTCACCGAATATAATAGAACTTTGTGCAGATATACTTAATTTGAAAACAAGTATCTAAACATTCTTACACCAAACACTTTTTGTTGTATATGTAAACATATTTATGGGATTATTATGTTACTGACCCTGCCCTGATCAGTGATTGTGCTCTACCCTAGGGTGTGACCTGGCATTCTGCTCCCACCCTAGGGTGGTACCTGATTCTGCTCCCATCATTGGGTGGCACCTGATTCTGGGGCATAAGAGCAAGGGTCTGTGGAAGGTGAAGGGCTTTTCTTCCTGGGGCCTATTCTTAGGCCTTTTGGCTTCTGCCTCTTCACGGAATAAAGAGCTGTTTTCTTCGGAAGCCTGACTGCCTGTTGGTTTTCTTCCCACTGCATTCACCTCAGAACCGCCTGCTGAACAGGGTAACAGATGCGTGATCCAAGCTGGAGGAGAAAGGTTTTATCCTCCATCCCTCCATCAGTCAACCTCATCAGGGGCTGATTTGCAACAACTTTTTAATAAAAGTCAAGAGCATCCAAGTTTTTTTTCCATAAACTTCTCTAAATAAAATCAGTTTTGCTAAAAATACTCTTACAATGAGCGCTAATAATGAGTCAATAGCACCCAGTTCCTTTTCCATAGACTTCTGTGGGCAAAGACATTAGAACATTTTTGCAGACATAATTTGAGAATAACTTGCTAAATAATATACACAATCAAGCATTACAACAATTGGGAAACATTCAGTAGAATATCAGAGAACCATTAAAAATCTAACAATATTATGCATTTCCCCATAACTGTGCAAACTAATATTAAAACACTAAAGTTGGGTACATAATTATTATCTATTTGCAGTGGAGTATAGAACAAATGAGTAGCTATTAAGATCTATATAAGTATAACACATAATTTAACGAGCAATATAATAACTAATGTAAATAGATTAAGAGATTAACCTAGAAGAAAGTACAGGAGGCTCTGAAAGCATTTTCTACTCAATTGGGTTTCAACTAGGCATAGATTCTCCAACTTCACCTACTGTGGTAGGCTGCTGAGGTCACCTGGGATGGAAAGGCCTTAGAGATATGAGCCAGAATCAAGGGCAAGGGAAACCCTCATCTCCCTACTGTTGGTTTTCTGCCAATGGGGATTTCTCTTTGACTTCTACACATCAGTGACCTTGATAAATTGCTGCGGCTTTGGGGGCTGAATCCTCACACAAAACACCTTTGATAGAAGAAAGGAAGTGGGCATCAGCCTTTAGATGTAGAAACTCATCACCACTGGAAAGGCACTCTTCCCCTCTTGGGACTGTGCACAGAAGAAACTCTAGGGAGGTTGGCATTTACAGTCCAGGGCAAGAAATGCAGGTAGATGAACCAGAGCAATATGAAGCTGATCAGAAGTGAGGCCTTGTGCACTCATGTTTCAGTGAAGGGCACTGCATGCTCAGTCCAGCTTGATTGGGCCATCACAGTAATCATTCACCAACATTGGAGTCTTCTCAGGTCCTTGGGTTGCAGTGCAGGCATAGTTGTAAAATCACCCCATGTGCCATATTTCCTAACCCTAGGTAGGCAGGTATGAAGAAGGGGTAGCCACGAAGAATTAATAAACCAAGCCAAACATGAGGTAATTGTGGAATCAGTTTGACTTCTTGCCTCATAGTCTCTCTTTTTTGTACCAAGCCAACTCAAAACTTTCTCTTATTTCCCATCCAAGAACAGGGAAAGTTGAGTGAGTGAAAAGGGGTAACCTATATTGAGCTATTTCCATTCTAGATGGACATCATATAATCAGAGGGATAGTTGGAAAAGAAAGAGAAAGTTGGGGCAACACCTTTGCTTTTTGTAAAAAGTAAGATGTCATTTAACAAGCATGTATGTAGACATGCTCTCTGTGACTCTGATGTATAAGTGCATGAATATGATTATACATAGGTATTTCCATGCAAATGAAATAAATATTGTTAACTTAAGATTGTGTGAGAAAACAAAATTCTTTATTATTTCTGGTGGGTAAGTAAATGAGTGTAGCTGTTTTGGAAAGTGTTTTAGAACATAGTTTCTTAAAGAGTTATAACATGACTAGGTACACTATCCTGTAATCCTATTATTTAGATACCTTCCCAAGAGAATAGAAATATGGTATTCACAAAAATGTTATGCACTGAATGTCCCTTTTCATATTATTTATAATAGGCAAATATAAAAATAATATAACTGTTCTTCAATTGCTAAAAGATGGATTAACAATGTAGCACATTTATACAATACAATATTATTCAACAATAAAAATACTGAAAACATGCAAATGGTTTTATGAACCTTAAAAATACTGTACCTAAGTGAAAGAACTCACAAAAAAGCCACATATTTTATATTTTATTTTATAGGAAAATATAGATAAAAGACAACAGTAACAGGAATCAATACTAGGTTTTTCAGAGCTGGAGATCTGTTATAAATGTAAATTATTAATGAATATGGAGTTTCTTTTGGGAGTAAATGTTCTAAATGTTTTAAAAATGGCCATCATGATATTTGAGCAAAATTTTAAATATTATCAAAGCCAATGAACATTACATTTTAAATGGGAACTATATGATATCTAAGTTATAGTTCTAAAAAAAGAAACAAATAAAGGACTATGTCGATGAAAGCATCTTGGGAAACCTGGTGTTATGAGATACCTTTTTTGTCTTGTTTTGATTAGTCCTTTTCCTATTTTCATGCTGGCTATATATACATATATAAACATGTACATATACATATGTGTATATATACTGGAGATACTACATATCTCCTGTATGACTGCTAGCTCACAAAAATTAGAAAGGTTTTCTGATTTGTTAAAACCTATTTGATTTTTGCATAGTAAAAACTTTAGTAAGAAATTTGTTATTGAAATGCTGTGGGTGATGTTTCTGTGGTTTCCTTTGAGGGAAAACTTAAGGTCACATTTTAAAGCACTTGAAAAGTCTGCTGATAACTCCTGAGAACTCACAGTCTAGCTCCTCTATCTTACATTAGATAAGAATAGCTCGTGATGATACAGCTAAAATCAGGCACCTCCTGTGATGTTACTGAAAGAAAGCCAATCATTCCATTCCATGTGACCACTTTTATTTAGTTAAAATCCAACTAAGTCAGGATGAGAAAAATCAAGTGATGGCAGACCCAGGAGCAACAGTGATTAATAAGGCAGAAGAAAGTTCTGCTTTTACAGCTTTTACTAAGACACAAATTTATAATGTAAAGTCATCGCATGGCCACACACACACACACACACACACACACACACACACACAAAGACAAGTTAAGTGGTATAGGGCCCGGAGAGATAGCACAGCGGTGTTTGTCTTGCAAGCAGCCGATCCAGGACCAAAGGTGGTTGGTTCGAATCCCGGTGTCCCATATGGTCCCCCGTGCCTGCCAGGAGCTATTTCTGAGCAGACAGCCAGGAGTCACCCCTGAGCACCGCCGGGTGTGACCCAAAAACCAAAAAAAAAAAAAAAAATGTAGAGTATATATAAAGAAAAGATGAATTGAACAATATTAGCACTCCAAGATCAAGATCTTCCCCAAACTGTTTTCCAAACTGTCTTTCATAATCTATTCTAATAACTAACTCCCATAAAAGTAACCATGACCAATGCTATGAAAAGATAACATTTAGTTTAATGAAACCTTTTGAGTTTTAATTAGCGAGATTAAATTAATTTAAAATATATAATATGTTCTACTCAACACAACAGGTTGTAAAACAGTTCTAAGTCCTCCAGTAGGTTCTGAATACCTTGAGTATAAAGTATCTGCCTTATTTACATGTATGTAGTTCATTCTAAATAAAGAACTAATGTAAGCAGAAACAATACCACAAAGAATAAAATACCATTCCTAAATTTAAAACACTCAAATCTAGTATAAAATATATCTATATTTATGTATGCATATACCTGTATAAATAAGACACTTACATCAAGAGGCAAAATATAATTATGATTAATACAAATATATATTAGAATATATTATAAATAAATAAAATGTATAATTCTTTTATATATAAATATATTTATAACAATATATATGCTTTATCTACATATAAAATATAAATATATATGACACATTTATACATAAAAATTCAATATGACCAGTAAGATTAAGCAAAGAAGAGGGATTAATTATTCCTTAGGAAGAGACTGGGGAATGCCAAGGAAGACTTCAGAGGGGAGTTAATGTTAGAACTGACTTTAGAAAAATGTCCATTCTTTATATGAATCAGGTGTGTGAGTAGTTTCTGCACAAAATAACAAATACATATTTGAAAATATAACTTTCAACCCTGGCCTCAAAAATACAACAGAGATACTGGAGACATAGGAAGATGTATGATTTGCACTCAATAAACTAATTCAATCCACAGCACTACATGGTCCCCAAACATCACTGAATTCAGGAAAACCCAAAGAACTACTGTTTGGCAATGGAGGCCCCCTAGCTAGCCTTGGTTCCTTGTGCTACAGAGCCCAAACAACACCACATCTTCAGGCCCTAGAACCTAAGAACTAAACTAGATGAGCAAAACTCATTGGGAGAGCACCTCCACCCCTTGCCAAAAAATCACAGCAGTGTAGTTAGTAAGTGCCAGATTGTTCACCTCTGACCCTGCTTAGCTGTTCTGGGGCCCATGATTTATGGTAATTATGGTACCAGCACACTTATTAACTATTCCTAGAAAACATAAATTGATATGCTTAAAGATCATCCCTTCCCTCTAGCTACAAAATTTGCTTTAGAATTTCTTTTCTTTCTTCTTTGCTGGAACATCTACTTCTCAGATATTGTGCCATCAAATCTTAGTAACAGATCTTTTTACTGTAAAGTGAATTAAATCAAAGGATGTGTGTGCATGTGACAGTATATTGCTGATATTTCTCAGTAACATTTATAATTAAAATCTGAGACTAAAGCATTTGTACAATTAGTATACCTTTTGATTTGTATTTGCTTTGCACTCAACTTACCTGAGTTTGATCTCTGATATCCCATTTGGTCCCCTATGCCTGATCTAGGAATAAGCGCTATGCTAGAAATAAGTCCTAAGAATTGCCAGATATGGGCCATAAATTAAAAGTTAAAAAATTATATATTTAACATTTAGTTAAATATTTGTAGTATCATAGAATATCTACACCAAAACTTGGATTAATAGAAACATAAACCTGGATAAATAAATCTACAGCAAGGAACAAAGGGATTGAGATCCATTGCAAACAGAAATACCCTTGCCAGGAAAGAAAACTTATTCCTGAACAACAATTCACAATCAGATAGATATTTCTAAGATAAGACATATTATGCTGGGGAGTAAATGTATTGTATTGGCTACTGAACACTCATGATTTTAAATCTTAGCAATACTCAAGCCTAATGGAACTAAGAGCCATATTCCTTACAGGCACTTGCAACCTATGAGCCTCTAATGGCTTCCCAAGCCAATTAGAACTCAGTACATAGATATAACCGTGTACTCATGACTCTACACTCCTTGTTGCCATCTCTGTCCATTCATATAATTAATTGTTGTCACCAGTCACTTATGGTCTTGAATTCCTGGTCAGTACTGAGCTCACTGTTCCTCCATGCTTCAGCAATACCTGGATCCACCATGACCATGAACCTCCCAGTAGCTGCTCAGGCACAGCACTCTTAAACACACCACCCTGACTCAAGCCCACATGTGGTATCAACATAATGTAGCATTTACCCACATTTTTTGATCCATAAAAAAAAATGCTCTGATGGAGACTGTTGGGCAATACTTCTCATGCTTAAACATGGATTGAAAACATCATCAGCATAGAGAAAATAGTAGAAAAGTCCAAAAAGAAATAAGAGATAATGAATATAGTAGAACATTCAGACAGGCTTTACAGCAGAATGACAAAAGCCAAAAATCAAATCAGTTAGCTTAAGGATAGGGAAGAGTAAATCATTCAAAAATAAAAGGGTCAGCAAAAAGTAAAGAATTAATAAAAATGAAGATAACATATAAGAGATTTAAGAGAAAAACCATTTGCTTCATAGTGTTTCCAAAAGAAAAATGAAGAAAGGATAAGAATTCTTGTCTGAGGAAGTAAAACTATCCTAAGCTGAGAGAGGAGTTAGGCAATTAGATCCAGGAAATTTAAAGATTTCCAAACAAAATAAATCCAAACTGACACATACCAAGACATATTATAATTAAAATGGTAAAAATGAAAGATAAAATCTTAGAAACAGCAAGAGAAAAGCCAAAACTCACAACTCACATGTAAGATAATTTCTAAAAGATACTAGAAGAATTTCAACAGAAACAACAGACAAGAAGTCTATAGGCATTGAATTAAAAAAGACCTCCAATCAAGAATATTTTTTCCAACAAGTTTATCATTTATATTTTAAGGAGTGTCAAAATGCTTTTCAGGTAAGACATCAGCTTTGTAGAAATAATAGTTTGTTTATTTAATAAAAGATAGAAACCCTGCTTAGAAGTAATAATATACCTAAAAAAATAAAATGTGGAAAGAGTAATAATGAGTTTCTTAGATTGTAAGCTTAGAATTCTAGATGTAAATTTCATACTAACCTCAAAACAAAATGTTTAGAAGAAACAAATGAGGTCAGTGAAACAAATTACTATTCAAGAGGCAGATATAAAAATACCAACAAATAAAATTTTGTACAAAGGAAAGAGACATAGTGTAATAATGTCCACAATACACATAGAACAATAGCAACAAATTGTTTTATTTCAACAAGCTCACTAAATTCATTAGATCTAAACTCACCATTCAAAAGTAAAAATGGGCAGATGTACCAGGAAACAAAATTCAAAAGTTTGCTATCTATAGGAAGTCCACTTCATAGCCATCAACGTTTCACAGATTGGAAGATAATTATATAGGCAAATGTTAACTTTAAAAAGACCCGATCGATTATACTTATATAAGGCAAAATAGATGGAAACAATAGAATGACTTAGTGATGAACCCATCAAAGGGACTTAACACTAACATATATGCCCCAAATAATGAGAAGCATCAACATATATAAAGCGACTATTAATAGACCTTCAGAAAAACATCAATAGCAATATAATGGTTACTTCAATACTCCATTCTCATTAATTCCTCAACAAGAGAGGAAAAAAAAACCAAGATAAAGGCTTAAATGAGTAGTTGGATCACATATTCTTAATACACTTTTCACACTACACCCCCACCCCTCACCCCTGCACACACATTTGTATACACTGTGTGAACATGGTATACATGGTATAGATCTCATTTGAGGACATTTGACAAGTATCAGTAAAGTCATAATGAAATAAATTTACCAAGTATATTTTCAGATTATGATCACACCAAATTAAAAAAATAATTAGAAAATAAAAATTAGCAAAACCTAAAACATGTGGAGACTTGACAATATGCTACTAACTATTGGGTCAATAAGAAAATCAAAGAGGAAATTTTTTAGTCACTATGAACTTACAAAATTATTCATTGTTGGGTTTCAGGCATATATTGTTTCAACAATGATCAGTTTACCAGTGTCCATTTTCCTCCACTGATACCCTTCGTCCCCATTTGCCTCCCATCCACAAATCGGTTTCTATAAGAGGCATTTTTTAAATTTAAGTTTACACTGTGGTTTATAAAACTGTTGCTAAATCATATACAACACTCAATCACCTTTCAGAACAACCTTCTCCTCCTAGTTGAGGGCTTTCCTCTACCATAGTCATCACAGCCTGTCTTTCCTACCCTGGCTTTACTATTGTCATATTTCCTATTAAATACCAGTTCTCATCTTTTTTTCCCATTGCATTTGGGTATTCATTATTCCACCATTATGTTTCTGTATGTCCGTACATTAGAGAGATCATTCTGTGTAATTCTCTCTTCCTCTGACTAACTTCACTCATCATGATACTCTACACATTCCTGAATGTAGCAGCAAATTTCATGACTATTATTTCTTTTGTTTTGTTTTATTTTGTTTTGTTTTGGAGTCACACCCACGGCGCTCAGGGGTTACTCCTGACTATCTGCTCAGAAATAGTTCCTGGCAGGCACAGGGGACCACATGGGACGCCGGGATTCGAACCAACCACCTTAGGTCCTGGGTCGGCTGCTTGCAAGGCAAATGCCGCTGTGCTATTTCTCCGGCCCCAATGACTATTATTTCTTATAGCCAAGTAATATTTCATTGTGCATACATAGCTTAGATTCTTTATATAGTCATCTATTCTTGGACATACATGTTGTTTCCAAATTTTGGAGACTGTGTATAGAGTTACAAGAAACATATGTATTTTCTCCATTTTGATTTTGGATCCTTGAGGTGTATTCCAAGAAGTGGAGTCAATTCCTAGATTTTTTTTTTTTCAGAATGTCTGTATTGTTTTCCAGAAGAAATGGGGCAGTGAACATTCCAACCAGCAGTGAATAAAAGTCCCTTTCTCCTTGTATCCTGTCAACATTGTTTTTTCTTGTTCTTTTGGTTTGGTTGGTTTTTTGGATTTTGGGCATACCCAGTGGAGCTCAGGGCTTACTCCTGGCTCTGTGCTCAGAAATAGCTTCTCCTGGCAGGCTCTGGGAACCACATGGAATGCCAGGAATCGAACCCGGGTCTGTCCCAGATAACTGCATGCAAGGTAAATGCCCTACCACTGTGCAATCACTGCCCTCCCTCCCTCCGTTCCTCCCTCCCTCCTTTCCTCCCTCCCTCCTTTCCTCCCTCCCTCCTTTCCTCCCTCCCTCCTTTCCTCCCTCCCTCCTTTCCTCCCTCCCTCCTTTCCTCCCTCCCTCCTTTCTCCTCCCTCCCTCCTTCCTCCTTCCTTCCTTCCTTCCTTCCTTCCCTCCTTCCTTCCTTCCTTCCTTCCTTCCTTCCTTCCTTCCTTCCTTCCTTCCTCCTTCCTTCCTTCCTTCCTTCCTTCTTCCTTCTTCCTTCTTTCTTTCTTTTCTTTCTTTCTTTCTTCTTTCTTTCTTCTTTCTTTCTTTCTTTCTTTCTTTCTTTCTTTCTTCTTTCTTTCTTTCTTTCTTTCTTTCTTTCTTTCTTTCTTTCTTTCTTTCTTTCTTTCTTTCTTTCTTTCTTTCTTTCTTTCTTTGTCACAGCTGCTCAGGGGTTACTCCTGGCTCTATGCTCAGAAATCCCTCCTGGCAGGCTTGGGGGACCATATGGGATGCCAGAATTCAAATCACCGACCTTCTACATGCAAAGCAAATGCCTTACCTCCATGCTATCTCTCCGGCCCTATGCCCTCCCTTTCTTATTTTTTCTGAATGTGCCGGTCTCTGTTGTGTGAGATGATAGTTCATGGTTTTGATTCGCATCTCTGTGATGATTAGTGATGTGAAATATTTTCTCAGGTGCCTTTGGGACATTTGTATATCTTCTTTGAGGAAGTTTCTCTTCATCTCTTCTCCATATTTTTGATGAAGTAGGATATTTCTTTCTTGTAAAGTTCAATTAGTGCCGTATATATTTTAGGTATTAATCCCTTATCAGATGAATATTGAGTAAATAATTTCTCCCAATTAGTGGGAAGACTTTGTATCCAGGTCACTGGTCCCTTTAAGATGCAGACATTTTTTTAACTTAAAGTAGTCTCATTTGTTTATCTTTGCTTCTACTTGCTTGGTTAGTGATGGTTCATATCATTAGCATCAATGTCATGAAGAGTTGATTTTCCCCATTTGTACCTTATGGAATATGATCTGATATCATGGTCTTTAATCCATTTTTATTTGATGTTTGTGCATGACATTACAAGAGGTCTAAGTTCATTTTCCTCCATGTAGCTGACCAGTTTTCCCAAGATAACTTGTTAAAGAGGCTTTCCTTGGTCCATTTAATATTTCTTGATTTTTTACCAAAAATTAATTGATCATATACTTGAGGGTTTGTCTCAGGATATTCAAGTCTATTCTACAGATCTAAGGGCTTATCTTTATTCTAGTACCATGTTGTTTTAATTACTACTGCTTTGTAATATAGTTTTAAGTTGATAAAATTGATGCCACCCCTCCCTTTTTCCCCAAGGATTGCTTTAGATATGGAAATAGGGGGCTGCATTTTTCCATAAGAATTTTAGGGATGTTTGATTTATTTCTTTGAAAAAGTTGTAGGCATCTTTAAAGGGATTACATTGAATCTGTACAATTCTTGCCATTTTAATTATGTTGATCCTCCCAATCCATGAGCAGAGAATGTGTTTCCATTTCCTTGTACTCTCTTTTATTTACTGAAGTAGTGTTTTTGTTTTGTTTTGGTTTTTGGTTTTTGGGTCACACCCGACAGTGCTCAGGGGTTACTCCTGACTCTACACTCAGAAATACTCCTGGGAGCCACAGGAGACCATATGGGATGCTGGGATTCAAACCACTGTCCTTATGCATGAAAGGCAAGAGCCTTACCTCCATGCTCTCTTCGGCCCCATGAAGTAGTGTCTTGAAGCTTGTTTAGGTCTTTTATTTTGAAGTACTTGATTTTCAGAGACGTAATTGTGCATGAGATTTTTTAAGATCACTTTTTTCTTTTTTATTATTTGCATATAGGAAAGTCATGGACTTTTGCATATTGATTTTGTAGCCTACCATTTTACTATATAAACCTATTATTGCTAAAGGTTTTTTTTTTTATAGAGTACTTAGGGTTTTCTAGTATAGTATATCACCCAAATAATGAGAGTTGAAATTTTTCCTTTCTTATCAGAATGCCCTTAATATGTATTTTCTGCCTAATTGCAATGGTAAGTATTTCTAGTAGTATGTGGAATAGAAGTTGAAAGAGTAGGCAACCTGGTCTTGTGTCTGTCTTAGAGGGAGGGCTTTTATTCTTTTTCCCCACTGAGTATATAGTTTGCTGTGGACTTTGGTAAATGACTTTTGACTATATTGAGAAAAATTATTTCAAGTCCCATTTTGTTGAGAGTATATTTTTTATTAACAATGGAAGCTTGATCTTGCTGAATGTTTTCTCTGCATCTATTGACATACCATATTTTTTTCATTTATTTCTTCTATTTTTTTCTTTTATATACAGTGTGGTGCATCCCATTAATTGAGTTACATATGGTAAAACATTCTTGCATGCCTAGAAATCCTTGGCCATTTTGTATTATCTTCTTAATGAATTATTGGATCCTATCTCTAGAATTTTATTGAGGATCTTTGCATCTGTGTTCATCAGGTACATTGACCTGAAGTACTTTTTTTTGGTAGTGTCTCTTTCCGCTTTTGGTGTCAGGGTGCTGTTTGCTTCAAAGAAACTGTTTGGGAGTGTTTATGTTTCTTTAATTTCCTGGAAGAGCCTAAAAAGGACTCTTTTCAGCTTTGAAAGGCTTGAAAATCTCACAGATTGTAAATCTATCTGGTATTTTTCAATTTCTTCGAAAGTGATAGGTCTATTTATTTGTACCATATTTTCTTAGTTCAGCCTTGAGAGATTATTGGAATCCAAGAATATGCCCATTTCTTCTAGGTTCTCTCATTTTGTGGCATAAAAAATCAAAGAAGAAAGTTAAAGTGCCAGGAAATAAATAAAAGTGAAGGACACAAGCTTTCAGAATATAAGCAAACATTGTACTGTACTAAAAGGGAAGTTCAGAGCCAAACAGGTTTATGTCAGAAAACAAGTCTTAAATAGAAACCTCATATAAAGGAAATAAAAAAAATAACAAATCAAGCTTAACATTACTTGAAGGAGTCATAATAAATGAACTAGAACTAAGAAAATGACTATACAAAAGATCCATGAAACCAAAATTTGATCTTTAATAAGAAAAGCTCATGAGGTTATTTTTAAAAGAAAAAAATTAATAATACTGAAAACAAGATGGGAGATGTTACATAATGTTACAAAAATACAAAGGGTCATAAAAGAATACCATGTGCAATTATATACCACTAAGTTGAAGAGCAAGTAAAAATGGACATATGTTTAGAATCTTAAACCTCCCAAAACTAACCCATGAGGAAATAGGAAAAATAAATATGACACAGCAATTATAATCAAGGGAATTGAAAGAGTAATCTAAAGTTCTCCTCCCTAAAGAATTTAGGAACAGATTTTTTTTAATGTTTTTCTTTTGTTTTGTCCTTGTTTTATGTTTGTTTGTTTTTTGGGAGAAAAAGCAACCAATGCTATTCAGAAGTTACTCCTGGATCTGTACTCCAGAATCATTCCTGGAAGGCTTGAGACTATATGGGATGCCAGGAATCGAATCTAACTCTGCTGCATGTAAGGCGAACACCCTACTCTTGGTGCTATCACTTTGGCCCAAAATCAGATTGTTTTCCTAATGTGTTCCACCAAAACTGCAAAGAGGATCTATTACCTATCCTTCTCAAGATCTTCCAAAAACTGAAGAAACTTTTCCAAACACTTTTTCATGAAGTCATATTACTCTGATATATATAAGTAGACAGTGTTATCACCAAAAAACAAGAAATAACGGTGAAATCAAAATTCCTGATAAACATAGATTCAGATACAACAAACTTTGAACGAGTCAGTTTCAGCTACATAAAAAGCATCATACATCATGACCAACTGGGACTTATTTCAAAAATGCAATAATGACTTTACATACATAACTCAGATAATACATTATACCACATTTGCAAAAGTCAAGATAAAACCATATATTAATAAATGCAAAGAAATAGTTATAGAATATAAAATGGCCATCTACAATTTAAAACTCCAATAAAACAAGGATAGTAGAAACATATGATAGTAAAGGCCTATACAACAAACCTGAAACTAACATATTGAAAAAGAAAGATTATTTTCCTCTAAGATCAGGCACAAGGAAAGGATGTTCATTTTCACCCTATTGTGCAATATTTCATGGGATATCTTTTTCCTAGCAATGAGACAAAAATAAATGATACTTAACAATCCTGAAGACTTCACATATAACTATAAAATAATAGTTCCAGAGCTCCTTAACAGCGTTGGGAAGCTATAGGAGCCTTAGGAGACCTCCAATATAGAAAAAAATAGAACAATGCAGTTATAAAGTATGTCATTATAAAGTATGTCACATTAAGAGACATATAATAAGGCACATGGATATTGTAAAATCTCCATGCCTAGGTCATAATGATAAACATAGTTTAATAGCCATCTTGTCAAAGCATTATACAGATTCAATGCATTCCCTTTATAAACTCAAACAGCTTTTTTCAAAATAAGAAAAAATGTTATGAAATTATAAAAATTACCTTAATCCTGGGTAAAAAAAAGGACAAAGATGGACTACTCTATACAAGACCATAGAAAGCAAAAGTATGGTACTGCAGATAGAACAACACAAACAACAAAAAACAGTGACCAATGGGATAGAATTGAAAGTATAGAGCTAAATCCTTACATATATAGACAGTTAATTATTGACAAAGGAGTCCAGGACTTAAAATGTAAAAAGGAATGTCCCTTTAAAAATAGCACTGTCACATGTAAAGTAATAAAATTGGAATTCTATATCATCCACAAAAGTGAAAATGAGTTAATAAACTGTTCACCCCAGAACCATTGAAGAAAACATACTCCAAACACTCCATGATAATATTTACTGTGATATCTTCAGGAATTCAGATCCAATTACAAGGAAGAAAAATAGCAAGAATTACCTAATGGTACATCAAACTTGAAAGGACTCTATTTTACCTGAGAGCCCCAGAGACCAGCCCTACCAGCACCTTGATTTGAACTCTGTGAGGCTGCTGTCAGACAATTTGCAGAGTTCTTTCTAAGGAAGTTTGTGTTGTTTTAAAATGCAAGTTTCTGGAGTTTTGTTACAAGAACGAAAGAGAATGAATACATCTTTATTAAAAATTTAAAACATTGTACTTTTTGTTTCAGCAATTTCTCTTATTGTTATTGCCTAGAAATACTGAATAGGATGTGTTCTGGGTACTGATTGGAGTGAAGAAAATTACTTGAACCTGTTATCCATAAAATTGGGTAGTGATCGTGATGCAGGTAGAGACTTGCCTTGCACATGGCTGACCAGGGTTCAATCCCCAGAAAGCCATATGATGTCCTGAGAAAAACCAGGAAGGAAGAGCATTGCCAGGTGTTTCAAAGCATGAGAAATGGCAAGGTCCAATTTCACAGAATGGAACGCTATTTTAACACATATATGTGAATTGAAGGATGCATGTCAAAATTTTTAACTATTGGTAAAAGTTGAGTTGAAAAATATCAAATAATATTTTTATAGGTTTGTGATAATATCACATGTCATTTTGATTGAATTACTTTGATAACAAATAGTAATGCACTTTAATTTTATCTGCTGGTTAAGTAGCTAGCTTTTCTTCTCATTTTTATAGATTTAATGGGGGTTTCTTGGTAAATTTCGTGAGTTTTATACATATTTAATATTAATTGCCTTTCAGAAGTATGATGTGTGTTTTCCTCCATTCAATAAGTTGCCTTTTAAAGAAATAGCTTTGTTTTTTTTCTGTTTTGTTTGCTTCAGAGAAGCCTCTACAGGCTGTTTTGCATTCCTTGGTGTCTGGCTGTTATCCTCCATTTACAAAGCTGAATCCTTCTTACATAACTCTATTTCTAACCTTGCTCATGCCTTTAATTTTCTTTCATTCTTCTTTACTTTTCAACTTTGAAGGACCCTTGAGATTGCATGGTCACTACCTGGGTGATATAAATAATCTTCCTATAGTAAGATCAACTAATATTAACATTACACCATCTGAAAACTTATCCTTGATAAGTAAGCCAAAAATCTTTAGAGGTTCTAAGAATTAACACATTCTCATCTTAGATGAGCATCAAATGGCTTTCATATGTGTGTAATAAATTCCCTACATGCAAACTATCATTCAATGAGGAAAAACTCAAAGCCTTTTCCCTAAGATCTGGCACAAGATAAATATGCTCACTCTCACCATTTTTATTTATTATGATACTGGAGGTACTTGCCTTAGCAATTATTTAATAAAAAGATATTAAGTGCATTCAGAATAAGAAAGAACCAGTATAGGCTCCCATTATTTACAGACAATGATACTATACTCAGAAAATTCTAAAAATTTCATAAAAGGATTCTAGAAACAATCGATTTATACAGTAAAATAGGCTAAAAAAGGCATGCAAAATCCATAGCTTTTCTATACACAAATAATAAAAAAATATATTTAAAAAACCATCCCATTCATAATTATGCCTCAGAAATATCAAGTACTTAAGAATCAATTTAACTAAAAAGATAAAATACCTATACAAAGAAAATTAAAAACATTCCTTTAAGAAATAAAAGAGCAGGGCCGGTGAGGTGGCGCTAGAGGTAAGGTGTCTGCCTTGCAAGTGCTAACCAAGGAAGGACCGCGGTTTGATCCTCCAGCATCCCATATGGTCCCCCCAAGCCAGGGGCAATTTCTGAGTGCTTAACCAGGAGTAACCCCTGAGCATCAAATGGGTGTGGCCAAAAAAAAAAAACAATAAAAAAAAGGAAGAAAGAAAAGAGGAAAGGATATAATGTAAACACATCTCTTGCCCATGGACATGGACTGGGAGGATTAACATCACTTAGATGACAATATTCCCCAAAGCACTGTACAGATGTAATAAACTTCTACGGATAGCTAAAGAAACCCTTATGAAAAAGAATATGAGGGAGCAACACCTTTCCCAACTTCAACTTGTACTAAATAGCAGCATTAATTAAGACAGCATGGTACTGGAATAAAGACAGATCCAGATCAATGGTATAGAATTGCACACCCTGAGACAAATGATAAGTTAATGTTTAATAAAGGGACAAAAAGGTAAATTGGAGTAAGAATAGCCTCTACAACAAGTGCTGGAAAAACTGGTCAGTTACATGCAAGAAACTGAACTCAGATCTCTTCCTGACATCAGGTACAATGATCAAATCAAAATGAATTAAGTAGGAGCCAAAGAGATAGCACAGTGGTAGGGCATTTGCCTTGCATGCCGCCAATTTGCAAGGGACCCAGTTCGATTCCTGACATTCCATATGTTCTCCTAGCCTGCCAGGGGATATTTCTGATGGCAGAGCCAGGACTAACCCCTGAGTACTTCTGGTTGTGGCCCAGAAACCAATTAGTCAATAAAGTTTAAAATTTAAAAAATTAAAATTAATTAAAAAGTTTGCTATCAGATCTGAAGTTACAGAGAGGTACATAAGGTACATAGAGGAAAACATAGACAAAACATGACATTAAAGCTAAACGTATCTTAAAGGATGAAACAACATTGATTAAACAAGTAAGAGCAAAGATAAACAAATGAGACTACATTAAATTAAGAAGCTTCTGCACCTTGGGGCCGGAGAGATAGCATGGAGGTAAGGCATTTGCCTTTCATGCAGGAGGTCATCGGTTCGAATCCCGGCGCCTCATATGGTCCCCCATGCCTGCCAGGAGCAATTTCTGAGCCTGGAGCCAGGAATAACCCCTGAGCACTGCCGAGTGTGACCCAAAAACCAAAAAAAAAAAAAAAAAGAAGCTTCTGCACCTCAAAAGAAATGAGGAGCATAATGCAAAGACTGTCTACAGAATGGAAGAAACTATTCACCCAATATGCATCTAATAAGAGGCAAATATCTAAAATAAATAAGGCACTGGCATAACTTAACAAGAAAAAGGAATCTAATGCAATCAGAAAATGGGGAGAAGAGTTGAACAAAAATTTCTTCAGAGAATAAACACAGAGTTAATTTGCCAAAAGCCACATTAAAAATCTCATTTACATTAGTTCTCCACAAACTCAAATATCTTGGCGTCAACTTAACTAAATAGGTGAAGGACCTATACAGAGAAAACTACAAAAGCCTGCTTCAAGAAATAAGAGAGGACACAATAAAATGGAGACGCATACCCTGCTCGTGGATTGGCAGGATTAACATCATTAAAATGGCAATACTCCCTAAAGCATTGTACAGATTTAATGCAATCCCTCTAACAATACCCATGACATTTTTGCAAACAAGTGAATCAAACACTCCTGAAATTAATTTGGAACAATAAACACCCACAAATAACTAAAGCGATTCTTGGGAAAAAGAATATGGGAGGCATTACTTTCCCCAATTTTAAATGTACTATAAAGCAATAGTTATCAAAACAGCATGGTATTGTAATAAAGACAGATCCCCAGATCAGTGGAATAGGCTTGAGTATTCAGAGTATGTTCCCCAGACATACAATCAACTAATCTTCAATAAAGGGGCAAAAAATACAAAATGGAGCAAGGAAAGCCTTTTTAACAAGTGGTGTTGGCACAACTGGTTAGTCACTTGCAAAAAAAGAGAACTCAGACCCCCATCAAAAACCATGCACAAAGATCAAATCCAAATGGATTAAAAACATTGATATCATTCCTGAAACCATAAGATATATAGAACAACATGGAGGTAAAACACTATATGACTTTGAGACTAAAGGAATCTTCAAGGAAACAGCACTCTCCAAACAAGAAGAAGCAGAGATTAAACAGATGGTATTATATTAAGCTGAGAATCTTCTTTCTGCACATCAAAGGAAATAGTGTCTAAGATACAACAGCCACCCACAGAATGGGAGAAACTATTCACCCAATATCTATCAGATAAGGGGGCTAATATCCAAAATATAAAAAGGTACTGATAGAACTTTATAAGACAAAAACATATAACCCCTCCAAAAAATGGAGAGAAGAAATGAACAGACATTTCCTTAAAGAAGAAATACAAATGGCCAAGACACATGAAAAAATGTTACACATCACTAATCCTCAGGAAAATGCAAATCAAAACTACAATGAAGTACCATCTCACACCACAGAGACTGGCACACATCACAAAAGAAACAAGAACACTCACTGCTGGCGGGTATGTGGAGAGAAAGTAACTCTTATTCACTGCTGGTGGGAATGTTGTCTAGAACAGTCTTTATGGAAAGCAATATAAAGATTCCTCAAAAACCTGGAAATTGAACTCCTATATGATCCAGCTGTTCCACTCTTACGGTTATACCCTCGGAACACAAAAATACAATACAGAAATCCCTTCCTCACATCTATATTCATTGCAGCACTATTTACAAGAGCCAGACTCTGGAAACAACCAAGGTGCCCTTCAAAAGATAAATGGCTAAAGAAACTGGTACATATACACAATGGAATATTATGCAACTGTCAGGAAAGATGAAGTCATGAAATTTTCCTATACATGGATGTACCTGGAATCTATTATGCTGAGTGAAATAAGTCAGAGGGAGAAAGATAAACAGAAAATAGTCTTACTCATCTATGGTTTTAAGAAAAATTAAAGATATTACTGTAATAAGTCCCAGAGACAATAGAGTTAAGAGCTGGAAGGTCCAGAAGGACTGGCTCACAATTTGAAGCTCAGCACAAAGAGTGGTGAATGCTGTTAGGGAAATAACTACACTAACAACTAGCATAACAATGTTAAAGAATGAGAGAAGTAGAATGCCTGTCTCAAAATTAGACAGGGGAAAGAGATGGGGCATTGGTGGTAGGAATGTTGCACTAGTGAAATGGGGTATTCTGTTTATGACTGAAACCCAACTACAAACATGCTTGTTACATGATGCTCAAATAAAGATTTATAAACTAAAATGCTCCACCTCATTAATCATCATGAAGATGCAAATCAAAACTACAGTGTGATAGCACTTCTCAACACAGAGACTGGCACATATTGAGAAGAACAAAAACTACCAGTGCTAGCACAGGTGAGAAAAGAAAGGGACTCTAATTCATTGATGGTAGGAAATCAACTGGTCTAGCCTTTTTGGAAAACAATATGGACATTCCTCAAAAAAATAAAATTGAACACTGTAGAAAAGTGTAGAAAAGGTGTCTGCAAGCTTATGTTCTTTGCAGCACTGCTCATAATAGCCAGAATCTGGATATAATCGAAGTGTCTGAGAACAGATTAGTAGATTAAAAAAAAACTATGGTACATCTACACAACGAAATACTACACAGTTGTTAGGAAAATTAAGTCATGAAATTTGTTTATGCATGGATGGATATGGAGAGTAGTATACTGAGTAAAATGAGTCATAGAGAGACAGACAGATGTAGAATTATCACAGTCATTTTCAGGTCATTTACAAAAAACCAATATGGTAATAATGCCCAAAGACAATAGAGACAAGGATCCGAAGAATTTGTTCATGGTCAGAAGCTTGCCACAAGCAGGGGGGTAGGAGAGTGCAGTCAGGACAGAGAAGGAACCACTATAATAGGTAGAAATAATTATTCTGGATAAGAACTGGTTGCTGAAAGGAGGTAAATTGATATGCATGATACTCCTTCAGCAACAGTACTGAAAAATACAGTGCCTAAAAGGAAAAACAGGAGAGAGAGAGAGAGAGAGAGAGAGAGAGAGAGAGAGAGAGAGAGAGAGAGAGAGAGAAAGATATTAAAAAAATCTGCCACAGAGGCAGGATGGTGGAAGGTGGGGCAGGAGGAAAACTCTGAACATTGTTAGTGGGAAATGAGCACTGGTGTAGAAATGGGTATTGGAACATTAATACTCAATCATGAACTACTTTGCAACTATGCATCTCACATGATTATATTTTAAAAATATACAGAAAAATAAAAAAATTTAAATGCACGCTTTCTCACACAACATATATATTAAATATATCAATAATGGGGCCAGAGAGATAGCATGGAGGTAAAGCATTTGCCTTACATGCAGAGGGTCAGTGGTTCGAATCCAGTGTCCCATATGGTCCTCTGAGTCTGCCAGGAGTGATTTCTGAGCATAAAGCCAGGAGTGACCCTGAGCTCTGCTGGGTGTGATCCAAAAACCCAAAAAAAAAAAAAAAATAGTATACACATTTGTGTGCGCAGAGTCCATATGTATACATATTTTCAGGTAATTCTATAATAGTAAATAATTAAGAGAAACTATAGGAAAAATAAAATAAACTATGATAATTATGGAATTGAGCATTATATGAAAGTTTATTAGTTGTATCTAACATAAGCATGAAACAAGATCCAAACCATGTTCTTGAGTAACAAAGGTGAGATAGAGATAAAATATGTAATGGGACTGTCTTATTTGCTTAAAAGTATTACAACACGATTTGTATACATTTATCTTTCTAATCTGTATGTATTAAAGCATATTGTTAGGGGGAAAGTTTGTCATCTGCAGAATATACCTCTTTTTATGGTGTTTATTTCAAGAAAGGGAAGAGGATGAATTTAGCTTTAGGGTAGGGGTTGAAAAAGAGAATTTCACTTTTTGCTCTGTATAAAACACATGAATACATGTGTTCTGTCTTGGCTACATTACAATCTTGTACTACTTTAGTATTTAACATTTCAAAGAGGGATAAGGGAGAAAAGACCAGAAGCTGTAGAAAATTGATTTTAGTGGAAACCTGACTAGCTCATCATATTAATGACTCACATAAACAGTAAATCAGATTAAAGTAGAAACAACAGCGAAACTTCTGTCTTCATCATTCTGGAAGCAGGCCTCTCTTAGAAAATCAGTGCTCTTTAGCCTATGCACAACAAACTTGGGAAATAAATACACAGAATTTTTCTTAAATTGGAAAAAGTGACTGACTTGTGATAGAAGGCATTCATTTACCTGCACTATAACACAATTACCCTCAAATTCCATGGTATACGTATAAAATTGAAACTTTTATTTTTGTTGTTTGTTGCCTATAATACCCTGCATAAACAAATTTAATCACAGCGCAGGTTAAAATCATTTCATTTGGAGTTAGTCACTTGAGGTCGGTCATCAAGCATCTTAAATCCAGATATGTAGCCTGGATACCATACTGCTGGATCAGACCATAGACGCTCCCTCTCTGAAAGCTATATTATATTTCAAGTTCGGTGGGATGTGCTGCGGGGGACAGCAGTGTTCTCTGCTCATAATGATTTCAAGCACTCTTCAGAGGTAATGTAATAAACTCAACGAGTTATGTCACCAGGGTTTTGCCATCTTTAGGGCTTAATGGGCTCTCTCATTATGCCTAGAGCACAGCCAAAGTTTTGCCCTTTGTCAGCAGTGGCTGATGCCTCATTTTCCTCTTGATCTATTTTTTGTTTGCCTGTCTGTTTTGTTTACTCCAGCAGACCTGTATTTCAAGGGACTTGCTCCTCATAATCCTTCCTTGGGACCACAGATTTTTTTTCTGCCAATGATGAGAAATTTTGGTGTATGTATAGGCATTACTTTTAGATAAATCCTATGCAGCCTCAACAAAAAGTAATAGGATACTACTTCAGAGAATGAAAAAGAACTCTGACCCAAAAGCCTTTTTGACCTGTCTGCTAGAGAGAAGCTTTGCAGAACCATAGAAGGCTGGGGGACTCTTACCAGGTTCTTTGTAAGTCAGGGTTCAATTCCCCATCAAGAAACTACTGGGAGGGTGCAGGATGTGTGTGGGAAAGGGCAACAAGCTAGAAGTGCAGATTTTTTATTCCCCCAGGTCTAAGGAAGGAGAAATCCAAATACCCAGTCAGTTTCCAAAATACAGAAGTCATACTGCTAATGGGCAAGGGGGGTGACTCAGACTACGCCAAGACCTGAAGAAGAAAGTAAGACTTACCTGTAGTAGTTCAGAGATGGCCAATTTGATGCCTAAGTGCTCAGCTACTCCCCCTGGGATCGCATTCAAACTGCCCAAGCTCTGTTTAGACTCTTCACCATGGTTCCCAAACAGGAAGTAGGAGACTTGTGCTTTTCTTGCAAACACAGTAACTGAGGTGGCAGGCTGGGGTGAGGCACTGATCACTGTGTTCAGGGACAGCCTTTTACTATGAGTAGACAGGAAAAGGGCAAATCTGATACTGGAGTTTGGGGTTTCTTTTCCTTTTCTGAAACCAGTAATGTGTGATGATTTAAAGGAAAGAGTGCAAAAAAAAAAAAAAAAAAAAAAAAACAAAAACAAAAAAAAAAAAAAAAACAGGTCTTTGGAAATCTGAGTTTTAATTGGATTAATATCTAGTATTCATTCACTCATTTTATATTTCTGCATTTTGTAATTATTTGATATGCCAGGCACTAGGTCCTGGATTATAAGGAGAGAGACAAATGCCTTTGCAACACAGACATTAATCAACTAATCCTACAAGGAAATATATAATCATAAATTGTGTTGTATGTAGAAGAAAATACCTTGGGGTAACAAACATTGATTAGAATGGGGGGAGGAAAAGGAAGAACACCTAATTTGTGTTATTAGGAAACCTTCCCTAGTTAATTCCCTCATTAGGAAATTAGTAAACATTAACTATAGGATGGGAATTAAGGACAAAAGAAATCACACATGCAAAGCTCTGGAAGTGGGGGAGAAATCACACTCTGTTTTGGGAAGAAGGTTTATGTTATTGAATTGTAAAGTTAAGAGGCTTATTCTAAGGTTGGATAAACAGGGTAGGGGTTATCTAAGCAGCAGGGAAAAATCACAGGCAAAGTTCCAATGACAACCATATTGTTAGGTAAAGTATTTGTTCCCTGCAAGCAAGAGCCATAATCTTCTCCTAGCAAGAGGGTTTGAAAGGACACTGTACTTCCCATCTTCTGGTGGTCTGGGAGACACAAGGGCTCTGCTTTCATCATATAATGGGGGAAAGAGAAAAGAAGCATGTCCTTTTATGAAGGAGCAAGTCATTCCTGATGTTTAAGCTCTCCTTTCTTTTTTCTCTGTCATTCTTTTTATAGAGGTATGCTTCTATGCCAGTGATTCTTTCAGTGATTCTCTGCTCCAGAGAATCTTTCCAATTCCCAGGAAAAATTTAGAAATGTCTGCAGATGCTTTTGATTCTAACGATAGAGCATGATGTGCTGTTGGCATTTAGTTTAGAAGATGCTACTAACTCTTTCATTCTCCCATTTCTACCACCAGAATAATCCAGCCACAAAAGTCAAAGTTGTTGAAGTAAAGAAGCATTGTTCTCCAGAGTCTCATCAACATGTCTGACTAAGCACAAGGAGCAAATCTATCAGCTGAAGAGCACTGAAAATGAGGTGGAGTGAAAAGCAAATATCTATTGCATTGAATCACCACCAGTAGACATGAGTTACATGTTAGTCCTGTATGAACTCCTGGACCAGTATGCATCCTAAGTCAGAAAGGAGTAGATACAGTTTTTCTCTCATTTTATCAACCATGAATTTCTGAAGCTCAGAGATGCTATGAAATTGCCTGAAGTCACACAGCTAGACAAAGGTGGGCCTTTTACCCAAATTAGTTAAACTTCAAAACATACCTATTAGCCACTAACTGCTCTATTAATGTTCCAGCAAATGTTAGTTATTGCAGGTGGCAATCGACTGGTCTCCAGCCTCTGGCCCTGAAGGGAGACAGCAGGAAAACTGAAAGGCAGTGTTCCCCACCAGGTGGCAAGAGCCAGGCCCTTGAAGGGAACAAGCAGGAGCACTTATTGGCAATATGGCGAGTTACCAGCCACCTGGAGGCAGCAAGCAATCAGTGCCTTGCACCCAGCAGGAGGGATTCAGCAGGAGGGCTGACCAATGGCATGATGTGCTTCCCACCCCCGCTTCAAAAGCATATTTATATCCTCTAGTTAATAAAATCCAGTACAACATACAGAAAACACCATACTGCAAAGGACACAATGGGAAAACAATACAGAACACAACTATGTTTAGAGAAATATGTCAAACACCTATATAGCCTTTCTGATAAATACTTATATTGCAAATTGGAAAATGCTCAAATAACTCAAAGAAACCATGGAATGAATTGAACAAATCACAAATGAGAATCAAGAGAAGGGGCCCAAGAGATAGCTGGGATGTAGGGCCTTTGCCTTGCATGCAGAAGGATGGTGGTTCAAATTCTGGCATCCCTTTTGGCCCCCCGAGCTTGCCAGGAATGATTTCTAAGCATAGAGCCAGGAGTAACCCTTGAGAACTGCCAGGTGTGACAAAAACACAAACAAACAAACAAACAAACAAGAATCAAGAGGACATTAAAGTATAACTGAGAAAACTTCAAACTGACATAACAGGTCTGAAAAACTTGGTAGGTGGAATGAAAACTTCATTGAAATTCCTTTCCAGCAGAATAACAGCAGCTGAGGAGAGAATCAGTGAGCTGAAAGATGAGATATATAACAATGCCATTCAATAAAAGAGGTTGGAAAAGAACCTTAAAAACAATCAGACGATGAAAAATATCCTCAAAGAATGTGAACAAACAAAAATAGAAGTCTTTGATAGACTCAACAGAAACAAATGAGAATCATTAGAATCTCAGAGACCAATAAAGAATCAACAGTCAAGGACATTATTGCAGAGAAACTCTAAGAGATAAAGATATCATGCAGCCAATTCCTGCATTCCATAAAAGTATCAGCTAAAAGAGATCCAAAGAAAAACACCCCAAGACACATCCTAGTTATAATGATGAATACCACAGATAGGGACAGAATACTGAAAGTGGCAATATCAAAAAGGTAAATTATATACAAAGGAACATCCTTAAGATTTACAGATTTATCACAAGCAACTCTCAAGGCCCAAAGGCAGTGGTAAGTCATGGTGAAAAAACTCAATGAAATGAATGCTTTTCCAAGAGTACTTTACCTAGCCAAGCTGACATTCAGGTTTAAAGGAATAGACAGCTTTCTGGATAAACAAAAGCTCATAAATTGTATAGACTCAAAGATAGCCTTGAACTTAAAAATATACTTTAAGACAAAATGAACCAAGAGACAGACTAAACTTCTACAAAAAGATGACACTAAATACCATGACAATCATCTCTCTCAATGTCACCTCTCTATTGTCATCTCTCTAAATGCACCAGTTAAAAGAACAAGAGTGGAAATGCATCAAAAATCTGAAACTAATGTTTTAAAAATACATTTGAATAGTCAGAACAAACAGTCTCAAAGTCAAAGGTTGAAGAACAATCATTCAAGCAAACAACTCCCTTTAAAGGGCTGGGTTGGCCATACGAATATCAGATGACAAAAATATTAGACTTAAAAAGGTTAAAAGGGAGTGAGATATACATTTCCTAATCATCAAAAAATATGTACAACAAAAAAAATCATACTTCTGAACATATATGCACCAATGAGGGACCAGCAAAATATTTAAAACAGTTGCTAATAGATTTGAAAGAAGACATCATTAACAATAGAATAATAATTATTATTATTAGAATAATGACAGATCTCCAAATCAATGGAATAGACTTGAGTATTTAGAGATTGACCCCAGACATATAATTAATTAATCTTTTATAAAGGGGCAAGAAACACAAAATGAAGCAAGTTTCTTTGCTCTTTAACAAGTGGTGTTAAGATAACTGATCAGCCACATGTGAAAAAGTGAACTCAAACCTCTATCTAACACATACACCTGGGTCAAATAAAAATAAATTAAAGACCTTTATATAAGACCCCAAACTATAAGGTATATAGAAGAAAATGTAGGAAAAAACACCACAACACTGATTAAGGTCATCTTCAAATGAGAAAATACCACTGCCTCAAAAAGTGGAAGCAGAAATAAACATTAAATTGAGAAGCTCCTGCCCTTCAAAGTTAACAGTGTCTAGAATACAAAGACTACCTACAGAATGGGAGAAATTATTCACCTAATACCCATCTAATAAGGGGTTAATATTTAAGATATACAAGGTAGTTAAAGAACTCAACAAGAATAAAACATCTAACCCCATCAAAAATTGGGGGAAAGAAATGAACAGATATTTCCTCAAAGAAATATAGATGGCCAAAATGAACAGAAAAAATGTTCTACATCATAAATCATCAGTGAGATGCAAATCAAAACAACAATGAGGTATCATCTTATGCCACAGAAACTGGCACACATCACAGAGTACAAGAATAGCCAGCCAGTATTGTCATGGATGCGTTAGAGAAAAGAACTCTCATTTGCTGCTGGTAGGAATGCTGTCCAGTCAGCCTTATGGAAAACAATATGGATATTTCTCAAAAAACTAGAAATTGAGCTCCCATCCAGCAATACCACTCCTAGGAATATAACTTAGGAACACAAAAACACAGGACAAAAATGCCTTTTGCACTCCTATGTTCATTGCAGCACTATTTACAATAGCCAGAATACGGAAACAACCCAGGTTTCTGATAACAGATGAATGCTAAAGAAACTTTGGTATATGCACACAAAAGAATACTATGCAGCTGTTAGAAAAATAAAGTCATGAAATTTGCCTATCAATGGATGGGCATGGAAATTATTATGCTGAGTGAAATGAGTCAAAGGCAGAGAGATAGACACAGAACAAACTCATTAATCTATGGGACATAAGAAAAGTAAAATTGAAGATGATAACATTAACCAGAGACAATAGAGATGAGGGCCAGAAGGATCAGCCATGATATAAAAATTACCACAAAGAGCAGGTGAGCACAATTAGAGACTTAACTGCACTGACAACTACCATGACAATGATAGTGAGAAAAAGAGGTGAAATGCCTGTCCTAAAGAAAGGCAAGGGGTGTTGTGTGGGAATGGTGAACATTGGTGATGTAAAGTTTGCACTGGTGTAGGATGGTGTACAATAGATGAGTAAAACCAAACAATGATTATTTCTGTAAGCACAGTTTTTAGCTTCAAAACTGTTAGTTATTAAAGATCCTTTTCAGAGACCATTATTTTAAGAATAAAATAGGGCCTTCATATACCACATATGGTTCCCTATGTAGCACCAAGTATGGCCCAACATTATCAACATCAGACCCACACAAATATTAGTTTTTAATTATTTTGGGGGAGTATTTGGGAGTGTAGGTACACCCACTTCTTCTCAGTACTAACTTTTGGCTCTGTGATAAGGGATCATAATTCCTGGCAGCACTCAGGCAGGTTAGGGGCAGGCTTTTTGGTATCAGAGTATGATTATATAGGCAACATGTATTTTGTACTGATTATACGGGCAACATGTACTCTGTACAATCTCTTAAGCCTGTTCAATTACTTCCTTTGCAACTATGAATATCTTTCCTCCAACAAGAACTGGAATCACTTTGCTGAGAGTAGAAACCCTTGTCTCCTTTGCTCTGAGTTCTTGGGTGACCTGATACCTGCTGGGGATTCCAAGTAATCAACAGCCCAGTAACCTTACTGCTCTCTTTGCCCCATGCTCTCGACAGGCACTGCTCAGTCTCCCACAGGTCCCCTTAGCAGCTGAACAGACCTTAGTGAGGTTCAAAGGTAAAAGAAAACTCATGTCTGCCCAGTTGAATCCAGAAATGAAGTACTTAATGCCTGACATTGAAGAAAAGATCTTTGCTCCTGACTTCAGTTTAGATTGTTTTCCTTAGAGCATAGTCCATTGTACAAACAAAATCAAAGCTCCATGTGCTACCCTGGGAGCCAGCTTGAGAGTTCAATTATATTTCAATTGTACCATTTCTATGGATTCTTGGGAAAGTGCTCACTATGTGGATTATCCAAAGAGTTCTTCATAATAATAATAGACCTGCAATGTGTATGCAACAGCTTTGAAAAAATTCCTACATACTCTTCCAGTTCCATTTACTGTTTACAAATATCTAGAGTGAGGACTTGGGAGGACTTGGTAGCCTTTTAGATGCCATTTTTGAAAAAAGCAAATATTAAATCTGAAATAATAATTCAGTACAGAAAAGGGAAGCACTTGCCAAAGTCCCATGACTAAATAATGATTTATGAGTTGTGAAATTGGAATTAAAAACCATAATAGTTCACCCAATATATTAAAAACAAAGATATTGACTAGGTTGGTTATACCCAACCAGAGCATTGGTATTTAAGAGTCAGAGGAGATCTTGCAAATCACTTTCACCTTTGTACAATGGTATCTAAAGTACATTTTAGTTCCCACTTTGCATTCGCAAACAATCTCACCCAATGTTTTCTTCATAAATCTTGGAAAGGTAAGAAATGGTATCACTGGCCACAACTTTACCCCTTCCCCAAATTAAATTGGTGGAGCAGAGCTTATAAAACAACACGATTTTTAATCAGAATTTTATTGGAATCCTAGTATGTGGTCATGGGCATAGTGACATAGGTTATTTAGAGTATGAGGATAATATTAATTCCCCTGCAGGGTTGCTATGGGGATTAAGTATAAAATAGTATACTTAGGTTCAGTGTTTGGTAGAGTTTTGTGGATGACACAGTTATTATTAATAGAGTCTAGAGCAAAATCCCCCATTTCAGAAATACTGACAGGTCTCTTGTGGACCAGGTCTCTTAGTGTTATAGAGGGTCTTGTGCATTGTAAGATATTTAACAAATCCTGAGGTGCTAGTGGTACTGAAAATGTTAGTGCTCTCTCCTAATAATAGCAATTAGAAATGTTTTCAGAGCTTCAAAATATATCATGGGGCGTATGACTGTACATGTTTGAGAACCACTTGACTATATAATGGGTTATGGCTCTATAGAACTGAAAATAAAGGTAAGTGTCAAGAAAAAATATTGGAAGGAAGTAAGGGAAGGAGGGAGAGTGGGGGTGAGAATTTAAGGTGAAAGGGAAAATACAAGGAAAGAAGCTAGCAGACAAAATAACAGAGGGAGGGATAGAAATCTATAGTACCAATGGACAGAGTGAGCATGACTAAAGTGAGAAAGTGAGGGAGAAGAGAAATTATATTTCATAGAAACATTATCTCCCTGGTAATTTATGGCCAAGTAAGATTGTGAGCTTAATGGAATTGGTGGTATATGCAGAATTGTGGGATACGTGTCTTGAGTAAAATGAATATGGGAGGAGTGTGATGAGTGGATGTATGGAATCAGTGGGATGTGAGGGCTCCGTAGAATGTGTGGGATGAGTGAAGAGATTGTAATGTGTGGGATGTGTGGGATATGTGATATGTGTAGAACTAGTAGGACATGTGGAAAATATGAGATTTAGTGGGGTGTATAAAATGAGTGATATGTGTGGGGTGTATGACATGAGTGGGATGTGTTGGACTGTGGGATGAGTGGAAACTAAAGCAGTTCTAAATACAAAGTGTATTTAAAAAAAAAGAAAAGAAACATTACAGGAAAGAAACTATTGTAATGACTTGCACTTCATAAAGGCATGTCTATTTTCGAGTCATGTTTCCTGTGTGAGTATAAAATCCCCATCTCACTATGTGGTACAGTAATAGCAGCTACTGTTATTTCTAAATTCTCTTTCAACTCTAGCCCTTTTTATTCCAGAGATGAGATGAAGGGCTTCCCTCAGAACCCTAGAACTCTCATCTGAGCATCTCAATGGCCTGACCTCTGCACAACACATTTTACACAAGAGCCACGTCAGAAAAATTATAGTTGCTGAGCATACCACAAAATAAGAGGTTATTTCCTCTGTCCAAAAAAAAAATCTCTTTCCCCACCTCTAGCTCCCTGTCACCTCTGCTACTGGAAAATCCCCAAGTATTCCAGAAGATCCAGCTCAAATATGACTTTCTCTCTGCATATTTCCCTGTGGACACCAGCAGAATGAGTTATCTTTCCTGGGTCCACCCCACAAGTTTGCACATCCTGCTCTGTTCGCTCCCCTTGTTTTATTTTCAGCAGCTGTTTACACATTTGCCTCTCACTGTTGTCTCTAAAGTCTTTGGAAACTGGAGCTGTTTATTTCATTTCCATAGCTTTACCCTGGGACATAGAGTTTGGAACAGAGCAGGCACTTGATGATGCGAGTTGAATTAAACTGAATTCTCTTTTCTGCCTAGCCTATATCAACTGGGAGCTGCAGGAAAATAATTCACTTTCATCTGGGTTAGGACCTGCAATGGAACTGGGCAGAGTCCTGTGGGTCACTTTCCAGTGAGCCTCTGGGTTCTCACTACTGAGAAAAAGCCACAGAAGGAGCTCCCCTCCTGCTTACTCATACTGTTCTCCAGTCTCTGCCAGCAGCCTTTCCAGGGGAAAACTGCTCAGTTCACTTTCCTGCAGCGCCTTTGGTTTCCACTCTTTGCAGGCTTGCTAACTAGAAACAATCACATCTGGGGATCCTGAGCCTTTGATTCTGCTCAATACTCAGCCATACTCCTTTGCCCTCTGCCAGGGGATACAGCCTGCAGAACTTTTGGGGACAACTCCCTGAGTCAGGATACACAGCAGAGAGGAGAGATGCTCTTTCCAGGTTGCCCATGACCTGAATTGCTTCCTTTTCTCCTTGAGGGCTGACTGACTGTACAAAGACTGTTGCAATCACTATCCTTGCTCATTTACAGATATCCAGATGCACACAGTCTATGATATCAGCGGCACAGCAGCACATTACAGGACTGTGTTGTTAAGTACCAAATAGCAGATGCTCATTTACATATTTTGCCAAGTACCATTTATGTAATATTTCATTCTCCAAACATACTGTTCCCCCCAGAGCTTTGCTTTACCTCCATCCAGCTTCAATTCTCACTTAGGGACTTCCATACTCAGGTTTTAATATCCTAACAACAGTGTCATTAAACCAGTGAATCCTAGATTCCATCTGGACTCCCATGTCATGTGAAAAGCTCAAAAATACAAATTCTAGGGATATGACTTCTGAGAGTCTGAGGATGTTTAGGACAAAGCTCATAGATCTGTAAATTTTCTCTGGAGCATCAAAGGATATGTTAAATACTTGTTCAGATTTTATTCTCTGCTTTATATGATTCTATCCAGAAATCAAACATTCTTCATTCACACAATCACCCAGATAAATAAAATTGACAAATTCATCAAATGGATGAATATATCAATCCATTTATATAACCCTGTTCTGAAATGTAATTTATTAAATATAAACAGATGGTAGTGAACATGATTAGCCTTTATATTTATGACAAATGCTATCTTGAATATTAAATCCTACACTAATTTTGTGACATTTCCATATATAATTTATCATAAAATGATGCAGCTGGTGATGTACTCATGTACAATTTACAATGTAATTCACTGCTTATCCCTTTACTAAAAAAGCCCCAGATATCTGGCTTTTCACACCTTTTCTGTTTCTCCGTTCAGTTTGTGTTCCAAAATGATATCCATATTTGAGGTCTATTATGTAAATGATGATGAGGTGTATTCAAATGCAGAAAAATGTCACATGTTTTTCAATTACTGAAGGAAAACCCCCAGAGGCACTCCTGGGTGATGAACACAATGTATGTCCCTAAGGACAAGATCTTATGTGGAGTACAAATGACTAACTTGGGACCAGAATCTCCCCAGACTATCATCTAATCAGTATAAATAACTCCTAGATGTCTGTAGGACTTCTCAAATGTAAGAATAAAGGAAAAATTAGTTTTCTTACTTAAAATATATAGTTTACAGCCCCTTTCTATAGATTATAACTCTTTATGTTCAAGGATGGGAAACAGAGGGAAGTAGAATCTTAGAAGCTGCATTGGGTCTGGGGCCAAGGGGTAATGGGATCAAGCCCAGGAACACAAGTACTAGATCATATCCCAATTCCTAGAATCTACATTTTTAAATAGAAATACAGGTATCTCAGGCTGGAGCAATGGTGCAGTGGTAGGGTGTTTGTCTTGCACATGACTGACTCAAGACGGACCACCACAGTTCGATCCCTGGCATCCCATATGGTCCCCCAAGCCAGAAGCGATTTATGAGCACATAGCCAGGAGTAAACCCTGAGTGTCACCGGGTATGGCAAAAAAGAAAAATAAAAGAAATACAGGTATCTTCTGTCCATGTGACTTCATTAACTGTTTTCTGGTGAAATATTAGTGTTCTTTTTGTTTCCCAATCATCTTCTGAGAATACCTGGTTCATTCAATTTAGGAGATAAGCATTCAGTGCACTCTTTTACTCCATCCCAACTTAGATCATTGAGAAAGATCCATTGAATAATCAGAAGTATGACCATGATAACTTGCTATGAATACTTTCAAATATTCTTGAAGAGTTGCACTGGTTCATGATTTTGATTACCAGCATGTAAATCCCTACCCATAGACACACACATACAGCTTGCACTAGTCTATGAGCCATGCTTTTGGTAACATTATCTTATTAGTAATAGGTAAAATTATTT
The DNA here is from genome assembly GCF_024139225.1 of Suncus etruscus. Lineage (NCBI taxonomy): Eukaryota > Metazoa > Chordata > Mammalia > Eulipotyphla > Soricidae > Suncus > Suncus etruscus. The sequence continues at coordinate 177,484,607 of NC_064848.1, forward strand.
GATTAAATTATTAATTACTGGGAGGTCCCTAACTCTGCTATCCTGGGGGTCATAATAATTATAGTTTTGAGAGAAATGAACACATATTATTAATTAAAATGTAAAATGATAGGCTTGGTAGGCCTCCAGCCTTTCCCCTATTTCCCCCTGAACACTAGGCCTGGCCTGAGTGCCACCTCGGGTGGCCTGCTGTGAGTCCCAGGTGGACTCTATTAGGGGTCTCCAGGCTTCCCCCCTCCCTACTTTAGTGAGGAGGAGCAAAGGGAGGGGCCGGGCAGATAGCTGGCTTCCGGTGCCTTGATCCTGGAGGCCAGCTTTTTTCCAGGTATGGGGTTAGGGGACACCCCATGCCGGATGGCATTCTCCCTAGCTTGTGGGGTGCTGGGAGGCTTGGCAGGCCTCCAGCTGTTCCCCTATTCCCCCCCCCCCACTCCCAGGCCTTCCCTGGTTGCCAGCCCAGGTGAACTCTATCGTGGTCCTTAGGCTTTCCCCCTTTCTCTCCCAACACTAAGGGGGGGGCACATGGGGTGGATGGCAGGCCGATGCAGCACTGGTGTATGTCGGGACATTACGTCGTGACATTCACTGGTATTTTCTTTTTTCTTCTCATTGGTCTCCATTTAAAAAACCGTGCGGGGGTACCATATATATTTAAAATAAAAATGGGAGGATTGACTCTCAGTTTGGGAAGAGACCAGTTCGGGTGGGGGTACCATATATTTTCAAAATAAGAATGAGAGGATGGACTCAGTCTGGGAAGAGGCCTGTACTCTTTTCCTACTTGTTTACTCTCAGCAGCTTCTTGGCCTCTTCCTTCTTTCATTGTGTAACTGTGGTTGCTACCATACTAGGTTTCTGATTAGTTCCCATGAACGGTGACAATTGAATCCACTGTCTTAAGTTAGATTGTTTATTTTCCCCACTTTTTATCTTTTCTCCTCTTTGTGAACTGTTCAATAAGGTATTTTGGTGAAAGAGTGCCTCTCTATCTTTCCTTCCCTTTGTTATTTGTTAAATAAGGAAGTTTGTAGAAGTGTCCCTCCATTTAACGTTTATATAAGAACCAAGTCAATTGGATTGTTGGACTTGTTCTAGCATCTCCATAGACACCAATCTCGCTGTGAACTGTTCAATAAGGAATTTTGGTGAAAGAGTCCCTCAGTTTAATGCTTATGTTTGAACCAAGTCATGGGGATTGTTGGACTTGTTCTTGTGGCCCCCTTATGCACTGATAATGCCAGGTGGCATTATTCCTTGTTTGCATGGGCACATTAAAATGGAAAATACTATACATACAAATAAGTTCTTATCTAATAGAGATGGGAACACACAAATCTTGTGGTGCAATGGAACCTTACAAACCCTGAACATTGACATGATGTCCTAGCACAGGCCTTAGAGGTTTGGGTATTTTCCAGTCACCCCTGACCAGGGAAGCCATCCATGAAACATCCAATGTTGTTTATGACATCATCTGGAAGCAGTCCTCTACCAGGGAAGACCCTACTGCTGCTCTGACATTGATTTACTCAAAATAGTCTTCCCTTAACACTGAGAAGACTTAAACAACAATAATGACCTGCATAGTGGAGAGGGCTCTCTGCATTGCCCATTAATTGCGAGTTGAAATTAGATACCGCTCCGCACCATCCTGACTTCAATGTAGGATATACAGATTCCAGGACCTTCAATACAGAAACGTGAGACCAACAACAGAGACTGTGAAAAATATAACTGTATGGACACTACAGACAATGACTGGGATTAGACAAACTAGTTTGCCTGGAGCCTAGAAATGGTCTTATGTCAGGAAACTTCAGGGGTAGGGTCTCCTTGTACTTAGGCCAAAGTTTTTCCTTTACATGACCCCCATACTTTGGTGGGCCCATGCAAACGATAATTGCCACACTAACATTATTTTTACAGTGCTCCTTTGACTACAAACCTTTAAGAAACCACTAGTAAAAATATCTGGAACTGCAAAACAAAAAAAGATTTACATTAGTGTTAACATATATGCTTTTAGTTATACTAGCATTATGGGGGATAATGGTGGGAGATAAGGGATATATGCTTGGGAACAGGGATGAAGGGAGGACAACTCTGCTGGTGGAAAGGCCCTCATTTATTGTCACTGTGTACCTTAAATATCACTGTGTAAGATTTGCCGTTATATATTCTAATAAATGTCTGTCATTTAAATAAAAAATGGTAAAATAAAAAATGTAAAATGATGAAGAAACAGTTTTAAAGGTAAGATATAAAGCTATGGAAAAGACAGAGTGAAATTTAATTGTGAGACTGAATTCTTTCCACTATGGTGGAGAAAGAATAGAAGACTTCTTTGGGAAATTCTAGTCTTAGCCCAAGAATATCCAGATAGAATCCAGATCACAACTAGATTTGGAAGAGATCAGACCTGCAAGTTGGCCAAACTCTTAAGTTTTGATAAATGGAATGGATGTAGAATGAGGGATGAGATGCAGGATTTCAGTTACAAAGCTGGGCTTTGAGGGGATGAGAGTTGCCAAGATACTAATTCCTAGTGCTAAGAGATAGTACAGCAATAGGGTGCATGCACCTGATTTCAGTTTGATTCCCAATACCACATGATTCCTGTAGCATCACTGAAAACTTGAGGTCTCCCCATAAGATACTAACTCGTTATCCTCCTTTAACTTCCTTTCTCTATATGCCTGTAAAAAATGTTAGGACTAGCTTTAGAAATAAGTTATTAGGAGTGTCTTCATGGCTTGTCTCTACTAAAGCTGCTTAAGCATGCTATCAAATAATCACCATGAGATTCACTCGATGTATATCAAAGAGTAAATTTGGTATTGGCACTCAAATCTCTATTTCTGGTAAATATGCTTTGCTTATAAATAGCACAACTGTCAAAAACATGGTAGGAAAAACTGTCTCTAAAGCCTAGGTAGGACACTCAGCTGACACTGAGATATTTCTCCTACTCTGTTTCATCAGTTGCAATAACCATCAGAAGAGCCTAATGGAACAATGCCAGCTTCAAAATCATCTATAATTTCAGTTTCCAGACCTGTTCATCTCCAGGTTTTATTACAGCTTCCTTGATGCAATGGTTCTTTGTACCAATCCAATTTTTCTCTGTGTTTATAACTTTCTTTGTTTCATTTTTTCTTGTGAAATATCACTATAGCCACCAAACTATTGTCCCTTGTCTATTTTTCTTCAAAGAATGGCACATCACTTTTGAGTTGTAACAAGCTAAGATTATTCATTATTTATTGTTCTTTTTTTCCAAATATGCAGGGCAAATGGCAATCCACCATTTACCCCTAAAAAAGTGAAATGAGGGGCCGGAGAGATAAGATGGAGGTAAGGCATTTGTCTTGCATGCAGAAGGATGGTGGTTCTAATCCTGGCATCCCATATGGTCCCCTGAGCCTTCCAGGAGCGATTTCTGAATGTAGAGCCAAGAGTAACCCCTGAGTGCTGCTGAGTGTGAATCCCCCCAAATTGAAATGAATGAAATGAAACTCTGCCTGTACCCATTTGTGACATCACATGACCTTATGTTGTCCCTCCAGAAGAACACACAGTCCCTTATATGGAGCAAAGAATTTCCCAATCTTATTTACCTTCTACCAGTAACATCCTTCTCCTATATTATGCGTAATGAATTTCCACTCATCATTTAAGACTGAGTTCCAATGTTACCTCTTATGGACTTATCACATTGTTGGAAGATTTGCTTACATTCCAGACTTCTTCAGAAGACCAAAAGCCTTCTGGCAAATGGAGAATGGTCTTCATCAAATTTTGTATCTCAAGGGTGTCGCAACACCAGATAGCACACTACAAATAGATGCTGAATCCACCCTTGCTGAATACCATTAGAAACATCACAGGATAACCAAAATAAACAACTGGATTAAGAAGATAAAGTCAGAAAGTATGGAATAACAGTCTTCCCATCTTAAAATCTATCCCCCCTATGATTCTCAAAATGTGAAAAAATGAAATATCGGTGAAGGATAGTACCCCCCAAAAATAAGCACAAATGTAAGTTTTGATCTCCTTGCCTGTGTTCTTTATGCGAGAAACTCAGCTGTGTCTGTTGGATTAACAAGACTCAGCCTTTATACAAAAACCTCTAATAGAGGAGAACCATAGGCACTTTGGTGCCAGTGAAGTTGTGGAAAATTTGTATAACAAAAATCACAAACTAAAAAATCAAACTAATCAAAAGAACACTATTGTAGCTATGTTATCTAAACTATTATAATATGAATATTATTATTTATAAAATTATGCTATAAATATCATTATTTTATTATAATAACCATAATTATAATAAAAGACAAATAGAATATACTTATATGTTCTAGTATTATAATTATAATAGAAGTCAAATATAATCCTCTTCCTTATTTATTCCACTGCTTATCAGGACTCCTAGGGTAGAAAATTGGTGTAAAGAGAATGGCACATCCCACTTTTGAGTTTTAACAAGCTAAGATTATTCATTAATTATTGTTCATTTTTCCAAAGCTGCAGGGCAAATTGCAAAATGGCAAAAATAATACCAGTTTGGAAGGTGTGGATGGGGTGAAAAGTGGCAGTTCTCTTTCCTTTGAATCTTAAGGAATTATAGGTTGGATTTGCCTAACATAGATAGGACAGAAAATACAAAGGTTCTTTTCCTCCTCAATCTACCACTCATCAAACACACATATATTAGCCTCCTGATTTCTGGAAAATTATTCCAGATAGTAGCCAAATGAATATATTCATCACAACTAGTAAAATTAGGGACTGACATGAAGTATTAAAATATAAATTATAATTTCAAATATATTGGATCTTTATGAAGTAGAAGGTGAAGCCTTTCATTTATTTGCTAAATATTGAAGAGCTCGAGAAAGGGGCACCACAGATATGCTTCGGGAGGGGCTAGAGAGCCACTCAATTATACTAGATTGTATAGAAAATCATTAGGAGGTTCTAGAATGGGGAAATTGGTGCAAAGATAAAATTTGGGGAACCTCCATTTTCAAGTCATACACATTCCAGTTTACCTTCCCAGCTTCAACTTGTCTGGGTTCTAGAGATGGGTAAGTTGATAAAACAGCTCCTGACCTCGAGACAAAAAGTAGATAAATAAACTGGTGAGTACAGAATATGTCAGAAAGAGATCTATGATATGAAGACTAAGGCAGCCCAAGGAAATGGGGGTTAGAGAATGTTGGGAGTGGGACTGTGTGTATGACTGCAGGGAAGAGACGGGTATATCCAAATGGGGATGGTCATAGGTATATGTGAGATCTGAGAAGTTGTATGCATTTCTTATGGATATTTTGACAAATCCCCTCTAACTGGGTGACTCAAAGCAAAAAAAAAATCTATTTTCTCGTGGTTCTTTAAACCAAGTGTCTAAAAATTAAGGTTCTAAGAAAACCTTCCTCTTTTCCACTTCTCAGGACCAATTTGGTTGACCAAGTTTCATGTATTATTAGTATTATTTTTATATTATTATTATTATTATTAATAGTACTATGTTCACATATTAGTATTAATTTCATGAGTTAGTTTAAAACAAAATATGGTTTTTCTACCAGAACATCTTCATGGACTCTGCTTTGTCAGTCTTTCTAGGTCCAAATGTTTCCATCATATGGATCACAAACTATACCTAATTTTAATAGATTACCTCTGGAAATAGCTGGTTTATAAACAATAGTGCATTCTGAGGTTTTGAAGATTAAGAAAGAGAATACAAGTCAACAGAACCAACATCTTAAAACATTAATGACATATTCAAATAAAGATAGAAACCTAATAAATAGACAGGTAAGGAATGAATATACAATGCATTAATACAATGCATATAGCACTTAACATTGAGGAATACCTGATGCTTACTGGTTAATGGAGTAGTAAAGGAAGATTGTTAGGTTACACCTTATTTTACTAAGATCATCCCTGGTTCCTTTGTATCTGTTTATTTACATCTTGGTTTTACCCAAAACAAAGATTATCCCTATTTTTTTGTATTTGTTGATTTACGATTTGGTTTTACTTCAAAACAGAGATTTTTTTTAATATGTAAACAAGGGCGGAACTGGCTCTGGGTAGCCTGAGCTATTTGTCCTTACTCTGTCCTTACTCCTCCACCAAGCAGTGGTTTCTGTACTCAATAAAAATTGACAGTTCTGACAGGCAACTTGTTCTTGATATGAAGTAGATGATTGCGGGTGTCCTGTAAGGCCCCCGAACGGGCCCGGCCAGCGGAGAATGGACGAGAGGCTCACGAACAACCGCACCTTTATTTTGCAAAGCTCAGATCACACAGCCACACCTTGAAAAAAATCTAAGAGAGGTTAATAATAATAAGGCCCAAGACAGGAAATTCCGTTCAAAGGCCTTTAATGTGGTTCAGCACCTTCTTATATAGAGAAGGTACAGGGGGCAGGCAAAAGGCAGTGTCAATCACTCTTTTTAGTGCACAGACCATCTCATTATTCCAAATAAGGTATTCCAAACAGGACAGGTAGGTTGGAACAAGGAACATAACATCATTCCCCAAATATGGAAAGTGGGCAGTGGGGCAGAGGGCAGTCATGCTAGATCCTGGGTAGAGTTTGTTTGGCCACATTCCTAAGCTCTTAACAGATTTATGGTGGGGCAAAGTTCTTAAGGAATAACTTTGTAAAAACCCATGTTGCACAAAACAATAAAAGGTACCTTGTTAACTCAAGAATGTGGGCTAGGGGAATCTAACTTCATTCCAGGATGTGTTTCTCTCCCCTGGGCTAAGAAATTATTTATTACTTTGTTTCCTGCTGGCCCAGGGGCTTTGTAGCAAACAGCACGTAGACTGGAAAATGGCAGAGAGGTTTTTTCAAAAGTGGCCACTGTCATGTCACGGTAGCCAACAGATGATTGCCAGAATAACTGTGTCTGACTCTCATCCTGGTCTGGATTATTTTGTGCATGATCCTGCTTTAGAGTTGGAGATATGGGTTGGACATATGGCATGATTTTAAGTGGGGTGATTTTAAGAAGGTCACATGTAAAGTTATAGCCCTTCTTAGGTGAACATGACCCAAGATACTTGCTATGGACTAAACTACGTATCATGAGCTTTCTATATGATAGTTTGTTTTTCCTTTTTCTGTGGGAACAGTATATTCTCTTAGTAGTTCTTTCATGTTTGGGGGCTACATCCTATGGTGCTCAGGGCTTAGTCCTGGCTTTGTGCCTCGGGAATACCACTGACACTACTCAAGTAAATATATGTAATGCAGAGGCAATGAAACCTGGGTTGACCACATGCAAGTCAAATGCTTTAACCTCTGTACTATCTCTCCAGTTCCAATATTCATTGAGGGAAAATGGTGTTTTATTAAATATAAAATTTGTATAATGTGCCAGTTGTTTCTGATGATAGCAATGTCTTCAGAACCACTTGCATGTTCAAAGAATTCTAGTTTAGGGACTTTAACTTGTTCAAGGTCACAGCAACCATTGAGGAACTGTGTGTTCAGTTCAAGTAGATGGACACTAAGTCTTTAGTTACTACTTAGTCAACTAGTGCTAGACAGATTTTTGAAAAATGAGTTAAAGTTGTGCCATTAATGTCCTAGCCTTACTCCTGGAACTGTGGACACAGTGTGATGCCATGGCAGCAAGACTGTTATCTTATATAGCAAAAGAGATTATGTTGATGTGATCAGGGTTACAGTCATCCAGACAGATCTAATTTCATCATTCCAGTCCTTGAAAAGTAGAATTTTCTCAGGCTTGAAGCTGAGTGATTCAAAGCACATTTACTGACTTTGAAGATGGAGATGCCCCCCTCCCCCACCACACACACACGGAATAGAGCAGCCTGAGAACACCCCCAGTAAACAGCCAGGAAGAAAAGAAGATCTTCAACCCTATAATCACATAAAATTAAATTTTACCAACAGCTTTCAAGAAGCTTCTACCCTCAGGCTTTCCAGACACAACCAGCCAACAAAACTCTTGACCTTGGCCTTGAGACCTACACAGAGAACTCAATTAATTTTACCAGGTTTCTGGCTTACAGAATCATGAATAGTTTTTGCTTTAAGTCATGAATGGTTGTTACTTTCAGTTACTAAACTCATGTGAGTTTGTTACACAGTTCCGAAAACCAACACATTCTCTGTGCTGACAACATTTCTCTTGTTTCTCTGAACAGAACACAGGTGAAGTATAGACTAATTCCCATATCTATCAATATTTCCTCCAAGCCAGGTGAGGGATACTTGTACAGAAAGGTCACACTATTGTTCATTTCTAGAAATATTTAGAATAATATTTTCTTTGGTCTTCCTTGATAGGTCTTGCTTTCAGCCTCAAGGTAAGTACTATTTTATAGGTGCTATTTGGAAATGGCAAGGTTAGTTTATGTACTTGACATGCTTTAATTACAATACCAGCAATTATATATGGGATGAAGGGAGAACTACATGCTCACAGATATCAGATAAAAATGTCCTGCAGAAGAATTATTAATGTATGTTTATTGTAATATGAATTTACATTAATTATTTATCAGCAAGGTAAGTGCATTTATTTACCTCGGCAGTCAGTCTGGTTATTTTTTTCAATCTCTCAGATAAGAGATTTTCTGATGTAAATTAACCATTCCTCTTTAAATTGCTCCAAGTTACATCAAAATCCCAAGCATATTTTTCTTTGGTTGCAGATATTCAAATCAGGATGTTAACAAAATTAAAAAATGAGCTTTCTATCAATTTGTCTGTAAAGATGTCAGAACTTTGAACACCCTAATAACTTCTCTCCAGGGAACAACATCTCTTGATATGTGGAAATATATTCTCTACAAAGAACCTGCTGCTCTAGATTTGTTAAAACTGATTCAACAATCTGTTTCCATTGCTCTGTCAAATGTTGGAGTAGAGTAAATGTTGAGTATTGTGGGTAATTTATGATGCTCAGTTAGTGAACAGTGAAGAGTGTATGGATGTTTATATGTGTGTGACTTGACTTGCTTGAAGGAAAAAATGCTGTATATGGAAAGATAAATTTTGGAGATGATTCCTGAGAGGTAATTTTGGTTTTACTTCACCAATGAGTTCCACAGTTCAATGCTTCAGTTTAATGATGAGCTACTCAGAACCAGCAGTTCTAGAGACTAATGAACCCACAGCATATAATGCTTGGCATGTCAGGTGATTCCAGAGACCAAATTTCTAGACTTCCCTTGACCCCTGGACCATCACCATATTCATAAATTTTTTCCCTACTCAATGACTAAATCTTATTAACTTAAAATAGATCCTGCCATATCCTATCAATAGCACAAATTTACTAAATGACTATTGTGTTGTGCCTACATTATTTTTTATAACCAGGGTTTGTGTGCCTACATTTTTATGTTGTTTTCTGATTAATGCATTTTTATAGTGTGTCTGCCAGGCCTGAGAAATTATTTGCCAACTTCTCGACTAAATTGGTACATGGTTGCAATTATAACTCCTCATTTAGGTGCTAACATTATCTACAGCATTCAGAGTACTTCATTTACTTCAATAAACATATTCTAAGGAGCTGCTACACTAACTTCTGAGCCAGATGATTCCAAGGAGACAGGAATAAATAGACCATCTCTGCCCAGATGATGTTGACAGTATCTAACAATAGCTCTCCACTGCGACCCAGGGATGGAGAGAAGAATCCCCAATGCTCTTTACAACACCATGAAGAATTGATCTAGTCTATTAAAATAGGCAAACATTATAAAATGTTGTGATAAAACAAATTGACTTTGTATCAGAGGTTAGAGTAGCCAAGTACATGTGTATTCCAATGGCTTAACAGAAAAATAAGAAAAGGAGAAAAATATAAGCAGAGGAATAACTCTGTATTTGAATATTGAAGACTGGAAAAGAGATTTTAGTTGATCATGGTTAGGTCCACATTACATTTGAATCATGAGTAGTAAATATTAAATAAGTACATTAGAAGCCTCTTCACTTTACCTTTTAGGTGAAATACACCTGTTACTCTGTGAAAACTTTCAGCTCCTCTCTTCTGTAGATAGAATGGAAAATAAACTACTCTAAACTATGTTCAAAAATCAGTATGCAGGGTTTGCCATGATTACTTCAAAGACTATGGAGGAGAATATGTCTTTGTCCATTGCAGCTTCTGGTTTTTGGGGTTTTTGTTTTGTTTTGTTTTGTTTTTGGGTCTTACCCAGCAGCGCTCAGGGGTTACTCCTGGCTCTATGCTCAGAAACCGCTCCTGGCAGGTTTGGGGGACCATACGGGATGCCGGCATTTGAACCACCATTCTGCATGCAAGGCAAATGCCTACCTCCATGCTATCTCTCCAGCCCGCTTTGCAGCTTTTGAATACTACATGTCTTCCTTTTGTATCAGAGAGTAGTGTAGCCAAATACATGTGTATTTCCTTGATTTCTGACTAAGATATTCCAATCCTGGTTCTCCTACTCACTGGGCCTTCTCAAGGGACTCTGTACACTAAGTTCCTTAAAACATTTTTCTCAGGATTTAAGACGCACCCATCTAATCCAGGATGATCTCATCACACGATCTTAATTTTAGTTACATCTGCAAAGGCTTTCTTTTCTTGCTAAATAAGGCCATATTCATGGACTGTAGGCGTAGTGTTGACATATCTGTTGGAAGTCAAGATTCAACCCATTATACCACTAAAGGCTAAGACCTGACTCTGAAATATGTAATATTAATCTTACACCTAAAAACAGTATATGTTAAGAGGCCAACAAATATGCTGAAGTAATGAACATAACAGCACCTTTGCTTTGCCAACTGGGAACTGAGACCTGGAAAGTAATCTAGCCAAGATATCACATCTAGCTCATGTCCTAGCTTGAATGGGACCCACAGAAGTTGTAATGACTGAGGTCCCTGAACCATAGTAAGCACTATGGTCATTATAATTTATCACCGGTGAAAATAACTGAGGTACAAGAGACTTGTCCAAAGCCAATGTTAGCTTCTGCTAGAACTAGTATATATGTTCAGACTCCCAGGCTTAGATATTTCTACCTCACACTTCAATTTTAAAGGCTTTCTGTTACCAGGCCTGGAAAAGAAGAACACATAGGATGGCAGATGGTTATTTTTTCCTAAATTAAATAAACAAAGCAAAGAAAGAATGACAGGATGTTTCATTTCTGAACATTTTCCTATAAACCCCCAAATATCAGAATAGCAAAATCTTGAATAGTTAAAAAATTATCAAAATTATTTTAGTTTGTTTCTTTCATTGAGATCCATACCTAGGAGTGGTCTTCAGGGCTAATCCTGGCTCTGTGCTTAGGAATCACTCCTTGTGGGTATCAGAGGACCACATGTGTGTCTGCAATTAAACCCAGGTTAGCCTCATGCACATGTAAAGTAAGCATCTTATCCACTGTACTAACTCTTCAGCTGTGCTCAGAAATAACTCTTGCTGTGTCTTGGGGGTATGTGGAGCTAGAATCAAACCCAGATTGGCCACGTGCAAGGAAATCACCCTACCTTCAGTACTATCCCCCCAGCCCTTGAAGTACAGGTTGCCAAATAGATAGCCAGTACACAGGTAGAAAGAACAATCACTTTAGAACCAAGAGGGTCTCTTCTGATCTCTTAGTTGCGGCAAAGTCCCAAGAGAAGTCTAAGAGAGAAAACAAGTATGCTTCACATGTTAAAAACAAGTGTTTTTTCCACACTATAGCTTCCTTGGTTTTCATTTAGATAACATGAAAAAAAATAAGGAAGGAAACTACACACCCTTGGTATTGTCTGCCCCCGCCCATACTTAGTTGTCAAATCACACCTGACCACTCATATTCCATTCGTCTTTTATTTCCCTTTCTACTGCTGACTATACAGTTAAATTTGACTTCAGGTGCATCCTACTAGTAACTCATTTTTTATGACTCTGACCAGGTCCTCTTTTAAAAAATTACTGAGAGAGCTCAGAATATTGTATAAGCAGTAGACTATATTCCTGGCATTTATAAGGCCCTAAATTACAGTCCCAGCACTGCATGCCTCTATCCCAGCAATGGCAGATAGATTCCTGCTGAGTCCCAAGCACCACATAGAGCTACATCTGCAAAATTACTGAGAGATTTCAATAAAGGTCAAAATTGCCTGCCTTCAAAAAGTCTAAAGAGTCAAGTCTGTTCCATTAATCTGAGGGTCTATTTTATTCCAGTACCATGCCATTTTAATGACTACAGCTTTATAATACAGTTTAAAGTTGGGGAAAGTGATGCCTTACATCTTTTTTCCCAAGGATTGCCTTAGTTACTAATAGAAGTTTATTGATCCACATGAATTTCAGGAGTGTTTGACCCACTTGTTTGAAAAAGCAATAGTTATTCTTACAGAGATTGTATTAAATCTGTACAATACTTTGGGAAGTTACTGTCATTTTAAAATAATGTTAATCCTCCCAATCCACGAGCAGGGTATGTGTTTCTATTTTCTTGTGTCCTCCTTTATATCTAGAAGCAGTGTTTTGTAAGTTTCTTTGTACTGGTTCCCTCATCTCTTTAATTAAGTTGACTTCAGGGTCAACTTATTTTCTGACCCAGTGGAAATCAGAGGGTAGGGTGGGATGGAAACTGGGGGCATTGGTGGTAGAAAATGTACACTGGTAAAGGATAGTGTATATTGTATGACTAAAACTCAATTATGAACTAATTTGTAACCATGCTGTTTAAATAACATAATTTGTTTTTTTAATTAAAAAAAGAAAATTCTCAAGTTATAACACCACAAAGCTTGAAGTTGATCCAAACTTGATCAAAGTTGATCCACACTGCAGGTGGACTCAGTGATGAACCCTCCCAAGAGTTCATGCTCTCACACTTCCATCATTTCCAAATGTCCCTCAGTGTTTCTGACCAAGGAACTCACAATTTGATTAATCTTCTTTATCAACTGATATAAAAACCATAAAGTATTATCAGAGCATATAATGTCCATTGGTTTCAAATACTTATTCAAGAACAGAAATGTTACTCTAATTAAACTACATCTAAGCCTTCCCTAGCTAAGGTCCTGCCAAATCTCGAATACAGTTGATTCTGAACACCACTGGATTTTTCTTTACCTATCTGTTGCTCTGAGTTTCCATAATGCCAGTGGTTGATGTTTGATCCCTGACATTCTGTTTCTTGTAATTCTGGATAGCGCTCCTTTTATAACCTGCTTAAATCAGAAAATGGGGAGCTAAAAATACCTCAGTCATCACTGTATTGACCTAAGCTTCTGTTTTTCTAAGATCCGATTCTGTATCAAAAGAATAGTTTCAAGACTAAGAATTAAGTTAAAAACTAGACTAAAATGACTTTAAAATTTTATCATTTTTTCTCTTCTCTCTCTGGACATAGACAATCAAAAAAAAGGTTTATTTACAGCAAAATCAGAGAAGGATAGAGTTGTTATAAGCAACCAACTATATGCTTTAGAGACTATCCATTTTGTTGTAAGGATCTTTACTGACAATCTGTAATGCATGAAGCATTATCCTAGGCATAACTGAATATCATTTGATATACTCATTTGCTCATTCCAAGTGCCTAATTTGCTTTTCTACAATTCCCCTATGCATGTGTGATTTCTGCTCTGATTGTCGGCTCATAATCGCGTCACTCACCCAAATACTCTTCAAGAGCAAAATGCTGTTCTTGTCCCTGGCAGTCATCACAATGTCATTGAGATCTAAATTTGGCAGAAAATCTCCTACTTATGTTTCATATGGTACAATGTGTAATCTTTGCAATTACTGCAGGAAAAGAAAATTCTCCAGTAGCCTTTTTCTGTGGGTTACTGTGATTCACATCCTCTTAGACCTACCTAAACCCTAAAGAGCTATCTATCTGTGAAGGTTTTAGAGAAAATTGTCCTGTAGACCCAGCTTACTGAGCAGAACCTTCTAATTTCCCATAAGCAGTTTACCAGTTCTTATCACCATGTTGCTTCATCAGATCATAGTCAAGCCAATATATCCTCCATACCCCTACCAAGTGTAGTACTCGGTGATATTTAAGGTACTCAAAAAAATTTCAATAAATGAATGAATAAAATAACAAAAAATAACAAGTTGGATATGATTTTATAAGTGACATAGGGACCTAGAAATTGCTTGGTTTTTGTTTTAATCACCAAATCAATCTTTTCTTTAACAAATGTTTCTCTCTCAACAACAACCTACATGCTCTTTTGTTTTACTTTCATATGGCAAATTTGAAGTTCTGACATGTCTCAGTGCCTCTCATTCTCTGTGGTAGGCATTTAAGAGAAAAATATAGCAGACTTCCCATAGCCTCTAACAACAGAACCACATGAGATTAAATAATATCAAATCTTCCAGACGAAGCAGAAGAAACATTATTTGTGTTGTGTGTATGTGTGTTTGACTATATTAGCAGAGAAGAAAACTTGGGCCCAGTGGAAAAGCATTATATTTTCCAGATGATAATCCTAAAAAATAAAAGTGAGAGTCATGCTATTTTCTTTCTGGTAGGCAATTTTGTAGCCTAGTTCTCAGGTCTTATTTGTATGTTACTGGCATTAAAATGACAACATAATTTGATGCTTTTAGGCTTTATATTGGTCTTTTGGAAATGAAGACATGTAGGACATAGGCACTGAGCAAAATTCAGTCAAAACATGTTAAAATGGGACACATTAAATATGGACAATGAGCTTCCTTCTGAAGAATAGATTCTGAGGTGAAAGTGAGACTATACAAGAGAGAATGGAGACAGTGCTCTTGGTCACAGCTTAGTGGAGGATGAAGGCTGTAGGACCAGGCAGGAGAAGTTGAATTGTGATAAGATTTCCATAAAGGCTAAGCTGATTTATAGTGAGGCTTGGGAACTGGAACAGCTTGTCAGGCTTACGCTGAAAGAGATGGGAGTGAGAATTGTGACCTTAGTATTCCACCCCTTCCGGGGATGTGAAGTACACTTCTACTTCTGCCATAGGAGTTGCAGAAGTGGACGTGGCTGTTCTCTCTTTCAGGCATAGGCCCTGCCGAGGAACACAACTATCAATCAATCATCAGGCACTCACACAGCACTTTTAGTGTGTGGGTGAATATGTGTTTTGTTCTTAGAGAAAGAAAGAAATGGGTGGCATACTACATAAATTTTCTGGATAAAATGTCTCTTTTTCAAACCCACACACTTTATATCTTTATGAAACCCTCCCCCTACACACACGGCAGAACAGTATAATAAAGACATGTATTTGGGTACGTAAAGCGTATAGAATAATAATTAAAAGGACACATACTTGGGAACCAATCTTAGAACTTGTTGGACTCAAGACTTTAGTTGTATCCTTGGTCAAGAAGAGGAATGGTGACAATAGATGTGATCACAGGGATATTGGGAAGATTAAATAGGTGGATTTATACAAAGATTTAAGACTTAGCTACTTGCTCATGCCACTGAAGAATTAGCTTGGATGAACATCTCTTTGATTTAGGCAGATATAGTTCATTTCTCACTAGCTGAAGAGTATTTCTAAATAACTCAGCCCAAAAATTAAATGGGTATATTTACCATAATTTCTTCAAAACTATCCTAACTATGGAGCATTTAAGTTACCTCTAATTTTGTACAAGGCATAAAGCTGTGTACACCCTCATATGTGTATGTTTATCCTTACACATGTGGAAGGATGCCAGTAAAAGTGGTCTCTGAAAGTAAAGATTGCTCATTAAAGATTTGACAGATACTGTTCATTGCCCTCTGGAAACACTGTATGACCCTCATTCTAATAGATGATGGCTCCTCCAATCACTAACATCCTATATAACTGTATATTAAAGTTATTTTATACATTTTTACAGTCGAATAGGCTTTTATAAGTGTAATTATGTTTTAATTTGTGTTTCAATCAACTTTGAGAAACAAAATACTTTTTCTTAGTCATCCACGTATCTGCTTCTGGGACTTGTCAAATTATTGTTGATGTATTTTTGAGATATATTACAAACTGGTTTACATGTGTCTTTGGGGCTTTTGAATGTGGTCTCAACTCATAGAGGTGAAACATCCATGTCTCTGGATCTGCTAGTCGTTGGAACCACTGGATTTGCAGCTCTGTGCATAAGGGAGAAACCATGCTTGGTGAATTTCTGACACAAAGCCCATTTTATCCTCAAAACTACATTTTCTTTACTGACCTGAACTCTGCAGCTGCTGTAGCTCAC